>NC_135953.1:125765891-126432319 GCF_053455715.1 Rhinoraja longicauda
TTAGTAATGCATGTTTAACAAATTGCCAATTTTGTCCGAGATTTGTCACTACCGTTTAATAGCATAAACATTTGACTGCCCATTAGTTACCAGATATATCCAGATATACCCTCTTTTATTTGGTGAAAGCTTTGCAGATCTTCACTCCTTTGGCACGATTCTTGTGTGAAAGGAGGATTGAAAGATTATGGCAGGAACTTCATGCAGGAAGTGCATTCTCTTCAGTTAAGATTTTTGCTTTGAGCATGGCAACATTTTAAATACCATTTTATTTTTATCCTATCTGGGTTTTCTGTTGCATCCTCTTTTACTGTGGCATTGGCAGCATTTTTTTGTTTTGTGAACCAGGTCCAAAATACTAATTTAGAACTTCTGCCTTCACAAGATCAAATTTTTTTGAATCCTTCCTTTCTGTACACGTTTGTAATTATCTTTGTGCACGAATGTAGTGTTCCAGTTTAAGTTGCCTGTTAAACTTTTCAAAGGCAACCCCTTTTCCCTTTCTATTTCCCTTGCTGATTTTTTAACTTTCTGTAGGTTGTTTAATTCTTCACCATTATGAATCTGTCACCTCAAACAGATTTTTCCAGTTTAATTTTAATGTATACATCTTTTGTCATTCAAAGAGCTCTTTCTCACTCGGGGCAGTGACGATATTCTTTAATGTTTTCTGATTGACCATTAACTGTTTTACGTGCCAACCTTGGTATCAATTCAAACCGTGCAATGTCCCTTTTCAGCCCATTGAAATTGGTGCTCTTTAAATTAAACATTATTGATTGTTTCTTAGAACTTTAGATTGATCTAAACCAATTACTACACTTATTGTTTCGTTATTTTCTCCAAATGAAGCATATCATTTACTAGCATTACTCAGCACCTGTTCCTTTCTCATTGATTTAGAAATGTTGAGTTGTAGATGATGAAAAGTATGAAAAGCAAAAGTCTGTTTTGATGAATTGTCTTGTTCTTTCGTGGGTGGGTAATAGATCTCATGTTATAGACTATTTCATATTGATGACAACAATTTTACATGACTTTAAAATATTGGCAAATGTATGAATTTGGGGAAAACTAGAGACTAGGAACTCTTTAACTATATATAATTGATGAAAGTTAAGATAGCAGAGGCTTATCTGATTTGTTTCTGGTGAAAATCGGGTATTTTGTCTTGGCTGCATCACTTGTAACTTCTGATAAATGTGACAGGTAATTGTGCATCCAGCTATTTGTTCACCCTTTGACTGACATAAACCAATTTTTACACAATGAGTTATAATATTTTCCTGTTGAGACTGTTCCAACATATCCCATCTGTTACAGCATTGTCACAACAAGAATAATATTGGAATCCATCTAAAAACTCAACAAAAAGGAGGGAAAATAAACTTCTTCAGGAAAAAACATACCTTAGAATCCCCATCAGATACATTTGAAATGACAATTTTAACACTTCAATGGTTGACTTCAATGGCCAGTTTCTGAACTGTAGTATTAATTTATATTGCAAAATAAGAGTTTATGTCTTCCTTACTGTGAGATCCTTTTACACAAACCATTTAATGTGGGGGCTGAGCTAACTGGATTCCAAAATGAGGATCTGGAAACAAGAAAAAAGCATGCTCAATGCTTCTATTGCAAGCAGCGTCTGCATTGTATTATCCGCTACTTGACATAGCTGGAGTATTAACTGCAACTTAATATGATTCCCAATATGTGGCCACTGCCAACTTCACTGTTGAATGGTTGCATACATCAACAGTGAGTATGCAACTCATGTTTGATGTATGCAACCCTTCAACCGTGTGGTTGGAGCAAATTTAAAAAGTGTATTGAGAAAGCAGTTAGAATACCAACATAACTTGGAAGATGTTGAGCTTCATGATTTTCCAACACTTAAGGCATTACTGATGGAAGTAGATTGAAATACTTATTCCATGGAGGACAAGAAGGCGGCTGTCTGGATAAACCTGGCAGGGTACTAAATGCTATAACGATCAGTTCAATGAGCCTGGATTTGGTAAAAAATCAATGTTACATATGGCCAAAATTTGAATGCATCTTCATATAAACTATCCTCCTAACTTTCACATGACACTTGGGAACTGTTCAGTACACCACCATTATTAACAATTTCCATCAATGAGAATTACAATGTCCAACTTGCTGATTGTCATCTTCTTACCAGAGGGTAGTGACTTTAGTGCATGCTGCTCAGAGAACTCTCAGTAATATTAGCATTCGTTTCTTGCTGCAAATCCAGTGCCATGTGATCTCAGTGCACACAAGAGGTCACAAGATTCACGTGTGTTGATAGTTCCAGCAATGAAGGTAAACTAAAACAAATCTTCCAAGTTCCTCGGGAACCTCCAACACCTGATTTCCCTTTGGTATTAACAATTCTGGAAGAAAAATTCACCAGAACAAAAAAGACAGTTTGTTTTTGTTGATTGTGGTCCAGGAGGCTGAAAGTTAATTACCTTGCAAAATAGATTCAAAAACTCAAATATTTTCCAATTATCAAAATTGGCGTACCTGATAAACTGTGAAACACCTGTCATTGTTGTGCACGCCACTACCACATAATTCGTTGAAAATTCTTACATAGCATTAAAGTACTATTAGTCCTACAAAGCCATCTCACTGGTGACACAAGGCAGAGAGCAAATTTGTATTTTTAACCTGTAAAACCACATTTGATATTTTCAGCATTGGTATTAGCTGGTGAAGTAAACGTGTTCATGTTGTCTCTATTTGTATGAGGGGTGAATATTGCTAAGGGCCTGTGGGGATGGAGAGGCCCGAGGGGAAAAGTTGGGTCCTTCCCTGTTATTTCATCATGTAATCGGAGTAAAAATATATCTTTGTTGCCCCTTTTTGGTTGAATGATTAAGCAAACTTCCTGATTAAAAGGAACATTTTTGCATCCAGTTTTTTAATAAATAAATTACCATATTCTTAAAATATGGCAGCTTCCGCAGTACTCCTTTCAAGTGATAACAAATGTGCCCTTCATGATTGTGTGCTTAGTCCAATTGTGCAAGTTCCTTCCCGAGATCTCATTTGGCCAGGTCTTCTTGCCTTTACCAGATAGCATAAAACCATTTGATGGCGCTTGGATTGCCAGTTCTTGCATTACATTCAGCCCTGTATCACCTTGACAATACAAACAGGATGCTACTCAATGATTACAACTCAGCTTTCAACGCCATAATACCGATAGCCCATACCTAAATTTCTGGACCTTGGCTTTGGGACCTCCATCTGCAACTACCTTTGGTACCTCTTGACTGACGGACCTCAGTGGTTTAGAATTTCATCCACCCTGACCCTCAATGTTGGTGCCCTTCAGGAGTGTGTGCTTAGTCCTACTTTCTGTGCACCCATGACACCGGCCAAGTACAGCACCACCTCGATCTTTAAGTTTGCCGATGATATCACTATTGTCAGCTGACTATACGATGATGAGACAAATTTTAGGAAAGAGATTGAGAACCTAGTGTTGTGATATTGGGCCAATAATCCAGTCCTTAACATCATCGAGTTGAAAGAGTTGATTGTTGACCAAATGAAGCAAGGGGTGAGCACAAGCCTCTCCTCATCAATGAAGCTGCTATAGAGATGCTTCAAATTCCTCAGCATCCATGTCACCAACAACCTAACCTGGTCCCTTCACCCTGATGCTGGGACCAAGAAAGTGCATCAGCGTATTTACTTTCTTAGGTGTCTGAGAAGATTTGGTATGTCCATGAGGATTCTCTTGAACTCTTATAGATGAGCTATAGAAAGTATTCAGAGGGATGCGAATGACTGTACAGGTGCTCTGCTCTTGACTACTTGAATTTTCAGAGATTGGTGAAAGATAGCCCAGTTCATCAGTCTTTCCATCTAATCAATCATCGTGGTATGTTGCATCAGACAGGCTACAAGTATAGTCAAAGATGCCTGCCACTGACTATTCCCTTTTCTCATCTATCTCATCTATCTCCTGGAGTTTGAAAACTCGGATATACAGACTTAACATCTTCCATACTGCTATCTGATCTCTGAACCAATCTCTTCTCACACATCACATTCTTGGAGATGTTGCCACATACTCTTAACTTTAAGTGGCAACATCACAGAGAATGTGATGTGTAAGAAGAGATTGGTTACTCTTAGCTTTACATCATTGGTCATTCCGTTATTGTGTTTTAATATTCTTTTGCTCTACAATCTTGCACCATTTTGCTATTTTGCACTTTGTATTTACTGTTGTATTTATCATTACAACATGTATACTATTTACTCTGCAAAGGATAAGAAATTCTTACTCCCAACAACCTGTTGGGAGTTTAATTTATAAGGTTACAGAAGATTTGTAATTTGGCAACATGGATGTACTTCCATGTCATTGCAGTAATTAATGGTGGCAAATCAGACAAATTTCCTAGATTTGCCTCATCCGAATACTGCAAAGTGCATACACACATCTCAGAGCTTGTTTATACTGTCAATTATTAAACTATGAGAATTATATTAAACACTTTGCACAACATTCCCACACTTAACCTTTACTTGCAGGTCACTAGAGGCAGCACAACTAATCAGGGTACCAGCATTCTATAATCTCTGAATCCCAAGGAGGAGATGGTGACACTATGATTGGAGCAGCCTTTACTGAGGTTATGATCAGGTTATGATGTATCAGCACTGAGGCTAAAATGATAGAACAATATTGCATATCTGACCCTACCCTCGACAGAAGTATTTCTCCTTTGTTCCACAAACTCCTTTGATTTAGACTCTCTCTAAAGTAGCTAGGTAGTGGTAAAGAGCAGCTGATGGAAGTGTAATAACATAGTATTAGGAAAGAATGCCACCAAATGATTTAACATTTGTAGTAACCATCTCAGATACCGTAGCAAACATCTCAGATACTGCGTCGATTGAAGGAAGTAGTTTACATGAAGGGGCCAGCACATGGTGAGATATTAGATGTTGATCGCCAACAGCCAAGACAGCAAATATAACGTAGGTGTTGGGTCACCAGGGGTGAGGTTGCCCACATGTTCTTCTAATGATGTTTCAGATGAGCTCTTTAATGGGATAAAGGATGTTGAATGTTGAGATGTTTGTTATATTGGTAGTCTTCTCAGAAAGCCTGCAGTAATATCAAGGAATGTGGAAGTGCCAAATATGGAGCTTTCTTCAGAGATCAGACCCCATCCTTTCCAGTTTGCTAGTTGTAGGAAACTCCCTTATCACAAATTTAGCTCCACCTCTGACAGTAGAGATCTTAGTTTTCATTGTAAATTAAGCAAATCTATCCACTTTCTGGATGCTGCAGTTAAAGTTCAGACTTCCACAATAAAACGCCAACTTACTTATTTTCTAGAAGTCCAAAGATGATTTGCTATTTCAGAAACTCGGACTACTGCTAATATTGGCAGCAATATCCTATGTTCAAAGTAGCTTTCAATATATTGCAGCATTACTGTAGTCTGTTGTTTCCCAGATTCTCTGGGTGCCTCAGCAATCCAAGTAGTTGCATGGAGCAATGTGTGAGAATGCCTTCATTTTCTATCGTTTCAGCCCCATTGCTGTTCACCAACTCTTTAATGGCTACTCCAGTCATAGCACAACCCTCCTCCTTGGAATTCAGGACATGCAGTTATGCTAGCATCCTGGTCAGCTGCTGCATCCCTTGACTTGCAGATGAAAGGTAAGTTCATAAGAGAGTGTTGTATAATGTTGTTAAGATGCGATTGCCATGGATTAATAATGCTGACTATCTCAGTGTGATTACAGCTGCCCTGTTTCATGAGGACAGGACTTATCCTTCCATTTCTGCCTCCTTGCCAGTCCTATTGCTATTAGCTTTTCAGATCCATAATGCACCACCTCAGCTGATGTGGACTATAATTCATTAGCCCGTCGTTACCTCTGATGGGCCACTGCTTAACTGGTGTCATAAAACTGTCTTGCCACCCCTTTTCCTGCTGTCATGTTAGCCCTACTCAGCCAAACTACTGATTATAGGTAACTAATAATTTTGAGCAAATCGCTTGTTTCATTCATATAATTTGCACAAAGAGGGATTAGTAGGGCATCTAATTTCTAATAAGGACTGATGTGCTTTAAATTTTGCAGTTAATAGATGGTAAACTAGATTGCCATGGATTAATAGTGCTGAATAAGTCTGAAGAAGGGTCTCGAACCCAAACGTCACCTAAACCTTTTCTTCGGAGATGTTGCCTGATTCACTGAGTTACTCCAGCATTTGTGTCTATCTTCATTGTTAAACTAGCTGAGGTTGTCTGATGAACAATTTGGAGACTAAGCGATGTGCTATCCTCGGCAGATGATGTTGCAGAAGGGTGAAGTAGGAATGAGCCAAGAATAGATGTTTGAGAGACATCAGAAAGAACCACATGGGTGCAGAATCTCTGGTTTAATTTGAAGAAGTAAGACTGGCACTAAACACAACAAATAAATAGACAATAAAGAATAATACAATAAGTTATCAGTTTTACTACAGAGTAGTAGTACTCTTTTCTACAGAGATTTGGTAGAGTATTAATGCAAAATAAATATAATTTCAAGGCATTACAACTTATCATTATTGATAATTTCATATTTTTGCTGGTTATTTAACTTTATTAGCAGTATGATTTCTCAAAGTGAGTCAAAATTGGTACCAAATCCTGCTTTTGAATTACACGGCGAAGCCGGTTTTTTTGTGACTTTCTTTATAACATTTTAATTAAAGTTGATCCAATTTCTGATGTCAGTTGGTGATCTTTAATCAGAATTTACATTAACTCTGATCTGCTCTCCGTAATTGCTGGATGCTCGGCTTACTGAGTATTTCCTGCATTTTCTAGCTTCAGATTTCTAGCTTTTATGAGCCATACCATATCAGATTTTATAAATCATTTGACTGAATTCTTCTTCTTTCCTGTCCATCATTCAAATGTTACATCACTGTCATCGTTCGTCCTGAAAAGGGCGGAAGCTTCTGGCGTCAATCAGTGGGAGCCTCACTTGTACAGTAGATGATGGTGGTAGCAGAATTAGCTTGGGTCACTTCCAGTTTCCAGCCCCGCGATGGGGACGCTTCTGCTATGGGGCCATTTAACTGAATAAGAACATAAGAAATGGGAGCAGGAATAGTCCCTTTGCTCTGCACCTCCATTCATGTGTTCATGGCTGATCTACCTTTCTGATCTTCTCTGCACTATCTCCATATTCCTCGATGCCATTAATATTCCAGAAGTGGAGTAAGCTCTTATGAATGAAGCCAATTACAGAAATGATTTAAACCATCAAAAAAAATTGTCCTTCAAAGTGGTATGAGATTTCATTTTTGCAGTCAGTAGAAATAAGGATTACCTAATTTTGCCATAGTTTTATTGGTTGTTTTCTAGTTTGAGAATTCTTAACCTTGTGTTCTGTCGGTCACACTGAAACTATTTATTTCTGTGTTGATCATACTTTTCAACACTTTTGTTGATTCATAATCCTTCCCATTTCCAGTTGCTTGATGTAGTTTAACTAAATCACATTCAGTAAAGCAATGCCAATAAGCTTTGTGTTCTACACAGGTGTGGGCCAATCTGAGTATGCAGTGGCAGACATGGTGGATATGTTTATATTGTTTATTTCACCAGCAGGGGGAGATGAACTCCAGGTAAGATGGAAACTACCAAATCATTTTGTTTTAATGCATTGCTCGTTGACACGTGAAATTAAGAATAAATAGAAATGATTTATAGTAAATTATTTCATTCAACAAAATAATTCAATGTTTTTCATTTTTAGAGGATAAACAAACAATTGAGCTTTTAAATAGTATTGTAAATTATGAAAAAGGATAATTAATCAGCGAGTCAGGTAGGATCTCTTGAGAACATGGATAGGTGACATTTTGGGTCAGGTCTATTCTTCAGAAAATTATGATTAAAAAATGATTAGATGGGAAGGAAATTCTGAGCAAGGGTGCAGAGGAGATGTATGTGTAGGAAGGAACTGCAGATGCTTGTTTGGACTGAAGATAGGCACAAAGAGCTGCAGTAACTCGGTGTCTCTGGAGAAAAGGAATAGGTGACATTCCGGGTCGAAACCCTTCTTCAGAGGAGGTACATAAGATATTAACCTGGGTTTGAGCTCATGGGATCCAAAGCAAGTTGGCAACTGGATCCAAAATTAGCTTGGAAATAGGAGGCAGGAAATGATGATGATGAAGGCAAAGGGGTGTTCTTGTATTTGGAAACCTTTGATCAGTGTCGTTCCACAGAATTTGGTGTTGGGATCCTACTATTTGTTATATACATTAAGAATTTGGATGTAAACACGTGAGATATGATTAGCAAGTTTGCAGATGACACATAAATTGGTGATGTTTGTTGAAACTTTGGAAAATAGCATTAGGCTACATGATGATTTTGCTCAGTTGCTAAGATGGGCAGCGGATGGTAGATGAAATTTAATTCCAATAAATTGACATGGACGTTGGACTAAAGGACCTTTGTTCCATTCTGTGGAACAAAGTGCAATATGTACTTTTGGAGGACTAATGAACGTAACAAATACATAGAACAGTACAGTTTAAGAACATGCTCTTCAGCCCAAAATGTCTGAACCGGACATGATGCAAGACCAACTCTTATCTACCTGCACTATTTGAGTTTTCCATCCTGGGAAAAAGATTCTGGCTATCTGCTCAATATATGCTTCATAATTTTATAAACATATCAAATCTCCATGCAACCTGCAGCATTCTAGAGAAAACAATTCAAGTCTGTCCAACTTCTCCCTGTCGCTAATGCCCCCTAATCCAGGCATTCTGGTAAACCTCCTCTGAGCCCTTTTCAAATCCTCCACATCCTTGCTGTATAAGTCCAAAGATCCCTGAAGGTGGCGCACAGTGAATAAGATTGCAACGCAGGCTTGCTTTGCATTAGCCCAGGCATAATATATGAGCACAGAAGTTACAGAACAAATGGAGTATGGCAACCAGGTTGTGAATGTAGTCCATAGCAGGAGTATTATGGACAGCCTATTGTCCTGGAGAGTGTGTGTAAGAGATGGTCCAGAATATAGCTATGGATACAGACATACATATGAGAAGAGACTGGATAGGCTGTCTCCTTTGAAGTGAAAGATGCTGAAGGGGAATACACAAAATTATGAAGCACCAGTACAGGGTAGACAGTATGAAATTTTTCCCTGTAGTAGCAAAATATCTAATATCGTGATGGTAGAAATTTTGAGCAAGTGGTTTAGACTGAATCTGAGAAGTGATTCTATTTTATACATGAGTTTTTTGATATTGTTGAGTCACTCTATGGAAATAAAAAATATATGAAAGTTTATTTTCTGTATCTGAGTATGTCCTTTTAAAATATTCCTCTAACTTTTCCTTTGAAGCTTTGAGAAATATTGATAAATAATCTCTCTTATCTTACCTAACTTATTTTCCACCCCCTTCAGACTCTAACACCTTTACCAAATCTATATTAACTGTTTTCCATTCCTTCCTTTCACTTGCCCTAGGCCATTTAACTCTAGGTTTCAGCCCACTGCTCTTCTCCCTGACTGGCAGATTAACTTCACCACCTCCTACATCCCCCTCTACAGCGCTTGTTCCCTCCTCGTCAGTGACATCCTGTGAACTGTGGTTTTCTTTGTGTTTGGAGCTGCTGTTATCCAGAATAATTCTATTGCATCCCTGACCTGTGCTCAGCAGATAGTGGAAATGTTATGAAGACTTGAATAGTAAGTCACTCATAGCAGAGTACTGAACCTTTTGCACCATAATGTTTTGGACCTTTAAGTTTCTGGTTGATGGTGATCTTTAAAAAATTCTTATTGAGTACTGAGGGCATGTGGTTAAGATTGTTTTATTGAATATACTCAAGTAGTTCAAATATTACTTGTTACCTACCAGCCCAAGACTAAATGGCCCCTGGTATTTCCTTGTGTAGAGCACTGCTTCATTATGATGGATTGTGAATGGAACTGCACTGGGCAGTTATTTGGAAACATGTGTAGTTCAATGATTAATGACTGGGAAGGTCTTTGATGAAAACGATAGTTGGGCCTTAGACATTTTCATAAAGAACCGCTATAACAATGCCTGATTGAGATAACGAATGAGATGATTGGAGGAGGATTTTTTTTCAACCAGAGGGTGATTGGAATCTGGAGCATGCTGCCTGAGGGGGTGGTAGAGGCAGGTATCACAGCAGTCAAGAAGTATGCAGATGAACTGAATCACAAAGGCATTGCAGGCTACTGACTCAGCTCTGATAAATGGTTTCGTACAGTTGGATATTTGATAGTCAGCATAGACTTGATTAGCTTAAATTTCTGTTCCAATTCTATATGATTCTATGACTTTCTACCAAGCTGTCTTGACCCCTTTGATTATTTTTAGTAAACAATTTGACTTGATGCTAATTCAAGGTGTCTATTTATCGTGAGTGTTGAGGAACATGCCTTCAAAGATGTTTCTCAGTGCTTTCCAGATTTATAAAAAAATCTCCACTTGGTCGTTATTTATTGTTCTGTTTTAAAATGTATATAACGATTATAATGGATCCACGTGTAACATTGTATCACAGAGCTTTAAATGATAAAGAAACAGCATTGAAATTGAGAATAATGAGATGTGCTGAGCATGATTGTTCTGCCATCCTTTATTGATTTTTATTTACATATTTTACCTTGTAAGCACTTGCCTTGTTAGCAGGGTATTATTGTAATGTTACTTGTGCCCAATCTTCAATTGGTTATCTGTAAGTCTAATTAATACATATGAAAGACAATTTGATGACAAAAGTGTAATAATGGAAAATGGTCCTGTATTATCTCAATGGTTGCAAGTGAATAGTTTTCAACAAGAGCTACCTATATATTCTGTTAGGAGAGGAAGGAGCAACTACTGTTTCCATTTTCCCAATATATAACCCTTTGCCACTTAGCAACTTAATTTGGGCAGGATGGAGTATTTAAACCAGTTAAACTCGTACATTCATAAGGCACATAAATGAGCGCTTTGGTCCACTGAGTCCATGCTCATCAAGTAGTTATTTATGGTATTCCTACATTTATCCAATTTTATTCTCCTACATTAACTCCTCCCAGATTCTACCACTCGCCCATCCACTGAGGCAATTAACCCGTTTGTTGGGAGGCACTGCAAATGTTCGAAGACAGACACAAAAAGTTAGAGTGAGTCAGTGGGTAAGGGAGCATCTTTGGAGAAAAGGGATAGGTGACATTTTGGGTCGAGAAAAGGGTTTTGACACAAAACGTCACCTATTCCTTTTCTCCAGAGATGCTTCCTGACCCGCTGAGTTACTTCAGCTTTTTGGGTCTGTCTTTGGGGTAATTTACCCACTGACCTGAACATGAGAGGAAACCAGAGCTCCAGAGGAATCCCCCATAGTCATAGGAAAAACATGCAAACTTCACACAGTCAAATGCCAAGATCTGGATCTAACAGTCATTGGAGCTTTGAGGCGACAGCTGTGTCATTGTACCACTGTCCTCTCCATTGCATATCGTTATTGATGGGAACTGTAGAGCAGTCAATAACTAAGCTTACCTATTCCATAGAAATGAAATTGGGATGCAGCTGAAAATTATGAAAGGAAAATAATGAAATTTTAATGTGCATTAAATTTAATTTCATATGTTGACCTCGATGACCCTACTTGTGTTTGATTATGAATAATTTCACTTTCTGCTTGATGCCAAATTAGAAAGTGAACACTGTAGAATTCTGAAAGGGATTTAAGTTTCCACAGCAATTTGCAGGATAATTTCAGCTACTCTTAAATTACTTTCAGTTGAAATGACAAGAAACAATGCAATTCACATCAGTGTTCCAGAATTGGGTAATTATCAATATGGTGCCAACTGGAAAATGCATGTATATGATCAGAATAGAATGTTCTGCAAAGTATGAATCATGCACAACTTTTAGATCATTCCTGAAATTCATCTGATCAGGTTTAGCAGCAATGCCTCTTATGGATAAGCATCCTGCCAACGTTTTAATGTTCAGGGTTACAAATGAATAATAATCAAGAATGTTTGTCACACTTAAGTCATTCCCCAGCAGCATTACGAGTGCCTTCCTAAGTGACAGGGCGAAAATTATTGAAGGGGCCATTGGATTTTAAAAATATAGCATATTTCATTGCATTTCTTTAAATAGATTCCAAAGTGTTCAATGTTTTTTTTTTTCTTCCTTAGGGAATTAAACGTGGTATAATAGAGATGGCAGATTTGGTTGTGGTAACAAAAGCTGATGGAGAACTACTTGTTCCTGCGCGAAAGATACAAACTGAATATACAAGTGCTTTAAAGCTGCTTCGTAATCAGTCCAAGAGTTGGAAGCCAAAGGTAGTATACATAAAGTATGGGTGTGCATAACTAACAAATGAATCCCACATCTTGCTCTGAATCTTACAGTATTTTTACTGGCAGCAACGTAGAATTGTGCATCATCAAAGTAACCTATAATTTTCTTCAGTTTTTGATTCATTAGTTAAAGGACATTTTAACCTTTATAACACTTACACAGAATTTCCTTCAAGTCTCAGTCTTTGAAATACCGTTTTATTTCCCTTTTTTCAGTTAATGAATATTATTGACTATTATCGGCAAGTAAAAACATTATCAGGAAATTGATAATGCCAAAACTTTGGAACATATTCCAAATAAGTGATTCCTGCTCAGAAAAAAAGTGCAGACGAGCTTAGCAGGTCAGCAGAATGTGTAGTGAGAATGGACAGTCGATTAAATCAGGACCCTTCTTCAGATTGATGGAATCAGGAGTAGAAAGCAGGAACAGAGGGGTGGGACAAAGTCTAGCAAGTGATAGATGGATACAGGTGTGGGGGGATGATTGGCAAATGGGTGGATTAAGTGACAAAGTTAGAGGAGAAAAGAAGGCAAAAGGGTGTCAGATAAGGAAAAAAAAGTATGAAATGGGAAACTGGAAGGGCGGATATGGGTGGAATGGGATAAAGAGGAGGGGGGGAAAGCAGAAAAGGAAATATTGGATTCCATGATGGAAGATGAGCATGCAGAGGAGTGTATGAGAGCAGAGTCACAACAGTGGTGGGAGAAATGTGTGCGCACTGGAATGAGGGTGGGGCAGGTGAAAGAGAGGTGAGATGGGGGCGGGGAGTATTACCTTTCATACCGTTTGGTTGTAGGCTACCCAAATGGAATACAAGGTGCTTTTCTTGCAGTTTGTGTGTGGCCTCACTCTAGCAATGGAGGGGTCCAAGGACAGAAAGGTTAGTATAGGAATGTGAAGGGGAGTTAAAATGGTTAGCGACCGGGTGCTCCAGCAGGCCTTGGCAGACAGAGGGCTAATGTCTGGTAAAACTGTTACTTAGTCTATGCTTTTTGTTACCGATGTAAAGGAGGCTACATTGGGAGCACCAAGCAACAGACTGAAAGAGGTGCTTGTCTCTGACTCACCTGGAAGTTTTACTGGGAATGCTAGATGAAGGCATAGAGGAGGTGTAGGGAAAAGTGTTGCATCTCCTGAAGCTGCAGTGCAAAGTGCCTGGGGAGGGGGTGGGATGGGTTGAACAAACCCAGGAATTGCAGAGAGAGTGGTCCCAGAAGAAAGCGGAACAGGGTGCTGATGGGAAACTGACTAGAGGTGGGATCACGGCGAAAGTGGTGAAATAGTCGGAGAATGATGTTTTGGTTGTGGAGGCTGATGAAAGGTGAGGACCAGAGGAACTCTATCCCAGTTCTGTCTGGGGTAGGAGTGCAAGAGTTTCCTCTAATAAGCAAAACATCCTCTAACTTGCGGAGGCCAGGTGTCAGCTCTCGAACTCCTCAACTACCTGTTGACCGTGACACTACCGATGATCACTAAACCACCATCGCTCAGATTATCAACCTTTTTTTCCTCTGGGAATCTCTCCTAGATAGCTTGCACCCTTATAATTCTCCAACATTCTCAAGATTCCATCATCTGCATTTTTTTTGTCTCCAAGTGAGTCCTGCTCTTGCGCTTGCACATTCCACACTCTGATTACAAAGGGACCATTTAATGATACATGTCCAAACTGATACTGCAGTGAAAACATTTGCATTTTCCAATCTGTACTCCAGGCACGCATAGCCCTCTCAAGAGCTTTTAACATATTCTTCACGCAGCCTTGGAAAAATAGCCAACGTAATCCAGGACCACTAACACACCAGTCATTCTCTCTTCTCCCCTCACCCGTCAGGCAGACGATAAGAAAGCTTGAAAGCACATAACACCAGATTCATGGTTATCAGGCTCTTGAAAGGACTGGACCACTCATATGCCTGGCATAATTTCTTGATCTTCCAATCTACCTCATTCTGGCCCTTGTACTTTTTTTTATTTTCACTTTCTCTTTACCTTTAATTTAACACTGTATTCTGCACTTTGTTTTCCTGTTTTACCTGATGATTTCGTTGTTTGGTATAATTTTCCTTGGTTGCACACAACTGTTTCACTGTATCTCGGTACATGTGACAATAATA
This sequence comes from Rhinoraja longicauda, assembly GCF_053455715.1. Classification (NCBI taxonomy): domain Eukaryota; kingdom Metazoa; phylum Chordata; class Chondrichthyes; order Rajiformes; family Arhynchobatidae; genus Rhinoraja; species Rhinoraja longicauda. Next base: position 125,780,427 of record NC_135953.1, read on the forward strand.
AATCAATACCAATACCAAAGTTATATCAACTAACTATTCCCTAAATTAATTAACTCCAGCGCTTTGCATTCTAGGTCCTCACTCACCTAATGCATCCTTAACACGGGTATCTTCATGCATTTTGTTTCACAGATTAATCATTTGAAGTACAGACTGAATTTGTGCATTAATTTTTTTAAACTATTTAAGTGTTTCCCACAATCCCCAAAACAAATTCTCAACTCAACACCGGTGAATGGACAGTTTCTGAGTAATGAGTTGGCCACAATCAAAAATAAAAATATTCCGCAAGACAAAAACAAATATGGCTGGGTTGGAGGCGGTTGGGAAATGCTGAGGGATGGTGTGTGAGGCCAGTTCTCTGAATGCTTTCAAGAGAGAGCTAGATAGAGCTCTTAAGGATAGCAGAGTCAGGGGGTATGGGGAGAAGGCAGGAACGGGGTACTGATTGAGAATGATCAGCCATAATCACATTGAATGGTGGTGCTGGCTCGAAGGGCCGAATGGCCTACTCCTGCACCTATTGTCTATAGGAAGAATACTTCAAAAGTAGACTTACCGAGGGCGCACTAAAAAGAAACCCCATCCCAACAAGTAAACACTGCTCAGAGTGTAAGCAGGGGAAAAATTACATGGAACATATTGAATTTTCCAATCCTGTGGAATTAATAGTGAAGCTATCTCATTTACTTTATTCCCAGATTTGACTTTTGACAGAATGAATGCTATTCATAGTCTTTCACTCTCTCACAATATACAAAAAATACCTTAATCTTCAGCCTCAGAACTGTGCAATTGTGTGCACTAATTGATGATTATGAATTTAATGGAAATTTGATTATTTTATGGATTACATCATATAGAGTCTTGCCCAATGTTCTACAAATAAACCTTATACAGATTTTATTTGTAGCAGAGTAATGAAATTAGACATTATCTAAATGTAGGTTTAATTGTTGAAAGGCAAACGAGAGTTCCAAGCCAGGCATTGCCCAGTTGAAAAATATTTACAAGTCATGAAATGCAGGAATCCATTTAGGTTGCAATCCATATTGATTTATTCTTTTTGAATACTTATTGTACATCTATGTAAAACGATCTTGGGTTCATTCCACTTTAATAATAAATATTTTTTAAAAACTATTTATTCTAAATATCCCACATAAAAATGCATGTATGTCACTTTTACTTTTGATTAGCTCAAATAACTATTATCAGTGTCCTTTTATGCCACATTCTACTTAAAGATAAAGACTAATAGATTAAGGTACTCATTTTTACTTTTTCTTATTTCTTTCATCGTCATCTTATTTCCTTGGCAGAAATAAGTCTTCAATAATTTGTAAGAATTTCAACTTCACAACAGTAGGTTGTGCCCTGGTCTGTGCCTTCGTCACAGCTTACTATCCTTGGCCTCACTCCTTTTTTTTCCTTCTCGAAGTATATCCAAATCACTTAATGTCCATTCATCATCCCATGCTTCAGTCAAACCCTTTCTTGTTTATCTGAACTTCCCATAAACATCTGAAACCTCTTACCTGGCTGCTCATAGGCCAAACGAATGCTTTGGAATTCTGTGGAATATGTCTTTTCCCTGCCATTAAAGCAGGAGATAAACACTGAAGGGTTATAGCAGACAATACTCCCCCTCCGCTCATAGAATTTCAGAATTGCAAAACCAATTTATTTTTCGATCCCCTACTGTGTATTCATGTGACTGAGTACATCTGTAAAATAACATATGTGTATCCCACATTGCCAAAGGAGACACTTGCAGAGTAAGATAAACAATGGGAACCCGGCATGGGGGAACCGCTCGGGGGGGGGGGGGGGGGGGAACAAAAGGGGGAGCCGGCGTGCTTTGTCACTTTGTCAGCACAGTAGGTGGCTGTTATTTGTATACATTGGTTATGCAAGCAAAGAATTTCACTGTGCCTCATCACATGTGACAGAGTATTCCATTCCATTCCAACAATGAGAAAATAAATGATTCCCAATTATAAATACCTATGTGATAAATGCTAATCACAGCGTCAGAAGACTAATGATTTGTCTAAAAATTGCAGACGTACTTAAATGGAAACCCTAAATAGAAGTTGCAAAATAGTTACAGAAAAGATAACTTGCTTTTGTATAACTTGCCATAGTCCAGGAGCAGAAAAACAAAAGGCTCAGGTGCTAGAAATTAGATTGCGTCCACCATTTTTATGCCACAGACTAAATTTGTTTTGTTGGGGATTTGGTATGAATGTCAATAGAAATGTTTAACTTTCAACTTGTAATGCCATGGAGCTGCTTCAGTTATATGATGGCATGGATTTGAATTTACAGTTTGTATAGTAAAATACTGGATTCAGAGAATTATTTATTTTGTAAACCTTACTAATTTTCCTTTTTTCTTAGGTGATGCGTGTGTCTTCAAAATACGGCGAAGGGTTTACTAATCTCTGGGAGAAAATGTCAGAATTCCACACCATATTAGTTGCAACTGGTGAGTTGCAAATAAAAAGGCAAAGACAGCAAAAGGTGTGGATGTGGAACATGATCCAACAGAACATTACTGAGTACCTCTGTAACCACCCAGCTGTCAGGAATCAAATTCCCAGCTTAGAGGAGAAGGTTGTCAGGGGTGATATAACTCCTGGTCTAGCTGCCGACATCCTTTTGAGGATATTTTCAGAAAAAAACCAAATACAGTAAATGCTGTAAATACTGATTAAAATATAGATTATATGTTTATGACACAAACATATTTACACTGCTAATGTCTGATCGGCCAAAAGGTGTTGAGGAACTTTCCTGAGGGGCTGAGTAGAATTTTTATGTTACAGCATCTTTATGAAGGTTTTCTTGATTTCTATTACGCACAAATAAAAGCATCCTTTGCACTTGTACAGATTATTTCTTCGATTTTGTGCAAAACGATCTGGTTTCCTATGCTGAGCTGAAGTGATTGTATTTTATTCATGAGATTTTTAATATTGTTGATCATCACCTAAGAAATTGGTATCACCTAAGCATCACCTAAGATATTGTTTATGCATCACCTAGGAAAAAAGGAAAATGAGTAAGGTTTAGAAATAAAAAATATATGAAACAGTTTATTTTCTGTATCTGAGTATGTCCTTTTAACATATTCCTCTAACTTTTCCTTTGAAGCTTTGAGAAATATTGATAAATAATCTCTCTTATCTTATCTAACTTATTTTCCACCCCTTCAGACTCTAACACCTTTACCAAATCTATATTAACTGTTTTCCATTCCTTCCTTTCACTTGCCCTAGGCCATTTAACTCTAGGTTTCAGCCCACTGCTCTTCTCCCTGACTGGCGGATTAACTTCACCACCTCCTACATCCCCCTCTACAGCGCTTGTTCCCTCCTTGTCAGTGACATTCTGTGAACTGTGGTTTTCTTTGTGTTTGGAGCTGCTGTTATCCAGAATAATTCTATTGCATTCCTGACCTGTGCTCAGCAGATAGTGGAAATGTTATGAAGACTTGAATAGTAAGTCACTCATAGCAGAATACTGAACCTTTTGCACCATAATGTTTTGGTCCTTTAAGTTTCTGGCTGATGGTGATCTTAAAAAAATTCTTATTGAGTATTGAGGGCATGTGGTTAAGATTGTTTTATTGAATATACTCAAGTAGTACAAATATTACTTGTTACCTACCAGCCCAAGACTAAATGACCCCTGGTATTTCCTTGTGTAGAGCACTGCTTCATTATGATGGATTGTGAATGGAACTGCACTGGGCAGTTATTTGGAAACATGTGTAGTTCAATGATTAATGACTGGGAAGGTCTTTGATGAAAACGATAGTTGGGCCTTAGACACTTTCATAAAGTACCTCTATAACAATGCCTGATTGAGATAACGAATGAGATGATTGGGCTACAACAACAACCACTTTTGTCATAGAGTTAATCATTAATCATTTTTAATCATCAATCTACACACAATACCCCAGAATGCAGAAGTGAAAACAGGTGTTTAGAAATGTTTGCAAAGTAATTAAAAAGAAATAACTGAAATATCATATTTACATAAGTATTCCAACCCTTTGCTATGACACTCAAAATTGAGCTTATGTTATCCTGTTTCCATTGATTATCCTTGAAATGTTTCTACAACTTGATTGGAGTCCACCAGTGGTAAATTAAATTGATTGAACATGATGTGGAAAGGCACACACCTGTCTATATAAGGTCCCACAGTTGACAGTGCATGTCAGAGCAAAAACCAAGCCATGAAGACGAAGGAATTGTCCGTAGACCTCCGAGACAGGATTGTGTTAAGTCACAGATCTGGGGATGGGTATGAAACAATTTCTGCAGCATTGCAGGTCCCGAAGAGCACAGTGGCCTCCGTCATTCTTAAATGGAAGAACTTTGGAGTTCTTTGGAGTCATAGAGCTGGCCACCTGGCCAAACTGATCAATCGGGGGAGAAGGGCCTTGGTCAGGGAGGTGACCAAGAACCCGATGGTCACTCTGACAGAGCTCCAGAGTTCCTCTGTGAAAATGGGAGAACCTTCCAGAAGGACAACTATATCTGCAGCACCACCAATCGGGCCTTTATAGTAGAGTGGCCAGACGGAAGCCACTCCTCAGTAAAAGGCACATGACAGGTCGCTTGGAGTTTGCCAAAAGGCACCTAAAGGACTCTCAGACCATGAGATATAAGATTCTCTGGTCTGATGAAACCAAGATTGAACTCTGGCCTGAATGCCGAGCGTCACGTCTGGAGGAAACCAGGCACCGCTCATCACCTGGCCAATACCATACCTACGGTGAAGCATGGTGGTGGCTGCATCATGCTGTGGGGATGTTTTTCAGTGGCAGGAACTGGGAGACTAGTCAGGATCGAGGGAAAGATGAATGGAGCAAAGTACAGAGAGATCCTAGAAAACCTGCTCCAGAGCGTTCTGGACCTCAGACTGGGGCGGAGGTTCACCTTCCAACAGGACATCGACCCTAAGCACAAAGCCAAGACAACGCAGGAGTGGCTTTGCGACAAGTCTGTGAATGTCCTTAAGTGGCCCAGCCAGAGCCCAGACTTGAACCCGATCGAATATCTCTGGAGGGACCTGAAAATAGTTGTGCATCGACGCACCCCATCCAACCTGACAGAGCTTGAGGGGAATTGCAGAGCAGAATGGGAGAAATTACCCAAATACAGGTGTGCCAAGCTTGTAGTGTCATACCCAAGAAGACTTGAGGCTGTAATCGCTGCCAAAGGTGCCTCAGCAAAGTACTGAGTAAAGGGTCTGAATATTTATGCAAATGTGATATTTCAGTTATTTCTTTTTAATTACTTTGCAAACATTTCTAAACCTGTTTTCACTTTTTTATTATGGGGTATTGTGTGTAGATTGATGATAAAAAAATGTTTTAATCCATTTTAAAATAAGGCTGTAATGTAACAAAATGGAAAAAGTGAAGGGGTCTGAATACTTTCTGAATGCACTGTACAACCATTACACTAATCATGCATAACTCTTCTATGGATTAGGATTATACCTTGTATATTTAAAAAAAACAGTAATCCTTAGAAAAAAGACTGAACATTTATTGTGAGTAAGTGTTGGTCATAGTTTAAAAATTTGCAGTGTCCTTACTGGAAAATGCAATTTGGAACATGAATTAACTGAACAAAATGTCTGGTTGGTTTCCCAATCCAATAATTTCCTTCTGGATCTGAGACTGTGGAGTGAGATGGGATTCATTCATAACCTCAGCACAATGGTATCACTAGGTTATAGTGATTGATCGTTTTTTAATCTTTTGTTTAAGAAGAGAAGAAAACGTCCAAGACCCGTATTTTAAATTTAGACTAGGTTAACTATCAATGCAAAGCTGACTGAAGTGAAATGGCAAATTAGATTAACAGGTCAATCAGTCAAGATGCAATGGTAGATATTTGAAGGTATTTGGAATGCACAGAAAAGTACGAAGGGGAGGGTCCACAGGCTGGTAAATAATTTAGATGGTGCTGCACAATTGCATGCTTTTTCATTAAATTCAATGCTCAGTCAGATTAAGCAGAATATACAAAAAGGCAACAAATGACTAAAACATTACTAGATTAGAACATTCGAATATAAACATAGAACTTTTCTAGATATTTAAAAAAGTGATATGGCATTTAGTCGTATAAAATGTGTCACGGGCGGATTAATGGAAAACAAACAGATGCCAAATGAAATAAACAGGAAGTTTGCTTCAGCATTCATATAAAGAATAAAAGTAACATCTGAAGCATAGCTGTATGCCAGGAATTGAAAGGGAGGAAGGAACTGGGAGAATTACAATTCCCAAGGTAGTGGTACTGACTGGAGTTATATCCTGACGTTATAATGGTGTTCATTCTAGGTTTTTGGAAAAAAGTGGCTAATGAGATCACGGATGCTGAAAAAGTCCCTAGATTCTGAGCATTTTCCATTAGATTAGAAAATAGCCAATGTAAGCAAATGGTTCGAAACTGCTTGAAAAAATATAAGATTTAGATTTTTAACTGGTTTCACCAATTTCTTTCTTTCTGTGATTGGGACACAGACAATTTGCCATACTGCCTTACTGAACCTATTACTACAGTATGTACTGCAAAATGGAAAGATGTAATTTTCAATCGGTCCTCTGTACTGTGTGAGCTGATCTCAGGTGGATGAGTAGTTGGGCACCAATACTTCCTCAGAATGAAAGAGAGAGAGACGTTTATTCATGTCTCACTTTGTTAACTTGTTATCTATGCACTTTTGGATTTAAACAAAGATAAAATTTATGCTTCGACCTTGCTGCACCTTACAATTAAAAAAAAGCATGAAAAATCTATTTTTTATATCATCTAATGCCTGTCTGTATTAGAAAAGTGAGGAAAACTTTTTTCTGATGTAAGTTTGCTCAGAGAAAAACCCTTTATTTCCAACATCTATAATGAACGATCATCACTTAGGAGAAAGCTATAAGTGGAATTGTAAACCGGTAAGGGATATAGGAACAAGAGTTGCCTACTGAGCTGCTTGACCCTGGTCCACCATTTTAAATAGACCACTGCTGATATTCTTGCACGCTTTAGTTCCATAACCCTTAATAAATTTGATTGCCATTACACAGATTGGCAACAATCTTAGTGATGAGATACAGTCTTAGAAAAAAGGGGAGGCCATTTAAAACTGAGGTGAGAAAAAAGTTTTTCACCCAGAGAGTTGTGAATTTGTGGAATTCTCTGCCACAGAGGGCAGTGGAAGCCAAATCACTGGATGGATTTAAGAGAGAATTAGATAGAGCTCTAGGGGCTAGTGGAATCAAGGGATATGGGGAGAAGGCAGGCACGGATTATTGATTGGGGACGATCAGCCATGATCACAATGAATGGCGGTGCTGGCTCGAAGGGCCGAATAGCCTCCTCCTGCACCTATTTTCCATGTTTCTATGTTTCTAACAATAGCGCTGCTTATCTTTCTGACATGAGTTTTGTATTAGTAAACATTTCTTATTATATTGACTAATGAGCATTAGATAAATACTTTACAGAATTACAGTGAATAGAGATATGCGAATATGCAACCTGGTTCCCAGACTCCCAAAGTCCTTGAGAATAATCCAAGTTTGGTGTTAAATTGATGACACTTGGGTGAGGCTATGTTTGTAATCAGTCTGCTTATAATGTTTTTGGGGTTTTCCTGGGATCTGCAAGCATTGCTTATTATACATGGATGTTCTTCAATCTACGCCTGTTTCAAAACTACATTTATACCAAGAGACGTTAAAGATTTTAATGTACTCTATTTTTGCTGTCATATTAAAAAACTAACTATAGGATGCTGATTATTTAAATCACCTTAAAGTTGTTCAACATTGTTACTTAAGAAATCCATCAATCTCGATTTTGAAGTTTTCAATTGACACTTTTACATAGTATAGAGTCCCATACTTCCACTATCCATTGTGCACCCTTGGTGCAAATTTTAAAGTTATGCCTCCCACGTTGTTCTGGACTTACCTATGAGTGAAAATGATTTCTCTCTATCCTATCAATTCATCCTCAATTACATCACCCCTTAAATCTTTTATATGCAGCCCCTGTCTTCACAATCTAGTTTAATCCAATCTCATTTCAGTGAAACTGCACAGAAAGCTCTCCAAGATATCGACAGTATATCCTTATTGAGCTGCGATGACCAGAACTGAATGCAGTACCACAGACATGGCCTAGCCAGAGCTTTATAAATATGTGATGGCTTACATTGTTTCCTTAGGAGCAATTCTTAGGAAGGAGAATTCCACAGTTTCTTTTCATTGCCAGTCATGACATTCTCTTGTTCTTGGTTGTAAATGACTTGCAGAAAATGATTCATCCAGATTGTGGGAGGTGCACCGCAGGCCCTGTTGCTTAGCAAATGATCAACAAAGCCAATTACTTCACTTGAAGTGGGAGAACTGCAACCTCTCTAAAAACAAGGTTACATTCCAGCAAAACAAAGTTTCTGTTCCTCAAGTGAATATTTAAGATGACAAATAACTCTCTGCAATCTCGCTCTGCTTACCCTCCAAAGTATCTGAAGAAATATTTTGCTCAGGTGGAAATCAAGCACTTTCAAATGCCATTCAGTTGTTTAGATGCTGAAGAATTTGAGAAAATTAAGCACAAAGCAAGTGCTGTCTGGAGAGAAGAACATGAAAATGGACTGAAAAGTGTGACTACTTACTCGGCTGAATATAAAAAAAAGCAACTGGATGAACCAACTCAGAACCTGGTCCGACCACACTCCCCAACCAGACTGAATAAACCCCATCCATCAGAGTAAGGAATATTTACTAATAATTAACAGCATTTAATGCCCTTTAAAGTATATATTTAGTTTTAAAAAACTAGTTAAGGGCATTCTGATAGTGAAACATTTGTTTAGTAAGCAGAAACCTAATTTTCTTTAGATAAGGCAATGAGAGTGATTGTAAAGGTTAATTGTAATTACTGCAGATCCCAATAACTTTGCAAATTAATCAAATTATCCAAAAATGGAGCAATTCATAGTGACTGATAATAACATTTTGGGTCATCCTGTAAATTTAAATATGAAATAGATTCCACTATACTGTACACAGGGAATTTTCATCCATGGCAATGTTGGAGATATCTTCATTGTGATGAATAAATATTTGAACAACATGTAATGCCATGACTTTGAAATTAAAAAAAACATTGTGATATAGAATTACAAGTATGCGGCGGTCCCTGGATATTAGGCCACTCCTAGGGTCAGTCCCCTTGGCACTTGACGGACAGGGACGAGGGACTGCCCACAGGCTACGGGGTTTCTACCCAGAGCTTTTTGGGGAGTGTTCATCCCTTCGGTGGAACTCGTTGTGAGTGGATGCTCACAATCTGTATTAAAGAACTTTCAAAACCTGCCTGGCGTCCAGCCTATTTCTGGCCACGTCCAGGCCACTACAAGTATTTCAAACTTGCACAATTCAATTAAAGAATATATAATGATTAATGATACTGTCTTAATATAGAATTAAATCTCTTTGCAGTAACAAGACAATTCTGTGCCCCTAATTCACTTCCATGTGTAAGATGGTGGAAGTAATAAAATTTTCTCCAGCAAAGGAAATTATTGATTCACTCCCAATTTCTCTCCAGCAGTTTCCTGACAGGCATAACCACAAGAAGGTTTGAATGTGATGCCCCTTATAATCCAATAATCTGCTAATGACCTAATCTAAAAAGACCTTTTATATTTGAAAATCTTGCAGCAAGAAAACCTTTTGTAATTGCAAGTCTGCAACTCCCCAACCCCTAATCAGCTCTTCCACATTGACATGATTGTTTTTAGAACACGATTCTCTATAACACGAGGTTTCCTCGCAACGCATCCATCACGTTATAGCAGAATTATCTGTAAGTAGGAAAGTTAGCAGAGTATTATGGTCATTGTTATGGGAATTGAAAAAAGTAGAAAGGTTATATTTCTGGAGTATTGTGTATAGTGTGCATCTTATTATTTAAGGAAGGATGCCAGTGCATCGAAAGCAGTTCAAAGAAGGCTTTTCTTGCAACACTGTAATGGGCAGGTTGTCTTTTGAAGAAAGGTTGGACAGAATAATTTGGAGTTTAGAAGAATCAGCGGGAACTTGATTGAAGTAAGCAAGGACCCAAAGGTTCTTGAAAGGTCAAAGTGGAGATGATGTGGAGAATCTAAAACTGGCTTCTAAAAATAAGGGGTCATCCATTTAGGACAAAGACTGAGTAAATTTTCTGAGTTGTCAGCCTTTCAAATTAGTTCTCAAAGACTGGTGAAAGCAAAGACTTCAAATACTCAAGGCAGAGGTAGATAGGTAATGAATGATAAGCAAGGGCATGAGAAGTTAATGAAAACAAAATAAACTGCAGATGCCAGAAATCTGAAAACAAAATGCTTGAAAAGGAATACAGAGTTAATATTTCAAGTTAATGCCCTTTATCTGAATTGGAAAAAGAGAAAATACAAAGCAGATTAGGTTTAGGTTCATTATTGTCACGTGTACCGAGGTTCAGTGAAAAGCTTTATTTTGCATGATATCCAATCTTTCAAGATATTATTAAAATTTGGGGTAAGCTCGTGTAGCCAGGTGACCCATTCTTGCTTGTAATTGATATGCTTGTATGCATGTTATATTACTATTGTGGGTGCAAATATTCAGTCTTAAACTGAAAAATGAACAAACTGTAATTTGTCATATTTTTCAGGTTATTTTTAGTGACACGTCTTCATAAAATTCCAAGACACTACAACACAGCTAAAAGTACATCCATCTTGCCGTCACGAGGTACATAGAGAGCTCGTTAATATGTGGCATGTTTCGGCAGAGGATTTTGTGAATGAATCGATAGGCAAAAGCCCAGTGATATCCAAAATAAGTAACAATTCTGTAACCTTAACCTAATATGATACAAGTCATTATTTTGTGTAGTACATCTAAAATTAAATGACCCAGTGCCCATTTTTGGCTTAAAAGTGAGTGCCTCCACCTCTAACATGGCAAGTGAGGAGTGTATATTGATTATTATAGGTGCGGCAGCTGCACACAAGGAAGAAAGCAAATTGTAGTTAGAAATTTGTCTTTAGTCACGTGTTTAGATGGCAGATGGATTATCTGTTGCCATCTGTACCCCATTTTTGCAAACTATTGACTTCATTGAAACGAAATACTGAAGGCAGAATAAAATGGTTCCTTTAAATCTTTAACAATTCTAATACTGTTTGAAATGGTCTGTTTAATATTGCATGCTGCCTGAGTTCAGGAATATTAATTCCACTCGTAGTTTTACATTCAGCTATAAACTGACTATTGCAGAGTGCATCCATGTATTATTTGTTTTAAGAAATACCCATGTGAATATTGAATGCAGGATTGCTCTTCCTAATCAGACACGCAAGCCATGCACAATCCTCCTGACCATGGTCTGCTCCATTATAACCTCAGTATCTCCTATCTCAGTCACTATATCCCAGATTGCGCTCCATGCTTTCCTGGATCCCAATTGACAGAAGTCATGTTTTCTTCGATCCTTACTTCCTCCCATTCACCCCTGCTCTCCACTCTCCTTACTTATCACATCTTCGCAATTTCCTTCCCTGGCTACCATTCCTCCTCAGATGGGAGGTAAGCAATTACCTCCTTCCTCTTTGGCTTCCTTTTCTTTGTTCGAGGGCAGCATGGTGGCACAGTGGTAGAGTTGCTGCCTTACAGCACTAGAGAACCAGGTTCGATCCCGACCCTGGGTGCTGTTTGTACGGAGTTTGGACGTTCTCCCCGTGACCACATGGGTTTTCCCCGGCTGCTCCTGATTCCTCCCAAACTCCAAAGATGTACAGGTTTGTAGGTTAATTGGCGATGGTAAAGATTATAAATTGTCCCTAGTGTGTGTAGGATAGTGTTAATATGCAGGGATTGCTGGTCGGTGTGGACTCGGTGGGCTGAAGGGCCTTTTTCTGTGCTGTATCTCTAAATTAAACTAAACTAATGTTGGTTGCCCCTTCTCGAACACACAACTTAGCAGAGAGTGGTCGCAGATTACATCATTGGCTTAAAGTTGAACACCTTTTTAAATGGTAAACATCCTGGGAAATCCATTGGGTGTCTACAGATCATCTGCTCAATAATAATGAGGCTCAATATTACATGTACCTTGAATTAAGTAATTCAGACATGCGGACTGTTCACAACATCTCCAACATGCTTATTTTGTTTAAATTTTAAAATCTAGATTTTTTCCTGCACTCTGAAGAAATATCAGTACCCAGTGATCTGTGCATTGACAGAGAAAGGGTTTTTACACACAGTTATTCTTCTTTTGGCAGATAAATGGGAAGAAGTTCTCAGACAGTCACCAGGATGGTGTAAATCTCATCCACTTCCACAAGCAGCAGTAAATAGTAACAGAACCAGAGAGGTTTGTAAAAAAATATTTGTAGTTTGGTGCTTTGTATATTTAACTGTTTAGGCCTTATACCTGTCTAATAAAGCAGAATAAACAGAATTTAGGCAGGCAGCAAATGAAGCAGTTAAAATAACTGAAGCAGTTAAAAATATGATTAAAAATAAATATTATTGATTCTGGAAGCAAATCTTCTAAGCATACATCACTGTGAACTCAGTGCAGAATTTATCCCCATTAAAATTGGCAAGATCCTTCATGAAAGAAGTACCTGGTCTGATGTACCATGACGTATGTGGACATCCTCAACAGTCAGAAAAGCATGCAAGCAAAAGTTTAAAAAATGAAACAATTTTAAAACATTAAAATCAATGAAAACTAAAACATTTAAATAAAACATTTCAGACCAATTTTGTATAATTAAAAAGCAAAACTTTTCATTCTTTTTTCACCAAATCAGCTTAACCTCCCTTATTTATTGCAACCAGTCATCTCCAGATAAGTTAAAGATGTTATTTATCCTGCACCAGGTTTAATATGGTTCAGGGGTGGCAGGGAAATTGGAGAGATAAAGTGAGTTTGCACTTCACTGCTAGGTCACTGGGAACTGTTGGAATGGCCTTTTTTCATATTTTAGGTTCATAAATTGGTCGGGCCACCATTCCCACCGTTATAGGTATATATTAATCTTTATATCAGCTCTCCTGTAATTTCATTCGTAATCAATTAGTATATTCCATTCCGATCTGGGATTCTATCATCTTTTAGATGTGCTAAGTTGTCAACAATATTCTGCCTTATTTTCCCAATTGCATTAATTATTTTTTAAGAATTTCCAGTGAAATGCCCATTTCAAAACCTTGGTCGTGGATACAGAGTCAGAGATCATGGAACAAGGAAACAGGCCTTCATCCCATCTGGTCTGCACTGACCATCAAGAACTCATTTTACACCGGTTCTTCACTAATCCATTTAATTTTCCCCCTAGACTTTATAGACAATAGACAATAGGTGCAGGAGTAGGCCATTCGGCCCTTCGAGCCAGCACCACCATTCAATGTGATCATGGCTGATCATTCTCAATCAGTACCCCGTTCCTACCTTCTCCCCATACCCCCTGACTCTGCTATCCTTAAGAGCTCTATCTAGCTCTCTCTTGAATGCATTCAGAGAATTGGCCTCCACTGCCTTCTGGGGCAGAGAATTCCACAGATTCACAACTCTCTGACTGAAAACGTTTTTCCTCACAAGAGGAGCAATTTTTAGTAATAACGCTGGAACAATTTCTTTGTCAATACCAATTAGCTTTCCTTTCTGGCTTTGTAGTGGTCCTTTCCTAACTTTATTTTTTCCTCTGCTGCTTATGTGTCTAAAGGATGTATTTTTTCTTTTCACAACTCTGATGTTATTTTGTGATTTCTGTGTACCCTCCTGATCAGCAGAGCACGTTGGGTGCAGTTGTCCGACTCGTGATGCATATCTCTTCAGCATTTCTTTTCATTCCCATCAGAAACAACTAAAATTGACTGATGTGATTGTGTTCTGTTCAGACATTTCAGACACTCCTGAGTAACTCAAACGCAGCCAGGGTAGCAGAGGCCTGGATGAAGCTTGCCAATGAAAAAGGTAAACGGGTGTGGCTCCGAGCCTAAGCCAACGGAAACCATTGTTATTTTCTGTTTCGGAAAACCTCTGACATTTTCAGATTGAATGTTTGACAGAGGTTATGACAACATGACTTATCTTGGCTCTTTAGATCGCCAGGCTGTGAACAGAATGATGGACTGTGCCATCAGTGCATCAGTGGATATAACAAGAAACAACACTCCAAGGCAAAGCTACATCAGTCAAGTAAGTAACTCGTATTACAAGGTGAGAGCAATTTATTACTAGGACCGATACACTCTGTCCATTCACACACCAGTCAGAAGTGAAAATTATTAGTGCTTGATAGTTTATGTTATCGATGTAAAACACAGGAAAAACATGGTTATTGTGGCAGAATTAATTCAATGTTTTGACAGTTAACACTTGACACATTCACATCTAAATAGATCTAAAAAGATTGCAAAAGCAATACTAGCATTTATTTCAAGAGGGCTTGTATACGAAAACAGGGATGTAATTCTGCGGCTCCATAAGGCGCTGGCAAGGCTACATTTGGAATATTGAGAGCAATTTTGGGCACCATAACTGAGGAAGGATGTGCTGGCTCTGGAGACGGTCCAGAGGAGGTTTACGAGAATGATCCCAGGAATGAGTAGGTTAACCTATGATGAGCGTTTGACGGTACTGGGTCTATATTCGCTGGAGTTTAGTAGAATGAGGGGGGACCTCGTTGAAATGTACAGAATAGTGAAAGGCTTTGAGAGGATGTGGAGAGGATGTTTCAACTAGTGGGAGAGTCTAGGACTAGAGGTCATAGCCTCAGAATTAAAGGATGTTCTTTTAGGAAGGAGATGAGGAGACATTTCTTTAGTCAGAGGGTGGCGAATCTGTGGAATTCTTTGCTAGAGAAGGCCGTGGAGGCCGTCAGTGGATATTTTTAAGGCAGAGATAGAGTTTTGAATAGTACAAGAGTACTATGTACAAGAGTACAAGAGTACTTGAAGAGTACAGGTGTCATAGGTTATGGGGAGAAGGTGGGGGAATGGGGTTAGGAGGGAAAGATAGATCAGCCATGATTGAATAGCGGTGTAGACTTGATGGACCTAACTCATTTATGACTGTATGATATCCAGTGGAATTCTCTTCCACAGAAGGCAGTGGAGACCAATTCACTGGATGGTTTCAAGAGAGAATTAGATTTAGCTCTTGAGGCGAATGGAATCAAGGGATATGGGGAAAAAGCAGGAACAGCAATGATCAGCAATGATCATATTGAATGGCGGTGCTGGCTCGAAGGGCCGAATGGCCTACTCCTGCACCTATTTTTCTATGTTTCTATGAGTTAATTAGATGTTCATAATGCAGGAATTGATCACTTAAAATTTCTACTAATAGGTAAATTTGGGGCGGGGGAGGGGGTGGCGACTTGAACAAAGTGCTGTGCGATGGGGGAAGAAGGACTTGCTGGTGCAATTTGCGAGTCGGGAGTGGGATTGGAAAACAGGGCTTTGAACGGCCAGAGAGAAGGTGGGAGCCGGGGATGGGTCGCAAGGTCATTCCATTCACATTCAGTTTTCATATTATGTTTGTTTTATTTCAGTTTCCGACACTTCAAGGTGCTTTAGAGACACGGGTTGGGTGTCACTAGCGGGTCGGGGTGTGTTGTCATTTCATTATCGCGTGACCT
This sequence comes from Rhinoraja longicauda, assembly GCF_053455715.1. NCBI lineage: Eukaryota > Metazoa > Chordata > Chondrichthyes > Rajiformes > Arhynchobatidae > Rhinoraja > Rhinoraja longicauda. The sequence goes on from NC_135953.1 coordinate 125,796,150, forward strand.
CTGTTAGTCCAGAAACACAGATAATCCAGAAAGGCTCTGGAACTGAGGGTGCCGGATAATCGGTGTTCAACCTGTGCAAATAAATAAATGTGTGCTTGAAATTCCTTTGCCCGCTGTCAAAAATCGGAGCAGAATTTACCACAGGCTACGGAAGTCATTGTATTTCACAGTGGCTCTCACTATGCCTGGCACACCACCCTCTTTATTAATGCATGTAAATGATTTGTTGTTTATGCCTTTAACATTTTTCCAAAACTCTTTGATCAGAAAGATTATCTGCCACATTCCGATTCAATTTGATGAACAGTCCTGCTCATTAATAGAGAAGTATGTTATTTTTGGGTGGGAAGCAGAAAAAAACTGCCGATGCTGAAAATCTGAAATGAAACGAGAAAATACTGGAAATGCTCAGCAGTCAGGCAGCATCTGTGGAAAGGGAAACAACTTTAGTTTTAGTTTAGTTTAGAGATACAGTGCAGCAACAGGCCCTTTGGCCCACCGAGTCCGTACTGACCAGTGATCCCCGCATATTAACACTACCCTACACACACGAGGGACAATTAACATGGAAGGTAGACACAAAATGCTGAAGTAACTCAGCGGGTCAGGCAGTATCTCTAGAGAGAAGGAATGGGTGACGTTTTGGGTCGAGACCCTTCTTCCTACCTAGGGACAATTTACACATACACGAAGCCTACAAATCCTGTACTTTTTTGGAGTGTGGGTGGAAATCGAAGGTCTTGGAGAAACCCAAGCAGGTCACGGGGAGAATGTACAAACTACGTACAGACAGCATGCCCCCCTCCCCCTCATCCCCCACATAAAACAAACCAAGAAACACTAAGACATACTATTACCACATTGTAGCGACCATAGAGAATGGTCCAGGTCGTCGAACCCTCGGATTGGCCAGCAAGGTCACGTGGGAACGCGACCATGAGGATTGGTCCAGCAAACGACATCGCTGATTGGCCAGCGATGTCAGGTGCGCGTTTGGCGCCCGACTTAGCAGTTCGGCGAAGTCTTCAAGGAAGACAGTAAGTTTATATTGGTTGTCCTGTAACTTGTTGTTTTGATTCTGTATTCGTGTATTGCGGCTGCAATAAACTTCGTCTACAACTAGCAAGTTTCGGACTCGCCATATTGGTGACCCCGAACGTGATCTGGACGATCACCAACTGAGCAGGAACCCGACGCCTCGTTGACGATGACCGAGCAGGGCACACCGGAATCAGGCGCGGCAGGCGTTCATCTCCCGTTATTTTGGACGTACGCACCGCAAGCTTGGTTTATCCACGCCGAGGCTCAATTCCACATAAAGAAGGTGTCGGACGATTCCACGAAGTACTTCTACCTCGTCAGCGCCCTATCGCCAGACACAACCAAGCGCATGATGCGGTTTATCATAACTTCACCTGCGGAAGACAAATACGAAACCATGAAGAAGGCATTACTGCGAACCTTCGGGTTAAATAAGCATGGTGGTGCGGCAAAACTTCTGCACCTACCGGAGCTTGGAGACCAACTGCCTTCTGTCCGCATGGCTGAAATGATGGTGCTAGCCGGTGAGCATACGGATTGCCCGATGTTTGAACAGGCATTCCGCGAGAAACTTCCCGAGGATGTCCGACTGCTGCTTACGGATTGTTCTTTTAAGGACCCCGAAGCATATGCAGCGAAAGCGGACGCGCTCATAGCGGGAAAAAACAAGGCCAGTGATTCCATCAACAAAGTCTCGACATCGGTGACCACGCCACAGCGACGGAAAGATGGCGCCACATCTCCTGCCAATTCCCCGAAAGCCCGCCAAAAAGATCCGCACAAGCGCGGCTGGTGCTATTATCACCTACGATGGGGTAACGAATCCCGCAACTGTCGTTTGCCTTGTACCTTCGCGGGAAATGCCTCGGCCGATCGTACATAGGGGCAGTTACGATTGGCCAGAACCGGCGCCTCTATGTCCATGATCGATTCACGGACACAGAATTTTTGGTAGACACGGGAGCCATCGTCAGCATAGTGCCGCCGACCGACCTCGAAACCAGATCGGGTAAGACAGGTCCCACCCTCATCGCGGTTAACGGCAGCCCAATTCGCACTTTCGGCACACGGAAGATGTCCCTTGCTTTAGGCCTCCGCACGTACGAATGGCCATTCATCATAGCCGACGTCAAACAAGCGATCCTGGGCGCAGATTTTCTCTGGGCTTTTTCACTGGTTCCTGATGTCCGCGGTAACGACCTCCGACCCGCTGCTGAAGACGAGCACGTCGCTCCGGCAATCGCCTCCTCGCCCAGCCCTACTGTCCAGGCCGTCGTCGCGGCCCCCGACTCGTATGCTGCGATTCTGGCAGAGTTCCCAGAGCTGCTCGTCCAACGTTTTGACGCACCTTCAGCTAAGCGCGGTGTAGTCCATCACATCCGCACTGAAGGCCCTCCCGTTTTCGCTCGGGCCAGGAGACTACCGCCAGACAAACTGGTGGTGGCACGGGCGGAGTTCAGGAAGATGGAGGAGATGGGAATTGTTCGTCAGTCTGACAGCCCGTGGGCCTCGCCGTTACACATGGTCTCCAAGGCATCTGGGGGGTGGAGGCCATGTGGCGATTATCGGCGTCTCAATGCTGTCACCACGGCTGATCGCTACCCCATACCGCACCTACAGGACTTTTCATCTGGACTGGAAGGAGCGGTGGTGTTTTCCAAAATCGATTTGGTGCGAGGATACCATCAGATTCCGGTGCGACCGGAGGACATACAAAAAACTGCAACTATTACTCCGTTCGGGTTGTTTGAATGGTTGCGTATGCCTTTCGGTTTAAAGAACGCGGCACAGGCTTTCCAGCGACTGATGGACCGCGTGGGCAGGGGTTTACCCTTTGTGTTTATTTATTTAGACGACATCCTGGTAGCCAGCCCCTCAGTGCAAGAACACCAGGCCCATTTGCGGACCGTGTTCCAGCGGCTCCAAGACCACGGGCTCATTATTCAACCCTCCAAATGTCAATTCGGCCTGCCTGCCCTCGATTTTCTAGGGCACAGAATTACCTCGGCCGGCGCTGTCCCTTTGCCAGAGAAGGTGGAGGCTATCCGGGCTTTCCCCAGGCCTACCACAGTAAAAGGGCTGCAGGAGTTCGTAGGCATGGTTAATTTCTACCATAGATTCGTTCCGGCAGCGGCGCGAGTCCTGCGCCCACTTTTCCAATGCCTTGCAGGTAATCCGGTAGAGTTGTTGTGGTCCCCGGCCGCAGAGTCGGCTTTTACGGCAGCTAAGGCAGCCTTGGCAGACGCCACCATGCTGGTCCATCCGAGCCCCTCCGCCCCCACGGCCCTGACGGTTGACGCCTCTGACGTGGCGGTGGGCGGGGTTCTGGAGCAGCAGGTTGGTGGCCGTTGGCAGCCTTTAGCGTTTTTCAGCCGGCAACTAAATTCGGCCGAGCTGAAATATAGCGCATTTGACCGAGAGCTTCTAGCTCTCCATTTAGCTGTCCGTCATTTCAGGTATTTCCTCGAGGGCCGCCCATTTGTGGCATTTACGGACCACAAGCCATTAACATTTGCTTTTTTGAAATTGTCTGACCCATGGTCGGCCCGCCAGCAGCGGCACCTGACTGCTATCTCAGAATTTACCACAGATGTCCGTCATATCGCGGGTAAGCTGAATGCCGTTGCTGACGCCCTGTCTAGACCTGCTTTTCCCCCTATTTCGGCGGTGGACTGCGAAGTGGATCCCCAGGAGCTCGCGGAGGCACAGCTCCTGGCGGATACCGTTTCGACGTACCAGTCCACCACTTCGGGATTGAAGTTGGCCCAGGTAGCTTGTGGGTCGGAGGGCACGAAAGTCTGGTGCGATGTTTCTCTTCCTCGCCCCAGGCCGGTAGTACCGCCCTCCCTTCAGCGCCGGGTTTTCGATGCCATTCATGGGCTGGCACACCCGTCCATCCGCTCCACCTCTGCCTTGGTGGCAGCGAGGTTTGTCTGGCATGGCCTGCGGAAACAGGTAGCGGGATGGGCACGTTCCTGCGTGCCCTGTCAGACCGCTAAGGTCCAGCGCCACGTCCAGCCCCCCGTACAGGATTTCGAAGTCCCGGCTTTTCGTTTTTTCCACATCCACGTGGATTTGGTCGGGCCTTTGCCTTCCTCCCGGGGCTACACCCACCTCCTCACGGTGGTGGATCGGTTCACCCGGTGGCCAGAGGCTTTCCCATTGTGTGATATCTCGTCAGCGTCTTGTGCTAGGACTTTGGCCCTTCACTGGGTAGCTCGTTTCGGGGTCCCGGCAGTTATTACAACTGACAGAGGACCACAGTTCACTTCGTCCCTCTGGGCCGCGCTGGCGGAACTGTACGGGTCCAAATTGCAACCCACAACTGCATATCACCCCCAGGCAAATGGACTCGTAGAAAGGTTCCACCGCCAACTTAAGGCGTCCCTCAGTGCAAGGCTTGAAGGCCCAGACTGGGTAGACCAACTCCCTTGGGTTCTGTTGGGCATCCGGACGGCTCCTAAGCCAGATCTCGGTGCGTCGTCCGCAGAGCTGGTATATGGCTCGACCCTTCGAGTACCTGGAGATCTGTTTCCGGACACTTCAGCCCTGCTCCCTACAGTCCCATCAGCGTTAGCAGCTCTCCGGGAACGGGTGGGCTCCCTGGCTCCAGTGCCGACTTCACGTCATGGGTGTCCCATGGTACATGAACCGTCTTCCCTGAAGGACTGTGAGTTTGTTTTTTTGCGTAAAGATGCCCATCGCGCCCCGTTGCAGAGGGTCTATCAAGGGCCGTTTCGGGTTTTACGTAAGGGAACGGCTACTTTCACCTTAGACATGGGCGGCAAGAGTGAACTCGTCTCGGTGTCCCGGCTCAAACCTGCCCATTTGGACCCAGATCAACCAGTCCTGGTCGGTCAAACCCCTAGAAGAGGCCGACCTCCGTTAGTTCCGCCCAGTCCACAAACCCCCATTCCGACAGTTCCTCCGGGACCTCCAGTTTCGGCAGTTCCCCTAGGACCCCCCGTTTCGGCAGTTCCTCCAGGACCCCCCGTTCCGGTAGTTCCTCCAGAACCTCCCGTTCCGGCTGTTCCACCAAGTCCGGAACCTCCGGCTCCTGTGGTTCAGGCTGTGCCTCTCCGTACTCGTTATGGTCGCGAAATCCGGCTCCCTGCTAGGTTCCGCACGTCGGGTTCTGGGGGGGGTCATGTAGCGACCATAGAGAATGGTCCAGGTCGTCGAACCCTCGGATTGGCCAGCGAGGTCACGTGGGAACGCGACCATGAGGATTGGTCCAGCAAACGACATCGCTGATTGGCCAGCGATGTCAGGTGCGCGTTTGGCGCCCGACTTAGCAGTTCGGCGAAGTCTTCAAGGAAGACAGTAAGTTTATATTGGTTGTCCTGTAACTTGTTGTTTTGATTCTGTATTCGTGTATTGCGGCTGCAATAAACTTCGTCTACAACTAGCAAGTTTCGGACTCGCCATAACATACTTAAAATAAGAAAAACAGTAGAAAGGGCAGACTGTTGGGGAGGCGGCCACTGGCGCCACCCGATGGAACCCGTTTACATGTTCTCCCTGTGATCCCGGTGGGTTTTCCTCCTGGTCTTTCTGTTTCCTCCCACATTCTAACGACCTGCATGTTTGTAGGTTAATTGGTTTCTGTAAACTGCCCTAGTGTGTAGGACAAAGAACTAGTGTACGGGTGATCGATGGTCGTTCTGGACTTGGTTGGCCGAAGGGCCTGTTTCCACACTGCATTTTGAAGTAGTCATCCAATGACAAATGTTGCAGCTTTTATTATAGGAGCCATCCAGCGTCCAAGCATTTGAAGTTATGTTGGCCATCATATTTACACTATGTAGGCTCAATTCCTAAGTTCAAGTATTTATGCAAAGGCAGGAATGACTGTCATTCTGGATGTTTTCTGGAGCTATAAATAAAACTACCCTTTCACACGTATCAGTAGTTTGAACAGCTAACTTCAAATCATCATTAAACTTTTCTAAGTGTAAACAGTCATAATCTGTCACTTTGCAACAGTAAAAACGGGTGAACCACCTTGTGAACAAACATTGGATAAATTCTGTATTGTTAAGTAGATAAAGAAGAAAGGGAAGCAGTTTAGTACCTGGTCAGCAAGATAACATTTCATTAAGTAGGTTGCATCATTTGCTGCTTTCTTTTGTGCTGTGATATTTATCTTGTGGTGACTAATTCTTTCCTTTGATTTTTAATGCTGCTAAAGTGCTGAAGTTCATTTTGTTAAAAGCATAAACCTAATTGCTTTATTAATAGATCAAGTGGATGCTGATGTTTTAGACAATAGACAATAGGTGCAGGAGGAGGCCATTCGGCCCTTCGAGCCAGCACCGCCATTCAATGTGATCATGGCTGATCATTCTCAATCAGTACCCCGTTCCTGCCTTCTCCCCATACCCCCTGACTCCGCTATCCTTAAGAGCTCTCTCTTGAATGTATTCAGAGAATTGGCCTCCACTGCCTTCTGAGGCAGAGAATTCCACAGATTTACAACTCTCTGACTGAAGTTACTCTGGAAGGTGCAGGGTGTTCAGTGCCAGCTTGTAATCATGGCTCTGCCTCACTGACATAGAACACAAGAACCCAAAAACACAAGAAAATAGGAGCAGGAGTAGGCCAACCGGCCCCTCGAGCCCACTCCGCCATTCAATACATTCATGGCTGATCCTACCCCAACCCCCTTCCCACTATCGCCCTTCTTCCCACTCAAAAGAACCGTGTGATCTCCTGGGAGAGGCGAAAAACCGGATAAAAACCCAGGCCAATTTGGGGAAAAAATCTGGGAAATTCCTCTCCGACCCCAAGCTAGGCAATCGAAACTTGTCCAGGAGATTACTCAGGTCTTACTATACTAACAATAGCTCATGTCCACTTCCCTGCCCGCTCCCCGTAACCCCTAATCCCCTTGTCTATTAAAAAACAATCTATTTCCGTTTTAAATTTATTTAACGTTCCTGCTTCCACAGCTCCCTGAAGCAGCGAATTCCACAGACTAACCACCCTCTGAGTGAACAAGTTTCTCCTCATCTCAGTTTTAAAAGAGCCCCCTCTTATTCTAAGGCTATGCCCCCTAGTTCTGGTCTCCCCGATCATCGGAAACATCTTTAGCGCATCCACCCGATCAAGGCCCCTCACGATCTTATACGTTTCAATAAGATCGCCTCTCATTCTTCTGAACTCCAATGAGAAAAGTCCCAACCTACTTAACCTTTCTTCATATGTCAACCCCCTCATCCCTGGAATTAACCGTGTAAATCTTCTCTGCACTGCCTCCAGAGCAAGTACATCCTTTCTTAAATATGGACACCAAAACTGCACACAGTATTCCAAATGCGGTCTTACCAATACTGTATACAGCTGCAGCAAAACCTCCCTATTTTTATACTCCATCCCCCTGGCAAGAAAGGCTAAGACTCCATTGGCCTTCCTAATCACTTGCTGCACCTGCATACTAACTTTTTGTGATTCCTGTACTAGTACCCCCAAGTCCCTTTGCGTTGTATTACCACGCAGCTCCTCCCCATTTAGAAAATAACGTGCTTTATGATTTTTTTTTTCCAAAAATGGGTGGCATTATTAATTTGCATTCATTCAAGACATCTATAGATCCTGTAATATAACTCTTGATAGTTTTTTTTATTTTAGCATGAAAGCTAATGACGGTCTTTGGTTATATTTTTGATCCTTTTCGTCTTTCTAGATGACACATCTGACTTGGGAACAGGCAGGCAACCTGTTTCTTGGTTTCTGCCATAATACTTTGTAACTCGTCTGTAGAAAATAAGCCAGGGCAGTCCAGGTTGACTGATTTTTGTGAAACGCAGTGTAACAAAGTGCCCTTACAGTTACAGACACCAAGTGTGGTTGCTCCATTTCAGTCACATACTTATTAAAATAAAAAGACGTTTAATTCATATTAGCATGGCTGGTGTGGGCTGATGAGCCTGTTTCCATGCTGTCCAACTCTTCAAGTCTATGACTTTAGTTAGGTTTCGCTGCTGAATTTTTAATTTCAATCGCGTGTATGTGGGACAGACTGTTGGCTGGTGCATTGACTTCCAGAGCAACAACACTGGCCAAAGATTAATGTTGTACATGACTATGAGGGCGGCACGGTGGCGTAGCAGTAGAGTTGCTGCCTTACAGCGAATGCAGCGCCGGAGACCCGGGTTCGATCCCGACTACAGGTGCTGTCTGCACGGAATTTGTACATTCTCCCCGTGACCTGCGTGGGTTTTCTCCGAGATCTTCGGTTTCCTCCCACACTCCAAAAACGTACAGGTCCGTAGGTTAATTGGCTTGGTAAATGTAAAAATTGTCCACAGTGGGTATAGGATAATAATTAGTGTGGGGATTGTTGGTCGGCGCGGACCCGGTGGGTCGAAAGGGCCTGTTTCCATGATGTATCTCTAATCTAAACTAAACTAAGTATTAAGATCTGCCAGCTTTACATATTTTGGGAGGCGTTCGCTGTGCACATTAATTTCCCATCCTGGCACTCCAACACTATTTTCCAAACAACCATACATGCGTGTTAAACATGGCAAGTGTTAAATTCAGGAACAAGGCTGGAGGAGGTTCAGATGAATCTCTGCCTCAGCCGGAAGGGCAGTTTGGTCTCTGGATGGTGGTGAGGCTGGAGATGTAGGGAGAGGTGTTGTTGTGTTACTGTTGCACGGGAGAGTGCAGGAGGAAGGCGAGGGATCAGCGCAGGGGGACGGGTGAATCGGGGAGTCACGGATGGAATGGCCCCTGTGAAAAGCAAAAAAAGGTGGGGGGGGGGGGGGGGAAATGTGACAGGTGGTGGGAATGTCAAAGAACTATAGGAGACGTCTTCTGCATGGCCACACTTCTATAGAACAACTCTTAATGTCATGCCAGAGCTCCCTCATGATGATGCTGCAGGCAGGCAGCACGACAACAAAAGGCACCCATGAACACTGTGGCAGACAAGGCTCACCCTTTACAGAGTTATGACTTATGATACAGTGTGGAAACAGGCCCTTCGGCACAACTGGCCCACACTGGCCAACATGTCCCAGCTACACTAGTCCCAACTGCCAGTGTTTGGTCCATATCCCTCCAAACCTGTCCAATCCATGTACTTGTCTAACTGTTTCTTAAATGGTGGGATAATCCTGCCTCAACTATCTCCTGTGGCAGCTTGTTCCATACATCCAGCACCCATCACTGTTATAGCCATAGAGACATAAAGCGTGGAAACTTGCCCACACCGACCAACATGCCTTATCCACACTAGTCCCACCTGCCCGCACTTGACCCATATCCCTCTAAACCTATTCTATCCATGTACCTGTCTAAATGTTTCTTAAAATGTCAAGAATATGTTCTTGAGAAGAGGGTCAAAGTCTTAAGGATGACCCAGCAGCTTTCAGCAGGCAGAGTTAAATCTGACTAGCCTGAAAGTTCTGGAAACAGTCAGCCAGTCAGCAACCCGCTAATGTTTGGCTCTGGTACAATGCACAAGGCCTGTAGTCTCAGGAGATATCTTGCTCCAACCACATAATGCATGTTGGGGTCACATCCACAATATCAATATACATTTGTGATAAAGGATGCAGCGGTTGTTCACCTGATTGATTCCTGGGAGGGCATCTTACTCAGATCTGAAGACCATCTCTCATTCTTCTAAACTTGAGAGCATTTATTTATTTATTCGTGTCATCACACAACTGTTTGCCAATAGCGAGCAAATTTTAGTGCCTCTACAAGATCTTTTACAGTGCATGTGTCTTGCAACATGTCACAGCTCAGGAGATGTTCCATAGTCTGGAGGCCCCGTCTGCACTCGCAGTCTGCCGCATCTTCAGTATATCCCCACTTCAGCATGTTTGATTTGCTCCTCCCCATGCCTGTTCGCAGTCTGTTGAGACTGTGCCAGGTTATCTTGAGAGCATGATCTGAATGAAATCTCCAGCAATGCTTCCCCAGCTGAGAGTACACAGCCAGAGGTCACAGTATGGCGAGTCCGAAACTTGTTGGTTGTAAGAGGAGTTTATTGCAGCCGCAATATTCGGATACAGAGTTAAACAACAAGGTAAAGGACAACCAATACAAACTTACTGTCTTCCTTGAAGACTTCGCCGAACTGACTCAATCGGGCGCCAAACGCGCACATGACATCGCTGGCCAAACAGCGATGTCGCTCTCTGGACCAATCCCTATGGTCGCGTTCCCACGTGACCTCGCTGGCCAATCTGAGGGTTCGACGACCTGGACCATTCTCTATGGTCGCTACATGACCCCCCCCCAGAACCCGAGGTGCGGAACCTAGCAGGGAGCCGGATTTCGCGACCATAACGAGTACGGAGAGGGACAGCCTGAACCACAGGAGCCGGAGGTTCCGGACTTGGCGGAACAGCCGGAACGAGAGGTTCTGGAGGAACTACCGGAACGGGGGGTCCTGGAGGGACTGCCGGAACGGGGGGTCCTGGAGGAACTGTCGGAACGGGGGGTCCCGTACTGAGCGGAACTAACGGAGGTCGGCCTCTCCTAGGGGTTTGACCGACCAGGACTGGTTGATCCGGGTCCAAATGGGCAGGTTTGAGCCGGGACACCGAGACGAGCTCACTCTTGCCGCACATGTCTAAGGTGAAGGTAGCCGTTCCCTTACGTAAAACCCGGAACGGCCCTTGATAGACCCTCTGCAACGGGGCGCGATGGGCATCTTTACGCAGAAAAACAAACTCACAGTCCTTCAGGGAAGACGGTTCATGTACCATGGGACACCCATGACGTGAAGTCGGAACTGGAGCCAGGGAGCCCACCCGTTCCCGGAGAGATGCTAACACTGATGGGACTGTAGGCAGCAGGTCTGAAGGGTCCGGAAACAGATCTCCGGGTACTCGAAGTGTCGAGCCATATACTAGCTCTGCAGACGACGCACCGAGATCTGGCTTAGGAGTAGTCCGGATGCCCAAAAGAACCCAAGGGAGTTGGTCTACCCAGTCCGGGCCTTCAAGCCTTGCACTGAGGGACGCCTTATGTTGGCGGTGGAACCTTTCTACGAGTCCATTTGCTTGGGGGTGATATGCAGTCGTGGGTTGTAACTTGGACCCGTACAGTTCTGCCAGCGCGGCCCAGAGGGACGAAGTGAACTGTGGCCCTCTGTCAGTGGTAATAACTGCCGGGACCCCGAAACGAGCTACCCAATGAAGGGCCAAAGTCCTAGCACAAGACGCTGACGAAATATCAAACAATGGGAAAGCCTCTGGCCACCGGGTGAACCGATCCACCACCGTGAGGAGGTGGGTGTAGCCCCGGGAGGAAGGCAAAGGCCCGACCAAATCCACGTGGATGTGGAAAAAACGAACAGCCGGGACCTCGAAATCCTGTACGGGGGGCTGGACGTGGCGCTGGACTTTAGCGGTCTGACAGGGCACGCAGGAACGTGCCCACCCCGCTACCTGTTTCCGCAGGCCATGCCAGACAAACCTCGCTGCTACCAAGGCAGAGGTGGAGCGGATGGACGGGTGCGCCAGCCCATGAATGGCATCGAAAACCCGGCGCTGAAGGGAGGGCGGTACTACCGGCCTGGGACGGGGAAGAGAAACATCGCACCAGACTTTCGTGCCCTCCGACCCACAAGCTACCTGGGCCAACTTCAATCCCGAAGTGGTGGACGAAACGGTATCCTCTAGGAGCTGTGTCTCCGCAAGCTCCTTGGGATCCACTTCGCAGTCCACCGCCGAAATAGGGGGAAAAGCAGGTCTAGACAGGGCGTCAGCAACGGCATTAAGCTTACCCGCGACATGACGGACATCGGTGGTAAATTCGGAGATAGCGGTCAGGTGCCGCTGCTGGCGGGCCGACCATGGGTCAGACAATTTCAAAAAAGCAAATGTTAATGGCTTGTGGTCCGTAAATGCCACAAATGGGCGGCCCTCGAGGAAGTACCTGAAATGACGAACAGCTAAATAGAGAGCCAGAAGCTCTCGGTCAAATGCGCTATACTTCAGCTCGGCCGAATTTAGTTGCCGGCTGAAAAACGCTAAAGGCTGCCAACGGCCACCGACCTGCTGCTCCAGAACCCCGCCCACCGCCACGTCAGAGGCGTCAACCGTCAGGGCCGTGGGGGCGGAGGGGCTCGGATGGACCAACATGGTGGCGTCTGCCAAAGCTGCCTTAGCTGCTGTAAAAGCCGACTCAGCGGTCGGGGACCACAACAACGCTACCGGATTCCCTGCAAGGCATTGGAAGAGTGGGCGCATGACTCGCGCAGCTGCCGGAACGAACCTATGGTAGAAATTAACCATGCCTACGAACTCCTGTAGCCCTTTTACTGTGGTGGGCCTAGGAAATGCCCGGATAGCCTCCACCTTTTCGGGCAAAGGGGAGGCGCCGGCAGGGGTAATTCTGTGCCCTAGAAAATCAAGAGCAGGAAGGCCGAATTGACATTTGGAGGGTTGGATTATGAGCCCGTGGTCTTGGAGCCGCTGGAACACGGTCCGCAAATGGGCCTGGTGTTCCTGCACGGAGGGGCTGGCTACCAGGATGTCGTCTAAATAAATAAACAAAAACGGTAGACCCCGGCCCACGCGGTCCATCAGTCGCTGGAAAGCCTGTGCCGCGTTCTTTAAACCGAAAGGCATACGCAACCATTCAAACAACCCGAACGGAGTAATTGTTGCAGTTTTCTGTATGTCCTCCAGTCGCACCGGAATCTGATGGTATCCTCGCACCAAATCGATTTTGGAAAACACCACCGCTCCTTCCAGCCCAGATGAAAAATCCTGTAGGTGCGGTATGGGGTAGCGATCAGCCGTGGTGACAGCATTGAGACGCCGATAATCGCCACATGGTCTCCACCCCCCAGATGCTTTGGAGACCATGTGTAACGGCGAGGCCCACGGGCTGTCAGACTGACGGACAATTCCCATTTCCCCCATTTTCCTGAACTCCGCCCTTGCCACCACCAGTTTGTCTGGCGGTAGTCTCCTGGCCCGAGCGAAAACGGGAGGGCCTTCGGTGCGGATGTGATGGACCACACCGTGCTTAGCCGAAGGCGTGTCAAAACGTTGGACGAGCAGCTCCGGAAACTCTGCCAGAATCACAGCATACGAGTCGGGGGCCGCGACGACGGCCTGGACAGTAGGGCTGGGCGAGGAGGCGATTGTCGGAGCGACGTGCTCATCTTCGGCGGAGGGTCGGAGGTCGTTACCGCGGACATCAGGAACCAGTGAAAAAGCCCAGAGAAAATCTGCGCCCAGGATCGCTTGTTTGACGTCGGCTATGATGAATGGCCATTCGTACGTGCGGAGGCCTAACACAAGGGACATCTTCCGTGTACCGAAAGTGCGAATTGGGCTGCCATTAACCGCGATGAGGGTGGGACCTGTCTTACCCGATCTGGTTTCGAGGTCGGTCGGCGGCACTATGCTGACGATGGCTCCCGTGTCTACGAAAAATTCTGTGTCCGTGAATCGATCATGGACATAGAGGCGCCGGTTCTGGCCAATCGTAACTGCCCCTATGTACGATCGGCCGAGGCATTTCCCGCGAAGGTACAAGGCAAACGACAGTTGCGGGATTCGTTACCCCATCGTAGGTGATAATAGCACCAGCCGCGCTTGTGCGGATCTTTTTGGCGGGCTTTCTGAGAATTGGCGGGAGACATGGCGCCATCTTGCCGTCGCTGTGGCGTGGTCACTGATGTCGAGACTTTGTTGATCGAACCACTCGCCTTGTTTTTTGCCGCTATGAGCGCGTCCGCTTTCGCTGCATATGCTTCGGGGTCCTTAAAAGAACAATCCGTGAGCAGCAGTCGGACATCCTCGGGAAGTTTCTCGTGGAATGCCTGTTCGAACATAGGGCAATCCGTATGCTCACCGGCTAGCATCATCATTTCGGCCATGAGGACGGAAGGCAGTTGGTCTCCAAGATCCGGTAGGTGCAGAAGTTTTGCCGCACCACCATGCTTATTAAACCCGAAGGTTCGCAGTAATACTTTCTTCATGGCCTCGTACTTGTTTTCCGCAGGTGGATTCACGATGAACCGCATCACGCGCTTGGTTGTGTCCGGCGATAGAGCGCTGACGAGGTAGAAGTACTTCGTGGATTCGTCCGACACCTTCTTTATATGAAATTGAGCCTCGGCGTGGATAAACCAAGCTTGCGGTGCGTGCGTCCAAAACAACGGTAGATGAACGCCTGCCGCGCTTGACTCCGGTGTGCCCTGCTCGGTCATCGTCAATGAGGCGTCGGGTTCCTGCTCAGTCGGTGATCGTCCAGATCACGTCGGGGTCACCAATATGGCGAGTCCGAAACTTGTTGGTTGTAAGAGGAGTTTATTGCAGCCGCAATATTCGGATACAGAGTTAAACAACAAGGTAAAGGACAACCAATACAAACTTACTGTCTTCCTTGAAGACTTCGCCGAACTGACTCAATCGGGCGCCAAACGCGCACATGACATCGCTGGCCAATCAGCGATGTCGCTCTCTGGACCAATCCCTATGGTCGCGTTCCCACGTGACCTCGCTGGCCAATCCGAGGGTTCGACGACCTGGACCATTCTCTATGGTCGCTACAACATTATCAATAAAAGGAGTCAGCCGATCAAGGCACAGATCAAAATTAATAACCACTCTGCTGGTGTTAATTCTTCAGAATTCACTCCCTTTGTTATTCATCCACTCTGTTATTCATGATTATCAAGAAAATTAAGGAATCTGAGGTTGGTGTAGGATGGTAATGTGGAGGAGGAGTGTGAATGAGGGCAAAGTGACTTTCTCCTGCTTCTGGAGGAGAAGGAGGAGGAGATCTTTCTTCCCTGTGGCTATCAAACTGTACAACTCCTCCTCCCCTTTCTGTCGTGGGGTAGACTGACCCCCCCCAATCTTTGCACATCCCCAATCCTTTCCACTTTAATTTCATGTTTCATGCATTTTGTGTTTTATGACAGGTGGCGGATCAATTTCCCTCCTGGGATAAATAAAGTTCTATTGTATCGTATCATGATTCTTATATCCTTAGAACAGTGGCAGCGCAAACCAATATCCAGTGCACAGATTCAGCAAAGGATCACTGATTTACTTTTTTGCCGTGGGATTGGGTCTGGGGCCAAACAATTTAAGGGTGCGTGGATGACAAGAGCACACAGGAAAATAGGAGGAGCTATGGCCCACCAGAGCCCTCAAAGCTGCCCCTTTATGGCTGATCTTTGGCAGTTTCCCTTAGTTCCTAATCTTTAGAAAATGTTATTCACCTCTTTAAATACTGTACCTCCGAGGATGTGGACTCCTGACAATTCCAGAGATTCACCACCCCCTTGCAAGAAGAAATTCCTGTGCACCTTCCTAATACATGACTACCCCATACCTTGTAATGTTATCTCATTTGAGATTCTCCCACTAGCAGAAATAACTCAACCTTTACCCTAACATATCTTCTTCAGAACTTCATATACTTCATTAAGATTACCCCTCATTCTTATGAATTCTAAAGAACTCAGAACTGGCATTTTTAGCTGTTTATTAAAAGATAACCATCTCATCCCAAGCAATAGCTTTGTGAATACTAGTTCACCCTTTCTAAAATAAGGAGACCACAACTGTACGCAATATTCCTGATCGAACCTCACCAATACTATGTACAATTATAACAATTCTTCTTGATTTCTTAACACCAACCTGTTGCAATGCAGGCCAATATTCCACTTGCATTCCTAAATACTTGTTGCACTGGCATGCTGACGTTTTGAATGAATTAATGAATGAATGAATGAATGTTTATTGGCCAAGTATGTGCATATACAAGGAATGTGCCTTGGTGCTCCGCGCACAAATGACAACACAAACATACAGTTAACAATTAAGAATAAAGCATAAACACATCAAAACAACAAGAATACAACATTATGGTCTAAACATGTGGGTGAAAATAAACCAGAGCAAAAAAAGGAAACTACATACTTTGGTTATTGAGTAGAACTATCACTCGTGGAAAAAAGCGATTTTTATGTCTGGCTGTGGCTGCTTTGACAGTCCGGAGTCGCCTTCCAGAGGGAAGTGCTTCAAAGAGTTTGTGGCCAGGGTGAGAGGGGTCAGAGATGATCTTGCCCGCTCGCTTCCTGGCCCTTGCAGTGTACAGTTCGTCAATGGGGGGGAAGGTTGCAGCCAACAACCTTCTTAGCTGTGCGAACGATCCATTGCAGCCTCCGGATGTCGTGCTTGGTGGCTAAGCCAAACCAGACCATGATGGAGAAGGCAGAGGATGGGAAATAAGGAAGATGAATCAGGGTGGAAGATGGATTTCATTGGATGAAATCAGGGAGAATGTGAGTGAAAGGATTAAACCAGATCCTACAGATAAGTGAAAAGGTGCTTCTGAACCCAACAGTGGGCCCACCTACATACAAATTTCTGAGTAAACATTAATGTGGACAATTATTTTCCTAGTTTACAATATAGGCAGAGTACAGATTTGTACTGTGGCTGGAAATGTGAACAATATCCTAATGTCAAGCATACCTTTAATGATATGACTACATTTGTTTGTGAATGTATACATTATATTACATGTTACTTTTAAAAACGTACTGTGATTAGACACAAGAGGGCATTACAGGACAATCCCCCCTTTCATTCCTTTGCCTCCTGGGTTGCTTCTGTGGGATGTTTGCACAGCTATCATCCACCTTCAATTAATATAGTTTAAAACAAATGTTAACTGATTGCTGTTGGCCGTAAACTGCTGATACATTTCTCGATGTTACAACGTGAAAAAGTGGAATAAAGTTCATTGAGACTCTTCAGTGACAACAAATATCATTTTGTTTGAAGTTAAAGTTGTTTCAATTAATATGGTTTATGGTTCATATCTGTTCTTCATTATTAGGCGCTGTCCAGATTTGTCAAGTGCCAATACATTACTTCAATTAATCACTGGTTGCAGAAAGCTAAAAATGAAGGTAAATTATTATTAGTTGGAAACCATGGGTAATAACTTTAAGCCAGCTTGTGTTGTAGGTATTTTATCTTACACTAACATTAACGTTTAATCGGATTTATTTTAAGATTATTCATAGTTGTACAGCACGTAAACAGGCTTTTTAATCCCATCATATGCAGGCCAGCCATCAAGTATCTATCTATGCTGAATCCATGTACCTGCATTTGGTCCGTAGCCTTCTGATTTAACAATTCAAAATGTTCAACTGGACATTTAAATTTTGTGAGAGTGGTTGCCTCCATCACCCATTAAGGCAGTGTGCTCCAGATTCCAGCCACCACCTGAAAAGCTTCTGCCAACAACAGTTATCTTGAAAATGCCAGGAACCACATCACCCTGATAAAAACTGCTGATGCCATTAACATGAAACAAAATAGCGCCAGATACTAACTGCTTGGCATGGATATTTATAATAGCAGAAGAGGAGAGCATGCCAGATAAACCAGGGAAACTAATACTGAACACGCACAGAATTTTCACAACAAATGCATGTAAATTAGAAGTAATGAAGAAAATAATGGCATGGTGGAAAGAGAAATCCCCCTGAGCAGGTAACTTGCTTCCAAGTTTTCTGTAAGATTATAGGTGAGAACAGTGCAGACGCTTGAAATGTAATCACTTGATTCGGAAATATTCCTTTAGGTTGAACATCTTTGCATACGATTCTTCTATCTAAGAAAGATGAGTCATTTAAATATCATAGGAAGGAAACCAGGGAATTATAGATCAGTTGGCATAACATCGCTTATCAGGATGTTACTGGAGTCTATGGCTATGGACAGTGATGGAGCACTTTGAGAGAGCCAGCAAAAGGAAGTATAATACCCATGTACCGATCTTTCTTGGCCAGGTTGTAAATGGTTTTCAGATTTGCTTTATTTTCATCGCCTCAGCTTTGAGATTTTATCACCAAAGTGACCATCTCAATTATCAGTCAATAATGAGAGAATTCTTGTGCAAGTGGAACAGTTCATAAGACAAGTATAGAAGCTGCAATAAAAAAAAAAAAACATTGTGCTGCCCATCCAATTAGTATTGGCATTTATGTGCCTCATGGACAACTAATTGATTTACTCCCTCCTCTCCCATCCATCAAACCTTCTTGTAGTTCATGGCTCAACCATTAATTCTAGAAATGATCAGCATGGACTTGATGGGTCAAAGGGATATGTCATAACTCAATATCTGCGTGACATATCAGAATTACAAATGAGATCCCATTTAACTGTGCATGAGTTATTCTCGACTTTGGTATCCAACCTCTTGAATCAAGTCTCAATTTTGTTGTCATGCCAGATTACTTTTCACCCCTATGTTTTCACTGTTGTGTGTATCACAGCATTTTCTGTTGCTAAAGATCCTCTAAATGAGAATTATGTTTCTCCCTACCCGTATTGTCTGGGGTCATTCATTAGCCGGTCCTGAACAAATTATTGCACAAATCCAGCTTCAAGATTACTATTACTGTAATCATTTTTTTTCTCAAATTCATTACTTATTAAATAACTTGAATTAAAACCCCCCAGCTGCCATTGTAGGGTTTGAAGTCATATCACTGGGTCATTGGTCCAGACGTCAAGCAATTTAATCACTATGCTATCTATCGTCCCCTTACCATGCTGATATTTTGGCAGACTTGTTTTCAATTGTCAAGATTAAGTTCTGGAAATACACTCGCTATCTTTTTACCCACTCTTCTCCCTCAAATTGTTCCTTAAGATGTTTCTTAAATCTGGTCTAAAGTTTTTTTTTTCCCTTCACAGAAACCTTGGCAGTGGAACGGCTAGTGAGAACTCTCTCTCGTATCAATCCTCGAAATGTACAAGGTCCTCGTTTTCAACTGGCAAACTGTGCCTGCCTGTGTGAGATGACGTCCAAGCCATACATCTATGATTATCAAATACACCCAGAGTGGGTGACCCAGCCGTGGCACACTCAGTACAGAAAAATACAAACGTGAAAGTTAGAACCTGATACAAACCAAGATGTCATCAAAAATATCATATTCAAATGTTTTTAGAAGGAAAAGTTTTTGATAATCTTTGTCATTTTTGCCAATTTAAATAAAAATCACATACCATTTACTTAAATAGTGATTATTGATGCCACCAATGAACTAGTTTGAGATTATCATTGGATTTAAGAGCATGGAAGGAGATAATATAACAGCAGAAACACAAGAAACTTCTCAAAACAAGCACTTTTGAGCTCCCAAACGTACAAGAGACACATTCCAGAGAGGGCATGACAAGGACTTGCCCCCCTGCAGTGAAAGAGATTCCAACCAAATAGTGCAATCAGGTTAGGGGTTCATTTTGTTTATCAATTTTCAAAATGGCACATTTCAAATGATGCTTCATAGCTCAATGCTTTCACTGAATAGAACCAACTCCACTTTTAAAAGGATTCTCCATTCATGCTATTTATACTGCTATGGCTTCAAAATTCATAACATTTCTAAATTTCTCTAGTTGTTCTCCACCTTCTGTAATCTTTTAATACAATTAATTTTCCACTTCCCTCTGCTTCATCATTGGGGACCAATTTGGCCCTGCATTCTGCAATATTGTTCTCAAGCCCATTTGGATTACAATATTTTTCCCCGCCTTGAAGTTAATGAAAATCCAGTTCTACAACCATACCGTTGATATCTCCACTAATTCCTGCCTATTGAGATAAATACCTCAACAAAGTGAAGTTGGTTTTGCTGTGAAAGAAAACCTATGTAAGAATCAATCATTTATAATTCAGCACTGTTAATGATTAATTTGGCATAATCTCAAACTTTCTACGTTTCACATAGAAATTTTATGTAAATAAAGGATACACAACGAGGCTTAGTGGTTTACTAAAAAAAGTTTTTGCAACTCACCAATGCCACAGTAAACCATCAAGTCAAAGTTGTGCATCCGATTTATACCACTTAACTTTAGAGAAATTGTAACTTCATGGTTCAAAGTATCTGTTCAAATAAATATTTTGAGAAATGAATAAGGAGATCATGGATTTATTAATTTTGGAGTTGGGCTGTTGGAAAGACGGATGCATTAAAGTAGGCTAATCAAGGATTTCCAGCACAAAAGATAGCTAATGCAGACAGGTTTTGGAAGTGTGTGGCAAAGCTCAAGACAAGGACACCAGATGGATCAGTGATGTAAACTGCAAATATTGATACAGCAAGCTGAACAATAGGTGGCCACAAACAGAGACAGTGTTAGGAAATCAGCATCAGAAAATCAGTCAGGGATATAGGTAGAGTGGGATACTAGGAGACTTGTTTGGCAACACAATATTATGACTAGAAAGGAAAGACGAGATTATGAGCTATTGCTTAGAGTCAGTATGGACTTCGTGGACCTTTCCATACTGTAACCTTTCTGTGATCTAGAGTAGAAAAGCAAACATTACTTGTGAATGCTGCAACGTTTAAAGATTGAGAACTTTGCATTGTTGCTTATCAAAAGTCCTCATATACAGTCAAAAGTTAAAAGAGAAGCTTAAAAAGTTAGAAACGCATGTCTAAAAAAGTGGGCAAGAAGGGTGTTGACAATGAACACTGAAGGTACAAAAACAGTTCAAACCCCAGTTTATCCTTTACCTAAATTAGTATAAGAAAGTAAATCATTCATTAGCTCATGGCCAGAGTAACTAACTTCTCATGTGGTAGAGCCATGAGGAATCCACAGGGGCCAATCCAATTCAGTTGAACGGACTGCAAAAACCAACACAGTGCTTAAAGAGAACTTAAAATTCAACATACATCAGACCTATTCCATTAGAATTATAATACACTATTTTTTAAATTCTTTTTATAAAAATCTGCCGCCATGCTCTGTTTTTCCTGCCCCAACTGGCATTGTGAACATTTACAATATATGCCAGTGAATATTTGGTGTATCAAATCAGTGTCTGGTCCTGCTTAGTTGTCACATGTATCCATTTTCCTCAAGAGATGTCAAATAAAGGCTAGGAGAAAGAATTCTGTCCAATCTTCTAGTCAAAACCAAGGTGCTTTCATAGCTGAGTCAAAGCAGAACTATTCATTATTATTGTTGTTTTTGAATCCACAATATTTTAAACAAAAGCCAAATTACTTCAGAAAATAAAAGTTTGTAGACATCAACTCTTTATACTTTATTGTATACTGAGTTGCATTCTTCCAACTAACATTTTATATTTTGGGAAGGAGGTGATATTGTGGAAAGATCTTCTGCTCAGAGCCAAGTCTTATACTAGGACTTATCCCAGTATTCCCAGCTGCAGTCTCAGTTTCAGCATTGATAATAACCCTTGACAGCAGCACCTTCTGTTCTACTGCTGTTAGGGCATCATAAATATCTCAGCTCTGAAGTTAGGAAACTTGCCCCGAAACAGGTCCCATGCTAAACTTGATGCAAATACAACATTTTTCATTCAAATTAAGTCAGGGCCTATGTTGCACTTAGTCCAAGCAGCTCCTGTGTTGCATTTAATCATTTCAAGATGCTACAAATACGCCCTTCCTCATGCAAAGATTGATTTTGAGGCAACAACATTTCTATCTCATTATTTAATATTTTTTCTTCTCTATTTTACCAGCTTCACCGTGAACTTCTTCCTCAAAAATGCTGACTTCTCAGAGTAAAATTGAGGAAATATCTTTTACTGCTCAAAGTGCCCATTTATCATCCTTAAGTTTGCACTTTCTCTTGACTAAATGTCGAGCTTCCGACTCCCATTCAGTGCAATATGTCTCTGTTTCTGATCTGTCTAAACCTTTTTCTCACCTATTCTCGTGTCTCCAAGATCCCTCCCATTCCAACTGTTTCCCAGCTTAGAGAAGGTTGTCAGGGGTGATATAACTCCTGGTCTAGCTGCCGACATCCTTTTGAGGACATTTTCAGAAAAAAAACAAATACAGTAAATGCTGTAAATACTGATTAATATAGATTATATATTTATGACACGAACATATTTACACTGCTAATTTCTGATCGGCCAAAAGGTGTTAAGGAACATTCCTGAGGGGCTGAGTAGAATTTTAATGTTACAGCATCTTTATGAAAATGTTCTTGTTTTTCCATTATTCACAAATAAAAGCATCCTTTGCACTTGTACCGATTATTTCTTCGATTTTGTGCAAAACGATCTGGTTTCCTATGCTGAGCTGAAGTGATTGTATTTTATACATGAGTTTTTCGATATTGTTTAGTCACTCTATAGAAATACAAATTGTATGAAACAGTTTCTTTTCTGTATCTGAATATGTCCTTTTAAAATATTCCTCCAACTTTTCCTTTGAAGCTTTGAGAAATATTGATAAATAATCTCTCTTATCTTACTTATTTTCCACTGTCCCCTTCAGACTCTAACACCTTTACCAAATCTATATTAACTGTTTTCCATTCCTTCCTTTCACTTGCCCTAGGCCATTTAACTCTAGGTTTCAGCCCACTGCTCTTCTCCCTGACTGGCAGATTAACTTCACCTCCTACATCCCCCTCTACAGCGCTTGTTCCCTCCTTGTCAGTGACATCCTGTGAACTGTGGTTTTCTTTGTGTTTGAAGCTGCAGTTATCCAGAATAATTCTATTGCATTCCTGACCTGTGCTCAGCAGATAGTGGCAATGTTATGAAGACTTGAATAGTGAGTCACTCATAGGTACTGAAGGTACTGAACCTTTTGCACCATAATGTATTGGTCCTTTAAGTTTCTGGTTGATGGTGATCTTAAAATTTCTTATTGAGTATTGAAGGCAGGTGGTTAAGATTGTTAATATTAATATTGCTCCTCATAAGACTTTTACTGTTCAGCACCGTAAGCTAACTATCTCGATTCTGGGAAAGAATGGATTTGCCTATTTTACCTTTAGGAGAGAACATGAGGAGAATTTGCCAACATTTGTACTCATGATGGTAACATCAGAACCCTTATAGCGAATGCCATGGGCTTCCTCCAAATACACCACACCCAGGCTTCACTACAGTTGCACCAAGCAAGACTTAATGCATTGTCATTCTTTCTAACATAACTGATAGCAGCGCTTGGATATTGGTTTAGGAACCAAAACAGTGAGAGGAGCAGGAGATGATGGAGATGGAAGAAGATGAGGAAGATGACGAGGAAGAACAGCTCATGAACTAGAGGTGGGAAACCCTCTCTGACTGTGCAGACAGGGTAGATTGTCGAAAACATTCTCGCAGGGCTGAAATGTCAAAGACAAGAGAGCATAGCTTTAAGGTGAGAGTGGGAAAATGTGGGGCAAGTCTGAACTGTGCTGCCAGGGCTGGTGGTGAAGCCTGACTCAATAGTGACATTTAAGTGGTTTTCAGATAGTCACATGGACATGCAGGGAATGGAGGGATTTGGATCATGTGCAGGCAAAAGAGTTCAGTTTATCCTGGCATCATTGCTCTTCATGGACATTGTGGGCAGAAGAGCCTGGCCCTGTGCTGTACTGTTCTATGTTCAATGTTCTATACAGGCAGGATTTGTCCAGTAATTCTCAACGCCACTGCATCATTCCTCCATAAATCATGGCGCAGATCATAGAACAAATCAATCAAACACACACGTCTACAGTCATTTGTTCTCAGTTGATACCTATCATGATGCAATGTCACTGAACCATGTTCACATTCCATTGAACTCCTTTGCATGCCGAGCAGAACAGAGTTGAAATGTGACAAATATTCAAGGACATTATGTAGCTATGTTGATGCCATTGCAGCATTGCACAAAGAAACCCAACAGAATGGTTGTGTAAATCTGTTGTAGTTCTGGTCTTTATGCAGCGGTAGAGTTGCTGCCATATCGTTCGATCCTGACTACGGGTACTGTCTGTACGGAGTTTATACGTTCTCCTCATGACCAGCATGGCTTTTCTCCAAGGTTTTCGGTTTCCTCCCACACTCGAAAGACTTACAGGTTTGTAGGTTAATTGGCTTGGGTTTGTATAATTGGTATAAGTGTAAATTGCCCCTAGTGTGTGTAGGCTTGTGTTAATGTGTGGGGATCGCTGGTCGGTGCTGACTCGGTAGGCCGAAGACCCTGTTTCCACGTTGTATCTCTAAATTAAACTAAACTTCCAAAATCTGGATTCGGATAACCTGCAATGCAATTTCAATGCCAACCAATGATACAGAGCAATTTCTAGATCCTTGTCTCTGGTAAATATATATAGATGTATTACTTTTTAAAATCATATTTAAGTCTGGCTCAGCCAGTGGCACCTAGGAATAGACTGGGTGACAACCAAGAATAGTTTGGTGACTACTGGAGAGACAGTTGACGGCACGGAAAGACGGCACCCGGGACAGGATGGGTTGGCACCCCAGTCTGTGTCTTTCGTGAGAAAGAAACCCAATAAGCTACGGAAAGGCCTTATGCCATCAGGCAAGAATGAAATGCCCAGAGAAGGAGAAAGAGGTGCAGCGCACAGGCCTTGAACCTGGTGAGACGCAGGAGGAGCCTGGCCAGGACTCACACCACAGAGCCCAGTCCCTCCAAGCACCAGTCTCCCAATCCCTGCAGAGTAGTTATTAAGAGGGCTGATCCGTGGGTGGTTGCTGCCGGGACGCAAGTCGGGTCCTGATCAACCCTGGCTGGGTCGCCTGGGAGAGGGTGTCTGATGTTGTGAGACCCGAAACACCCCATGACCCCAGATCACATCACTGAGGATGCTTCCCAGCGCATCCAGAAGATGTATCTTTCACAACCTGGTCAAGAAAAGTAACTGGACATATTTGTTGTCTAAAAAACATGTGCTGTGCTCAGTTTTGCCTCTTAATTGGATAGAGCATTGCACAAGGTGCTAATATAGTCATTGACACTGGAACAAATTATGTGTGGTTGAGTCCATAAGGTATAAATATGGCTTTGGTCAATGGTGTTAAACATGTGCAAGAATCCCCAACTGGTTGTGCCCCCCTCTGTGTATATTCAGCTCTGTTGACATTATTGTGCAACATATGTAAACAAAAAGAAGTTGATCTGCAAGCTGACAAATCATCCTCCTAATGATTTATTCATTCCATGTAACGAAACATATACAGGTGAATACAATTTTAACATAATTATTTTCTTGGTAATTTGAATAAAATAAACCTTTTAATAAATTATCTTCCACTAAAGTCCTCCACATGAGCATAAAAACATATGTTCAGCCATTAAGTGTTGCAGTAATCTGTGAAGTATTGCTCGTGTTGTTGATAAGTTACAGGTTTAATACAGCAGTTAAATTATTTCCTTTACATTAACAATTTATGTCCATACACAGATGTTTAACAAATATGGACCAAAGAGAAGAATGAATTACTTTATAAATAAGCAGTTTTGTTTCAAACAAGCAGATAATGACTGGTAGATTATCATATGAATTGATGCCTATCCCCCAATTATTCTCAATCAAAATCAATGGTTTACCTAAGGAGACCAAACGTAACATTTCTAGGTTTGCTGATGACACAAAACTAAGAAAAGAATGCATGTATTGGTGGGGAGACTTCAAGGCAAGCTGAGTGAGCAACAGTTTGGCAAATGGATTACAATGCAAAACATGTGATACCATCCCTTTGGTAGAAACCCCCCCCCAGAAATACTCAGTAAAATGATGAGTAATTGGGAAATGTTGATGTCGGCTGAACTTGTTCTTGGTTGTTTTCCATTTGATTTTCCCTTCCCTTAGAAGAGAAGAAGCTCTGGCCTGATTTAGATTTGTTTTAAGGAGATGAGCAGAGTTGGTGAGAAAGAAAATTGCCAAAAGACACATCAAATAGTGGATGGCAAGAAAGGCAAAAGATGAGAAAAGATAGAGGCTTCGGCTCATTGATAGAATGAAGGTTAAGGAGAGAATGGAGAGTTGTGATTGAGAGTGATGATTTACAATACCCATCCCATTTATATGGGTGAAAAACAGGCAACAATTTTCTTTTTTATTACATACGCTGTCAATCCTGTGATCAGTTTTGTTTTTTCACTCCAAGTATCTATCCTGTGTTATTTGTATGTGGTAGTTTGAAAGAGAAGGGTACAAAAATCCATGAGTTTTTGTTTAATAGAACTCCAATTTGAAACATAAGTAAACAAAAGCTGAAAAGCACAACCATAGTGTAAATTAAATTACAGGAAATACAAAGAAAGCAGATGTGAACCATCCATATTACAAACAATAAATGGTCCTTTTATCAAAATATCTTCTTTAAGGCTGAGGAAATTAATAATTTTCCACGTCAGTGGAAGGCGATAGCATTTTTGACCTATTTTTTCCAAATTGGTGTATTTGAACGTGATGCGATCATGTTTGTTTTTCCTATTGCTATAATAGCTCTGTCTCGCAATTATCATTTAACCATTTATTAATTTCCAGAATTTTACCAATTAACTTTGGGTCTCTAACCCTCATAATAATGTGCATTTGGTTATGTAGTATATTTTTCCAGATGTTTGCTATATTTGCTGTTGAAGTGAATGGATTATTGGCATACTGCCCCCAGGAAGCACGCCAAAAGAATTTCACAATATTCAGCTCAATCTTCCGCATGCAGTCATACTCTTCTTGAGGAAAACATTTTCAGTTTTAAAATGTCAAACACATGTTTTTTTTCCTGCCTGAAGGAATTGATGATTGCTCACTTACATTAAAATTCCTATGGATTACTTTTGCAGATTTAATAAATAATAGAATTTAATAAAACACCAGGGTAGTAGTGACAACCAGGTTTAATATATAAAGATTTTAAAAGATAATTATAAATTGGGCTATTTCGCTCCAAGATAAAATCCCACAAATATTGTTTTTTGTGTTTTCAAACAAAGTTTATTTCTTCCAGTGATGCAGGAGCAGATTGGAAAGGAATGATTTTAATTTTGCCAATAACTACTCTGTAAAGTTGTCATTGCCTTGAGTGGGAATAATGCTTTTGCCAGTCTGCACCCAATCTTGATGTTGCATTTCAAAGATCAGTAACACTGAGAATACCAGGTCCATTTCAATTGTTTACCATCCAAGGGGGATCTTTTCCATTCGAAGAAACAAACATGGCAGATGGTTTCTCAATTAGAAAGGTTGCACTGTTTCTTATTAGGCAAAAAATATACATAAAATATACATACACAAATAAGTCATTTGGACTCATATGTGATGCAAATGAGATAATCTTTTTGTTTCATACAAAAGGACAAAAATCACAAATTTCCAATAAGGCTCACATGAGTTTTTTATTATAAATGTGACACCCCTCTGATATGATTTGACCTGAGTCAAATTTTATTGATCGTAAATACAGTGATGTATTTCTGATATCACTGAAATACATCAGAATATGTATTAAGATTACATTTATTAAGATATTGAACCTAAAGCTACTGATGTAAAGGAGCACGTTATTCACCTGGGCACCAGTTCAACTTATTCATATTTCTTTGTGGAGATCCCAAGCCCAGAGTGTCTATAGTTTTGCCCAGCAGACAGTGTGTTGATTTATGTTGCCAGCTCCCCAAGTCTAACAGAACAACACAGCCTCACTCCCTCCGATATCTTAGCTCTTAGGCATTGAAATATGCCTGCCAGGCAGTACAGTGGCCCTGATAAAATGGATAGAATGCAATGGCTGTTGGAAGAAGGGTAACCAGACATTTTCATCTGATCTAATTCAGAAAGTTTACATATGTATGTTTTAATTTTTTTCAGATATTGTTATTTTCAGATTTATGAGGGGTGATCTAAAAGAGGTGTATGAAGTCATGAGAGGAATAGATCGAGTAGATGCACAGAGCCTCTTGCCCAGAGTAGGTGAATCGAGGACCAGAGAACATAGGTTTAAGGTGAAGGGGAAAAGATTCAATAGGAATCTGAGAGCTAACTTTTGCATACAAAGGGTGGTGGGTCTATGGAACAAGCTGCCAGAGGAGGTAGTTGAGGCTGGGACTACTCCAACGTTTAAGAAACATTTGGACAGGTACATGGATAGGACAGGTTTGGAAGGATATGGACCAAATGCAGGCAGGTGGGACGTGTAGCTGAGATGTATTGGCCGGTGTGGGCAAGTTGGGCCGAAGGGCCTGTTTCCACACTGTATCAATAGACAATAGACTATGGCCAATGTCTCTGGTTGTGATTGTCAAAGATATCCACAAACTTTCAATTCTAATGATAACTTTGCAGTGAATCTGAGAGCAATGCCATCAAGGTTTTTTTTAATGGGAGAGCAGGCAACCACATGCCTGGACGATTCCTGCACTGTGCTGCACTGAATCACGCTGATGAGCTGGGGGCTTGGAGTTGGCCTTTCAAGAGGAGGTTGTACCCAGGACCACTCTGGAATCTGGCGACAATAAACTCAACTCGACTTGAAGAAGCAGAATTGTCCTGGACAGTTAAATGCCAATCAGAAGGGTCCTGCCCTTTTAGGTCCAGTTTTTGCAAGAGTAAAATTTCTCTAGGGAATTTGTCTGAATTGTGCAGTAAATTTCTAATCAATTTCAAATGCAAGATACTGCTGACAATGAGAGAGCTCAGAAGCTCAGAATTTTAATTCAGTATCTCCAATATGATTCATGTGTTTTAACAGATTTGTTATGTTCAACAATGTACGAATTCCTCGGTAAAATCTACTCAATGGAAATTATGTTGTTTACTGAAAGGTATAACAATGCCTTGGCTTAAATATCCTATTCCATTTATTATGGCAGCAGTTACATATTTCATGAGATCATATTGATGCAAATTAAAAGACCTGATAAAGGAATGATTGGCGGCCATCACCCCAGTTTTCCATGTTGCTGGTTGCAGAATTCTACTGTACTCATGTTGCATAGCTCATTAAAACGCTCTTTGCAGTTAAAAAAAAAAGGCAGCAGTAGGATGAATTGACAGTCTATTTCAGTGTCAGTGAGAGATTTCAAAAGGTTGCAGTTGGATTGCCAGAGTGATCAAAATTGACTAATCGAGCAGCTGATAAAAAAGAAGGGGCGCTCTGGTGGAGCAGCCTTTAGGAAGTGGCCATGTTGGGTGAGAGGCTGTGTGGAGGGTGGGTGCTGTGTGGAGAGTGGGTGCTGTGTGGAGGGTGGGTGCTGTGGAGGGTGGGTGCTCTGTGGACGGTGGGTGCTGTGTGGTGGGTGGGTGCTGTGTGAAGGATGGGTGCCGTGTGGAGGGTGGGTGCCGTGTGGAGTGGTGGGTGCCGTGTGGTGGGTGGGTGCTGTGTGGTGGGTGGGTGCTGTGTGGAGGGTGGGTGCTGTGTGGTGGGTGCTGTGTGGAGGGTGGGTGCTGTGTGGTGGGTGGGTGCTGTGTGGAGGGTGGGTGCTGTGTGGTGGGTGCTGTGTGGAGGGTGGGTGCTGTGTGGGTGGGTGCTGTGTGGTGGGTGCTGTGGTGGGTGGGTGCTGTGTGAAGGGGTGGGTGCTGTGTGGAGGGTGGGTGCTGTGTGGAGGGTGGGTGCTGTGTGGAGGGTAAGTGTGAGGCTTTGGCTCAAGAGGCTTCAGCAAGGAAGCTGGTGCAAGGAGGCTGAGCAGCGGGTGACAGGAGGTAAAGATGGTGTCTGCTGCTTCTTGTGTGTGATTGTTTTGCTTTTCTTCCTGTTGGTTTTAGTGCAGTGGTGATGGCAGGTAGAACGGTGGAATGTTCCTCCTGCAGTTCCTCCCGCTGGTGTCCCTGACAACTGCACCTGTGCAGGGTCCTTTTCGGAATGGCAGGCAGTGACTAGTGGGGTACCGCAAGGCTCAGTGCTGGGACCCCAGTTATTTACAATATATAATAATGATTTGGACGAGGGAATTGAATGCAACATCTCTAAGTTTGCGGATGACACGAAGCTGGGTGGCAGTGTTAGCTGCGAGGAGGATGCTAGGAGGCTGCAGAGTGACTTGGATAGATTAGGCGAGTGGGCAAATGCATGGCAGATGCAATATAATGTGGATAAATGTGAGGTTATCCACTTTGGCGGCAAGAACAGGAAAGCAGAGTATTACCTGAATGGTGGCCAATTAGGAAAAGGGGAGATGCAACGTGACCTGGGTGTCATGGTGCACCAGTCATTGAAAGCAAGCGTGCAGGTGCAGCAGGCAGTGAAGAAAGCGAATGGTATGTTGGCATTCATAGCAAGAGGATTTGAGTATAGGAGCAGGGAGGTTCTGCTGCAGTTGTACAGAGCCTTGGTGAGACCGCACCTGGAGTATTGTGTGCAGTTTTGGTCTCCTAATCTGAGGAAAGACATTCTAGCCTTAGAGGGAGTACAGAGAAGGTTCACCAGATTGATCCCTGGGATGGCGGGACTTTCATATGAAGAAAGACTGGATAGACTGGGTTTGTACTCACTGGAATTTAGAAGACTGAGGGGGGATCTTATTGAAACATATAAAATTCTTAAGGGGTTGGAGAGGCTAGATGCGGGAAAATTGTTCCCGATGTTGGGGAAGTCCAGAACCAGGGGTCACAGCTTAAGGATAAGGGGGAAGTCTTTTAGGACCGAGATGAGAAAACATTTCTTCACACAGAGAGTGGTGAGTCTGTGGAATTCTCTGCCACAGAAGGTAGTTGAGGCCAGTTCATTAGCTATATTTAAGAGGGAGTTAGATGTGGCCCTTATGGCTAAAGGGATCAGGGGGTATGGAGAGAAGACAGGTACAGGTTACTGAGCTGGATGATCAGCCATGATCATATTGAATGGCGGTGCAGGCTCGAAGGGCCGAATGGCCTACTCCTGCACCTATTTTCTATGTTTCTATGTTTCTGTGACAATTGTGTCCTTGTGCAGCTCCTTACACTGCATTGGGGAACTGGAGCTGCAGGTGGACGACATTTTACAGATGGAGCTTGCTGCTGTTTCTTCTCTTTATTCATTCATTTACTCTGTCTACCTGAACTTCAGTTGCAATCTTGGCTGTCCACATTTAATTACTTCTGTCAGTTCCCCTTTTTTTGTCCCTTTCCACCATGTCATTTTCATCCAGTGGCTCAGCCGGACAGCTGATAGAGCTGCTGCCTCAGAGCGCCGAAGGCCCAAGTTCGATCCTGACATCGGGAGCTATCTGTGTGGAGTTGCACCTTTTTCTGGATTCCTTTGGGTTCTTCGGTTTGCTCCCACTTCCCAAAGACACGCGGGTCTATAGGTAAATTGGCTTCTGTAAATTGTCCCTAAAGCAGAGGGAATGGATGCGAAAAATGGAATAACACAGAACCTGTGAATGGGTGATCAATGGCCGATGTGGACTCAGTGGGCAAAGGGTCAATTTCTATTTTTCAATCAATTTAACCTTGTCTTCCATGTTCCCCTTCTCCTGCATCATACGTTTCCCATGGATTCTCCTGGTTTCCTATGAACAGACCCACATGGGGCAACGTTCGCTTGTATACAGGATATTTGAGATTAATTAAAAAAATATTTCCATTGTGGAAAGTAGCTTTGTGCAGCTGCCATAATTCTTTTTTTGTTGGGGTTCTTTTTAGAGCTTTGGTGCATCGCTTGGATCACTGTCCTTTGTCATTGATCGGAGTGGCTGTGGAGAATCTGAAGCTCAGCCTGACAATTGCTATTCACTACTCTGCAGTGCATCATCAGTTTGGGCCCACAGGTCGTGAGGAAACACCAGTGCTTGAATATCAAGTGCAGGTACAATTATAGAGGTGTACAAGATCACGAGAGAAATAAACAGGGTAAATGCACAGAATATTTTACCCAGAGTAGGGGGAATCAAGAAACAGTGAAATAGGTTTACGGTGAGGGGTGAAAGATCTAAAAGGACCCTGAGGGGCAACTTTTTTACACAAAGGGTGGTAGGTATATGGTTCGGGCTGCCAGAGGAGGTGGTTGAGGCAGGCACTAGACAGGTATATGGATAGGGTAGATTTGGAAGGGTATGAGCCAAAAGCAGGCAGGTGGGATTATTGTAAATGGGGCATGTTGGTCGGTGTGGGCTGAATGGCCTGTTTCCACACTGTATGACTCTATAATGTACCCAGAACCAGCCACCAACTGCAACATAATCAGTACAAATTTAAAATAGATAGATCACATTTTTAAAATAGAAAGATGCCGTGGAATATGTTTCCATGGTATCTCTCTATTTTTAAGTGCAGTCTAAATACAAGTTGTTATTTTCTTCTCCACTGTTTATATAACGAACGCAGCATGTAAGACTCTTTGATATTAAATTCAGCAATTGGATTTGAATTATATTTCACAACTGTTCATTTAAAGAATAAAGAGCTGACAAGTGACTGCACTTTCATGATCATCTATTATTATATTACTAAAACTCTCATCTTGTATATTTGTGGGTTTGTGGATATTTGTTGTGGGTTTGTGGATATATTTGTTCCCGAAATTCGTGCCAAAACGGTACACAATAGCGTAACAATTTTAGGCCCACTTTACTCATCATTGGCTTGCGGTTCAAATGGTTGTTATATTTTAAAAGTTATTCACTTTTTAAACTTTAAATATCAATTTTTAAACTTTAATAAATCCCTTTTCCACTTTCCCTGCCTGTCAGCCATGCCTGTGCAGAAATACCTCCGTGTTCCACGTCATAATGGGAACCCAACGGGTCCGTGACTGCACAGTTGGGGCCCGTTGTTCTAATATTTACGTAAGATGGCGGCCGGATCAGCGCATGCGCTCAAAGCATGCTGGTTGTCTGCCGGGGCCTCTTCCGCACAAAGCCTTCGCCGTCGAGCTGCCGCTGCAGGAGAGGTTTGCACCCAACGGGTCCACGGGTCGTTCTGGACGCTGCGATGGCCGCCCAGGGCCGGGGTAAGTGGCTCCCTCTCCCTTTTCCTCTCCCCTTTCCTCTCCCCTTTCCTCTTCCCATCGCACACCCCCGACCCCGGGTGAGACTCCCCGGCCAGCAACGTGTTCACGGGTTGTCAGTTGGGGGAGGGTTGCCGGGCACGCAGGAGAGGTTTGGACGGAGGGTTGCTGGGCCCACAGGAGAGGTTTGGACCCAACTGAGGTTGCCGAGCCCACAGGAGAGGTTTGGACCCAACAGGGGTTGCCGGGCCCAGAGGAGAGGTTTGGACCTAAGAGAGGTTGCCGGGCCCACAGGAGAGGTTTGGACCCAACAGAGGTTGCCGGGCCCACAGGAGAGGTTTGGACCCAACAGGGGTTGCCGGGCCCACGGGAGAGGTTTGGACCCAACAGGTCCATACCTGTCTAGTGTCACTTTATGGTTATTTGTGAGGCCACAGGAAGGGTCTGTATCGTTATGTAGGTGAACAATAATCTGCTATACGCTGGGGAATTCTGCCTCAAGATTGAAGTATTGACATGGGTAATGCTTCTTGTTCATTTATAATGCAATGTATTGTATTTGCTCTTTCCAAGAAATCCTTCCATATTGTTTGCACTGACACACTCGGTGCTAGTGTGAGCAGACAGAAGGTGTTGTGCACATTGGCACAAATGTCATAGGTAGAAAATAGGATGAGATTCTGCCGAGTGAATATAGGGAGTTGGGAAGAAGGTTAAAAAGCAGAACCTCAAGGATAGTAATCTCTGGATCACTCGCACACTAATGAGGATAAGAATAGGAAGCAAGGAAAATGAATGCAAGGTACAGCCCCTGTACCTGCTGAGGAGTTGGTACAGATTTCCGGATCAGTGGGATCTCGGGTCAGAAATAAACTATATAAGAGGAATAGGTTGCACCTTAACTGGGGGCGGATCAATATCCTGACGAGCAAGTTTGCAAGTGTTACTCTGGCGGGTTCAAACTAGATTGGCAGGGGGCAGGATCTAATGCAGTAGTGAGGCAGGTGGGAGGCTGGAAGTTGATACAGAAGTCAACAGCACCTCACACTTGCACGGAATAAAATCCATCTGCCATTTCTCCACTAATATCTGTAACTGATCTATAACCCACTATATCATTTGACACAATTTCTCACTGTATTCAACTCCACCAATTTTTGAGTCATCTGCAAACTTACTAATCAACTCATCTACATTTACATTTACATTTACATTTACATTTGTATATATAACAAATAACATTGGTCCCAGCTCAGATCCCTGCATTACACCAATGGTCAAATACCTCCAGCTGGTATAACACCCTTCAACCACTATCCGCTTCTTCCTATAGGTTAGCCAGTTCTGAATCCTCTACTATGACAACCTTACTAATCTTGCAACTGTCTGTAATCTCCTGGCATGTTTGTTCCTCTAATTCCCATGGACTCTTTTGGGGCTGTGATGCAATCCCAACAAGGTGGTCATCTCCTTTGTATTTATTAGCTCCATCTATATGGCCTCACCGAACGATCCCTCAGTAATGTCATCTCTGATCACCATTGTGATCTTCTTGATCAATAAAACAACACCCCTTCCTCTCTTACCCCTGCCAATATCTCACCCATATCACCTATACTGTGAAACATTAAGCTTCCAGTCCTGCGTCTCCCTCGTCTACTGCATACAATTCCCGATGTGGCCTCCTGTAAATCAATGAGACCAAGCATAGACTCGGCAACCGCCTTGCCGAACACTTGCGCTCCGTCCACCAAGGCCTACTGGATCTCCCAATTGCTAACCATTTTAACGTTCTTCCCATTCCCTTTCTGTCCTGTGCTTCTTCCATTGCCAAAGTGAGGCCACATGTAAATTGGAGGAACAGGACCTCATATTTCACTTGGGTAGCTTCCAACCCAATAGAACATCGAATTCTCCATTTTACAGCTTGTGGTATCTTTTATGATGTATATGTGGGTACGTGGAATTATAGCCAAATATTCGTTACTTTAGTTCTTTGGTAAAAATGCTGGAGTTTGAGAATTTTTCACTTTTGACCACTTTCGAGCCTTGCTCCATTCTCACTGGTGGAGAGATGAACAGATCACTTACTTCCAGATATCACTGCATTAATTTTATCGTCATTTCACTTTCTGTGAATGCTCTTCTGTTAGACAACTTAAGTTGGAAAATTTGCTGTGGGAAGCCATTTTACGCAGATATTGAAGCATCACCACTCTAATGTTTTTACTGATCAGCTTATCTCTGCACTCCTCTGCTGGTAAGTACACAGACATTTTGAGAATATAAACTTCCTGATAGTTTTGGAAAGCTTTCCCATGGCTATCACCACCATTGCTATTAAAAAAGATGATGAATTACTTCATGGGCTTTGCTGTATCCTGTTTGTAAGCAATTCTGAGCCCTTTTCCCAGACAGCTGGAAGGAGAAGAGTTAGCCTTTCCCATTCCTATTGTGGCTTGTAAGCATCTAATTATTTGCATCATTGCCTCCTAACATTTGGCTTGAATTAAATTCTAAATTTGTGATTCAGCTGGGGTGTGATGCAGTGGAGACTTTTACATATTATTTGAATGTTTCTCAAATCAGAAGCACTCACCAGTCCCTGCTTGCCTTCCCTTAGCTGGGCTGGATGTGAAGGGCCAACCTTGCGCCAGTTGTAAGTCTCAAGTTGTTCACCCTCAGAATTGAAGCGGCACGGTGGCGCAACGGTAGAGTTGCTGCCTTACAGCACTTACAGTGCCAGACACCCGGGTTCGATCCTGACTACGGGTGCTGTCTGTACGGAGTTTGTACATTCTCTTTGTGACTGCGTGGGTTTTCACTGAGATCTTTTGTTTCCTCTCACACTCCAAAGACGTACACGTCTGTAGGTAAATTGGCTTGGTAAATGTAAAAATTGTCCCTAGTGTGTAGGATAATGCTAATATGCGGGGATCGTTGGTTGGCGCGTACTCAGTGGGCCGAAGGGCCTGTTTCCCCGCTGTATCTCTAAACTAAACTCTGACAGCCTTTGGTAGAAGGCAAGGCTGTGGGAGGAGGGAGGGTGCTGGCTGGATGTTGAGTTGGTTCTTCTCAAAACCTCTTGGGCCTTTCCTACAGTTTTCGAATGCACTTGATTTTCCAAGACTTTTAAAAACTGCTACTAGTGGCATAAATCATTACACTAAAATAAAATAGAAAAAAAGGAGCAATTCCTCATTCAAGAGCCTGAGCAAAATACATGCTAAATTGCTGATGCAGGAGCAAGGGCTTGAGGTATGTGGATAACTGGGCTCTTACCCCAGGCAGGTGGAACCTGAACACGAGCGGCCGCTTGCACTTGAACCAATATCCTCGCAGTGAGATTGGCCCATGCTACTCAAGAGGGTTTATACTAGCCTGCAAGATGCTTTGTGGTATAATTCTGATACAACTGTAAAAGATTAAACAATGCCCAAAGTACCTTTCATTGTTGTATGTTCATAAGTTGTAGGAGCAGAACTAGGCCATTCAGCCCATCAAGTCTACCCCGCCATTCAATCATGCTGATCTATCTTTCCCTCTCAACCCCATTCTCCTGCCTTCTCCCCATAACCCTTGACACGCTTACTAATCAAGAACCATAATTTTTAACCTCCACCTTAAAAATATCCATTGGCTTTGCCTCCACAGCCTTCTGTGGCAACGAATTCCACAAATTCATCACCCCCTGACTCAAGAAATTCCTCCTCATCTTTCTAAAGGAACGTCCTTTTATTTTGAAGCTGTGGCCTCTTGTCCTAGACTCTCCCTCGAGTGGAAACATCCTCTCCATATCCACTCTATAAGTTCTTTGCTTTGATCCTTGACCATCTCTCCTCTCAAATTTCTCTTGCTTCTCAAGCTTTATTTGCCTTTTCCAGCACATTAGAATATAAAACATAGAACAGTACAGCATAGGAACAGGCCATTTGGCCCACAATTTCATGAGGCAAAGACCATCTTATCTGCCTGCATATGATCCATATCTCTCCATTCTCTGCATATCCATGTGTCCATCCAAACGTATTTTAAATGCCACTATTGTATTGTATCTCCACCACCTCCCCTGGCAGTGCATTCCAGGCACTCAGCATCCTCTGTGTAAAAAATTGTCCTGGGCACATCTTTTAAACAGTGCCCCCTCACCTTAAAGCACATTGTTCCTGTTTGTCACCAGCTTATTTCTCTCTTTCTTCACAGGTCTCCCTTTAAGTGCCTTGTGACCTACTTTTTCAGTTTAATATATTCTATTTAGTTTCTTCCAAGTTATTTTTCATAACTAAACATATCCCTGTCATGACATGGTGTCTAGGTAATGATATTGCGAAAGTACATTCCAAGACTGGGGTCACACAGAAAGAATTTTAAAATGTGCAAACCATGATTTTACAATTATAATGGCCACCCGATGTGATAGCTTGTTGCCAACACATACACAAAGAATTAAATTAGGTTTTTAGGTTTTAGCATTTAGGTTTTTCAATGCACCAAACATTTTTAAAAATAGGTTAAAGAATTAGGCGAGACGCAAGAAACTGCAGATGCTGTAATCTTGAGCAGAACCCAAAGTGCTGATGGAATTCTGTGGGTCATGCAGCATCCTGATGAGTTGCTCCAGCACTTTGTGTTTTGATAAAGAATTAGGCATTCTGATTGCTATTTTTCAATCCCTGGAGACCAAGGCACTGTTAAAAGAGCAGGCTCATCAAAACAGTCTTGAGGCTTTTTCAATAAGATTTTTTTTTAATCAACAGCCTCAAGGATTTTTTTATCAATAACTTTTTTTAATCAACACGTGATACATCCTGATTATCATGTGTACACGTTATGACTAAACATATATGCGTTTATGTTAAAGGAAAAACATTAATATGCAAGAACAAGCCTTTTTGTAGTGGTAGTGGTAGGAATGGAGTGTGGGCCAACTGATTAAACTACCATTTATTATGGATTTCATTTGGCATGCACAGCACAAAAACAGTCATTGGCCAGTTTAGTCTCTAATGTTGCTAATGGGCTTTGTGACCCTCACCCCACCCATCCTTGTCTAGTCCTATAGCAGAGCCCATTTAGCTCTTGTGTATTTTTACAGATTCCCGTTTATCCATGCTGTTGACCCAAACATCTACTTGTACTTCCCGAGTGGTGACATTTCTTTTGAACTCCCTTTTCGGGTGAACGACTGGTTATCTTTCATTTATGCCTCCCAGTTTTCCCCCACTGGAGAAATCATCTTCACATCCAGCCATCTTCATGTCTACCCTTTCATAATGTTTATACATACAATGATATTCAAATTAGGTTGCCAATTGCATGCCCGTTTTGCAACTTTAATAATATTATATTGTATTTTATTACAGCCTTCCTCAGTTTTGTTTATTTCCTTCAATATCTCCATATACTGTACACGTTGACCGTTATGTTTGCTTTTATAATCATAGAGCAGTGGTTGAATTTCAGTGTTTTGACTTTATTGTTTTGCCCATTTAATTACTAGAAGACAGTCTTTGAGTTAAAATGTCATAGAGGTCATGCCTTTAAGGTCAGTGGAGGGAAGTTTAAAGGAGATGTTAACACAGACATGGGTGCCTGGAATGTGCACCCAAGCTCAGCTAGAATCGCCAACAATGATAAAATAGTCATAAAATATCAGATTGTACCCAATTAAACCACTGATTTTGGCGCTAGAAAATCTCTTGCAGGAATGTGCACGTGAAATTGTCCTTCAAACTTAACTTGGTTTAATAATAAATTATCCACATATTTTGTTCTCTCTCTCCGTTTGTCTGTCTCTCTGTCTGTCTCGATCTCTCTGTTTGCCAACCCGAAATATCTCCTATCCATGTTCTCCAGAAATGTTGCTTAACCCGCTGAGTTACTCAGACACTTTGTGTCCTTTTGCATAAAGCAGCTTCTGCGTTTCCCTGTTTATACTGGGACCTGAGTGTGGTTTGGGAGGAGTCTGCACATTGTCCCCTTGGCCACGTTGGTTTCCATCTCCCAAAGATAGGTTGGTAGGTTCATTGGTTTCTGTAACTTGGCTCTTCGTGGACGTAAGTGCCAAAAGGATCAGGGGGGAATTGATATGATGTGAGAATTAATAAATATGCGGGGATTCAGGGAGATAAGAATGGGGGAGGGTTTGCTCTGTAGTGAGCAGGAATAGATCCGATGGGGTGAACAATCTCCCCATGTACTGTAATAAACAAGTAAATAACTTATTTATTTCTGTTATTAAATGATGGGATAGATTTGATTGTTCATTACTGGGCCACTCTTCCTTTAGTGCACAGCCCTTGTCAGTCCTCAGTCCTCATAACCTTGATATGGCTGCATCAGCATAGTCTGTTTTGATATCAATCGCCGACCTTGCTGGTTCTCTGAGTGGTTATTGTTGTTGAATGGTTGCAAAAGCTTTTGATAGGAACACCCTCCTGTCTGCCCGGAAGGTTTTGTGTTCCATGCCACCTTTCCCTGTAAGATAAAGAGTGTGATAGTTTACAATAGGTGACTGTGTGTGTGTGTGATGTGGGTATAAGGAGGGGCTTGCAGAGAAGCAGAGAGCATGCGTGCTATTGCATGTATAATTTGAGTAGGGGGATATGGCAAAGCAGCAGGTCAACATAACTGTGTAAAAGAAAGGAGAATAAGAGAGTTTGCTTTATTTTGTTTAATTTCAGCCAATGAATATGAGGGAGGGAGAAAAGCAGGAGTGAATATCAAGGTGCATCTGTCAGTGAGTTTGGGGACAGGAGAACTGGCAATCAAGTGGTAATTATTTCTGGACCTGGAGATGCGAGTAGCTGGTTTTGAGTATACTACATTCGCATATTTGATGTGATCATGACATTTCTGACTCCACTATATTTCTTGGTGGGATCATAAAACTATACTGCTTGGGAACAGGCCATTCAGCCCAACTTTCCTTGCCAATCAGTAGGAAGGCTTCCATATAATCCCTAGACTTGGTTCATAGCCTTTTATATCTCAGCGATTCAAGTGCTTCTCTGGAGCTTCTTCAACCTTGTTAAGCTCACTTTCCCAGGCAGTGAATTCCAGGGCCTACCACGCTCTGGGTGAAGAAGGTCTCCCTCGTATCTGCCCAATGGTGTGTCACTCTTGCTGTCAGCATCTGGCTGTTATTTGAGATGAACTCTATGTGCCTTGACACATGGACCTGTCCCATTTTGGGGATAGACACAAAAAGCTGGAGTAACTCAGCGAGACAGGCAGCAAATCAGGATAGAAGGAATGGGTGACGTTTTGGGTCGAGACTCTTCTTCAGATCTGTTCCATCAGTAGTTCCAGATCTCTGTCGGGGAGTGTGGTAGCACGTTCCCTTATCTCTCATCACTGTAATCCATTTTTGCATCCTGAGCAACTTTTACTGGTAGCATCAATGATGTCCATAAGTGTGCTATGCCGGCCCTTTTAGGCTGTGCAGCTAAATTCTGGCAACTTCACTAGATTGCTTTCGATGGTTGCCATATAAGGAAGTATTGGGAATAAAAAGTGCCTATACTTATGTATTAGGATGGGGAAGAAAGATTGTGTGTCTTTTGCAACTTTTGTCCAAACAGCACTGGTGCCATGGTTATTAACATTCCAAAATAGGAGCAGAAGATTTTCTGGGCCAATAAATACTCAAACAATGAAAAATAATGATCTATTTGCAGGGACATGGTAATACAAGTGCATTTGAACATTTTAAATATGTTTTATGCTTTTGGAGTGCATAGTGATGAGAACATTTCTTTCCCTGTGGTAGTATTTCATGCTTTACACTGCAGGTCAGAAACAACTTGTAAATAAGTATCTTGATTTTTAAGTTCCCCTGTGGTGAAGTGTTTAAGATTCATTCAGATGACATCAACTTTAAGATGACTGAAACCTCTTAGGATCCAGTTGGATGGGGTTGGGTCCGCAACTGTTTACCATATATATTAATGATTTGGAAGAGGGAATTAGAAGCAACACCAGCAAGTTTGTGGATGTCACAAAGCTGGGTGGCAGTGTAAACTGTGAAGAGGATGTTAGGAGGTTGCAGGGTGACCTGGACAGGTTGAGTGAGTGGGCAGATGCATGGCAGATGCAGTATAATATAGAGAAATGTGAGGTTATCCACTATGGCGGCAAAAACAAGGAGGCAGATTATTATCTCAATGATGTTAGGTTAGGTAAGGGGGAGGTGCAGCGAGACCTGGGTGTCCTTGTACATCAGTCACTGAATGTTGGCGTGCAGGTACAGCAGGCAGTGAAGAAAGCTAATGGAATGTTGGCCTTCATAACAAGAGGATTTCTGTATAGGAGTAAAGAGGTTCTTCTACAGTTGTATAGGGCCCTGGTCAGACCACATCTGGAGTATTATGTACAGTTTTGGTCTCCTAATTTGAGGAAGGACATCCTTGTAATTGAGGCAGTGCAGCGTAGATTCACGAGATTGATCCCTGGGATGGCGGGACTGTCATATGAGGAAAGATTGGAAAGACTAGGCTTATATTCACTGGAGTTTGGAAGGATGAGAGGGGATCTTATAGAAACATATAAAATTATAAAAGGACTGGACAAGCTAGATGAAGGAAAAATGTTCCCAATGTTGGGCGAGTCCAGAACCAGGGGCCATAGTCTTAGAATAAAGGGGAGGTCATTTAAAACTGCGGTGAGAAGAAACTTTTTCACCCAGAGAGTTGTGAATTTGTGGAATTCTCTGCCACAGAAGGCAGTGGAAGCCAAATCACTGGATGGATTTAAGAGAGAGTTAGATAGAGCTCTAGGGGCTAGTGGAACCAAGGGATATGGGGAGAAGGCAGGCACGGGTTATTGATTGTGGACGATCAGCCATGATCACAATGAATGGCGGTGCTGGCTCGAAGGGCCGAATGGCCTCCTTCTGCACCTATTTTCTATGTTTCTATGTTTCTATGATGCTCTCAACACATCATTTCATGATGTTATTGCTACAGAAATTGTGCATATAATTCCTATTCCCCAGCTCACTTAGGCCTGCAATTTTAAATGATAAGCAAACCAAATTTAGAAGAATACGAGGAAATGAGAGATTATCACTTCTTAGAACTTTTATGATGATGTGGCCAAAGAGTAAGCAAGTAACCAGAGAACTCCTCTCATACATCAAGCTTTTAAAAGGCGAAAAGCCTGTCTGTATATAGGATGTGGAAAAAAATATGAGGGTATAATTAGAAGAGGCGTAGCTTTATGAATTAAGAAAACATTGGATATATTTGTCACAGCATCTTTAGAGCATTCAGGGATCTTTTTAAAATAACATTGCAGGGGAGAAAAAAACAAGTAGGACATTTGTAGCTTTGTGGCAGATCCAAAGCAATTTCGGGGGTTAGTTGCTCATGTAAGGACAAGACAGCCAATTTCTGCACTGCAAAGTCCCACACAAAGTAGTAATGTTATAATGATTAGTTAATCTACTTTAATATTGAAAATCAAAAGAAATTGCAGATGCAGAAATCTGAACTAAACTAAATTAAAACAGAAAATGCTGGAAACACTCAGCAGACCAGGCAGTATATGTGGAAAGAGAAACAGTTAACATTTCAGTGGAAGACCTTTCATCATTACTGTTAAAATGCTTTTGGTGGTGGGTAAATGTTACTGCCCGTTGCAGATAATTAGCCGAATATGAAAGATGCCCTGGTATCTTAGGATAAGAAAATAACTGCAGATGCTGGTACAAATCGAAGGTATTTATTCACAAAATGCTGGAGTAACTCAGCAGGTCAGGCAGCATCTCGGGAGAGAAGGAATGGGTGACGTTTCGGATCGAGACCCTTCTTCAGACTGATGTCAGGGGGGCGGGACAAAGGAAGGATATAGGTGGAGACAGGAAGATAGAGGGAGATCTGGGAAGGAGGAGGGGAAGAGAGGGACAGAGGAACTATCTAAAGTTGGAGAAGTCGATGTTCATTTTTTTTTTGTCTTAGAATAGGAGGTTTTTTTGGTCGTAGAGTAGGAGTATCTTAGGAGATAGGAATGACTTCAATGTAATGGCATTAGAAGACAGTGGGTTGGAAATGTATTGGGTATTAAAGTGACACTGTCTGGGGATTAGGGGTAGTCTACAGCACCTTTGTATGAGGCCCTCATGATATACTTGGATTTGAGATGGCATTGTGCTTAGGAGAGTAAAAAGGTCAGGATGTTATTGGGGCAGGATTGGGAGGGACATCAGGGAGATAATTGGGGAGGGAGGATATTAAGGAGACAACCAGAAGGTGGTGTGCTTAGTAGACGAGTTAGACAATAGACAATAGGTGCAGGAGTAGGCCATTCGGCCCTTCGAGCCAGCACCGCCATTCAATGCGATCATGGCTGATCACTCTCAATCAGTACCCCATTCCTGCCTTCTCCCCATACCCCCTCACTCCGCTATCCTTAAGAGCTCTATCCAGCTCTCTCTTGAAAGCATCCAACGAACTGGCCTCCACTGCCTTCTGAGGCAGAG
Source organism: Rhinoraja longicauda (assembly GCF_053455715.1). Classification (NCBI taxonomy): domain Eukaryota; kingdom Metazoa; phylum Chordata; class Chondrichthyes; order Rajiformes; family Arhynchobatidae; genus Rhinoraja; species Rhinoraja longicauda. Next base: position 125,839,351 of record NC_135953.1, read on the forward strand.
AATTCCACACCTTCACCACTCTCTGACTGAAAAAGTTCTTCCTCATCTCCGTTCTAAATGGCCTACCCCTTATTCTTAAACTGTGGCCCCTTGTTCTGGACTCCCCCAACATTGGGAACATGTTTCCTGCCTCTAATGTGTCCAATCCCCTAATTATCTTATATGTTTCAATAAGATCCCCCCTCATCCTTCTAAATTCCAGAGTTGTTAGGGATGGCACAGTGGTGCAACGTAGAACTGCTACCTCACAGCGTTAGAGACCCAGATCAATCCTGACCTTGGATGCTCCCTGTGTGGAGTTTGCACGTTCTCCTTGGTTTCCTTCATGTACTCCAGTTTCCCAAAAAACATGCGGGTTGAAGGTTAATTGGCCCTTGTAAATTACCCCAAGTTTGTGGAGAGGAGATGAGAAAGCGGGATAATATAGAACTAGTGTGAACAGGTGATCGATGGTTTGGGGGGGGGGACGGGGACGGGGGGGACGACTCGGTGGGCCAAACAGAGTGTTGCCATGATGTATCTATGAACAATTCAATGAATGCTCAATGAGCAATTTAAAAAAAAGTAAAGGAGAATATATTTGAAGGAAATAGTAATCTCAAACTCTGGCAACAGCCCAGATGAAGTTGATTGCTTTAACTAGTGCTGAGGCAGGGCTCTTGATTGTGTCACGCCACTTAAATGTGGTATAAATTTGTATACATAGTGTCAGAATGAGTGATACGTGTTGTTGACATCATGGCACTTTACTGTGGCCTCCACTTGTAGTTCTTCATGACATACAATATCTGGATCAATTCTGGAAGAGTAGGACAACCAGCTAGAGATTATGATCCATACTATTACCAACAAGGTAGGTAAAAATTAGCTGGGGCCCTGCAACCACATCTTTAGTAGTTAAGTAAGATCTTAAGAAATGTGTAGGAAAGAACTGCACCGAAGATAGACACAAAATGCTGGAGTAACTCAACGGGACAGACAGCATCCCTGGAAAGAAGGAATGGGTGACGTTTCACGTCGATGATCTCGACCTGAAACACCACCCATTCCTTCTAGCCAGAGAGTTACTCCTGCATTTTGTGAAGATCTTAAGAAGCAAGGTAACAAAAGCAGTCATTTCTGGTTGACTCCTAATGTCATGCCCAGTGAGTTTAAAGATAGGGGAACAGATGAATGAATGGCAGGAGACATGATGCAGAAGGGAAAGGCTTGGATTCCTGACTGTTGGGAGCGATGATAGATATGGTGCAATCTATCCATATCTAGGGTTGGCCTGCCAAAGGCTGTGTGACATGAAATGTCTTTGTCAGTTCAACCATAGATACTGTCCATGTGTTTAGACTACTCCAAATGGTAAATTTTGCTGAGGACTGTGAACCCAACCTCTCATCTGATTTCCTAAATAATGTCATTGATAAAGCAGCTGAACACACTCATTTCAACATTCTACCAGTAAAAATTCCAACGAAAATATCCACCGGCTTCCTTGTTAGTGTTCATAAAAATTAGGTCAAAAATGGATACCCAGATATTCATAGACACAAAATGCTGGAGTAATTCCTTTTTTTTTGTTGTATGCCCATCTTTGGAAAAAACAGCACCTGCAGTTCCTTTTTATTACCTAGCTGTACATCTCTGGTAAAACACAGTGATGGAGAAACTTAGCGGGTCAGGCACCACTTGTGGATGGAAATGGACAAGGTTGGAACCCTGACAACTCCCACATACAAGGTAGACACAAAATGCTGGAGCAACTCAGCGGGACAGGCAGCATCTCTGGAGAGAAGGAATGGGTGATGTTTAAGGTCGCGACCCTTCTTCAGACTCCCGCAAACATCTCTGTTACTCTGTGGCCAGCCCGCATTCTGGTGAAGACAAGTGTTTCAGGCAGGGAACGTGCTTCAATATCAAAACTTTGGTTATTCCATGATTGTACCTCATGGTCTTGCTGCATAACTTTTAATCCAAGTGGACATCATTCCTTATTTCTAATACCTTCCTCTGGCATGATTTCATTTGAATAAGCATCCAGGACTGGACAGATTCATTTTGCACCTTTCGTATCCTTGCTGATCTGCACTCTGCCTTTATCCCTCTACTCATTTTTTAAATGTAAATTAAAATATATTGACAATATTCCTGCCAATCTTAGCCTCTGCAGCTTTATATATTTAAATGTAATTTAGTCTTATGCCATCTCTCCCATGCACCCCTGGTTCTGTGCCTTGAGTATGAATCTTCTTAACTCAAACCTAAGAGGCAGACAGATAATCTGAATGGAAGGGAAGGGGAAAATACTTCTATACAGTTTTAAAATCCCGACAAGCCCTGAAGGAGATCATTGGAATAAAGTAATTGATTATCTCAGTAACGTTCATTTGTTTCTTAGGGACAGTCCGCTATAGAAATATACCATCAAAACACAAAGTGCTTAGGAAACTCAACCGGTCAGGCAGCATCTGTGGAAGGAATTTATAGCCAATGTTTTGGGTCAGGACCCTTTCAGACTGATTGTGGTAGGGAAAAACGTGCTGGGGAAAGCTCTCTTCCCACTCTCCCTCACCTACCCCCCCCCAACCCCCCCCCCCCCCCCCCCCCCCCCGGCATCATTTAGTCTGAAGAAGGGTTCCGAATTGAAATGTCACCTGTCTATTCCCTCCACAGATGCTGCCTTGCCCACTAAATTCTTCAAGCACTTCGGGTTTTGCTCAAGATTCCAGCATCTGCAGAACCTTGTATCTCCATGGAAATAACCTGGTTATTTGTCCTCTTGGTTAATTTTTCATTTACAAAAATGCACTCCTTCTGTGTATGGGGTTGTGAATTAACAACATGAGGATTAGATCATCAGGACTCTAAGGCATTGAAAAATTGTGAACACATTACTTTTTAATGCCTGTAATTTTGTGGCATTTCCTCATTTTGGCTTAGCTATTGCTATTTGTCTATTCAAGTGATGGTGAAATAAAGAGTGAGTTCACATATTTGATATGAATTCAGACAAAATATTACACTTTCTTTGGTTCATTGTGCTTTCCCAGTTCAATATAGAAAATGTTATGACTATTTTGAGGAACATCATTTGATTGATCTGGAAGTTTGATCCCATTAACACTAATATGTCATCTATATACTAAAACTCTTGTTTGTTTGTTTGTTTGTTCCTGAACTACAGCCAAAACGGTACACAATAGCACGATAATTTTAGGCCCATCTTACTCACCGTCGTCCTTTTGGTGCTAATGGAAGAGGTTTCATTGAAAGCAGTCGAGTGTGAAATAAATGCAAGGGGAACTCAAAGCACTGGAGAGATACCACTAATTATATCTCCACAGATCTTTCCAATCCATTGGAATGATAAACATGAATGATGACCATGATAAATGATCATTATTTACATCCTCCCTCAGGCCAAAAGGGTACAGGTGAATCTATGTGTGACTATGTTGTCCTCATGGCCAGCACCAAACTCCTGAAACAGCAACTCCATTCCAAGCTCTGTCATAGCAAAATATTACCAAGTGGACAAAGGCAAAGATTCAAGGATGCTTTCACAACCTCCTTGAAGTAATGTGACATCCCGACCACTTTGTAGGAATTCTTGGCCCATAACCTGTAAAATGGAAGGGTGAGGTTGAGAATCCATTTGTGAGGAGTTCATAGAGTTCCAGCACAAATGGTAGACAAAGGCCACAACCTCCACAACTACTCACCTGACCGTCCAGTCAAAGACTTCCTGCTCCATCTCTGCAGATTGGACGATACAGTCTTTGCAGTTTGAAGTGGGAGCAGAAATGGAGTGGGAGCAAGTCATCCACAATCCTAGAGCACAATCTGAAGGAAACGATTTATTGTGTTCATTTAAATCCAGAATAATTTAAGATGTATTTGATTTGGCAATATTTACTAAAATGTAAAACCAGCTGTGGTTGGACATCGGTGCAAATGTGCCAGGTAAAATAAAAATGCTAAACTTTTAAGATATGTCCATACATATTATCACACTCAATGGGAGGTGGGAATATGGAATGAGCTGCCAAAAGAGGTAGTTAAGGAAGGTAGAGTAAACAGTATTTAAAATACACTTACACGGGTACATGGATAGAATAGGTTTGGAGGGATATTGGCCAAAGGCTGGTAAATGGGGCTATCTTAGATGTGACATCTTGGTCAGCATGGACTAGTTGGACTGAAGGGCCTGTTTCCCTACTGTATAACTTCATAACTCTGTGACTTACATCCAATTTCAAGGCTTGAATGCGATAATGATCAAGCATTCTGCTTTGTCCTGATGGCAACATAGCATATATTTTCGTCCAACTAGTGAAATGAATAATGTTGTTTTCGAGTTTATTAACTCAATAGGTCACCAAAGTGAGAGACCTGAGACCACTGACTCTGACATCAATTGAAAATTAAAACAGGCAATTATTGAATACACATTCTTAATCTCAGCACAAAAAACATTGGGAATACCAAAACAGAAGTGTTTCTTTAATCCAGTCACAACGTCATCTGAAACCAGTACTGCGAGTTTAATATTTGATATCACTATGGTGTTTGCTGCTATGCAACACAACACACACATATTTGCCATTTTCGTTCGCTTGAAGTATGTTAACACTAACTTCAGAACATGCTTTCCTCTTGAGATCAGAGGAAAAGAATAAGTCAATTCAGCTGCTGCTCACAGTGTGAAAGGAAGATGACCAAGAAGAATGGATTAACAATTGATGACGTACAAAGACAGTGATGATATTTTAGAAAAAAACAGTTCCTTACTTTGCAATATATAATTGTGATTTTTGTAGGACATAGGTTGTCTTTATTACATGGATGCATGATCGGAATAATTTCATTTAAAGTTTGGGTTGAATCTTTACTTTGGACTTGGACAATATCTCTAAAGTTTCTCTTTCGTACAGCTTTATTTTTAGGTGGTAGGTTTCATTGTAGAATCCCATTATGCTGGCTCTCTTTTTCATGGTTTGACTGTTGGGGATAAATTCCTGGCTTCTTTGTAGGGGCTTGTCAACTCCTTTCTTCCTATGCGCTTACCCATTATCCAACCTCAATATTCATTCCATTCCATTACCTCAGGCCACCAATCCCGCTTTATTTTAACTTTGTTTTCTACCTTGTGCATACCCCTCAATTGTTCCATCTATTTTCTGATTACTGAATCAAATGCCAAACACCATCCATGTGTATTTGTTCTCTCAAACATATTGCCAATCGCGATTCTTTTTCTATTTGTCTTCTCCCCTCTATCCATTGTCAATGAAAATAACATTCTTCAGCAATATTTGGTTGCTATTGCCAGGGAATTTAGAATTTGTTTGTAAAGCTGTCCACAGATGTTAGAGAAGTCATATTTCTATAAACACTTGAAGAACAATTTGTGGTCAGATAGTGGATGGCTTCCAACTAAGATTAATTCAGAACAGGCCAAGGACAGTTGAAGAAGTTATGTTGTTCAGGTGGCTAGAGGTAGCAGTTCAATTTAAAATGGGATTACTTTTAAAAAGAAAAGTAAATGAAAATAAAGTAAACTATCTTTAGAACCACTTAACGCAATGGACTGGCCTTAAGAGCTAGTACAAAAGCAATATAACCTAGCACTGGAAGAAGTGAAAGGTTGCAACAAAAAAATACAGTTTCATCCTGACCTAACTCTAGGCTCATCAAATCATGACGAGAGAGGTAATTAGCAAACAGGAAGCATACATCTAATGAAAGACTTCTAAAGTCTTACAAATTGGCATTATATAATGTATTTATGGATGAATACAGCTCAGTTTAATCGTTAGTATCCCCCATTTCTTGTCCATCTGTCAATCAGCCCCCTGTCCCCACCCCCTTCCCTTCACCTATATCCGTCTTTTACTTGTCAAGCTTTGCCCTGCCCCACCACTACCACTTTTCGCCCCTCTACTACTATCGGTCTGAAGAACGTCCCGACCCAAAATGTCACCTATCCATTTCCTCCACAAATGCTGCCTGACCCATTGATTTCCCCCAGCACTTTGTGTTTTGCTCAAGATTCCAGTATCTGCAGTTCCTTGTGTCTCCCCTATTTTCTTCCTGTCTTGCCATCTTGGAACTGTTAAAGTATGTCCAGTGTATGTCAACTAACCAGAAAAATAATCTCCAGCTTTCTTTATTTCTGAGGATAAATCTAGACATTCATTTTGAATGCACTGTAAATTATACAAAACAACAACAAAAAAACACACCAAATAGAGCAGGGATTTTTTTTAGATATTTCTTGCTTATTGTGTATGCTAGTCTGCAAGATTATAAAGTACAGAGCTCACATTCCCGGCTTGTTTCAGATGTAAACCTGAGTGATTGTACAGTGTTGATGAAATTAAAAACTGCCCTACACTAAGGAATTGTATGTGTAAGTGCAAGTTTCAGTAAGTCAGGGAGTGTCTCAGTCTGTTTGTATTGTCTTTGAGTTCTGTTGAGCTATTTGTCACACTTGTTTCTTTGCTGGATTTTCACCCTGCATCTTGCATATTGTCCAGGGGATTCTCCAGAGTAAATCATGAACCACACTTGTCTCTTTCTCCAATGTTTTTGAATTTGACCTTTCTGAAATTGGGTAGACTCGTGAATAGAACTGAATGATAATCAAATGACCTTTCATCGTGGCCACTGATATCCAGAGGACTCACTTTTTGACTTCTCCTTGGTAAATGACACAAATACCACCCTGCTCTCTTCTCCATGTAAACAAGGAATATAACATGGAACCGTCCAGCGCAGGAACAGGCCCTTTGGCCCACAATGTCAGTGCTGAACATGATGCCAAAATAAATTAACCACATTTGCTTGCACATGATCCATGTCCATCCATATCCTCTATATCCGTGCACATATCTGACAACGTCTTAAATGCCAGCATCACATCCGCCTCCACTACCACCCCCGGCAGATTGTACCAGGCACCTTCCAGCCTCTGCGTTAAAAAACAAACTTGCCCCGTACATCTCCTATAAACTTTGCTCCTCTCACTTTCAACTTATGTCCTCTAGTCTGTGCCATTTCTACCCTGGAAAAAAGATTCAGACTGTCCATGCCTTTTGAAATGTTATATATTTCTGGGGTGGCACGTTGGCAACCAGAACTGCAGATAATACTCCAAATGTGGCCTAAGCAAAGTCTGATACATCTGTAGAAACTAGGAACTCCAAATGCTGGTTTACAAAAAAAGGCACAGTGCTGGAGTAACCTAGCGGGTCAGATAGTATCTCCGGAGTATACTGTATGGATAGGTGACGTTTCAGGTCGGGACCTTTCTGTAGACTCATCATGGATAGGTGAAGTTTTGGGTCACTTCCTCAGACTGCTTCATCAACCATTGAAGACAAGCATATCTTATGCCTCCCTAACCACTCTATGTACTTATATTGGCACTTTCAGGGAGCTATCGAGTTGGACCCTTAGATCCCTCTTGTTTCAAATATTTTAGAGTTGACGTCAACATTGTACAGAAAGCGATCTTTTCATCTCTCTTCCCTGCAGCAAAAAGAAGAGTTCATGTCATCTTGCTGTCCAACAGTGAACATTTGTTTTCAATAAATATAATTCCCCAATACATCCATACCGTATATTTTAATTTGACTGTAAAAGATATTGGATTCCTGGAACACAAGATTGCAAGTGCATGTGACTAACCAAACATTCATAAATATCACATTTAATCAGATATAATCAAATCCTATGAGGATTTGTTTCCAAATGTTTTTGTTTTTCTTTAAGAAATTAATTATAGAGGATGAATTGATATATATTTGCTCGCAACTATTCATTTAGAATGACAATTTAAAATTACTTTGTTATAGGCTTTTATCCAAACTTTATAGCTGACCTAGTATTTGCATGCTGTGTGTCATTCAGAGATGTTGCAAGTTGCAGTTGCTGGAGTGTATTCATAACCTGCAGTGTCTAAGTAAATGTTAATAGTTTTTATTAGTGTCTTCCTTTCATCGAAATACTAAATTCCTTTAAAACAAAGAAAGAATGAAACTACAGGGGCTATATTAGGTTGCACCAGAAATAACAATAAACTCCGTAGAGGGAGAGTAGAAAATTAATGCGATTTCAGCATCCTGTAGTTCCCACTGTTCTATTACTCACCTTATTTTAATTACCTTATTTACAGGTATATAGCCTTTATGGATAGGACAGGTTTAGTGGGATATGGGCCAGATGCAGGCAGGTGGGACTAGTGTAGTGGGACATGTGAGCTAGTTTCAGCAAGATGGGCCAAAGGGCCTTTTTCCACGCTCTATGGCTCCATAACTCTATGACCCCATTACATCAACAGAGTTCCATTTTTGTGAGTGGATAGCATACATCTAACACTGTCCTACATCTTTTAAAAGTAGGATGACCAGCCATCTTTCTGCTTCACATCGTCTTGACCCATAAAATCAAATGCCAGCCTCTAAACTCCATAACAGCAGCACTTGTTCCACTCTTCCTTAAGTCACGGCAGAGACTTTTTGAAGAAGGCAGGAGTGGGGTCCTGATGGTGAGAGCAGGGCTGCAGAGTACCAGACGTGGCAGTGAGGGGGAGACCATAATGGGAACTGGGGTAGAAGGTAAGATGAGGACCAGAGGCAACAGCAGAGACGATGGAAGCCATAATTACCCTGCTACAGTCTGAGATCTCATTGCTCATTAACCTTGTAATTTGCTGCAATGTCACGTTGACCGCTCAGTACATTCAATGCTGGCAGAAACTTTCTGGGGTCAATGCGAACATGATGATTTGCATTGTCAGTTCCGAATCCAACCCCACTAGCTTTAAATAGCCTTGCCAATAGCATTTAAGTAAAGAAAAAAAGATAATAACTGGAACTTCCCACCCTGAACAATAGACAATAGGTGCAGGAGGAGGCCATTCGGCCCTTCGAGCCAGCACCGCCATTCAATGTGATCATGGCTGATCATTCTCAACCAGTACCCCATTCCTGCCTTCTCCCCATACCCCCTGACTCCGCTATCCTTAAGAGCTCTATCTAGCTCCCTCTTGAATGCATTCAAAGAATTGGCCTCCACTGCCTTCTGAGGCAGAGAATTCCACAGATTCACAACTCTCTGACTGAATTTTTTTTCCTCATCTCAGTTCTAAATGGCCTACCCCTTATTCTTAAACTGTGGCCCCTTGTTCTGGACTCCCCCAACATTGGGAACATGTTTCCTGCCTCTAACGTGTCCAACCCCTTAATAATCTTATACGTTTCGATAAGATCCCCTCTCATCCTTGAATGGGGTCAATTCCTTGCAGAAAAGCTCTGCTTGTTAAATGAACTGACTTCTCTCCATAAAGTCATGAAATTCATGTAGCCATGGTAGGCCATGTCTATAAATTGGCTAGATCATATTCCATTTATTTGTGCCCATCATCTCACCCTATATTTCACCTCTCACACTATCTTTAACCCTTACCCTTCATCTGACTGGCAGCACCTTAGTGGACTGCACAGACTGTCCTTTCTCTGGAAGACAAGATTTGTGATCTCACCTCTGGCACTGTTCTAGCCTGTCACTGGCCAATGAGGTGCATCACAAAACTAGGACTTCCAGTATATTTGCTCCTCTTCTTCTGCTTAGCATCTGCTCACCAGAGAACTGGATGCTGCATGAGTGAAAGGCGGTAGACTACAAGTTTTCAGCTTGAAGAGGAATCCTAAAACGTCAGTTATCCATGTTATCCAGAGATGCTACCTGAATCTCTGAGTTACTGCGGAACTTTGTGTCTTATTTTTTGGTAAACCGGCATCTATATTTCCATGTGTTTAAGTCTTTGGACCTGCTGTGCTGTGCTGACTATTGAGGCTGACTATGTGGAATTATGTGTGACTACACCATTGGTTTGCTGTATCAGTTTGTTTGTGGCAGAGTGGCATTTGTTGTGTGCATATGTGCATGGGTTTCCCGCTGGAGTCCACAGAATAGCTGTATTCATAAAGATGTCATGAAAGTCACAGGTAGATCGGGGAGGTCAAAAATGCTTTTTGCACATTGGCCTTCACCAATCAGAGTCTTGAGTATAGAAGTCGGAGGAGGTGGTTGAGGCAGGATGTAGGCCAAATGCAGGCAAGTGGGACTAGTGTAGATGGGACGTTGGTTGGTGTGGGCTGGTTGGGCCGAAGGGCCTGTTTCCATGTTGTAGGATTCCATGACTCAGCCATTTTTGAATTTCATCTTGGAAACTCAAATGCAGATGGGTCACTGGACTGCTGAAAGATGTCTTGATGTCTATTAGCAGGGTGCTGAATATGATACACCTTGTTGGGTCACCCTTCAACTGGACTGAGGGAGTAGAATTTCTTCTGTTGCCACACATCTCTGAGCTGTGAACATTCTGAGTCTACAGCATATGGCAGCTTTGTTATGGAGTCTATTTGTTCTGCCTGCTGGTTTCTATCAAGAACGAATGAGATATATTCAGAAGAGAGCTGGAGAAAAGCTGATATGTTGACGTTCACTGTCATTATGACCTTAGCAAAAATTTTGATAAGGTCCTTGCTCTCAAATTGGGCGTGACTGAAACAGGTGGCATGTCTCAGTGATAACCTTCGCAGAAAAACAGAATCTTCTCCACAAAGTTTTCGGTGGGCATTCCGCCTGTGAACCTTGGATGATCCTGGTATTCTATTGGGAGCCCTTCGCTTTCTCCTGTCAAAACAACAAACACGTTGCTGCTGTGTCTTACAGCATACAATTGCAATTGCTGCCCTGACACACAATTACGGCCAGTTTTTACATGATGTTGATACTATACCTTTGTATTCAAGCGACGGAACTCTGAAACGTTTTGACATTTGATTAAAACTTTTTTGCCATTGGTTTACCCACTGCACTTTTCTCTTCAACTTTTAACTTCATGTACTCCTTAACCAGTAGACGAGGAAGGCATATATTATTACCCTGTTAATACTTTAAATATCATATGTTCATGTGATAGAAGCGGAATTAGGCCATTTGGCCCATCAAGTCTACTTCACCATTCAGTCATGACTGATCTATCTTCTTCTCTGAACCCCATTCTCCTGCCTTCACCCCATAACTCCTGACACCCGTACCCTCAATAATCTATTTCTGCCTTCAAAATGTTTACTGAAATTATCTGACTTTTATCAGATACTTCGTAAGTCCCATTACCATCTAACTTTAGGATGTTGGAGGAAACCAGACAACACAATGGCACAGCGAGTAAAGCTGCTGCCTAACAGCACCAGCCAACCTGGGTTTGACCCTAACCTCTGATACTTGCACATCTTACCTGTGAGCTGTGGGTGCCCTGTGGTCTGTGTGCACTGCTTTCTGGGGACGCGCAGTTTGATAGATTGGACAGCATTTGTGAATTGGCCTTCAGTGTTTGGGTGAGTGGGGGGAGTTGATGGGATATGAGAAGAATAAAAGAGGATTGGTGTAAATGGATGGTTAATAGTCTGCATGGATGGTCCACCAGAGGGTCTGTTTCCTTGCTCTATTGCACCACAACTATCAGTACTTCCAGGAATGAGTGCCTTGAAGAGGCTCAGCTTCTCTCCATATAGTGTAGAAAATCATGAGGGGAATGCACCATGAATAAGTCTTTTTCAAGAACTAGAGGGCATATATTTAAGGTGAGAGGGGAAAGATTCAACAAGAACTTGAGGAGAACTTTTTCACCAATAGGTTTGTGGGTTAATGGAACGAGCTGCCAGAGGAAGTAGTTGAGACAGGTCAAATAACAACATTTCAGACATTTGGACAGGTGGAAGAATTGGATAGGTTTAGAGGGATATGTGCCAAACATGGATAACTGGGACTAGCTTAGATGGGGCATTTTGGTTGGCATGAATGGGTTGGGCTGAAGGGGCCGTGTCTATACTCTATAACTCTGTGACTATGACAGGGGCCCTGTTATTTTTTCCTTTTATTGTGCTATAATGATTTCAATTTACCTTCTTATTTCTGATAAAGTTTCGTCCAGAATTCCCTTTCACAGTTACATCTTTTTTCTCTCCCACCTCCTGATGAAAGGTCACCGACTTCAAATATTAACTCTGCATTGATGCTGCCAAGATGGCAGAATATTTCTAGTACTTTCTCATTTAGTTTTGTGATAGTACTAACAAAAATGATATGTCAATGTCTCAGTAGAGACCAGTTATAATTGTGGTTGATAACACAGCTACATCAGAGTTTGTAGCTGTTGGCTCCTCAAAGCAACTGCCTATATATTGGGTGGGGTCATTTTCCTTTTCATTGTAAAATGACATATGAGGTAAGAGGCAACCAGTGAAATAATTTTGGTTGCTGGAGATGGAAAGGCACCAACAGCTTTGAGGAATAATATGGTCATTATTGGGAAACACGGTCCCGTTTTAGTCTGAAAGCTTAGCCAAGAATGAGTAAAGGGAAAAAAATTACAGAATGGAGGGAACCAAAAAGCTCTCCAGCTACCTAAATTTCACCACCACCTCCAGGTTACACACTGTAGAACTGCTGACGAAAGTCTTGCTACCACAGGAAAGAATACTCAGTTAATGCGTTAGTTAAATAAAGCAGAACTATTGTTTTCTACTTTAGTGTGAATCTGTTCTCTTTCTTCACCTTTCTTCAGGTGTACGATTGCAGATTACTGGCAAGAGCATTCATCGAGTTTTTCGTCAGGATCTTTCTTCAGCTGATTGGAGTGGGGGGGGGAGAAAGCTGGAAAAGAGATGGGAGTGGGGCAAATCCTAGCAAGTGATAGGTGGATACGCTGGAGTAACGCAGCAGGACAGGCAGCATCTCTGGGCAGAAGAAATGGGTGATGTTTCGGGTCGAGACCCTTCTTCAGACTGAGTGTCAGGGGAGAGGGAGACAGAGATAAAGAAGGGTAAGGTGTGAAAACGAGATATCGAAAGGAAAATGTACAATAGATCATTGTTAGCTAGGAGAAGGTGACAACAAAGCAAACAGAGATAAAATGTAATCGGGGACAGTCAAACTGGTCCGAGAACTGGGAAAGGGGAGAGATGGAGAGAGAGGGAATGCAGGGGTTACTTGAAGTTAGCAAAGTCAATGATCATACCACTGGGGTGTAAGCTGTGATATGTGGATACAGGTGAGGAGGGTTTGGAGGCAGATGAGTGGAGGAAGTGACAACAGCAGAGATGAAAAGGAAACAAAAGGGTGTCAAATATGGAGAGGAGTGAAATGTAAAACTTTTTTTTGCAAATTATTATTTTAGTGAAGAATAAATGCAATAAAAATGAAGTCAGCCCACCATTCTGACTTTGCGGTAAATGATGCCAACTTTACCAATGATCCTGTCAACCTCAGCTCCTGCACTTTGTTCAGACATAACAATCAGGTAAACTATTAACTTATAGAAACACCTTAGATTCTGTCCAATTAATGAAGATGCAGTAACCGAAAACTAGATTAATATTCACTATTCTGAAAGTGAAATGTGAATCCTTGTCTCTGGAAGTAAAATTAAAAATGTTGGAAATGCTCATCAAGTCAGCCAGAATCTGTGGATAAACAAAAGAGTTAACATGTTGTTTCAACGACTTTTCGCCAGGATATTCTAATTTGTATCCTTCTCCACATCTGATTGCAAGAAGTAGTTCAGGATTAAAGATGAAGGCAAAAATTAGGTGGAAATCCTGTAGAAATAAAGATCTGTCAATGCTAGTTTACGCAAAAGGACACAAAGTGCTGGAGACAGGCAACATCTCTGGAGAACATGGATATGTGATGTTTCGGGTCGGGACTGAAACGTCACCTAGCCATGTTTTCCAGAGATGCTGCCTGTCTCATTGAGTTACTCCAGCACCTTGTGTTCTTTTAGATGGAAATTCTACCTGACAGGGATCGGTGTGCAGTGTAGCAAAAATGAAATTCAAGTGACTTACTTTTAGGCATTTTGGTTTATTGCGCATCGTTTAAGTGGTAGTGCTTATTATGCTGTTTAACTTATTCAGGTGAAGCAAAAAAACGGTTGTAATTTAATAATTTTACAGTTCAGGTTGAAACTCTAAATACAAACCATATTTTCTTTCCACTAAATGTGAATTTTACTCTTGAGAAATGTAAGATTTTTCTTCAAAAGAGGAATAAATGGGTGTGTTTCTTTTTTGCTATATTTCCGGTGGATAGTTAAGGCTAGACGTTTTATGAAATCATTCTGTGTGGAAAATATATATATATTGGAACATTGAGGTGTGGAACCATGTAATTTAAAGTAGAAAGTTCTAAAATTACTATTTTAGCCTCTTTTTTATCAAGAGAGTTAGATAGAGCTCTTAATGATAGCAGAGTCAGGGGGTATGGGGAGAGGGCAGGAATGGCCAACTGATTGTGAATGATCAGCCATGATCACATTGATCAAAGGGCCGAATGGCCTACTCCTGCACCTATTGTCTATTGTTTATTGTCTTATAGTTAATTTGAAGAGTAAACATTACCACATGTCTGAATTACAAATATCAATTGCTAAGAGATGAAAGAAGCTTCGTAAATAATCAGAATCTGAAGCATTTACCTCAAAATGTCGTATAAGACAATAACTGCAGATGCTGGTACAAATCGAAGGTATTTATTCACAAAATGCTGGAGTAACTCAGCAGGTCAGGCAGCATCTCAGGAGAGAAGGAATGGGTGATGTTTCGGGTCGAGACCCAGTCTGAAGAAGGGTCTCGACCAGAAACGTTACCCATTCCTTCTCTCCTGAGATGCTGCCTGACCTGCTGAGTTACTCCAGCATTTTGTGAATAAATACCTCAAAATGTCTTATCATTTCCATTATGTCGATTATGTCAATTCGCTGTTTACTTACAGGAGGATATTTCTCAGGTGCCCAGCCTGCAAGGAGCTTGCAGAATTTTGTTCTAAACCTCTGTTCTCAGGTATGGTATTAACAATTGAATAACTGACTATTTATCATTCATGTTCAATAAATATATCTGATTAAATAATTTGTGCCTGCTTCCTGTTTGGTAAATTGTGCACAAAAGCATGATGTAAACGTGGAAGCCTTGCCTGTCTAAAAGTTGCACCAGGTTTTTCCTTTCACTGTTCACCAGTTATTTTAGTTTAGTTTACTGTCATGTGTACCGAGGTGCAGTGAAAAGCTTTTGTTGCATGCTAACCAGTCAGCAGGAAGACAATAGATGATTACAATCAATCTATTTACAGTGTAAATACACATGATAAGGGAATAACGTTTAGTGCAAGGTAAAGCCAGCAAAGTCCGATCAAGGATAGTCCGAGAGTCACCAAAGAGTTAGATAGTAATTCAGCACTGCTCTCTGGTTGTGGTAGGGTGATTCAGCACTGCTCTCTGGTTGTGGTAGGGTGATTCAGTTGCCTAATAACAACTGGGTAGAAACTGTCCCTGAATCTGGTGGTGTGCATTTTCACACTTCTATACCTTTTGCCTGATGGGAGAGGGAGTGGCCAGGGTGCCACTCATCCTTGATTATGCTGCTGGCCTTGCTGAGGCAATGTGAGGTATAAATGGAGTCAATGGAAGGACAGGTACCAGCTCCCCATTGTATTGCATGCCAGTAAAGGATGTGCAAGGCATACATTCATGAATACTCACTGAAATTGGACCAAAATTGACGTGATGACTGTTGCTGTTCACATAATAAAACAAGGAGAATGACACTGGAGAAAACCTGGATCCAAACTGGCTCATCCCTCTGTTTTCACTTGCTCACCCACATTAACTTATGAATAATGCCCTTCTCCAAATTAGTTGTAACTGAAAACCTCTGCAGTAGATGTCCAGAATTAAGAGTCCAGAGTGTTTAATTCTCATATATACTGGGAACGCAACAATAAAATTCTTACTTTCAGCAGATTTTACGCACATTAAATCAACAATACAATAAATATACAAAAAACAATAATACAATATGTTTTTAGTTACACTAGGTAACCTAGACAATAGTAGGGCAGCCCAAAGTACAGAGTTCAATCCTTATGCAAAGGTCATTGTAGTTCTGTGCTGAGGTAAGTTTGTGGTTTGGGTTAAATACGAAGAACTGCAGATGCCAGTTTACAAAAAAGACACAAAGTGCTGGAGTAACTCAACGGGTCAACGCTGGAGAACATGGATAGGTGATGTTTCGGGTCGGGACCCTTTTTTAGACTGATTGGGGGGGAAGTTGGGAAAGAAAGGTGGATGAGAGAGAAGGACAAATCCTGGCAGGTCATAGGTGGATACAGATGAGAGGGGGACGGGACATTGGGTTGGTATGCAGATGGTTAGACAAGGGTCAGAGATAAAAAGACAGAAGGTGTGAGACAAAAGAATTGATGAGTTGCAAATTGTGAAGTCCTCCAATTTGCGTTGGGCTTCACTTTGACAGTGGAGGAGGCCGAGAACAGAAATATCTTTTAACATTTAATTCCCAACTTTGGTCACTTTGTGACCGCATCTTAGTGGATATTAGTTTATACTGAGTCTGAAGAGTCCTGACCTGAAACGTGTCCTATCTATGTTCTACAGGGATGCTGCCTGAGCTGCTGAGTTACTCCAGCATTTTATGTGTTGGGGTATGGGCCAAACACAGGCAAGTGGGACTAGTGCAGATGGGACATGTCAGTCGGTGTGGGCAAGTTGAGCCAAAGGGCCTGTTTCCTCACTGTATGACTCAATGACTCAATGGTGGAATTGAGCAGCACTTTTGACAGCAGCATAAGTGCAAGTTTACATTGCAAAGTGCTTCAAGTAAGCTGTTTATAGGACTTACAACAGTTTTGTTAAAAAAATATCAACCTTGCACTATACAAGTTTTTTGTTTGCGTTTTTGCTTCAATTCCACGTTTTGTTTTCCATAATCATTTCAGTTCAGTTTATTTTATTGTCACGTGTACCGAGGTACAGTGCAAAGCTTTTTGCCGTGTGCTAACCAGTCAATGGAAAGACAATACATGATTACAATCGATCCATTTACAGTGTATAGATACATGATAGGGGAATACTTTTTTAGTGCAAGGGAAAGCCAGCAAAGTCTGATCAAGGATAGTCCGAGGGTCACCTAAGAGGTAGATAATAGTTCAGCACTGCTCTCTGGTTGTGGTAAGATGTTTCAGTTTCAAGAGATGACAGGAACTGGTGTGAGAGATGCGGAGATTTATTTTCCCAACATCAAGGCTTCTCTGCATAACTGTTATTCCCAATGCTGGCATAATAGCACACGGAAACTACTTGAACTACTGTGTTGTATATCTCTCTGCAATGCTGCTCCCAATGTCGTTTTTAAGATGTTTAGATTACAATTGTATTAACATTTTTAGCATTCTTCCCGAGACCAGCAGATTTCCTATTCATTCCTCAGCAGAAGTGCCACTGCCATCTGAGCTTCTCATTTCTGTGAAAGACTTATAATTGACGAGAACAAAGCAGTAAATTGAAGGATTGGGAGGATTATAGAATTCAGCAAAGGCTGTTCAAGAACTTTATGATGAAAGGGAAAATAGAGCATGAGAAAAAATCAGTGAAAATCGTAAAAATACTCTTTAAATTTTTTTTTTAACGATTTTTAAAAAACTTAATGAGATAGTGCTGCTTTATTTTATCTTTCAGACTCAATGTTGTCCTGATTTCTACAACAGTATAGCTTTAAGAATGGGGAAGGTTATTATTTCTAGAGTTTGGCTTGCTTTGACTCTGATACACCAGCATAAAAAAAGCAAATTAAATTGCGTTGATCGACATCAGGCCAGACTTTACAGTCTCACGGGGATGGGTGTCCACAGATTTCAGTCAGAAAACCTAAACAACCATAAAATATCTCTTGAATTAACTTTTACAGTCAGCAGAAATGAGATGACATGATTAAATATTGACCGTATACTGACCTCAGTGCAGACATTATCACAACAGAACTGCTGCTGTATCACGGACCTCACAGCATTTCCAGTGAATGCAGTGCAGTCAACATGGTTAACAACCAGCCCTTTAACCACATATTAAATATGTTTTGTGGAATTGCTGTATGGTTCTGCAAAATATTTGAAGACTCATTTGGGAAGTCTGAGAAAACTAGAAGTGAGACAGTTTTAAAATGGGATGAGTGATTAGAGCAGACAGGCGCACAGGCTCGCTGCTGTTGCTGGATATGTGGCAAGAAGAACAGACGGCTCACAGGCTCGCTGCTGTTGCTGGGGTATGTGGCACATTCTCGCAGTCAGCTCCCCTTCTAGTTGCTGGAGGCCAAATCAAATCTTATAAGAGCTGGTGCTCTGTCTGTAATCTATTAGGAATTTAGAAATGTAGACTACATCGACTGCCCTGCCCTCATCTTCTTGGTTATTTCTTTAGAACTCATTCGAATTGGTGAGACAAGATCTCCCAGGCAAAAAGCTGTGAGTACTAGCCCTAATCAACCCACTTTCCAAATGCATATGCATCGTATTCCCCATATTGAGGCTGCTACACCAATATAGGAGAGGCTTTGGGTCCAGGGCTCACTCAGTCACACCCTCTCCCCTTCCCTGTTCCCCTTCTACGAGGAACGGACCTCGTTATCTAGGTCCATCTAGTTATCCATAAATACAATCATCAAACTCAAGTAAGATAGAGCAAATGGGAAGATACAGAATGTAAAATATAATCCTTAGCAGTGTAGCACGTCAGTTCCAAAGACAAAGTCCAATGTCCGCAATGGGGTCGAGGTGAATCAGACAGTACCCTAGCTTATGGAAAAAAACCCCACCTGATAACAGACAGGAAGAGCTTTAGTCTACTGCATAAGGTGGTCACATGTTACCCTCCTCTAAATTGGAGAAACCAAATGCATATTAGGTGACATTTAACACGTGTCCCTGCACTCATTCTGCAGGAGTGACCCTGTGCTACCAATTGTCTGCTATTTTAACTCACCATGCACGCTGATCTCTCTATCTGTGGCTTCCTGGATAGTTACAGCCGGACCCAATGTAAACAAGAGGAGCGACACCTCATTTATTGTCTGTGCATGCTGTAGACTGCGGGACTCGGGATTGAATTCTCCAACTTCAGATAAGTCGCTCTTTCTTTTTGTACCATATCAGGCCATTTGTGCTTGCCGTCTGCTTCCAGTTGTATGTTCTGGCCTTCTGACCCCGTTTATGTAGCCCAACCATCCAAACATCATAACATTAAGGACACATTGCATTGACAAAGGAGCTAACACTGGCATTCTAGAACATCGAACGGTAGAGCACAGGAACAGGCCCTTTGGCCCATAATGTCAGTGCCAAACATGATGCTAAAATAAAGTCATCGCATCTGGCTACGGACGATGCATATTCCTCCATTTCTTCCATATCCATGACCCTACCTTAAACACCACTACCGTATCTGTCTTCACTACCGTTCCTGGCTGCGCATTCCAAGTGGTCACCTCCCTCTGTGGCACAAACATCTTTAAACTACTGCAGTTGTTTTTCTATCTCTGTACATAGAATATTAGATAATTTCAGATGTTGTGTGATAGGTGACCCGTTAGAAGATCCTGATAATTAAGATCACTGGCCTCAACGCAAAACGCAAGATCTAATGCAGAAATACAGTAAGTTCTACAGTATTGATAATTACCCTTCTTCAGATTAGGACGGTAAGTGAACAAATGGAATTTTATTTTTGTTTCTGGTCCAATGCTTCTGGAATACAGCCAAGATTTCATGCATAATAAGCCAACTGAGTTGCCCCAGAGAATAAATAGTGTTGGCACTGTTTTCACTTTGGATTATGGTTTGAAATAAGTGTTGGATTTTTTTTTTAATGCAATTCATCAACCTGCCAGACTTAACTATTGTTAATGTAACTGTCTCACCAGTTTAACAATGCATTGTGCCTTAAACTGAAAACAGATTAAGCATTTCTTCAGAACATGCAATTGCATATTCTTGAGGAGTATCTAATTATTTTGCCACTTTGAAGAATGGAGTCCTGGAGGTGAAGAGGCCTGCCCATTATAACGTCAGGTTGCAAGCATGTTGCCCACAATATTCTGATTAAATGGATCAAGCTTTCACAGATAATTTAGAAGATTTAAGCATTCCAAACAAAAACAAAAACAAAGAGTGCTCTCTCAAAAGTCATCAGCCTGACTCTATTATCTTCACTTTGGTTTAAGAACCACTTTCATGGTTACTTTCAAGTCAGTTTTGCTGCAAAATAAATGTGTGACTCTTCAGTGCAGCCTTTTTATTGAAATTTAAAGTTACATAGTTAGACATGCACAATTTAAGGCAAGTTATTATTGTATTCATGGTCAGATAGATCCCATGGCACTATTTAATGTATAGGGATCACCCCTTGCTAACGGTATTTTGGTGTGTGCAACACTGAAATAGCGATTATAGACAATAGACAATAGGTGCAGGAGTAGGCCATTCGGCCCTTCGAGCCAGCACCACCATTCAATGTGATCATGGCTGATCATTCTCAATCAGTACCCCGTTCCTGCTTTCTCCCCATACCCCCTGACTCCGCTATCCTTAAGAGCTCTATCTAGCTCTCTCTTGAATGTATTCAGAGAATTGGCCTCCACTGCCCTCTGAGGCAGAGAATTCCACAGATTCACAACTCTCTGACTAAAATACATTCTTTGAAATACATTCCTAATGTATAATCTTGCTGCAGTTGTATTCTTGGAGTAACATCATATTCCTTTTCAAGACTGATATAGCCGTCCTATAATGTAGTACCTAACACTGAACATTACAGTCAGGGTGTGGTTAAATAGAACTCTGTAACCTATATCTTCCCGCACTCCATTCTAGATATAAAGGGCCATAGTTCATAAATATTTTGATAATTTCTTACACTGATCCATGACACTTTATCGATGTACACATAATGATCAATGATCTCCAAAGTTCCTCAAAGCAATGTTTCCAACATTTTGAAAGCACTCTGCTCTAACCATTTTAAGTCAAAAATCAAAGACCTTACATTTCCATACATTTGAATTCATTTGCCCTCAATTGTCAATTTATTAGCTTGGTCAATAATTTTACCTTGATTTCAAAATCAACAGTGTCTCATATGGAAGTTCATCAACCACCTCTGGAAGTCTAAATGTATAAGTTCCATTGACATTCCCCGTTACACCATTTTAGCCCCATTCTTCAAAAGGATTCCTTTATCAAATCTAAACTGATCTCCCTGATCAGTTTAAAGTTCCGAGCCACTCAATCACCAACCTTACTTGTGGTCTCTGGTAATTTCTGGGATATTAGTCTAATATGAATAAACATAAAATGCTCAAAGTGCTGATGAGATCAGTAAGCATCCAAGTGAAAAGCAGTTTAGATTGGTGACCACCTAGAGCCAAAACAACACTGTTGCCCACACAAAACCTCAACAATGGTATAGATATGATATCCAGACCATTTGAATGACTAATTAGATTTGAAGCAGTCCTGTGAACCTCACCTGTAGCTGGAGCAGTCCAGTAAATCAGCCCTGTAAGCCAGAAGAGTCATGTAGTTAACTCACAGCCAGACCTCTCCTGTAAACCCACCTAAAGCCTGAGCAGGCATGAAATCCCCCCACAGCTAGAGCAAGCACCTGCCATCTCTTACAGTTGGAAAAGAGGTGTAACCCAACTAAAGCACGATGGCACAGCGGTAGAGTTGCTGCCTTACAGCACTTGCAGCGCCGGAGACCCGGGTTTGATCCCGACCACAGGGGCTGTCTGTATGGAGTTTGTACGTTCTCCCTGTGACCTGCATGGGTTTTCTCCGAGATCTTCGGTTTCCTCCCACACTCCGAAAACGTACTGGTTTGTTGGTTAATTGGCTTGGTGTATGTGTAAAATTGTCCCTAGTATGTGTGTGTAGGATAGTGTTAATGTGCAGGAATCACTGGTCGCCGTGTACTCGATGGACTGAAGGGCCTGTTTCCATGCTTTATCTCTAAACTAAACTAAACCCAGAATAAACCTGCAATCCACACAAAGTTAAGGCATCCCAGCAGGCCACACGGCCAAGCAAACAAAACACTTACAGCCAGAGTAAGCCAATAATCCACCTACAGTGGGCAAATGCACAATCCAATTAAGAATGAAGCTGCCTGTAACATGGTCATATTAACCATCTCCACCAGTTGGAATCATCATCTAACTCACCTTGAGACAATAAGCATGTATTCCTGGACCTTACTCATAGTCAGAGCAGCTATGTTATGCACATAAAGCTTGTGTGTCATATAACCAATTATTATTGAAGCATTTCTGTAAACTCATCTACAGACCATCGCTCACCTCCATCTTAAGAAGGTTAGTAATCCACCAGCAGACGTATAAACTGCACATGGAGCACTTAACCTACCTATAGCAAGAGTAACCATGTTTATGTCATCATTTGGAACAACCACATATACCGATGGGCAGATCCTCACTGTAACCCAGGAACGTCCAGGAATTTGCCCTGAAGACAATATGGGAATGGCAAATTTCCAAGTCAGGACAATGTGTTACTTGGAGGGGAAGTTGCTCTTAGACTTGATGGTAGAAGTTGTTATTGGTGAGCAAAGCAGCTAATGGAGAGTTTTCTCTTCAATTCCCATTGATTTCATTTTTACCAGCGCTTCTTGATCAAGGGCATCATTCCTTTGCTTCTTAATATTTGTGCACAGGCTTTCCTGCACAATGTTCAATTTTGTTGGTTATATGCAGGTTGTACCTGCAATGTACCAGCTTGGCCTGAGATATAGCTAGTTCTCAAATGTAAATGAGCTTTAGAACGGCTATCTGATTTGACCTCAAATAAGGTAATCATTTGTAGAGACGATTGATTGCCTTTTGCCTCGAGACAGGCTAACTCTCTTCAGAGCTGAAGATTGTAGCTTCCTTTTCATGGCTGATCCTGCTAATTTTTGGTTGACGAAGAGTTTACTTTCAGACTCACCATTCTTCACTGCAAGAGTTCAAGAGAATAAGAGAAAATAGGGATTTGAAGCAAAAGGCAGTTACACGTGAGTTTTCATTACAGTACGCCAAAGGAATAAATACCAACAAATATACAAGACACATTCTCCACATTCACTGCAGATTTATTTTTTTTGGTTGTTGCTTTTACAAAACGGTGGCAGTTTAATTATTCACAATAACTCCATAACAACTTAAACTTGTCTTGTTAATTGATTACTGCATCTTGTCACATTAGGAAGTACCTGTATATCTTTTTTATGCATTGCAGTATCCATTTGTCACTCAAAAGCACGCTACTTTATGAATGGTTACAAATACATCACATTTTCTGTAAATACTCTTTTGCTGTGTATAGAAGAACTCTCAGTTACAGTTAACAATTCAATTGGCGTTTCAATATAAAATACCATATGGTCATTAAAATATATTTTAAAATATGATTTCTAAATCTACAATTTGCCTGAAGAATAGGAACTTAACCCGTTGCAACCTGTATCAGTTTTGTGCTTTTCAACAATTTAATTGATTGGAATGGAATGAGACAGCGTGGAAACAGGTGCATTGGCCAACCATGTCCAAGCCAACCATTGATCACCCATTCACACTAGTTTTGTTATTCTTCATTTTCATCCACTGTCTAAACACTAGGGGTCATTTATAGATGCCAATTAACCTATAAACCCACACGTCTTTGAGATGTGGGCGGAAACCCACGTGATCACAGGGGAAAAAAATGCAAACCCCACACAGCACTGGGGTCAGGATTGAACCCAGATCTATGTCACTCTACCACTGTAACACCCTAAAGTTAATAAACTAGAATTTTAACATTATGGAACTTTAATATTTAAAACAAAATTAATTCCACCACTTCCCCATGCCAAGATACGCAAATGAGACAAATGCAACAGCATCTTTCAAATGGTGCATCAAGGTATAGACCACAATTCTACAAGCATGGCAGGTATGATGCACACATGCCCCAAAATGGACAGAGTACCTTCTTGCTCAGTGATGTGATAGTCCACCTAACCATGACCTGTATGGACCGGAGTGAAAGTTGGCACAAGACATCACCTCCAGAAACCTGTGTGGATGGTTCTCACCAACGAGTAAAGGCACAGGTCGCAGGACCAACAGGAGACTGTCAATGAGAAATTATGGAAATGATTGAGGGGGCAGGGATATTGAAGAGGTAATGAACTGTGGAGGTACTGAAGACAATCAAGGGGGGGGGGGGGGGGGGTGATTAAAAGACTCTGGCATCCAAATGTCTTCTTTGTGAGGCCTCCTCGTCCACAAGGAAACCAAGACAAAATACTGAACCTTACCTATTGGCAAATTCTGTCCACAATTCATCTCTCAGCCAGATTTACTGGATAGAAAAGCAGCCACTAGTTCCCCCCTTGGTCTTTTAAACAAGACCACCAATTAATCAAATCTACACAAATAAAGCTCGTCAGGTTAATGTTATGTTAAAAAAATGTGTTGAGATTGGGACTGAACAGGAAGGTGGTGTGTTCCAAGGAGTTAAATAACAACCTTCATTGTAACCGCATCTTCACCATCTGGCTTTTTGCTAGGCAGGGGCAGTCAACATTAGGCCCCCTAATTTCCAAGGCAGATGTGGAAGAGTATGAATCCACTAATCCAGACAGCAATGTTCTGATACAGAGGAGCAACTTTTACGGCACCAGGTACAATGGCGTGTCCTGCACTGTTAAGCAATTTCACTCCAATAATATGTTCAAAACCATTGAAGCAAATTGAAGACAAGAATGAGAAGAATAGCATTTATCACTTGCAAGTACTAAAATTGCAATGTAAGGTACTTTTATAAATCCTTTCCAGTGGAATGCAACCCGAAGACTACTTCTCTCCAGTTGACTGGTTACATTGTAAACAGCAGTTTTGCTCCATTTTACTCTCCGTTCAAGCAGCTTTATTGGCCCTTAGCAAGGAAAACAGGAATTGTGATCATTCCTGACCGGAAAGGGTTAACTATGCTGGCCATGTTTTAGTCAATTAAATCAGGCTCAATGTTAAAAAGTATGTCTTCGTTTCCCCTGCGAACCTCAAGCAACAGAGGAAATTTATTCTTCACTGCTTCCTGCAAGTCATTTGTTGTCTTTAAGGGTATTCCATTCACTTTAACAATAACATCTCCATCTTGGATTCCACTCCTGGTGGTAAGAAAATAAAATGTTTTAAAAAGTGACAGTAAGCTTACCGAGATATTTTCTTCAAGTGGAACAAGAGATCTTAATGTATGATAGAACATATTCGCCAGAGCCAAGTTAAATCCCGATTGATACCGAGATCTGTGCTACTAAAATTACTGCTTACTTTGCACAGGCTCGGGCACATTGCCTGGAAATTGTTCTCGATGTTACAGATTCAACAGCATAGCTAGAGTTTGCTCTCTGAGCAGTGGCATTGCTTTCTGTTGTCTGTTATGCAGTTTTATGGGTACGAGCATGCCCTTGATTTTAAAACTCAATACATGTGGGAGGGACAGTTAAACTATTAAGATCAAGCAGCCCAAACCCAGTTCCTCTTGCTTAAAATTTCGTAAACACATATTAGTTCATCACACGACCTCCATAAAATGAAAAACGCTAAATTCAATTCATCACCTGCTTCCTAATCAAGTTTATCCAAAGGCAAAGTGGGAAACTAGAGAACACATTCCAATAGCCCTGGTTGAGATATATGTTTAGTTTAGTTTCGAGATACAGTGCGGAAACATGTCCCTCGGCCCACCGACCAGCAATCCCTGCGCATTAACACTATCCGACACACACTAGGGGCAATTTACATTTATACCAAATCAATTAACCTACAAACCCGTACGTCTTTGGAGTGGGGGAGGAAACTGAAGATCTCGGAGAAAACCCAAGCGGTCACGGGGAGAACGTACAAACACCATACAGACAGCACCCGTAGTCAGGATCGAACCCGTGTTTCCGGGGCTACAAGCACTGTTAGGCAGCAACTCTACTGTTGCGCCACCGTGCCACCCATATGAATCATAGTTTGACACGGGTGAGGGGGAGGAAGACTAGAGGGTGGCTAATGTGCCTCTAATTAAGAAGGATTGTAGAGGAAAAATTGGGAACTATAGGCTAACATGCCTAACATCTGTGGTAGGAAAGGTACTGAGAGGTTTCAAGGTGATAAGATATATCCTGGTTTGGAAAGACAGGAGCTGATTAGCGATAGTGAACATGGTTTATATGTGGGAGGTTGTGTCTCACGAATTTGATCGAAGGTTGACGAGGGCAGGGCCATAGACAGAGTTGGCATAGACTTCAGCAATGCATTTGATAAGGTTCAGCATACGAGGCTGCACTGGAAGGTTAGATTCTATGGGACTTGAGAGAGCTAGCCAACTGGATACAGCATTGGCTTTATGAGAGGTAGAAGAGGGTAGGGGAGGTTGTTTATCAGACTGGAGGCCGGTTACTAGTGGTGTTTCTTGGAGATCAGTATCGGGTCCATTGTTGTCGTTATCAATATCAAAGATTTGGATAACAATTTACAAGACATATATAGCAAGACTTATTCCTTGGAGCGCAAGAGGTGATCATATAGAGATGTATAAAATCGTGAGGGGATAGCATGAATGTGCCAAGGAGACACTGTTGGTGGTTTGCATCCTGACCTCTGGTGCTATCTATGTGGAGCTTGCACACGTTTTCTGTGAACTGATGGCCATTGTAAATTACCCTTAATTTGGGAGTAAGTGGGGTGAGTTGATGGAATGTGGGGGAATAAAATGGGATTGGCATAGATGAATGGTCAATAGTCACCATGGACTTGGTCCGCTGGAGGGCCCGTTTCTTACTGTACGACACCATGACTCTGAGCATTTCCAGGAACGTCTCCCTTGAATAGGTGCAGCTCCTCTCCACGAGATGTATAAAATCATGAGGGGAATAGATTGGGTTAACGCAGTGTCTTTTTTTCTCCCCCAGGATGGGGGTATCAAAAACTAAAGGGCATAGGTTTGAGGCGAGAGGAAAAGAAATGAATAGGAACCCGAGGGGCAATTATTTCACACAGAGAATGGTGGGTATTTGGAACAAGCTGCCAGATGTAGTTGAGCTAGTACAAAAATAACATTTAAAAGACATTCCGACAGATGCATGTATTGGACAGGCTGAAAGGGATATGAAAGAAAAGCAGGAAAACAGGGTTAGCTTAGATGGGGCATCTGGTTGGTCTGGATAAGTTGGGCCAAAGGGCCTGTTTTCATGCTGTATGACTGACTGACTATGATTCTCAAGGTAGAAAGGTCCTACCGACCAATGCAAGTAATGAGGATCTCTTCAGGGGGTGCTCCTTATGTGCCAAGAGAAGTAGTGTATCACATAGGCCTCCAGAAAGGTGCAGCCTTCCACAGCCCCTAATGTGGATCCAAGATCCTGGCTCCCTAATAATAAATACATTGCACTCACTTACACCTACCAGTTTTCGCAGTCCTGATCTCAGTCCAAGCACCAATTAGTACTGGCATCTCCAAATTTGCAGGTTGGCAGTCCTTCCCCCACTAGCCAGGCTTTCTATATGGCCTGCACACTGAAGTCTACTTTAATGAAACCCTGCCAATCTTCACAGGGGGGAATCTAATATCAATCGCATCCCCACTCTATTCATTTTGGGTAAAAGGGCTCCTACAATCTTCAAAAATGAATGCTCACTTTCATTGCAACTTTTTAAAAGCACAGCAGAAATGACTTCTGTCACCTTCTTTGTCAAGGACACATTCGTTATTCCGGTTCCCACAAAAAATCAAGTGACCTATCTCAATTACAATTGTCCAGTAGCTCCAACATTGACCATAATGAAATGATGAATCACCGGTCATGGCCCACATTTCTATCAGTCTTCCAGACAATCTGGATACCCTGGACGTCTCCAGGAAAAATAGTCTATGGAAGACGCCATCTCTCTTACACTACATTCAGTCTTATTTGATAATAAGAATACCTATGTCCGGTTGCCTTCATTGCCATAATAGCAAATAACCGCATCTCTGAACTCCTAGACCTTGGCCCGGGACTTCCATCTGCAACTGGGTTCTGGATTTCTTGACCGGCAGACCTCAGTTGGTTAGAATTGGTCATAAAATTTCCTCCACCCGCAACCAGAGTGTTCCTTAGGGATATGTGCCCAGTCCCTTGCTCTGTCCACTCATGGCTGCGTGCGTGACCTCAGTCGTTAAGTTTGCCAATGGTACCACTGGCATCAGCTGGATGAGATGATGAGATGACAAACAACGATGAGACAAGATGCAGTAACGGGGTCAAGAATCCAGTGTCGTGATGACAGTAACCAAGTTTGGTTATTGCCATCAAGCAAAAGAGTTGGTTGCTGACCCAAGAAGGCAAAGGGGTGAACACAACCTTGTCCTTATCAACGGAGCTGCTGCAGGGATGGTCGACAACTTCAAGTTTTTGTCATCCATATTACACCAGCAACCTGACCTGGTCCCTTCACACTGATACAGTAATCAAGGAAGTGCATCGGTGTATTTACTAGGAAGACCAGATTTCTGAAAGGAGACATCAAGGAGGCTCGCCAGCAGTACATTGGAAGTCAAGTCTAGAGCTCGCAAAAGCATTTCAGCTGCAAGATAAGCCAAAGACAAGGGACACCATGGGAATGAAAAAAGGCAAAATTAGTGATCAAGGACATGAGGCCCAAATCAGTCCAGTTCAATTTCAGACAGAATCTCAACAAAGGGAATGTGTTCGGTGGCTTGGAAATGGAGATGGAACCAAAGACAGGGCTGTGAACTTTTCACGTTTAGTTGGAGGAAATTTCTACTTGTTCATATAACAATAAAGCAGCCTGGTAATTTGAAATAGAATTGAAGCTTTTTTAGGAATATTCCCAGCAACAGAATATAAAATAGCTGCAATATTCTGTCGAGATGCTTAGAAACGCTGTGCTATTCATTTATTTTACCATTCCTTACTGCAGGTTTCTTACATTGTAATGAAAAGGATAGACCTTACCTGTATGCAGGGGAGTTTAAAATCACTTCATGTACATAGATGCCAGTGCTGATATCAGGAAAATCAGAGTTCTTTTTCTTCAATTCCTTTCTTAGGCTGGAAAAAAATGGAATCAGACATGACTAAAATAGGTGGAGAACAAAAAAATCTTTACTTTTCTATTCAATTTCAATTTAAATGTATGAGGAGCAAGTCCTCAGAATGCACAAAATTAATGCTAATGGATCCCATTGACCTAATGAACATGAATAATGTGCAAAGGTTCTCCGATTAAAGTTTACCAATTATTACTTTTAGTGTATTGCCACCTCTTAATGTCATTAATATATAATCTGACCATGAGATGTATGAAGTAGGATTCCCTCCCCTCAATGTCCCCACACTGATCCTGCAACACTGCAGGCCATGACTTTAATCTGCTTGCCTGAGCAAAGCGAGAAAGAAGCAATCAATGTACTTGGGCAGGGAGGTTGATAATGGTTCATCGACAGGCCGAGCCAAAACAAAGTGCAATCGGGTTTGGGAGAGGCCCTAAAAAGGGAAATTGGGTACTTGTTTTCCAATTTCCATTTGTGACATGAAACACTAACAATCCCCCCCACCCTCTCAATAACAGTAAACAGGTGGGCAAAGAAGTGGCACTGAAACGGCAAGCAAAAATAAGAAAAATCCCAAAGCATTATATAAACATAATAGCGCTGGCAGCTCATATTCCTTCATTTCCACCTGCCGATCCCCAAACGACTTGAGTCCTGCAAAATCTCCTTCCCCACAGTACCTGTGCAGCAGCTGCCCCACCCAGCTTGCCTCCAATGTGCCTACCATAGAATCATGAAGAACAGAAACAGACCCTAGCCATCAGTATCTAT
Organism: Rhinoraja longicauda; assembly: GCF_053455715.1. Taxonomy (NCBI): domain Eukaryota; kingdom Metazoa; phylum Chordata; class Chondrichthyes; order Rajiformes; family Arhynchobatidae; genus Rhinoraja; species Rhinoraja longicauda. Next base: position 125,869,177 of record NC_135953.1, read on the forward strand.
TTAGGCTAATACTACAGCCTTCAACACCATGGCATTTCAATCACTGATCTAAATATTCCTTAACTGTAGTGAGAGTACCTGCCTCTACCACCCCATCAGCTAGTTAACTCTTCCGTGTGAAAAAAATATCTTCCTTGCATCGCCTCCAAAAGTCCTACCTCTTTCCTTAAACTTTGTCATTTCCCTTACTCTTGCTTGCCAGTGCCATATCCTGCCACATCTTTGCCCGCCTCATTACTTTTTTAGGTTATGCACTCCACCCTCTCCCTAAACAATACACATACTCTCTAAATCTACCATAAACTAACCGCTGTGCCATTACCCTGCCCTTGATATTCTCAAGTGGACAGGGCTGTGTTGGTGACTTCAGGGGTTTCAGGATTTCAGGCCTCTGCTTTCGCCCACCCAATTCCAGGCCCAACTTAAAAGTGTAATCTTCCAATGAGTTGAGGAGTAATTGAATTTGCCTTTACATTTCACTTCTCCTCTTGTTTCCTTGTGCTACCCTTTAGTCTCCTTTCCACCGCCAGCCTTCCACCCATCGACCAATTAACCCCATGACATATATGCATCTATCACGTGCCACCATTTGTCCTGCCCGCTTTCCCAGCTTTCTCACCCCTACTGCATCAGTCCGAAGAAGGGTTCCGACCTAAAACGTCGCCTATCCATTCCCACTGCACATGTTGCCTGATCCGCGGACTTTTCCAGCACTTTGATTTTTTGATCAAGTTTCCAGCATCGGCAGTTTCTTGTATCTGTCATCACCCCTCTGGTTGTATAGGAAGGAACTGCAGATGCTGGTTTACACCGAAGATAGACATACAATGTTGGAGTAACTCAGCGGGACAGGCGGCATCTCTGGAGAGAAGGAATGGGTGATGTTTCAGATCGAGATTGAAAAAGAATCTCAACCCAAAATGTCACCCATTCCTTCTCTCAAAAAATGCTGCCTGTCTCGCTGAGTTACTCCAGCATTTAGTGTCAACCTGCTGGTTGTACATCCATTCCAATTTATGAACTGACCACTATCATAGCCAGGGAAACACACAGAACCTCGAATATATAAGTTAGGTTCTGATAATGTAGAAAGGACACTAAATACCATTCTAACCTCTAAGTACTGTTACTTCCTGAGTTTGCCAAATACAGAGCTCATCAACTGCTGAATTGATTTTTAGGATTTGAGATATATCTTATTGCATATAGGATTGATGATAGTACTCTCTTGACTTTGCAGAATGGATGTAGAGACGATGTTTCCAGTAGTGGGAAAGTCTAGAACGGGAAGTCCTGGCAGAATTAAAGAATGTTATTTAAGAAAGGAGATGAGGAGAAATGTATTTAGTCAGAGGGTGGTGAATCTGTGGAATTCTTTGCCACAGAAGGCTGTGGAAGCCAAGTCAGTGGATATTTTAAAGTCAGAGATAGATAGATTCTTGATTAGTACAGGTGTCAGAGTTTATGGGGGAAAAGGCAGGAGAATGGGGTTAGGATGGAGAGATAGATTAGCCATGATTGAATGACAGAGTGGACTTGATGGGCCGAATGGCATAATTTTATTCCTAGCACATGACATTTTGACCTTATGCATTACTGGAAAACATTTCATTTAGCAAAATTTCCTCAATCAACATAATGCACCATGGGATTTTCAGTACCCATGAGCAAGTGCAGTGTAATATTCATTACAATGAAAAAATGATTTGCAGATCAAAGCAAGGAATTGCAGTATTGGGCAGACTGAGAAAGTTAACTGCAGCAATCAAGCAAACTTACGCAGGAGTTAAGGTCAGCATCCTCACACCAATGAACCGCTTCTTCACACCTGTGACTTCCCAATTATAAGCACAAGGAGAAAGTACAATTACAGTGAATTTTAATAAAAAGGTAATCATCAAGTTGTTTTCTACTTATTCGGGATAATACTTCCTAAAATGAGTCATATTCATCTTCACCCCAATGCCTCCTGAATCTGCTCAATGACTTGGTGGAGCAGATGATTACTGTCATTTTGTTTTCTAACAGTTCTCAGAAACGTTGAATGTACTACTACCACCTTAAAGAATTTTCCCAGTGGGAATCTTTGTTCTTTTCACCATCTTTCTTGAGAAAGCAAAGGATTGCAAAGAGACTAAACTGAATAAGAGATTTTCTGAAGCCATATGCCAGTAAGATCAGCTTTACATATCTCATTGCTAACATCTTCAATAGCACAATTATGTAATCAAAACATTGACTGGTTCTACAAAAATAATCTCTGTTTTTCAGGATCTTAGTGTTGCTACATGAAAGAAAGCATGTTTGGCCGAATAATGAGAATTGAGACATTGACACGCTTGGGTCATCTGCCAAAATATAACATTCATAATTGATTTTATATTTATAAAATGAATTGTTCTGATTTTATTCTTTTTGCATGCACGATCGGTATCCACAAACAGAAAGAAATGCACATAATCCATGTCTTCATCAGCTTTTAGTGTTAATCGCAACAGAGTTCATACTCTAAGCTATTTATTACTTATACTTATAATACTCAAGATAATGTTTTTAAACTATAGCATGTGCATGTATGATTTCGATGGAGGAATTGAAGGCTTTGTGGCCAAGTTTGCAGATGATACGAAGATAGGAGGAGGGGCAGGGACGCTGCAGAAGGACTTGGACAGGTTGGGAGAGTGGGCTGAGAAGTGTCAGATGGAATACGGGGAAGCAAAGGATGGAGTCATGCAATTTGGTAGTATGAATAATTACTAGGGGTAGACTGTTTTCTAAATGGGGAGAGAATTCAGAAATCTGAGGTGCAAAGGGACTTAGGAGTGCTGGTGCAGGATTCCCAAAAAGTTAACTTGCAAGTCGAATCGGTGATATGGAAGGCAAATGCAATGCTGGCACTTATTTTCAGAGGACTAGAATATTAGAAACAGGGATGTAATGCTGAGGCTTTATAAGGCACTGGTCAGACCACATTTGGAGCATTGTGAGCAGTTTTGGGCCCCATAACCGAGGAAGGATGTGCTGGCGTTAGAAGGGGTCTAGAGGAAGTTTACAGGAATGATCCCTGGGATGATTGAGTTAATATACAATGAGCGTTTGATGGCACTGGACCTATACTCTCTGGAGTTTAGAAGGATGAGGGGGGACCTCACTGAAACTTACCGAATAGTGAAAAGCCTGGATAGAGTGGATTTGGAGAGGAAGTTTCCTCTAGTGGGAGAGTCTAGGACGAGAGGCCCATAGCCTCAGAATAAAAAAACGTACCTTTAAAAAGGAGAGGAGGAGGAATTTATTTAGTCAGAGAGTGGCGAGTCTGTGGAATTCATTGCCACAGAAGGTTGTGGAGGCCAAGTCAATGGATATTTTCAAGGTGGAGATTGATAGATTCTTGATTTACGTGAGTGTCAGGAGTTCTGGGAAGAAGGCAGGAGAATGGGACTGAGAGGGAAAGATAGATCAGCCATGAATGAATGGCAGAGTAGACTTGATGGGCCGAATGGCCTAATTCTGCTCCTACAAATTATGAACACAGTTAAAAATAAACTAGCTTAATTTATGCTCTGAAAAATTCTTACCTTTGGTTCGTTTATGCAGAAAATCAGTAAGAAACATTGTAATGCGATCTGATGGAATTGCAAATGATATTCCTGCAGTCACCTTCAATGTGTTTATTCCTATAACTTCCCCATCCTGTAGATGAAATTTTTAAATTAAATGTCAAAACATCTGGGTATATTATGATCATTATTATTTCCTGGTTAGATTTGGAGAATGAATTGCATTTTGACGTTTTACATAAACTTATTTTTGTAACAGATAATATAATGTCCTTTTTTTTTTTTTTTTTTTTTTTTTTAAATTTTTATTCTTGAAAAGCATATGTACAAATCGAAATAAGAAAAAACACATTTGTTACAAAGTTCTTACATAGCTTCAATTTTTAAATTTTTGAAGAGAGAAAGTATAAATAAAAATATAAAACTATAAACTTGGGGAGAGAGAGAGTAAGAGGGTTAAAAAAAAAAGAAAAAAAGATCTAACAATAAAAATTAACGGGAGTAGATCCGGGAGACAAAAACCACAGCTGTACATCCAACCCCCAACTCAAGTTTCAACTTTTTATTTAAATTTTTTTTTTTTATTTTAGTCCTGTGCCAAGCCCATTTACTTTTCTAAAAATTCAATAAATGGAGACCATATTTTTAAAAATAACTCAGGTTTGTCGATTAAGGCAAACCTTATTTTTTCCAAATGCAGGGTCTCTGTCATTTCCATAGTCCACATTTTAATTGTGGGGGTTATTGGTTTTTTCCAAAATTTAAGTATTAGTTTTTTCGCAGTTATTAGACTGTAATCAAGAAAATGTACCTGACTTACTGTAAAATTTGTAGTATGTTCTGATAATCCTAATATAATTAATTTTGGGTCCATATCTAATTTTTTATTAATAACTTTAGAAACTATTTTAAAAATCTCCAACCAGAAGTTTTGCATTTTTATACAAGTTACGAAAATATGAGTTAAATTAGCTTCTTGAAATTGACATTTATCACACATAGGAGAGATACTAGGAAAAATCCTATTTAATTTCGTCTTCGAATAATGTAATCTATGTATTATTTTAAATTGTATTAGGGAATGTCTAGTATTCAATGAACATTGATGTATATGTTGTAAACTTTCATCCCATATATCTTGCATTATAACTTGATTCAATTCGTCCTCCCATGCTCGTCTATAAGATTCTGATGACGGAATGTCAATGTCAAGGAGAATATTGTAAATAAAAGATATTAATTTATTTGAGTTATTTGAGGATTGTTTACCATTCGATATTGGTGCGATCCTCTTAGCTCCAATAAATTTAAATAAAAAAACATATGGAGGTAATTCCATTATACATAGTGTTATCCGTACCTGGAAACAATTAAAGCTTACGTTAAAATTGAGTAAATTATCTGTTTTCCTTCCTATTGCGAATAATCCTTCTTTTAAACCGTCTGTCTTAGATAGAGGCTTTGCTCAATGGAAAAGTTATGGAATCAAAAGGGTGGGAGATCTTTATCATAAGGGAACTTTTCTTTCGTTTCAGGAGTTACAGCAGAAGTACGGATTACATGTTAATAATTATTTTAGATATTTACAACTTAGAGATTATGTAAAATCACACATGCAAGAATATAAGTTTAGAGGTCCAGAAATACTTGATGTATGCCTGAATCGACATTATAACTCATATAATGTCCTTTTTAAGCAAAATAATTTAACTATCTCAAGATGTTAAAGACAGTTTCGAAGAACTGGAAAAATGACAAAAACGCTTGGAATGCAGTCAATAAGGTGCACTGACTTTCAATAGGGAGAAGCGAAATGGAATGAAACATAATTTGGCTTACCAAATTCACCAATGGGCCTCCCGAGTTTCCGTACTTCAGATATGGGCAATGTGGAAAAGACAACATAATTTATCAGATTACGGAAATACAACATTCAACAGCATTGGACTATGCAGCCTCATGTACAAAATTACTATTGACTGCCATGTCTTTAACTATTATTATAGTCCAACATGTGAGATTTTATTAAAACAAAAATCAATATTAACTCACTCTCCCATTTTCCTCTTATTATTACTTCCACAAGGCAGTGACTCATTGTTCTCCAGCAGCCTACCCGTGGGTCTTTGCAAATCTTAATAATGAGTTGCATTTTGTATTTGCAAATCCTAACAGTGAGTTGCATTAAATAAGCATAAAGTACTAGAGTAACTCAACGGGTCAAGCAGCATCTGCAAAGAGCATGGATAGGTGATGTTTCAGGTCAGGACCCTTAATCAGTCTGAAGAAGGAAATCCATGTTCTCCAGAGATGCTGCCTGACCAGCTGAGTTATTCCAGCACCTTGCACCTTATCGTGCAATTAACATTTGTGCCAATTATCCCAAATTGTTTTTGGCTACATAACAGAACAGGATCCAGCACATTAATATCGTACTTTAACCTTGCACTGAATAAAAACAACCTGTAAACACAAACCTGCTCTTCCATCACTGGATGTTTTCAAGAGAGAGTTGGATTTAGCTCTTAGGTCTAATGGAATCAAGGGATATGGGGAGAAAGCAGGAACAGGGTACTAATTCTGGATGATCAGCCATAATCATATTGAATGGCGGTGCTGGCTCGAAGGCACCTGCACCTATTTACTATGTTTCTATGTATCTTAATTCATGGGCAGTAGCATCTGCTGCAAGGATCCAATGTTTATAAAGTAAATCACACTCAATAAGGTGGATTAAAAATACGCACATTGGAGTTCAAGTTAACAGCCACCGAAAGCATCAAAAACACAGGCTTGTTGACTTCTAGCTGCACAAGCCTTCCAGATGCCTGGTCTCAAAGTTTACTCTTACTGTTCTCCAGGTGTAATCTACTATGCGGAAGCCAGGTCCCATTGACGAGGAGGCCTAATTTTAACAGGTAGCCCGACCCTCCACAGTTGCTTTCAAAGTTGATAAAGCCCCCCTTCCCTCACGCCTCAGACTCCCTAGCTATCAAAATTATCAAAGAGTTTGAACATCTGAGAACATCCTGACATTAGCTTGAACTTGACCTTCTCTCACCAATCAATTTTAGCCCTTGAATTCAATGGGTTTACTAAATTTTCAGTGGTTTATTTATACTTACATTGATTATGGCATCTGTTTGTATGAAGTCCATGTCGGAGTCTTTTAGACCTAGTTCCTTTCCATCCCTCTGAGCAGAGCTGACAATCCCTGTTGTTACTGTGTTTTGTAAAGCAAAAGGACTTCCAATCGCAACTACAAATTCTCCTGGTCGGAGTTCAACTGACCGACCCAGCGGTAGCACAGGTAGCTTTCTCTGCAAAGGATCATATATTTTATAACATCACTATTATGTTTTTCTGTCAAATAACATCCCATTTCCTGATGGTAGATAAACATTAAATTTGATATTTTTAAACTTGTAGGAACTTTCCAGATTATATGATTTATTTGCATTATAACAGGAAATTCACATCAGAATTTTGTCATTGACTATGCAGCATCTCAAGTTAGTTAAACAACATTCTCTCTCTCCCCCCCCCCCCCCCCCCCCAGGCATTCCCTCTAATATCTTGAATCTTATTCATAAATTCACATGGACTTAACCATTCAGCGATGCAGAACATACAGCTTAATGGCCACTAGAATACAGTGATGAGGAAATGTGTTGTTTTGTTGAGCCTGATTGTGATCAATTTAGAAGTCTACTCATTTGTGAGAATGATGTGGAAATTCCAACACTAACTATTCATCCATCTGTCCATAACCTTCGCTGCATTTTGTCCAAATGCAATTAAGGCTCAAAATCAATTCTTATTGATGTATTTTAATTGTAAAATAGGAAATGATTTCAGCTTGCCATCTGCTACTTACTTCTAAAAAGCATCATTCCAAAATCTATCTTAATTTTCAAAATTAAAGGTCTCAGCGCAAAGTGTACAAAAAACGAGTCACATCAGCTGAAAGACTACTTATCTGCTTAATCAAATACACAAGAAAGATAGACACAAAAAGCTGGAGTAACTCAGCGGGACAGGCAGCATATCTGGAGAGAAAGAATGGTTGACGTTTCCAAAACGTCACCCATTCCTTCTCTCCAGAGATGCTACCGGTCCCGCTGAGTTGCTCCAGCTTTTTGTGTCTATCTTTGGTTTAAACCAGCATCTGCAGTTCCTTCCTGCACATAAGAAGGATGTCCACTTAAATTTGTGGATCACCTGCGCCTGATATGCATTGTTGGTGAGGTTAAAGTTACCTTTTATAGAAATGTATGTTTTGTGGTTTAAAAATGAGCGTGAAATTTGTTTAATAATGTAGAGCAAGATGAATGGTAGATTCTTCGATTTTCCTTTTCGCCTAATGGTTAGCTTCACCCAACTGCTATTAGACTTCTGGATTCTGATCCAGCCCTCCAGATTGGATTGAAAGCTCTTTCTCTCTCTCCAATAATTGTGCTTGTTCTAATTGAGACTCTAGTATGTATTGATATTAATACAATAAATGTATTAATATCAATACATACTAGAGTCTCAATGTATTGATTGTATTGATCAATCAATGTATTGATTTTATTGTATTGACTATGCAATACTATGCATTGCATATTGTATTGATGTATTGATTTTAATTCAACAATGCCCAGGAGGGAATTTGGAATCTCATTTAAAAGACACGAGGAAAATACCATAGGAAATGGACACATTTTCATAAATGCAAAAGAGAAAGACAAAGTTCACTCTTGATATCAGAGGTGAAGAAACTTAATGAACTAAGCATTACTGTGCATCTGACCAGGTAAATATCTAACCTGGGAATGACTGATATTCTGTGCCTTGAATGAGTGAATGTACCAAACTAAAAGAAACTTAATTTCAAACTAAAAGATGATTTATTCACCTTGGAATTAATTTTTATTGTTGCTATATCTGCCTTTGTATCAATATCTTTTATTGTTGCCTCGTAGAGTTTTCCATTGTGTACTTGGACTTTTATCAGTTGTTGACCTGACATAACATTGTTACTGGGTACAACCACATGGGCATTGGTCACAATTAACCCACGTTCTGATATTATAAAACCAGAACCACTCGACAATGGGATGCTTCGTCTCAGCAGTGGATGCCTGTACAGATGAAGAAAATTGAAACAAGGCTATGACAACTTATTTTTACATTCTTTACAGCATACAACGAACATTTTGTTGCCAATACTTAAACTTTACGAAAACTGTATCCTTGCCAACATCTTCACGTATTAAACATTAGGAAAATATTTTAAAAAGCATAACAATTTGATAAAAAGTATCACATTTCTACAAATTTTACCATTTCATTAAATTGCAATTGTGCAATGAGTTATTGAATTTTGACAACAAAAAATATATATTTGGAATTCTGTGTATTTTACCAGGGATTCTCAGGTTCAGTTTATATTCAAGGCTGAAATTGATATATTTTTGGGACTAAGGAGCCAAGGGATATGGTGATTGAGCAAGGAGTATTTTAATATTCTTGTCCTTATAAAGTATTTTTATGACCTGATCTTCTAAACCTTTTCAACCTTAACCCAGTGACTCTGCTTCTAATCCTGTCTCTCTCGCCCATTTCCTAGCCTCTGTCATCTCACCCCAGACTTGCCACCCCAACCCTTGCACAAACTGGACATAGACTGATCTGAATTCTTTCATATGCCTGGCCGTGGTGACGAATGCAAAGGCTTTTCCCTGAACAAGATCTGTTCACTGAAATATATGACTCCATTTCACATTGATAGATCTTGGAACAAAACTCTAAAATGGACCACCATGAAATTACTCTCTAATGTGCCTGAACAGGTATGTTTCAATTTTAACATAGTTGATGACTTTAATAATTAAATGACTAAAGCTCACTATTTAGAAGATTTTGCGACACGTGGAATAAATGCTAGCAGGGCTTGGAGGGGCATGTGAATTCAAGTCCACATCATGCATCAACCAACGTGTTGTTAGAACTCAATTGCCTAATTGGGCTTTTGAATAGTCCTCTATGCTAAACATTTATCCAGGAACTATCTTTGCAGGGCACCTAGAAATGGAAACAAAGCACAAGCCTTCCAAGCTAGTCTGGTGTCGCAAGGAAGAAAGATACAAGTGTACTGTACCTAACATATGTCATTTTCAAAGCACTTATTTTCAGACTTACCTTAAAACTAGTTCAATGTGAACAACTGCAGGTGCAATCTTTTCCACCACATCCGCAATAAAATTGAATTTATATCTTAGACTGTTTGGATGTGAATGATCTATACTACGCAGAAGAAATGTTGGATATTATTTATGAAATTCATAGTGCTCCTGTCTTATAAAATCAGCGATATCCATTTAAGTGATAAAGTACTGTTTGTACATTGAAAATACAATTCTAGCCCAGTTAAAGCAGTTCGACTAACAACAATTTTTAAATGCCGAATAAATTTTATTCTTCAGAATTTGTGAGAAGAAAACGAACTAAAAATATATACAAAATGTAAAAGATACAATAGATTTTGTCAATCTTCACATGATGGAAAATCATAATATGGACAATATTCAAAGAAAGTACTGCACTGTACATGCATGTAGGAAAATAACTGTAGATGCTGGTACAAATCGAAGGTATCACAAAATGCTGGAGTAACTCAGCAGGTGAGGCAGCATCTAGGAGAGAAGAAATTCCTACTCTCCTAGATGCTGCCTGACCTGCTGAGTTACTCGAGCAATTTGTGGTACCTTTGACACTGTACATGCAGATGTGTACCATGTAATCCATCAATGAAAATAATTTGCCAAAAGAACAAATTAAACGAACTAAAAAATTACACAACTAAAGGATGCGAGTACATTGGTAATTCTTAAGAACGTTGAGAAATTAAAATCTTATTCAACAGTGGGTATCCGAAATTTATATATTTTTTCTGAGAAGCCATGTCAATGAACTGTTTACTAAGTATCTGATTCACAAATTGATCTGGAGAATAAAAGGACATCTAATCGTACAAAAAAAAAATTTGAACAATAAACTTTCCAGTACAGTTAGTTCTAGGAAAATATCATTCATGTAATATGTGGGCAAAGTTATGTATTGTTGGAAATATTGGATTTATGTCCTTGAGTTTCGCCCAGTTACTTTGAGTGGTTGAGTGAACATTCTAAGGAATATTATCTTTTAAGGTTTTTTTTGCCAAACTTACTTTGCTTAAAATATTAGCATAAAGTGTTCTGGATCACATGGGATAGTGAGATTTGTAGGTTTGCACAAGGTCAAAGTTATATAACGTGTAAAAAGGAACTGCAGATGCTGGTTTAAACTGAAGATAGATGCAGAAAGCTGGAGTAACTCAGCGGGACAGGCAGCATCTCTGGAGAGAAGGAATGGGTGACGTTTCGGGTCGGTATCCTTCATGCTAATTATTTTCCCACTTTCGCATATACTCCCTACACTTCTGAAGAAGGGTTTCGACCCATTCTTTCTCTCCAGAGATGCTGCCTGTCCCACTGAGTTACTCCAGCTTTTTGTGTCTATCTTCTTTTATATAACGTGTATTGTAGTTCAGGTTTGTATCTGGTTTGGCTCTGGTTACTCTCCAGTGCAGGTGGATATGAGACTAAATGTAAGGGTACAGTGAGCATTTTGGAGATCTAAAAAGGAATTGGATAATTTGAATTCTAATTTATCAAAGCCAAATAACACTAGCCAAATCACTAATCTGACCAAATAGGATCATATGCGAACATGTTTAAATGGTCACATATGTAAGAAAGAAAACACAAAGCGCTGGAGTAACTCAGCGGGTCAGGGAGCATCTTTGGAGGACATGGATAGATGATATATTGGGTAGTGACAATGAAGGGTCCTGGCCAAAATTGTCACCTTACCATGTCTTCCAGAGCTGCTCCCTGACGCGCTGTTACTCCAGCACTTTGTTCTTTCTGTAAACCAGCATCTGCAGTTCCTCAAGTCTCCATTTATGCAATAATATGTACAGTGCCCTCCATAATGTTTGGGACAAAGACCCATCATTTATTTATTTGGGAACTATGTATAAACACTGCTGTAATTTCTACATGGCGAACCCAAATGTATAAAATGGCCTTTATTGAAATCTGACAATGTGCACTTTAACCACATGTGATTTTTTCTATTACAAATCTCAAATTGTGGAGTACAGTAGCAAATAAATAAATGATGGGTCTTTGTCCCAAACATTATGGAGGGCACTGTATTTAATACATATCAACACAAGCTGGTAGTAAATCTCATGCGCAATAACGAACAATAATATTCAATGTAAATTGATGCGTTAAAATATATCCAAAAAACTGATACTCAAGAAGTTATTTTCAAATTAAACAATAGAGTAAATATTTGCGGGCAATTCTTTTACTTTTACAATACTCTTTATTTATATAGTGGTAGCTTTATTTTAGTTTTGAGATACAGCCCTTCAGCCCACGGAGTACATGCCAACCATTCACGCTCGTTCTTTTCCCACTTTCACATACACTTCCTACACTATAGGGCTAATTTACAGAGGCCAATCAACCTATAAACCCGCACGTCTTTAGGATGGGGAGCATCCGGAGAAACCCCACAGTCGGATAGAGAACATGCACATGGATAGGACAGGTTTGGAGAGTTATGGACCAAGCGCAGGCAAGTGGGACTAGGGTAGCTGGGACATTGATGGCCGGAGTGGGCGAGTTGGGCCGAAGGGCCTGTTTCCACACTGTATCACTCTATGACTCTATGCAAACTCCACACTAGCAGCATCCAAGGTCAGGTTCAAACCTGGATCTCTGTTGCTGTGCAGCAACAGCTCTACCAGCTTCACCACTGTGCCGCCCTTCGCATGTTTTAGAACTTGTTGGAAGAGACCGCAAGTGTTTTGAAAAAGTATATTATGCCTATGTTTTATTCCAACTGTGGCATGAGTTTCCAATTTGATGTGCAAGTACCTTAAGATTGAAAGATGTAGTGGTGCAATACATTATTGTAACGTCGATATATTGTATCTGTTAATACTTAAAAATTGCTAAGAGTGGGTGCATAACAATATGTTTAGGAAGGAACTGCAGATGATGGTTTAAAACCGTAGACACAAAAAACTGGAGTAACTGCGGGTCAGGCAGTATCTCTGGAGAGAAGGAATGGGTCGTTTCGGGTCTGAAGAAGGGTCTCGACCCGAAACGTCACCCATTCCTTCTCAATACAATACAATATATCTTATAGACAATAGGTGCAGGAGTAGGCCTTTCGGCCCTTCGAGCCAGCACCGCCATTCAATGTGATCATGGCTAATCATTCTCAATCATTACCCCGTTCCTACTTTCTCCCCATACCCCCTGACTCTGCTATCCTTAAGAGCTCTATCTAGTTCTCTCTTGAATGTATTCAGAGAATTGGCCTCCACTGCCCTCTGAGGCAGAGAATTCCACAGATTCACAACTCTCTGACTGAAAAAGTTTTTCCTCATCTCTGTTCCAAATGGCCTACCCCTTATTCTTAAACTGTGGCCCCCTGGTTCTGGACTCCCCCAACATTGGGAACATGTTTCCTGCCTCCAACGTGTCCAACCCCTTAATAATCTTATACGCTTCGATAAGATCCCCTCTCATCCTTCTAAATTCTTTATTGTCATTGTACAGGGGGTACAACGAGATTGGGAATGCTCTCCATAGATGCTGCCTGTCCCGCTGAGTTAATCACTCCATGACAAAGCGTTAACGGCGGCGGAATATGAAAGCTCACCTGGGTCACATGCACCTTTGTGAACTTGCACCACCGCTTGCAGCCTCAGGTGCAGGGCTCTCCGGCTGGCTGACTTGAGCTTGCACACGTTGTCGTAGGTTATGCCGTCGCCGCCGCACACTTTGTAGCTGAGCTTGCAGCGGCACACGCCGGGACCCTTGTCCGCACGCTTGCCGGAGAGGGGCTTGCATTGCATCCCATCGCCGCAAGCCACATCTCGGGCTCTCCCGCAGGCTTGGCCCTCGGCGGCGGCGCACACCAGGCAGCAGTGGCAGGCGTCGTGCACATAGCCGTGCAGGCAGCTGGGGCTGGGGCACACGGACACGTCGCAGCGCTGCCGACACACGGCCTGGCCCTGGGCTGAGCCCCGGGGGAGTGCGGACAGGAGCAACGAAGCCCCCACCACCAGAGACCAAAGACAGCTGCTCATCCCTGCAGCAGAACCCGCCACTGCATTCATAGGGAACAGACACCGTCTGGGAAAGCTGAAACAACAACAAAAAACACACACACACACACAAGGTTCAAGAGAGCAAACTAGAAAGATGCTTTAAAAAAAAACATTGCAACTTGCAAGATAAACCGACTACTTACAAAATACAGTAATCTTTTTTTTTAAAAAAGAATGTAAATTGGTTGTTGCGAAGTGGAAGGCGAATGCAAAAAAAAAAAAAAAAATCTTGTTTAAAACCTGAGCTTTTTATAAGTATTTAAAGTTTGCACCAGTGACCAAAGGGCATCAAACCTCTGATCACAGAAAAATCGCAACGAGGACAAAGACTTGAATCAATCGATACTTTTCTAATTGTAAAATGAAAAAAAGAAGCTATCAGAGGATGGAATCAGTCTCCGTGCTGCTGCTGCTGCTGCTGAAAATGATGTGTAAGCCTTGAAAGCAAACGGTGAAAAAGAAGCCTTGATGAGCTTTCCGGCTGACTCACCAAGCTTTAGCCAATGTTTATGAAATTGGAACGTGGTTCCAGATGCCTACAGCTGGGCTGACCCAACCCATCATGACACATACCAAATATAGCATTCCGTCTGTAATCTTTGAACTTGTTTATGTTCTTTAATTTTCCTCATTACTATCCAGTGATGTACTGTATGGGAGATTATCTGTACGCCAGAAAAGTATCACTATTACGCGGCTATCAGCATCTAAGAACTGACCTATTTATTTGTAGAAGATTTAAATATATACAATGCTACGATAATAAGACAAAATAAGCAATGTAAGTGGTTACCTACAGGTTATATTTTAATATACAAAGTGGTTAATTTAGCCATTTAGAATTTGCATTTCAAAGTTAGCTCACATTGAACTGAAATCAATTATTCAATTAAATATTAGTTATTCATATTAAGCAGTGACTGCAGTAATATATCATTTAACTGTACAGGAAAGAACTGCAGATGCTGGTTTACACCATAGATAGACCCAAAATGCTGGAGGAACTCAGCGGGACAGGCAGCATCTCTGGAGAGAAGGAATGGGTTCTCTCCAGAGATGCTGCCTGTCCCGCTGAGTTCCTCCAGCATTTTGGGTCTATCTCAATGTGGGCTCCACCTCTCCTTGATCATCGTTAGCTTTTTGCATGTATTTCATTCATTTGTTCTATATCTCCATATCACCGTTTATATTTCTCGTTTCCCTGACTCTCAGTCTGAAAAAGGGTCTCAACCCGAAACGTTGCCCATTCCTTTAATTTAACTCTCCTGACTTTAGAGTAAATTAATAAACAAATTAACTGTAGATATCCCAATATAGTATATAAACATCAAAAGTTCTGATTTATCATGTAATAATATTTGCATTTTGAATTTTTAAATATTCCGAGGCTCTTCAGAGGAGAGAAGAAAAATAATTGTATCAACAAGTAATGGGAGCGATTACCAAAATATTGGTCAGAAGTTAACTTGAATATGCATCTGAATGGAGGAGAGCTAGATAAAGTAATAAGGTTGGAGATAGATTTTCTAAAAATCAGGATGATAAATCTATCAAATAAGGGGGCTAAAAGAAACTAGGATTGGGAGAGTGCAAATATCTTGGGTTTGTGCAGCTGAGTGAGATTACAGAAATAGAAAAGGGCAAGGTTAAAAAATAAGAATTCAAAAATTAATCTGTTGCTATCTGTGAATTGCCAATGTTGGTCAGCATGCAACAGGTGAAAGAGTCTTCACTTAATAAATGATATTAGGTGCAGAATCTCAAATTTACGGGATGTCAGCTAGGTGAATAATGAGCATCCAAGACAGCAGCAAATAACAACAACGTGCATTTATTTGCACCAGGAAAAAGTGACACAGCTGTGCTGCAGTGTTGACGAGAAGTAAGAAAGCCATGAATGAGGATTTCACCAGCAAATGAGTTTAAGCAGAGGTGAAATAGAACAATGTTATATAGAGATGAGGAAAAGGGCTGGTTCCTGGGGGGGGGGAGTGATTGAAGAAAGTTCAGAAGCCGGAAAATAAGTTTCTCTCCAGCCATAACAAGATGGAAACTGCTTCTGAACTCAGACTTGCAAGGGACAGGGTTCTAGATGCTGACAGTCTGAAAGAAGTCCCAAATGCAGAAATAGTATATTAAGATACCATTACCACATGTATGATCCTGCAGTTTAACTCATGTTGACACATTTTACATAACCTCCTGGAAATAATTAAAGCTGTTTTTTTGTTTCCGTGTGCTGAATAAAATAACTGCAGCTGCATAACATTAAATCTAAGGCTTTGATACTGAAAATACTGTTCAGGATCAGAACCAGAATCATCCCTTTGGAAATGGTTTTACTGTGCAGGAGCATAGAAAATTTAAAAAAACAATGAACTCCCATCACTGTGAACTCCAGGAAAATGAGAGAAAAAGACTTAACATTTACAAAGCATTTTTCACAACTCAGATGCCCCCAATGTGCTTTGGTGCTAATATAAGAAAACAACAGCCATTTTCCACCTGGCGAACTCTCACAAACAGTAAAATAATAAGAAACTACTAGGTGACACAGTGTCACAGCTAATAGGCCCAATGCCTCACAGCACCAGAGACCTGGTCAATCCTGATTCCAGGTGCCATGTTTGTGGAGTTTGCATGTTCTCCCTGGTGCTTCAGTTTCCTCCCACAGTCCAACTATGTGTGGTTACTGTTAATTGGACACTACAAATTGCTCCTAGTGTGTAGGTGAATGATAGGGAGTTAACTCTGGAGGGAGCTGATGGAAATATGGGAAGAATAAAAAGTGGGATTAACAAAGTGTTAATGTAAATGGGTCGTTAATAGTCAGCGTGGTCTCGGTGGGTCAAAGGGCCTGTTTCCATGCTGTGTGACTGGTTGTTCTGACATAAGGTAAGAATTGGAATCTAATGTATTTCAATTTATCTGTTCCTTCTTCATGTTCCTCACTGCTTATCTCCTTTAAATATTTTAGATAAAATAATCAGTCTGAGCTTAATATCATTCCTGGCTTCATTTTTCTCTTATTATGAGTCATCTCTGAGCTACAGTTTTGCCTGGTGTTTCCACGTGTATTTTTTTAAGAAAGCATTAAATGTTACAACTGAACTATAAACCAGATGTTATCCAGCTGAAATTTCTCTTTCAAAATCAAAATCATTAATTTTTTTGTGAATGATATTGGCAGAAGGAATATCATCCAAATTTTTAAGTTGCATGAATACAAAAGTTTGACATTGTAATTTGTATTAATGCAAGAAAATACAATCGCTACTTTTCTTTATGCAAACATTTTTCACCCTATAAAAGTTTTTTGCTCATTGTGCGAGATTTAGAATTAACATCATAATCGAAACAAACTGCACAATGCAATGAAATATTTGTGATATTTATGGGCTGGTCTTTCCCAATTAATTTTACCCAAAAGATATATGTGAGTATATAAGCAGGAGCGAAAGGAGGACATCAGCTCTGTACTGTTGTTAAACAAAACATTTCACCAAAAGGTAAAGTACATAATAAAATAAAATATTAAAGTATAGCCTTAAGTCATGTTAGTTTTCCAAAAGGACTTAACCGTTATAATAAAATGACTGCATACTTTTCAGCAAAGACATTAAAACACACATTATAATTAGACCCATTCTTCATTTAACTGCTATCAAAGGAATTTATCACTGAGCTATTTGTGAGTTAATATTTCAATTCATTTCAATCTTTATCATTAAAATTAAAGTTCTTCACCTCAGGAGCAATGCAACTTTTAGTTTTGAAGCCTCGATATCATACACAAGCCCAATGAAGAGTAAAGAACTCACTTGCGCTTTGATAGCTTTCTTCATACATATTTAGACGTCTACAACTGTTTTATTGACCAATGAATGAAAGTGGTCTAAAGTCTAGAGAGTAAGTCTACATGTTTTCAGACATAGAGCTGAGGAAGACTATTGAAATGTCATGATGAAGTAAGAATGATTGAAAGTATAAACTTAGATCAATCCACTGGGGCTCAAAAAGTGCGTGAAATGTGGCCTTATTAAGCTATTCAACATCGTACAGGTGTACTTAAGGACAGAATTCTGTGATTTATTAATTAAATAATTGCAAAGGTTCAACAATTTTATTTTGCAGTTCCGAGAAAGCTGTAAATAAACTGTGGTAGTTAGTTTGGCGAAGTTCCCGAAGACTGGACAGATCTAATCAAACACTGCATGCGCAGTAACTTCTCAAGATTTGTTAGTCCATAGTGCTGTGCTTCCAGAGTATAGTGAACACATTCATGCTCCAAGCTCACTGGACCTGCAGTTTTTTTTTGTTATTTACATACTGGCTTCAAAATATCAGTGTTGCTGGCAAGCTCTCAGTTGTTGTCAATCCCACATTACTTTTTAGAGAGTGGGGGTGAACCACTTTCTTGAACATCTGCAGTCATACTGATGATCGTACTCCCACAATGTTGTCAGGTAAAGAATTCTAGGGATTAAAATTAATGCAATGAAGGAGTTACTCGTATATTTTCAAGTAAGCATGATGTGCAACATAGAGAGGAACCTTAAGATAAGTTCATGAGTCCATTCTCCTTGTCCTTTATTATGCTTCTGGAAGGTGCTATTGAGATGACTAGGTCAAGTAACAGCAGGCACATTTTGTAGATGGTACCTGTTTCATGATGCCCTTGTGCCAGTGTAAATGGTGAAAGGCTTTGGGTATCAGCAGGTGTTCAGCAGGTGAGGATACTCAACCTCTGACCTGCACTTGTAGCCCAAACATTTATGTGCCTGGTCCAATTGAGATTCTGGTTGATGGTGATTCCCCCAAATAGGAGGAACGGAATGGAATGCCTTTGAAAACCAACGGTAAGTCCTTTTAATGTCTCTTAGAGGGGTATATCCTGCCTGGCATTATACATTGCCTGGCACTCATGTCATACGAATGTTCCCTGTTGCTTGTTAGACCATGTCAGAATGTTATCCAAACATTGTGCGCACAGGGATGGACGTCTTCATGTCTTCAGGAGTTGGAAATGGAAATGAACATTTGCACAATCATCAGTAAACATTCCATCTCCTTCACGACTTGACTTCATGGCAAGGCAAGTTTTCATCTCCTCTGTTAGCTCTGTTTAATGCACGGTGTTTTTTTATTGACACCATGTGAATACCTATTGTGTTAGTTGCACGCAGTGTGGCTGAGAGTGTTCCCAGTGAGCAGGGCCAAGCCCTCCGGTAGGCTGAGCTCACCTGCTGGGGATCGGAACCTGCCCGGTAGGCCATCGCCTTGGGTGACGGGGATATTGATGGGACCTGCACCACGAGAGTGAAGGGGGACCCGCGAGCCAAACCCGAGAGTGAACTGGGTTGTCAAGGAGCGAGGAAGGACGACGAGGAGGGCCATTGGAAACTCCCGGTAAACACTGCGGAGCGCTCCAACAGAGGACCCGACGGCGGGCGGCTGAGAGTGGCCCCACGGTGAGAGCCAGAGGTCGGACAAGAACACCACCGAGAACAAAGGGACCTGGTGTGGGGGAACCGCCAGGAGAGCAAAGCGAGACCATTCATTGAGACTATAATGAGTAACTCAGTGATTCAAGCAGCATTTCAAGAGAAAATGGATAGGTGGTGATAGTAGGGGAGGGGAACTGGAAGCAAGAAAAGGGACAAACACTAAAAAGCTTTCTTGCTTCTCGTTCCTCTCCCACAATTAGTCTGAAGATGGGTCTCGACCCGCAACACCACCTATTCATTTTCTCCGGAGATGAGCCTGATCTGTTGAGTTACTCCAGCATTTTGTGTCTATCTTTGGCACAAACTAGTATCTGCAGTTCCTTTTTATTATATTTTAGGGATGACTTCTATATGGAATCACAGGTGTCCTGTGCATTGTTTCTCGCTGAGGTGAAAGAAAGTTTACTGCTGGAAGAACCATGCATGATAAGAATTCTTGCAGAAAGCAGTTTTATCCTTCTTCTTCCCTCCATCGTGCAGGTTCTCTGTTTGACTTCCCTTCATTCTCTCCATCATTCTGCATTTCAAGAGTAGTGACTACTATCGAAACTATCTCTAAACAACAGGCAGTCCAGTAGTCAAACTCCTTGAGCTCCTGTCAAATCACACCTAGTAGATTTTGCATACTCTGAGGAAGTTTGTGTCATCAACATTTTTTTTCAAACCGACACTCTATAAATCAATCAACAGCAAACTAATAGGTATTTCAATTTTCCATTTAAATAGCAGAGAAGGGGTTTGGAATTCTGCTGCTGAATGCTTGGTCATCGTATATGTTGAACATATGGTGTTGGCTGCAAAAGTTGAGCTGCAATTTGTAAGCACTATAATCAAATCAATGTCACATGTTGATCAACATTACAATCTGCTGATGGGCCAAATGCGGGCAGGTGGGATTAGTTTAGATGGGCAATCTTAGATTGATTAGTAGGACTGGATGTTACAATCTCTACGGTTTGCGTTACAATTGACTGGTGTTGTTCTTGGGGGTGACCACTAGGTGATGTTGCAACCATTCAGACACATCTTCAGTTGTGTACCTCAACGTCACTGGGTGCTTCGACCTTTTATCGCAAGACACCCTCAGTCGAGGCAGGCCCACTGCAGGGTGATCAGACCTGGGTGCGTGTCTTATGGTTAGCCTCCAGATGGTCACGTGGCAGCCCAGACAGCATCTCTTCTTTTCAGCCACAGCCAGTGACTGCTCCGTTCGGCGGCATTGGCAAGAGTATGTAGGGGCAATTTGGGCCAAAGGGCCTGTTTCTGTGCTGTATGTCTCTGTGACTCTATGACATCCAATGAGATGTTTGCACAATCTGTATGGCAATATGCACCTGTAAATTGGACATACAATCAGAACCTTAGTCACAAACTAATAATGTAATGCAGCAGACTGCTGTAACGAAAATATTCTTCAAATATCCATGCTTTTTGTTTCTCGGATTTGCACATACCAGACCTTTACATATTGTGAAATATATCATTTACAATATCGTAGTGATTAATTGAACAAAACACAGATTAACATCATTATTTATGTGGAACAGCGATAGAGTTGCTGCTTTACAGCGCCTGGGACCTGAGTTTGAACCTGACTATGGGTGCTTGTTTGTGCAGAGTTTGTATGTTCTCCCTGTGTCCTGCGTGGGGGTTTTCTCCGAGATCTCCTGTTTCCTCCTATACTCCAAAGATCTACAGGTATGTAGGTTAATTGGCTTGGAATAATTGAAAATTGTCCCTCGTGTGTGTAGGGTAGGTTAGTGTGCGGGGATCGCTGGTCGGCGCGTACTTGGTGGGCCGAAGGACCTGTTTACGCACTGTACCTCTAAAGTAAACTAAATGAATTTGAATTTCTGAAAGTCAAAAGAACTGCAGTTGCAGGAAAACGGAAATAAAAACAGAAAGTGCTGAAAATACTCAACAGATCAAGTTGCATCTGAGGATGCTTTCAAGAGAGAGCTAGATAGAGCTCTTAAAGATAGCGGAGTCAGGTGGTATGGGGAGAAGGCAGGAACGGGGTACTGATTGTGAATGATCAGCCATGATCACATTGAATGGTGGTGCTGGCTCGAAGGGCCGAATGGCCTACTCCTGCACCTATTGTCTATTGAATGGTGGTGCCGGCTCGAAGGGCTGAATGACCTTCTCCTGCACCTATTGTCTATTGAAAGAGAACTAATTAACATTTCAGGTCAGTGACTTTTAATACAAATTTCTACCAACTATTGTGCCTTAGTGAAACAACCGTTACCTCTGGGGGTCTCTGCTGTATGTTGTACAGAGCTATATTATGACCCACTTAACTCATCATTACTGTTCATCAGTAAATGATGCAAATATCCAGGGTATTTGAAGTTATGGAAGTGCATTTCTGACAAAATAAAGGCTTTTTAATTTTGGCCTTTTACAAATTGAGGTATTTCATACTATACTTCATATTTCCTCAGCATACAAGGAAGCTGTTCAACTATCATCTACTCTGGTTCTCAGATAAATTTTATTCCCCCGTTTACTACCCTATAACTTCTCTTGGGTTCGGCATTAACAAACCCAATTATCCCCACAACCTCCTGTGTTAATTTGCAGTAGCCAATTAACCTAACGAGCAATTGGGGGAAAGCCAGACCACTGGGGGGAAACTCACACAGTCACAGAGAAAGTATGCATACTCCATACAGACCACACCAGACATCCGGATCTTACCCGAGCCACTGGGTCTGAGAAACAGCTGACCTTCCTATGGTGCCACAGTGTGTCTCCCCATGCAAACATTGGAATTTGGCACATATTGCCATTTACCTGGTTACATGTAGAATTTTCCATCTAGAATTATTAGCATTAAGCAATAATTTCCAGACAATTCATTGGGGTTGTGGATATTGAGAAAGATACTTTCACACTAGTGGGAGAGTCTAAGAGGAGAGGTCATAGCCTCAGAATTAAAGGAGGTTCCTTTAGGAAGGAGATGAGGAGGAATTTCGGAGGGTGAATTAGTCAGAGGTGGTGAACCTGTGGAATACTTTGCCACCGAAGGTGGTGGAGGTCGTCAATTGATATTTGTAAGACAGAGATAGATTCGTGATTAGTACAGGTGTCTGGGGTTATGGGGAGAAGGCAAGAGAATGGCGTAAGAGAGATAGATTAGCCATGATTGAATGGCAGAGTGGACCTGATGAGCTGAAAGGCCCAATTCTGCTCCTATCTCTTAGGACATTACGACCTACAAGAAGATATTCATCAGCTGGTAAATTTGGCAGATCAAAAGCAGATGGCATTTAATTCGGAAAAGTGTGCAGTTTTGCATATTGGGAGATCAAGTAGGGTAGGACAAATGACAAACTGGTTGGGCCATAGGCAGTACTGGAGAATAGTTTGATCTGGGGTGCAAAGGTAGCACATGTAGTTTTGATGGTGAAGAATCATATGTAATGCTAGTTTTCCTTAGTTGCAGCACAAAATATAAAAGCATGGGAATTATGGTACAGATTTATTAAACATTGGTGAGACTGTGTGTAGAATATTATGAGCATTTTGATCATCACAGTATAGAAAGGGTGACTGCTCTGGTGAGGGTTCAGAGGAGATTCACCAGGGTGTGCCTGGGCTGGAATGTCTTATTTATCAGGAGTGACTGGATCGCAGGGTTTATTTTTCATGGACACAGGCGGCTGATAGGGGATCTAATAGAAAAGTACAAAAAATGAGAGGCATGGATAGGGCAGATGGTCGTAACCTTTTCCCCACAGCAGAGGAGTCTGTAACTGGAGGGCATAATTTCAAGAAAGAAGTAAAAGGAAGAATTTTATTCACTCAGATGGTGGTTGGTGTTTGGAAACCTCTGACTGAGTGAGTTGGAGGTGGAGATTCGTGCAACAATTTAAACGAGTATTAAAACACATTCTTGAATGGCAAACAGCGAGTGATAGCTGCACAGCGCAAGGTTCTTGAGATTCATCCTTTGGCACACAGCAAGTAATAGCTGTACAGCACAACATTCTTGAGATTCATCCTTTGGTGGGTGGCTGTCGATAACGGAACAGCACAAGGTCCTTGAGAGTTATCTTTACTCAGATTAAATTCAAATGGAGGATTGAAAAGCATAGTTTTTATTTGATATTAGTGCTTTTAAGAACGTGTTGTGTCTGGTGATAAGGAATTAGAGAGTGCGCAAGATTTTATTCAATCAAAATCTGTATAAAAGTGGGACACTTCCGAGCAGAATTTTAGAGCAATACGGTGACTGAGACTGCACTGCTCTCCTTGTGCACAAGTAAATAAAGTCTGTCTGGGAAACTAATGCAAACTGTCAGAATCCAGTTGATCAGTGACGAAAAGTGGAATTAGTACAGAGAGACATTGAAGATTGGCATGAGAGATATAGGGTGAACCATAGGGCTTATTTATATGCTATATGATTGAATGACTGATAACATTTTAGATATGCCACTTTCACATTCACATTTGACGTTTAATCTTGTTCCAGTTTATTTTCTGGGCTATCTTTGAAGCTAAGAAATAAATGATGTATTTGTAATTGCACACCTATTTCAAAGCAAGTCGCTGGGTGTTTGGTTAGATTGTAGAAGGTTTTATCTTTTGAATATTTCATTAATCCCTGAGAAAATAAGCTGAAAAGCCACATTTGGACATCAACAAGGTTAGAAAATAAGTAGAGTGATGTGGCATGGGAAACGGACTCTTTGGCCCAATGAGTCCACACTCGCTCGCCATCAACCAACCAGTTACACTAATCCTTCCTGAGTCTAATCCAATTTTATTCTCTCCGTATCGTTATCAATTCCCCCCCAGATTCTACCAGTCTCAACAACACACTGCGGACAATTTACAGAGGCCAATTAATCTACCGATCCCGTACGTCTTTGGGATGTGGAGGAAACCTGAGTACATGGAGGAATCCCACGCAGTTGTAGGGAGAATATGCAAACTCCACACAAACAGCACCGAAGGTCAGGATTGAACTCGGGTCTCTGGTCCTGCGAGGTAGTGGGTCTACAAGCTGTGCCACTGTGCCAACAAAATGTAAAACTAATTGCTCAAAAGGTGTTGACCAGGAAACACCAAACTTGTCTGCAATGGAAAAAAATGGACGATAATTTGAATTATGGGGATGAAATGGGATGGAGTAAAAACCCTCAAGAGAGCCAGTGAGTACATTTTCAAGCACAGACTGCAATAGAAGGTTTTTCTTGGCAACACTACATCTTAGAAATAATTCCCTGGGCTTTCAGTCTATTGAAATGTAATCAAAGTGCCCACAATGTTGCAACATCTACAGTACTGGCATCTGATGAGGTCACATCTACATACTTAGAAAACCACATGGGTTTCCTCTGGGTGCTCCCCGGTTTCCTAAACTCCCAAATATGTGTGGGTTGGTAGGTTAATTAGCTGCTGTGAATTGCCCCCCAGTGTGTAGGTGACTGGTAGAATCTGTGGGAGAATCTGGGGGAAATTGATAGTAAGATGGAGAGAATAAACTTGGATTAGATTAGTGTAGGATTAGTGAAAATGGATCTCAAAATGGTACGATATGGGAAGACATTGGGGCAACACGGTGGTGTAGCAGTAGAGCTACTGCCTTACAGCGCCAGAGACCTGGGTTCGCTCCTGACTACAGGTGCTGACTGTTTGTACGCTCTCCCTTTGACCTACATGGGTTTTCTCCGAGATCTTTGGTTTCCTCCCACACTCCAAAAACATACAGATTTGTGGGTTCATTGGCTTAGTATAAATGTAACAAATTGCCCCTAGTGTGTTAGTGTGCAGGGATCGCTGTTCGGTGTGGACTCGGTCGGCTGAAGGGCCTGTTTCCGCGCTGTATTCTCTAAACTAAACTAAGAAGTGAATTGAGTGGAAAGGCATATTTGAGCCTGGAAGAAAAATTAGTAAAGTGCGGGTGAATATTAAAGGACTAAAATTGCTAAAATGAATGTTCTAACAGAGAGTAAAGTTGACTTTTAAGGGAATTATTATTCCTTTTTCTTGTATCCTGTATATGGGTGCAAGAAAAATTACCTCCAGATACAACAGTAAATTGACGGTTTGGTTTAACATTCACTTCCTGTAGACTTAAAATGGTGGAGAATACCAAGGATCTTAAAAGCCGCAGTAGAGATGAATTAATTAACAAAACTTTTAAAAGTAACTTGACAAGTACATAAAATAATTTGCTGATCATTTAATATTAAATTGAAATTATCAACTGTAAATTCAGTAGCCGCACAGTTTGGTGAAGATGCTCAGACATTTTTCTACCTTTCTTTATACTTACATATCTATTATTGGAAAATAGGCTCCACTGAGCGTGGACTCTATGTCGGTGGAATTTTCCCTTATTTATGATGGAGGGAATTCAGCTCAAACCTTCAGACAGTGACAGGTTCAGGATGTTGAGGTTAGCATCAATACAGACAGCTTTTGGTGGTTCACAACGTACAGCAGTAATATTTTAAAAAATGGTTCCAATGAATGGAGGGCATTCATCACATCTGCAGGTGGAAGATTACTTTGTTTATTTTGGGTATTTGGATCATGTTTACTGTGGTATGGTTACTGTGGTTAATTTAAATCTGTTTCTTCTGCATCCTATAAAGGGAATATTGATTGAGATTTTATTTAAATGTTGCTTAGAGGGGGAAGAAAAAATCAAATTTTGTTTTTTTATGCAATCAACCCATAAATACATTCCTTATAAATAAAGGTGGTTATGATTCTGGTGCTCATAATTGGTAATATAATTAATAGGACATTTTCCCCAAAATCATTTTATGTGGACATTGGTAAGATAAAAATACAAGACATATAGTTTTTAACTTTACACATTTATTGTCATGCTCATCCTCTCCTGCCCCCATGTTATTTTCAGCTCTGCTTGTGATGTGCAAGCAGTGTGCAAGTGACCTTTTCACAGATTTTCCAAGTAAACCTACAACATGCAACAACTACCTGCTAAGTATGTAGGAAGGAACTGCAGATACTGATTTAAACCGAAGATAGACACAAAATGCTGGAGTAACTCAGTGGGGCAGGCAGCATCTCAGGAGAGAAGGAATGGGTGACGTTTCAGGTCGAGACCCTTCTTCAAACTAGAGACAGGGGAAAGGGAAACGAGAGGTAGAGAGATATAGAGAGATGGTGTCGAGCGATATAGAACAAATGAATGAAGGATATACAAAAATATAATGATGATTAGGAAACAGACTATTGTTAGCTGTTTGCTAGGTGAAAATGAGAAGCTGGTGCGACCTGGGTGGGGACGGATTAAGAATGGGAATGAAGGGGTTACTTGAAGTTAGAGAAATCAATATTCTGACCACTGGGTTGTAAACTGCCCAAGTGAAATATCAGATGCTGTTCCTCCAATTTGCATTTAGCCTCACTGTCATTGCCAGATTGAGGCTAAACGCAAATTGGAGGAACAGCATCTCCTCCCCCCCCCCCAACCCCCCACACCATTTTCAGCTTTCTATACCGATCATTGCCTGATATCCAATTTAAAGTTAGCAGCAAATACAAATCAGGCCCAAAATTTCACACCAAATAATCTCAGCAAGTTTACCACATTCTGCCTCCTCAGGGCCAGGGGTGTTTATCCGAAATACATAGAGCTAATGGGTATCTATAATACTACAAAAATATGTAAGTCAGCTGCCAGTCCCAAGCTAATGGGAAATCCAGCAGTTCTGTGAGGAGGAAATTCACTCAGCTCTGTTAGCAACAGAGCTCCTGTTTCAAAAGAAGTTTGAAAACAAAACAAACGATCTTCAGTGTACCCAGGACAACGTTAAAATGCAGTCATCTCTTAAACTCTCCAAAGCTATAGAGCGTATTTGTTTGAAAAACCAAGGAAAATTAACCCTATATTAACCAATGTTTTTCTTATCTTCACAAAACTTTCCATAAACAGAAGTCATTTGACGAGAGATAAATTGAAGAATTCAATGTTCATATTGTTAAGTTGTAAGTTGGTCAAGTAAAATATGAATTAAAATGTGAGGTTTTCAATGTTTTCTCTTTGAAAACATACGCAAGTAAGTACTCAGTTTAAGGGCAGATTTTTAACCAGTATGGACTATAGATTGGCTTACACCATTAAATGTGTGCTAACATTGCAGAGTCCCAATGACCACTTTGTTTCTGGGCCAAAGATTAACACAAAGTGCTGGAGTAACTCAGCAGGTCAGGCAGCATCTCTGGAGAAAAAGGATGGGTGATGTTTCGGGCCAGGAGCCTTCTTCAGACTGAAAGCCGCCCCGAAACATCACCCATTCTTTTTCTCCAGAGACGCTATCTGACCCGCTGAGTTACTCCAGCACTTTGTATCTAACTTTGATATTAACCAGCATCTGCAGTTTCCTTCTACACATTATGACAGGGCAGCACAGTGGTGCAGCGGTAGAGTTGCTGCCTTACGGCGCCAGAGACCCGGGTTCGATCCTGACTACGGGTGCTGTCTGTGCGTAGTTTGTACATTCTCCTCGTGATCGCCTGGGGTTTCTATGGGATCTCTGGTTTCCTCCCACACTCCAAAGACGTACAGGTGTGTAGGTTAATTGGCTTGGTAAAATTGTTTATTGTCCCTAGTGTGGATAGCAGGATAGTGTTAGTGTGTGGGTATCGTTGGTCGGCATGGACTCGGTGGGTCGAAGGGCCTGTTTCCATGCTGTATCTCTAAACTAAACTAAACATTGATTGCGGGCCTGTTGCAGTCCAATTAAGTACTGTCCAGGGCCGTCCCGTGCGTACTTTCCCTCATCCACTGAAGCCAATATTTTTTCCTGCAATGGTCAGCTGGCTACGATACGATACGACAGAACTTTATTTATCCCAGGAGGGAAATTGATAAAGTTCTATCATCATGCTCGTCCCAATCACTGCTAACCTTCCCTCCATGTTGACCATTGGGTGGAATCCACCTATTTTAAGCTCTGATTGTTCACGTTAGTTTCAGTGTTTATACCAAAATTTATGTCCCGAAGTAATTTAAGTTTCTCAGGAAATTTAAGAATAATGTTGATGAAAAGATGTAAATTCAATGACAATTTTCCCATTAGAAATTCTATCCCATTTGTAATATCAGAAGAAATAAACAGTAATAATAAAAATTATGTAGCTACAATTGATGTCACTTTTGTTTTAAAATCAGGTCTATAATGACACCAGGCATTAATAAACTGATCGTACACAAACCAACTAACTCCAAACAATTACCAGTTTATTATCTGCTCTTATCTTATGCAGGGATGGGTTATCTTATGCAGGGATGGATTGCTTTATTTGCAGAGTAGTTGTGAATGGAATTGAACTTGTGTACTTATCAGTGAACTTTCCCATTTCTAACTTTCCCACTTCCCACTTCTAACTTTGTTGAAGAAGGAAAATTATCAAAACAATTGAAGATTATTCGACCCAGGACACTGCCCTGAGGAATTCTTACAGTAATATTCTGTAGGAATACTTGGGATTCTTGACCTCTGACAACAACTACCCTCTTCTTTTTTATGAGATTTGACTCCAACCATTAAGCTGTTTTCCCTTTGATACCCATTGGTGTTAATTTTATCAGGATATCTTGACAACACATTTTTGTCAAATGCTGCATTGATGCGAAGCATTTTCACTCTCACCAGACCTCCAGAGTCAACTCTTTGGTGTATGTTTGGACTGAGGCTGTGATGACATCTGGAACTAAATGTGTGGTAAGGAACTGCAGATGCTGGTTTACACCGAAGATAGACACGAAATGCTGGAGTAACTCAGCTGGACAGGCAGCAGCCTGAAGAAGGATCTCGACCCGAAATGTCACCCATTCCTTCTCTCCAGAGATGCTGCCTGTCCTGCTGAGTTTCTCCAGCATTTTGTGTTTATCTTCTGGAACTAAAAGTCCTCTTCACTGTAAAACAATCGTCAGGCCACTGCTAGGGTACCAAAAATAATGCTGGTCACCATGCTGCAGGAAACATATAAGAGAACAGGAGAGTTGGAATACAGGAATTTTCGAGGATATTGCCAAGGCTAGAAAATTAAACTTCCTTGAAATAAAGGAGACCAATTGTAATATTTCAATTGTTAGAAACTAATTGTATTAATTTATGGGATTAACAGGGATAAACAGTAAGGTCCCATTTCATTTCAAGAGGTTAGTAACTGGGGGCATGGATTTAAGTTAACTGGTAGAAGGATTGGAGGGATGTTGTAACAAAAATAATTTCACTCAGAGGAGGTCTCACACCTGCTCCAGTGATCCATGTGCTGTCTGAGAGTTGGATATTGCTCTTAGGGCTAACGGAATCAAGGGATATAGGGAAAAAGTAGGAACGGGGTACTGATTTTGGATGATCAGCCATGATCATATTGAATGGTGGTGCTGGCTCGAAGGGCCGAATGGCCTACTCCTGCACCTATTTTCTATGTTTCTATGTCTATGTTTCTATGAATGGGGTTTTCACATTCTCTCTATTTCTGCATGGATGTCCTTCAGATCCTCGATCCTCCACTTTCCTCCCACATCCCAAACACAGGCGGGTTAATTGGCTGCTGTAAACGACCCCTGAGTGTAAACTAATGGCAAAGTAAAGAACCAAAGGGGAGTTGTCAAATATGGATGAGGGAGAAGGAGTTGCAAAGATGCAGGGAATAAGAGTGGGAAGAGGACTAATGGCTTTGTTCTGGGATCAGACATGGATCTATTAGCCTAAATGGTAATCTTCCATGTAATTAAAAGCCTTTATAAGAAGTCCTCACTACAGTTAAAATGTATCTGGATGAACGCTTTGATGAACCATAAACTGTGAGGCTATTGACCAAGAGCTCGGAAGTGAGGTTAACCTTGAGTCCATCTGGGGTTAACCAGATAGTCATGTTAGGCTAAATGGCATCCCTCTGTGCAGTAAAGGTCTATGACTCCATGAAAAGTGCTGGGCAAAATCTAATCTATCTTCCAATAAGCAATTTAGTGCTGCCATGCTCTGGTGAGTGAAGGTAATGTTTCTTGTTACTTAGAACCATAATAACTGGATAAAGTATGCCAGATGCCTATATTGCCTTTCCCTGGAGCTTTATCTAATCTTCCATTGAATCTATAGTGAATGATTGTATCGATTCCATGGAAACTCTCTTACATTGCTCCATAAAGAACATTTCTAACATTGGGACAATACAGAAATAGAAAAGTTCAACTATGAAAAATACGGAATCTACAGCAATTGAAGGCTATTTGCTTATCTACTTACTTCCTCTGACTGCATTATAAAATCTCTACACACTTAAGGTGTCATCTTCTGGTGTCACTTTCAATAGACAATAGACCATTCGGACCTTCGAACCAGCACCGCCATTCAATGTGATCATGGCTGATCATTCACAATCAGTACCCCGTTCCTGCCTTCTCCCCATACCCCCTGACTCCGCTATCTTTAAGAGCTCTATCTAGCTCTCTGTTGAAAGCATCCAGAAAATTGGCATCTACTGCCTTCTGAGGCAAAAAAATCCATAGATTTACAACTCTGACTGAAAAAGTGTTTCCTCATCTCATCTCTCATTTCAGATCTCACACTTTAAATGTCGATAGTGTCGCCTACATTATTATGTTCTGCTGCAGTGCTTTTCTCTCATGCCTCAGGTGAGGACTAGAAGCAGCACATACGTGATCAAGAATGGGAGAGGTAAGGCCTAGATGCATCAACAAGACCATCAACACCTGCGGGATTGTTGACAACAAGTTATAGCAGGAACACCAGGTACAGTGAAAGCAGCCATTTTGGGAGGGTATCGGAGGTGGAAGTGCCGCTGTGTGGGCCTTTGGAGAGCATCAGGCTTTGGTGAGGAGGATGAACAATGATCACGTAAGGTATAGAAGTGTGAAAACGCACACCTCCAGATTCAGGGACAGTTTCTTCCCAGCTGTTATCAGGCAACTGAACCATTAACCAGAGAGCAGTCCTAAACTACTATTTACCTCATCGGGGACCCTCGGACTATCATTGTTCAGATTTTATTGGCTTTACCTTGCACCAAACGGTATTTCCTTATCATGTATCTGTACACTGTGAATGGCACAATTGTAATCATGTATTGTCTTTCCGCTGACTGGTTCGCATGCAACAAAGGCTTTTCACTGTACCTCACTCAGTACACGTGACAATAAACTAAAATGAAACTGTTTTGTTTGTTTCTTATTAGAAGGAAGGTGAAGTGTGGAACTTATGCCAGGGTAGATAGGATTAATAGAGGAAGTGGACGGGTGGGGGAGGATATCCAATGGGAGGAATGGTGGTCGGTGGGGGGGGAGGAAATAAATAGGCTGACAGGGGGTTTTAAGATATTGTGTGAAGTAGTACCTTTGTGACAAGACCAGGTTAAATAGAATGAGGCAGAAGGGGTGTGGGTTACCTGATATTAGAGCATTCAATGTTCTTGCCATTGGTATTAGACTAGCCAGGTGGAATACGGCTGCTCTTTGGCTCACCTTGGCAGTGGAGGAGGCCGAGGTGTGATGATGATGATGATGATACTTTATTGTCACGTGTACCTACGGACAGTGAAATTCTTTGTTTTTGTATACAAAGTACACCGAAGAGTCACCACAAAGGCGGCACAGCGGCACAGCGGTAGATTTGCAGCCTTACAGTGCTTACTGGGTTTGTTCCTGACTACGGGTGCTGTATGTACGGAGTTTGTACATTCTCCCCGTGACCAAGTGGGTTTTCTCCGAGATCTTCAGTTTCCTTCCACGCTCCAAAGACGTACAGGTTTGTAGGTTGATTGGCTTGGTGCATTTGTACATTGTCACTAGTGTGTGTAGGATGGTGTTAATGTGCGGGGATCGCTGGTTGGCGTGGACTCGATGGGCCGAAGGGCCTGTTTCAGTGCTGTATCTCTAAACTAAACTAAACAATTGGGTCGACAAGGTTACAAACAGTACTCATCCCTTCTTCATCACCCCATCGTGTCTCCCTTTGTTCTCGGTGCCCCCTTCCCCCCCCCCCCTCCCACCAACCCCCCACCCACACACACCGTCTTCCTCGGTGGCACGGCCCATCCACCTCGGCCCAACCTCAGCCCGACCCACTTTGACCTCGCGGCTCTGACCTCGAGGATATCCAGGAGGGATCAATCTTTCATTGAGGCCAACTATGCAGAATGTAGGAATACATGAGGTGCAATCACTGCTGCGGTTACACTACTGATGTTGTCCGAAAGGGTCAAAATGACTTAGCAGGACAGATATGTAAGCACATTGCAGAAAGGTGTAAAAGTAATAGCAGAGAAAGAAGGAACTGCAGATGCTGGTTTACACTAAAAGACACAAGATGCTGGAGTAACTCAGCAGGTCAGGCAGTATCTCTGGAGAACATGAAGAGTGACGTTTTGGGTCAGAACCTCGTGATCTTCACTTCAAGACCATTGATACAGACTTGGGCATACACAGCTTGCTTTGTGAAGTCAATAACTCGCCTTTTATTTGCTGACATCGAGGGAATTGTCTTG
The DNA here is from genome assembly GCF_053455715.1 of Rhinoraja longicauda. Taxonomy (NCBI): domain Eukaryota; kingdom Metazoa; phylum Chordata; class Chondrichthyes; order Rajiformes; family Arhynchobatidae; genus Rhinoraja; species Rhinoraja longicauda. Next base: position 125,901,972 of record NC_135953.1, read on the forward strand.
ACACCGTGTTACTTAGCTCTCTATCTCCTTCCTGTATTCCGTCATTGCTATTGATCCAACCCACTAGGGTAGTGTCATCTGCTAACTTTAATTGGAGTCAGAGCAGAATTTGGCTGCATTGTTGGGAATATACACCGTTCAGCCAAAACATTATGACCAGATGTGCCAAAACATTATGACCACCTGCCTAATATGCTGTTAGTCCTCCGTGTGCAGCCCCATACGCAGCAGGGTGCGATGCACTGTGTATTGGGACACATTCCTCCTGTGACCACCATTATTTTCTGTGACTTGTGCCACAGTAGACCTTCTGTCGGTTCGGACCAGACGAGATAGCCTTCGTTGCCCTCGCGCATCGATGAGCCTTGGGCACCAAACACCCTGTCACCAGTTTGTAGTTTGTCCCTCCTTGGACCACTGTCAGTAGGTACTCACCACTGCTGACCGGGAGCACCCCACAAGCCTTGCTGTTTCAGAGATGCTCTGACCCAGTTGTCTGGCCATAACAATTTGCCCCTTGTCAAAGTCGCTCAGGTCTTTACTCCTGCCCATTTCTCCTGCATCCAACACATCAACTTCAAGAACTGACTGTTCACTTGCTGCCTAATATATCCCACCCCTTGACAAGTGCCATTGTATCAAGATAATCATTGTTATTCACTTCGCCTGTCAGTGGTCATAATGTTTCGGCTGATTGGTGTATAGGATGTTTTGTAAGGGGTTAATACATCCTTGCTGGGCACATGAATTATCATGGAAGATATTTTGATGTCTATCCTACAGATTGTAGTCTATGGATCAGAACGTCAAGGATTCGGACATAAAGGTGTTCCTGAGTCCAAGTTCCAGGAGTTTGGAGATGATAAGGTCAATAACCGTGTGTCTTACATAGGTGTACTTTTTATCCTGATGTTCCAGGATGAGCATAGGGTCAGAGAGATGACATCTTTCATGGACCTGTTGCGACACCAAGCAAATCGCAGTGGATTAGCGCTGTCTGGGGGACTGGAGCTGATGAGCACCGTGACTGATCTCTCGAAGCACTACGTGATGGTGGCTGTCCAAGCCACCGGGTGGAAGTCATAAGATCATACGGTCATAGGATCATAAGTGATAGAAGAATTAGGCTATTCGACCCATCAAGTCTACTCTCCCTCCCTCCTAACCCCAATCTTTTGCCTTCTCCCCTTAACCCCTGACACCCATACTAATCAAGAATCTATCTATCTCTGCCTTAAATATATCCACTGACTTTGCCTCCACTGCCTTCTGTGGCAAAGAATTCCACAGATTCACCGCCCTCTGACTAAATAAATTCCTCCTCATCTCCTTCCTAAAAGAACATCCTTTAATTCTATGAATGATGAGGCTATGGCCTCTAGTCCCACACTCTCCCACTAGTAGAAACAACCTCTCCACATCCACTCTATCCAAGCCTTTCACTATTCTGTTTCAATGAGGCCCCCCATTCATTCTTCTAAACTCCAGTGAATATAGGCCCAGTGCCGTCAAATGCTCATCATATGTTAATCTACTCATTCCTGGGGTCATTCTTGAAAACCTCCTCTGGACCCTCTCCAGAGCCAGCACATCCCTCCTCAGATATGGTGCCCAAAATTGCTCACAATCCAAATGCCGCCTGACCAGCGCCTTTTAGAGACTCAGCATTACATCCCTGTTTTTGTATACAAGCAGTCCTGAAATAAATGTCAGCATTGTTCGTTAAGACACTGGGGTGATAGTGGTGCTCTTAAAACAGGTGGGAACATCAGAATGGAGTAGGGAGGTTAAAGCTATCCATGAGTACTCCTCTATGATGCTGCTCTATGCCGGTTTTGAGGATATAGTTAGGGACTCCATCGAGGCCTATTGCTTTCTATGGGTTCATTGTCAAGAAGGCCGATCTGACGTCTGTGACGGTGACCCACACAGTCACAGACATCACAGACTGTGACCCATGAATACAGGTGCACCGAGGCTGTCAGGGCAGGTGACGTCATTCCACTGACCTTCTCGTCAAAATGAGCATAGAATGTATTCCGCTCGTCAGGGAGAGACATTGGTGTTGACGATGCTGCCAGACTTCACTTTGTAGTCTATTACAGTATAGAAGCCTCAGCATGATCGATGAGTCTCCATGTGGTTATCGTGGGATTTTAGCATGGTCCAGTATTCTCTCCTGGTGTTCCTCATGGCTTAACTAAGGTTGTATGCATTTAATGTATAGGGCAGAATTGTTTGATCTGAACACCCTTGGACTTAAGGGCGGCACGGTGGCGCAGCAGTAGAGTTGCTGCCTTACAGCGAATGCAGCGCCGGAGATTCAGGTTCGATCCTGACTACGGGCGCCGTCTGTTCGGAGTTTGTACGTTCTCCCCGTGACCTGCGTTGTTTTTCTCCGAGATCTTCGGTTTCCTCCCACACTCCAAAAGACGTACAGGTATGTAGGTTAATTGACTGGGTAATATGTACAAATTGTCCCTAGTGTGTGCAGGATAGTGTTAATGTGCGGGGATCACTGGGCGGCGTGGACTCAGTGGGCTGAAGGGCCTGTTTCCGCGCTGTATCTATAAAAAAAAATATTAAAAAAAAGATTATTCGGATGTTGGGGATCTTTGATGATGGTGCCACCTTCTTGAGGCAACACCTCATGTAAATGCATTTTATGACGGGGAGACCTGTGTCCATGATGGACCGGGCTGGGTCCACCACTTTCTACGGCTCTTGCATTCCTGTGTGTTGGAATGAGCAAACCAGGCCATGATGCAACCAGTCAAGACACCTTCTACTGTACATTGTGTTCAGTTCTGGGCACCGTGTTATAGGAAAGATGTTGTCAAGTTGGAAAGGGTACAGAGATGATTTACTAGGATGTTGCCAGGATTAGAGGGTCTGAGCTATAGGCAGAGGTTGAGTAGGCGGGGTCTCTATTCCTTGGTGCAGGAGGGTAAGGGGTGATCTTATAGAGGTGTATAAGATCATGAGAGGAATAGATCGGTTAGATGCACAGAGTCTAGGTGAACCGAGGACCAGAGGACATAGGTTTAAGGTGAAGGAGAAAAGATTTAATAGGAATCTGACGGGGAACTTTTTCACACAGAGGGTGGTGGGTGTTTGGAACAAGCTGCCAGAGGAGGTAGTTGGGGCAGGGACTATCCCAACATTTAAGAAGCAGTTAGCAGGTACATGGATAGGAGAGGTTTGGAGGGATATGGACCAAATGCTGGCAGGTGGGACTAGTGTAGCTGGGACATGTTGGCCGGTGTGGGCAAGTTGGGCCAAAGGGCCTGTTTCCACACTGTATCACTCTGCATCTGTGACATGTTGAATCTAAGAAAGTTGACATCCTGGTATACTTCCTTCATGATGGCAATGTCCTATGACAGGTCATCCAAGATGTTAACTCCCAGGAATTTGAAGTTGCTAACTTTCCCCACCGTCATTCAACCAATGAAAACCGATGCATGCTCTCCCGATTTCCAAACTTCTGGATCTCCCGGATGTTTGCCATTTTAATTCCACTACCTTGTGCTGGTTCTTGGCGTCATCCACTGGTAATGTGAGGCCCAATGCAAACTAGAGCAACCCTGTCATCTTGTTTTTTTCCTCTCCCCCACACACTCCCCCGGAATATCCAAACGGATGGAGTCAGAAAGTGGTGGGAAATTTAACAGCATCCTGCTCTGGGAACTGCATGCTTGCAGCTGATCCAATTTATGAGCTTACTTCAGATTCTCTGATCCTTCACTCTTGTCCAGCTGGACCAAGGCTAGCTGAGTTACAGGAAAATCAGAAACTTGCACCATTTGTGAATGTTTCAGTAATTTGGTAAAGACTCTCAAATGTGATGACAGCTTTCCACTGGAGTTAAATCCCAACAGATGTGGAACAAATTATGCAGAGAGGTAATTCATGTCATCAGAGGTAGTCCCATTGGGGCGTTGAATCAGTTTAAACTTCAGTGAGTAGTTGCTCATTTATGATAGAGATTATACTGAATTATTTTCTCTCGGAGGATCATGAATCTTTGGCACTTTCTTCCTCAAAGGGCTGTAGAAGCTGACTCCGAATATTTTCAAGAATGTTAGAGCTAGATTGTTGATTAGCAAGAGGGCGAAAGTTCAGAGGAGAAGCAAGGAACTGCAGATACTCAGCAGATCAGGCCGTATCTGTGCAGGGAATGAACAGGCGACGTTTCAGATCGGGAACCTTATTGGTAAAAGTTCACACTAACGGCAATAACATGATGTGGCTACAATCAGATGCCACCATGATCTGATTTCCTCCATTATCCCAAAGGCATGTGGAGAGATAGTTTCATTATCCCCTAGTAAATCTTTCAAAGTGTACGAAGCTGGTGAGAGAAACGAGGGATGGCTGAGGAGGACGTCTGAAAGAATAGAATGCAGAGAAATAAATAGGATGGTACTGCTCTGAGAGATGTCATAAACCTGATGGGCCAAATGGCCTCCTTGTGCATCATTATGAAATGTGAAAATATAAACAAGAAAACCAAAGGTTCCCCTGGCACACAACCCTGTTCCCCCAATTAATAAGATCTGTTGTAAGATTGCGGAAAACGTGGATCTTTTTTCTTGTCTTGGGTGCCATCTCTCAGGGATGGCAAACATCCACGTCAGCCTCCAACCCATCCTCTTGGACCGCAGCTGACAGAGGAATGGGGTGTTCAGATCTCCAACACTACACTACACACATGAATCTCTCTACCTTCTGTATGCTTCAGAGACAGGGTCATCTGCAGCAGGCACCTCTGCAGGCACAAATGTTATCTCTGAAAAATGCTTCAAATACATTGGCAGGGTAGATCAACATTATTCAGGGTCTTCTCCCAAATCAAGGAGTCCCAACGTGAGAACTTTGATCATCTTCAAACAGGCCATATCATCCACATGTTCAACACCAGACCCCCCAAAACAATCACCTGTCCTGAGGTCCATCTTAATAAGAAAATTCCAAGGTGATGGAGGAACCATTTTAAAGTCTTCTTGAAAATTTGAAACTGCCCTATTACTTGGGACTTCCTGAGCGAGACTGCTCAAAGCAGGGAGGCAGCATTCAGGAAGGCAGTGAGAACCTCATATCTGAAGCACATGAAAGACTAGCACAAACAGTGCAAAAACACTGCCATATTTCTTCTTTTTGAGCCATTCCTTTGGGTTCAAGGATGACTCGTTCGATTCTGGCTTTGTGGATTCTGAGGTGGTCATTGAGGAAAACTGCAGTCTATTCCACAAATGGGGCAAGAAGTGGCTGATGAAGAACACAGGGTGCCATGCACTCCTGAAGCATAGCCGTGCACTTCCCAGTACCATCTCAAAGGCTCTTCATCCACAATGGGTGAGCATGGATCTGAGGCTCCCAGAGTAATAATAGGTTCAAGATTGTCAGACGCCGATTCAAGGCAAAGAAAGAGTAATTCCAGCCCCAAAACGACATGACTACGCCAGGGAAAGTGCAGACGACCGTTCAGCAGCACGCTGGGATGGGTGCTAGGGACAAGGGGACGGGCAACCAGCAGCCTACGCAGCTAGCAACCGGTCGCACTCCACAGCACGCTACCTGTCCGCCTCCCGTGAGCCGTATACGGCCACAGACCCCATTGGCCATGATCACTAGCACAGGACTGCAACCTGACCCCGAAAAGGTTGCAGTTCTCGTCAACATGCCAGCACCCTCAGATGTACAAAGGTATGCAGAGGCTAGTTGGATTCATCAACAACCTGAGCCGCTTTCTACCCAGCCTGTCTGACACCCTTAGAGCCCTTCAGACAGCTGGCGAGGCCAGACATGGCATGGGAGTGATCTGCTGAGCAGGGCAATGCGATGTCCAAGATCATTCAGATGGTGTGTGAAGCACTGACCTTAGCGCACTACAATCCCAAGGAGGAGCTGACGATTCAGTGTGACGCGAGCAACAAAGGGCTGGGGGCAGCCTTGCTCCAAAAGGGATGTCCCATCGCGTATGCAGGCAGAGCAATAACCGACACTGAATCGCGATATGCTTCGATCGAGAAGGAGATGCTCGCTGTGGTATTCGCAATGGAGTGTTTTCATCAATACACATTTGGTTGTTTCACCAGCGTGATCAGCGATCACAAGCTGCTTGAAATGATAGCGAAGAAGTCGCTAGTGAAAGCGCCGAAGCATCTCCAAGGAATTCTCTGCCTACAGAGCTATGATTTCGACATCAGCTGCTGTCTGGGGAAGCTCATGTATCTTGTAGATACATTGTTGCGTGCAGTTAGTGGTATCCCGAGCAGAGGGCAAGCATTCGAGGAGGTCAACATGGTATCGCACTTGCCAATTCGCGATGAGCGTCTCGAGCAAATTCGCAAAGAAAAAGCGAAAGACACACTACAGCTGCAGAAACGTGTCATCATCACTGGTTGGCCTAGTGAACGCGATTCGCTACCAGAGTAGTTCACGCCTTATTACAGCTATAGGGATGAGCTCGCAGTACAAGATGGTTTGATTTTCAAGGGCGAGTGTGTGATCATGCTGCTAAGTTTACGCAGAGACCTGAAAGAAAAGATACACTCGTCACATCTGGGCATCGAAGGCTGCCTACGACGAGCTGCGAATGCCTATTCTGGCCCGGCATGAATAGCGACATCAAGCAGTATATCGCCACATGTGATGTGTGCCACACCTATGAAGCCAGCCAGCAAAAAGAGTCGCTTATGAGTCATGAGCCGACTAGGCCATGGGAAAAAGTCAGCACAGATCTCTTCTCATGGGACGGGAAAGATTATCTTGTCACCGTACCATAGCAACTTCTTCGAAGTAGATCGGCTGAGAGACATGAGCAGTCCAGCCGTAATCCGCAAGTTGAAAGCTCATTTTATGAGATACGGCAGCCCGACACAAGTCGTGAGCGATAACGGACCGCAGTTCACATCGATTGCATTTCACCAGTTCGCGAGAGAATGAGATTTTGAGCACATGTGCAGCAGTCTCGGTAACAGCAAAGTGAACTGGACAGCAGAATCAGCCGTCAAAACAGCGAAGCGAATCATGACGAAGAGCACCAAATTGCGATCCGACCCCTACCTAGCGATGTTGGATCATCGTAATACACCTACGCAAGGGCTGAGCACAAGGTCATGAACCGTTGCACGCGTACACTGCTGCCTATGACAGGAAGTCTACTCGAACCCAGAGTAGTACACGATCATGAATGCATGAAGCAGCGCGTTCAGCAGTAAGCTGACAATTACAACAAGTCAGCTAAAGACCTTTCCTCACTTCACGTAGGGGACACAGTGCGAATGCAACCCCTCTTACAGGGAAAGAAGAGTTGGGAGAAAGCCATCGTTTCCCGCCAGCTTGATGAGCGTTCATACGTGGTTCAGACCCCTTCTGGCAGCTACCGTCGCAATTGCGTACATGTCCGCAAGACCCGCGAAAATCCACCAGACGAGCTAGTCGCACGCCAACACGCAAAGCACGGCCAGACCATCAATGACCCGAGCGCGTCTACAACACCGACCACAACTAACGCGACACAGGCGCTTAAACAACAGCCAGCGCCTACTGAAGAGAAAACAGCTGCAAAGCAAGCTGACAAAAATAATGACATTGACATGAACAAAACAACGAAAACTCATTCAGTTTGCACAGTGAGACCACCAAAGTATCTCAGAAACTTTGTGACATATTGATTTTGTCATTATCAATTGTTGTATTTGATGATGGATGTTTTTATAAATATCGTACAAGTGGTACACAGAGTTGTATTTTGTTTTCATGCAAGCCAACACCAAGGAAAAAAAGTCTGGCAAATGTTATTTTTGTGAGAAAGACAGTCATGAATGCTACAGCTGTGTTTGTTTAAATGACTAAATGAAACAGTCATGGAAAAGGAAAGGTACTTTTACTTAAAAAAAAGTGGGGTTTTTTTCTCACTGGACAGATATATGCTAAGCAAGCATACATTGTACATCTGACAGGTTTTCTCTTTTGGAAAAAGGGGGGATGTTATGATATATCAAATGCATGTAATGTATGCTTCGAGAGATTGAACGACTTAATAAAGTTCACGCATGCGTGTAGGTTACAAATTGAAAACATGTCGCCAAACACGTTTTCACACCGTACACTTCCTTATCTCTGTCTCCCTTTCCCTTGCCTCCCAAGTCTGGTCATGCATTCCTTCTCTCCAGAGATGTCGCCTGTCCCGCTGAGTTACTCCAGCATTTTGTGTCTGTCCCCGGGCTTGCAGCGCTGCGAACGCAGAATTTGCCCGGAGCACGAGCAGCGTTAAAGCATTCGCCATAACACCAGCCTGCGACCTCACTCACAGGAAAGACATTCTTGCCATAGAGGGAGTACAGAGAAGGTTCACCAGATTGATTCCTGGGATGGCAGGACTTTCATATGAAGAAAGACTGGATAGACTCGGCTTGTACTAGCTGGAATTTAGAAGATTGAGGGGAGATCTTATAGAAACTTACAAAATTCTTAAGGGGTTGGACAGGCTAGATGCGGGAAGATTGTTCCCGATGTTGGGGAAGTCCAGAACAAGGGGTCACAGTTTAAGGATAAGGGGGAAGTCTTTTAGTACCGAGATGAGAACGTTTTTTTTCACACAGAGAGTGGTGAATCTGTGGAATTCTCTGCCACAGAAGGTAGTTGAGGCCAGTTCATTGGCTATATTTAAGAGGGAGTTAGATGTGGCCCTTGTGGCTAAAGGGATCAGGGGGTATGGAGAGAAGGCAGGTACGGGATACTGAGCTGGATGATCAGCCATGATCATATTGAATGGCGGTGCAGGCTCGAAGGGCCGAATGGCCTACTCCTGCACCTATTGTATATGTTTCTACAGCTGAACAAACAGATAGAGAAGTGGAGGGAGTGAGCTGGGATTGTGAAGGGGGCCGCCGAGTATTGCCGGCACTGCCCACTAGAGGGCGCGGACCATCTGCATCTGCACCGGCCAGCATCGCTGTAGCTGCACCACGTGGAAGAAAGTCCGTGATACGGCAGGTCGTAAAACAAAAATCATCAACGGTGAGTGGGGGGAAAAAAGGCCGGGGGATATTTGTATTTGGGAGACTTGAAATGGCATCTTAATCTTGCAAACTAAACCGATTTATCGATAATATCTGTCCAGCTGAAGAGTGAGTAGAGATCCCCCCCCCCCCCTCCCTTTTGCTTTTTAATTCTGGTTGCAGCGACCGCGCGGCGGCGGCGGCGGACCGCGTGCTCCGGGCAACGTTCCACGGCCAGGCTCGACCCCACACGTCACCCGCCCCATTCTCTGCAGAGACGCTGCCCGTCCCGCTGAGTTACTGCAGCATGTTGTGTCCAATCCCCCGGGATAGGATTGTGTGTGTGTGGCTGCAACATGTGCCTATTGCCCGGGATAGGATTGTGTGTGTGTGGCTGCAGCATGTTGTATATATTCCCCGGGATAGGATTGTGTGTGTGTGTGGCTGCAGCATGTTGTGTCCAATCCCCCGGGATAGGATTGTGTGTGTGTAGCATGTTGTGTCTATTCCCCGGGTTAGGGATTGTGTGTGGCATGGCTGCAGTTCTGCAGTCCCGGTACTGCGGGGACTGCTGGTACTCCGGGCAACGTTCCTGGCCCAGGACCAGGAAGTGGCAGTAGTGACATAGACAATAGGTGCAGGGGTAGGTGATCATCCAAAATCAGTAACCTGAAATCCTGATTTCTCCCCATGTCCCTTGATTCCGTTAGGTCAGTAACCTGAAATCCTGATTTCTCCCCATGTCCCTTGATTCCGTTAGCCCCAATAGCTATATCCAACTCTCTCTTGAACAGCACCTCATATTTTGCCTGGGCAGTTTGCAGCCCAGTGGTATGAACATCGACTTCTCCAACTTTAGATAGTTCCTCTGTCCCTCCCATCCCCTCCTCCTTCCCAGATCTCCCTCTATCTTCCTGCCTCCACCTATATCCTTCCTTTGTCCCGCCCCCCTGACATCAGTCTGAAGAAGGGTCTCGACCCGAAAAGTCACCCATTCCTTCTCTCCCGAGATGCTGCCTGACCTGCTGAGTTACTCTAGCATTTAGAAGGATGAGGGGGGATCTTGTTGAAACATATAAGATAATTAGGGGATTGGACACATTAGAGGCAGGAAACATGTTCCCAATGTTGGGGGAGTCCAGAACCAGGGGCCACAGTTTAAGAATAAGGGGTAGGCCATTTAGAACGGAGATGAGGAAGAACTTTTTCAGTCAGAGAGTGGTGAAGGTGTGGAATTCTCTGCCTCAGAAGGCAGTGGAGGCCAGTTCGTTGGATGCTTTCAAGAGAGAGCTGGATAGAGCTCTTAAGGATAGCGGAGTGAGGGGGTATGGGGAGAAGGCAGGAACGGGATACTGGTTGAGAGTGATCAGCCATGATCGCATTGAATGGCGGTGCTGGCTCGAAGGGCTGAATGGCCTACTCCTGCACCTATTGTCTATTGTCTATATATCTCTCTTGAATACATCCAGTGAATTGGCCTCCACTGCCTGCGTGGCAGAGAATTCCACAGATTCACAACTCTCCGAGTGAAATGGCAGGCAAATTCAATGTTAGCATTTATATCGAGTGGACTGGAATACAAACAACAGAGATGTAATGCTGAGATAAGGCGCTGGTCAGGCCGCATTTGGAGGACTGTGAGCAAATTTAGGTGGTGTATGTGAGGAAGGATGTGCTGGATCTGGGGAGAGTCCAGAGGAGGTTTACAAGAATGATCCCAGGGATGAGTGGATGAGCGCTTGACAGCACTGGGCCTGTACACGCTGGAGTTGAGGAGGGAACCTCATTGAATCTTACAGAAAAGTGAAACGCATAGATAGAGTGGATAGACACAAAATGCTGGGGTGTCAGCTGCCCAAATGAAATATGAGGTGCTGTTCCTCTAATTTGCACTGGGCCTCACTCTGACAATGGAGGAGGCCCAGGACAGAAAGGTCAGTATGGGAATGGTATGGGGAGTTAAAAGGTTTAGCAACCGGGAGATCAGGTAGGCGGGCTGTGCAGAGATGATCAGCGAAACGATCGCCGAGCCTGCGCTTGGTCTCGCCGATATATAAGAGTCCACACCTGGAACAGTGGATACAGTAGATGAGGTTGAAGGAGGTGCAAATGAACTTCTGCTGGGATAGGGGGGATATTTGGTGTGTAGGAAGGAACTGCAGATTGTGTAGGAAAATAACTGCAGATGCTGGTACAAACCGAAGGTATCACGAAATGCTGGTAACTCAGCAGGCCAGGCAGCATCCAGGAGAGAGGGAATGGGTGACGTTTCGGGTCGAGACCCTTCTTCAATCTGAAGACGGGTCTCGACCCGAAACGTCACCTATTCCCTCTCTCCTGGATGCTGTCTGACCTGCTGAGTTACTCCAGCAATTTGTGATACCAAGGAACTGCAGATGCTGGTTTAAACCAAGAATAGACACAAAATGCTGGAGTAACTCAGCGGGACAGGCAGTATCTCTGGAGAGTAGGAATGGGTGACTTTTTGAGTCTGAAGAAGGGTCTCAACCCAAAACATCAATGATTTCTTTTCTCCAGAGATACTGACTGACCTACTGAGTTACTCCGGCTTTTTGTACATATCTTCAGGACATGGGTTGTTCGCCCTGGCCTCAAGTAATCGCCATGTGGTGGGGAGGTGATGCGTAAGTTAGATGAATTGGGTGCTCATGGTGGCCACAAAATCAATCTATCGTTTCTCAGTGTAGACTGAATTGGTCCCACTGATAAAGAAGATTTGGGTCAGACCCCTTCAGACTGAAAAATACACAAAAGTGGTGGACTAATGTGGCCGGTCAGGCAACATCTCTGCAGAACATGGATAGGTGACTGTGATGAAGTCCTTCTTCAGACTGATTGGACTCATCAGCCTGAAGAAGGGTCCTGATCCATAACATTGCCTTTCCATCCCCTCCACAGATGCTGCCTGACCTGCTGAGTTCCTCCTGCACTTTACGTTTCGGATGTAAATATAGGTGGGTTGGTTAGTAAGTTCGCAGACGGCACCAAAGGTTTTGCAGTTGCGGACAGTGAGGAAAGCTGTCGAAGTATACCAGGGATCAAAGTTACAGAAATGTGTGGGGAAGTGGCAGATGGAGTTTAATTCGAACAAGTGTGAGATGTACTTTGGGAGATTGAATGTAAGTGGAAAGCATACAGTTTATAGAGTCCACATTTTCCAGTCTTTTAGATGTTGCACCTTGTTGCCCTGGCACTTTTATTTCCATTTTATTTCATGTCACACACAGTAATATCATTTATTAATTGACCCCTGGGGAGTTTCATCTTGTCAAAATGGTGAAACATTCAAGCACTTTGGACCCTGACTTGAGCTGTGCCCAAGGGTCATCTTCCAGTCCCTGGCTTCGGCTGCAAAACCTGCCTATATTCTTAACGTGCTTCCAATTCCAGCTGCACATCTGCCCACACCAACTAGAAAGTGGTCCTGACCTCCCATTTATCTCATTGGAGACCTTCGAACTATCTTTAATCAGTCTTTACTGGACTTTAATTTGCATTGAATGTTATACCCTTTATTCTGTATCTACACAGGACGGCTTGATTGTAATCATGTATAGTCTTTCAGCTGACTAGATAGCATGCAGCAAAAAACTTTTCAGTGTACCTAGGTACATGTGACGATAATAAACTAAACTGAACTAATCAAGAACCTATCAATCTCCATTTTGAAAATGCCCAATGTCTTTGTCTTCACAGCTGTCTGTGGCAATGAATTCCACAGATTCGCCACCGTCTGGCTAAAGTAATTTCTCCTCATCTCTGTTCTGAAGGTACATCCTTTTATTCTGAGGCTGTGCACTATGGTTTTAGACTCTCCCATACTGAAAACATCCTTTCCGCATGCATTGTAGACCTTTATAATTTTCTAAATGTATTAAACAGTTGAGAGCTATGAGTGACAGGAGAAAAGTGAAAAGAAAAGCCTTGAGGCAGTTAGCCAGTATTCTACAGCTTGGTGGAGCAGTGGATCAGCAATCCACGGATCTTCTCCGTGGATTGTCACCTTGTCGTGGTGGAGAAGCTTGTGTGGTTCTGAGATCCTGAGAGCGATGCCATCTGGAGCTATGCTCCTGGCAGGGTCACCCATGGCGGTAAGGTCGAAGGGGAGGTCTCTGACAAAGAGCAATCCAACCAAGACCGTAACGGTAGAATGGGCGGAGGATAATGGCTGACTTTTGTGGAGCGTCGCAACGGCTGGGAAGGTGAATGAAGGCTGCAGCAGAAAACGGGCCCCGGTCGCCTTGGATTCCATGCCACTGGATTCTGATCCAGATCTGTCACGGACCGTATGGTAGCTGTCTGTGCACCAGTCTCCCCACGTTAAACAAAGTTATTCACAAGCGTCCGACCATATGGAGAGGACAGTCATACTCACTTCGAGTGACTGCTGTTGATGGTGGAGCAGGCTTCAGAGAACAGGTCTACTATTTCCTTGCACTCTTATGTTTTTGGTGCTTGACTAGAAGTTTGATTCAAGACGGTCCCCACTGCTATGAGGCAGTGGGAAAGTGGTTGAGGTCAACTTTTCAGTCTTTGCTGTAGATTCATAGACTGGTCACATTTGATGTCTTTAGATTAAAGTGAAATGAGTTGGCTGTAAAGTTGCATCCATTTATCAGAACTAGTTTCAACCATGCTTCAAGAAATCTGGCTGTAATCCTAAATAAGTTGCCATTTGATACTCCATGCCAGTGTTATTCTTGACTCTTTTAGATGATTACAAACCCCCAGCACCTTTGCATTGTTAATATATAAATTGCATTTCACTGGTTGTTCAAAAAGAGAGAATTCCCCGATGGATAATGATTCTACTATATATTTCATGATAATATTACCGGGACATTCCTGAAGATTTTCTGGAACTGAAGGCCTTGAGTTATATGGAGATGCTCGAAGGGCTTGGGACCTTTGTCCTGGAGAGTAGTAGGCTGAGAGGGTGACCTTGTGGAGGTATATAAAATTATGAGGGTGAATGGTTGGTCTTTTTCCCAGGGCAGGGACATCTAAAACTTGGCATAGATGCCAGATAAGAGGGGAAAGATATAAAAAGGGCTGGAGGACCACATTTTTCACACAGAGAATGGAACGAGCTGCCAGAGGAAGCTGTAGATGCAGGTACAATCACAATGTTTAAAGATATTTGGCCGTACATGGATTGAGAGGGCTTAGAGGGATATGTGCCATATGCTTGCAAATGGCACTAGCTGCAGCATTGATGTATAGAAGGATCTTTGGGTCCGAGTCCATAACTCCCTGAAGATGGTAACGCAAGTAGATAGAATAGTAAAGAAGGCATGTGGTATGGTTGCCTTCATTCATTGGGGCATTGAGTATAAGAATAAGGAATTCAGGATGCAGCTCTATAGGACATTGGTAAAGCTGCATTTGGAGTATTGGCTGCAGTTCTGGTTGCCCAATTGCAGAAAATATGTGCAGGCTTTTGAGAAGTGGTTTGCTACAATGCTGCATGGATTGGGGGGGGGGGGGGGGATAGTAATTATTAGGAAAGGTTGGCCAGATTTGGATTATTTCCCATGGAGCCTCACAGGTTGAGGGGAGACCTGATGGATGTGTATAAAATTATGAGAGGCATAGATAGCGTGGACTGTCAGAACCTATTTTCCCAAGATGGAAATCTGAAAGGCTAGAGGGTGTTGCTTTTAGGTGAAGGGGCAAAGTTTAAAGCAGATATGCAGGGGAATTTTCTTTTTTTATACAGAGGGTGGTGGGTGTTTGGATGCGCTGCCAGGGATGGGGGTGGAGGCAGATACGATAGTGACATTAAGAGGCTTTTCGAGAGGCACCTGGTTATGCCTTGAATTGAGGGATATGCATCATATGCAGGTAGATAAGATTAATTTATCTTGGTGTCATGTTCGGCACAAACATTGGGGTAAAGGGCCTGTCCTTCTGCTGTACTGTTCTTTGTACTTGTTCGGACAGACGTTGTGGTTGATATGGATAAGTTGGGCCAAAGGGTCAGTTTCCATGCTGTCCAACTCAATAACTATTTGGAAAGGATGAATTTCTCATGTATTTGCTTTCTTCTTGATCAACAAACTAAATCTAATGTAAGAAAATAAGTGCAGATGCCGGTACAAATTGAAGGTATTTATTCACAAAATGCTGGAGTAACTCAGCAGGTCAGGCAGCATCTCAGGAGAGAAGAAATGGGTGACGTTTCGGGTCGAGACCCTTCTTCAGACTGATGAAGGGTCTCGACCCGAAACGTCACCCATTCCTTCTCTCCTGAGATGCTGCCTGACCTGCTGAGTTACTCCAGCATTTTGTGAAACTAAATCTAATGATCAACAAACTAAATCTATTGACAACGCGCAATCTTTCTTACTATATTTCAGTGATGGTGAGTAACAAATCCAGACTGCATGCTTTATTACTGCGTTTCAGGGATGAGAACTAATGCACCTTTACTGACTAAATGTAATCTTTTTCAGAATTTTGAATTGAAATGTCTTTTCGTGGAGGTAGGGGCGGCGGAGGCGGAAGAGGTGGTTATGGAGGCGGAAGTGGAGGCGGTTACGGTGGGGGAAGAGGCGGTGGCAACTACGGTGGGGGAAGAGGAGGCGGCTTTGGCGGAGGAAGAGGGCGTGGAGGATTCCGCGGCGGAGGCCGAGGAGGCTTCAATAGAGGATATGATCAGGGGCCTCCTGAAAGGGTAGTAGGTACGTATGGACATTACGTGGACATTGATTAATGACAATGACAAGAATAACAATGGCTCAATGACAAGAACATTGATTCGGAGGGGTGTCAGAGATTATGGGGAGGAGGCAGCAGAATGGGGTTTAGAGGGAGAGAGAGATCAGTCATGATTGAATGGCGGAGTTGACTTGATGGGCCGAATGACTTAATTCTGCTCCTATCACATTTGACCTTATGATCAACATTCTTGGCAAAAGTTGCATTGTCCTAAATCAAGAGGTTATTGTAATCCAGATAAATATTTCAAATGCCTGAGCAGCTGTTTAATTAGTCCATATTTTAATGAAAATATTTCCAGGGAAGAAGGCGGATTGGCTGAAGATCTTCACTATTGTTTGATCTTTTCTGCAAATGTGATATAAATGCTGCACTGCAGGGAGAAATAGAATGCTTGGATTTTACGCTTCCTCTCTGATAAACCGGTTTAAGAGTAAATGTTCTTATTGTGATTCCATGAGGATTCTGGTTTCTTTTATTCATGGCTTTCTGTAATAATAGCAAAGACATGAAGTAACACATGTAAAATAATAAATGCTGCAAAAATCTTGTTGATGGTCCAAACACTGGTGAAATGAAAATATTTTGTATTCATTCTCTCATGTTAATGCAGTGCTTCGTGTTTTGTGTTTTTTATAACTTGGCAAATTAATTTCCCTCCTGGGATAAATAAAGTTCTATCGTATCGTATTGTATTTAATTTGACTCCAAGCCTTTTAATCGCATGAATGCCTAATGTATTTCTGAAGTGTTAAATCTAATTTGGATTTACATTGTTTAAATATACTTTTCAATGAGCTTTTAAATATTCAGATAGAGTTAGGAGTACTTGATGGTGCAGTGATCCAGCACACCTTCATCCCATGAATTTGGATTCAAATCGAAAATTTATCGAAAAGGTGGAAGTTTCCACATATATTTAATGATATATTATTTTTGATGTGCAACTTAATTTTTTTATAATATAGCTATTTATTTATAATTTTTTATGTATTCTTATGAACATTTAAATGTAATGGTTCTTTAACTCTTTGCTATATTTATGTTAGAATTGGGAGATTTCATGCATTCATGCGAAGATGACATTGTTTGCAAGTGCACCTCGGAAGAAAATAAAGTCCCTTATTTTAATGCGCCCGTTTACCTGGAAAACAAAGAACAAATTGGAAAAGTTGATGAAATATTTGGACAGCTTCGAAATTTTGTATCCTTTTGTGAGTTAGTGTTGGGAAGTACCTAAACCAGTAGATGATTCTTGAGCTACATATGAAGGCATCGTGTCAGCTAGTGTTTCTTTGACATCTTGTGTTGCTTTCAGGTGTGTTAGTTGTATGAAAACAACAAAGTACTTGGTAACCCACTAACTAGGATTGGGTATAATCGCTAATTTTTTGTTCACATTTATGTCTTCATTGATTTTTAAATTGCTGTGGCACAGTGGTGCAGCTGGTAGAGCTGCTGCCTCACAGTGCCAGAGACCAGGGTTTGATCCTGACCTTGGGTACACCTGTCTGAGCACATTCTCCCTGTGACCACATGGATTTACCCTGGGTGCCTCCCACATCCCAAAAACCATGCTTGTATGTTAATTGACCTCTGTAAAATTGCCCCTAATGTGTTGGGAATTGAAGATAAAGTAGCATAATATAGAAATAGTGCAAACGGATGATTCAGCGTGGGCTCGGTGGACCTAAGGGCTTTTTGCTACACTACATCTCTAAATAAAAAACAAAAAACTAAAATTATATCTCCATGGTATGATTATAATTTTCTTAAAATTGTTGAAAAAAATGCTACCTGATTTTTCCTTAATTGAAATTATTAGTACTTTTCAGTTAAGTTATCAGACAACATGAACGCTAGTTCCTTCAGGCAACCACAGAAGGTAGGTTTTATTCTAAAGATTAATTGAAAATATTTATGACAAATTATTTACAGAAAAAAATCCCCTTTCCATTTTTTATTTTTGTAAAATCCATTTCTTCAGTTCTTGCCAAAAGTTTTCTTCCATTTAGATTACTACCATATTTCCATTACGAATAAAACTTTTCTTGCAAGCGCATGATACTTGGGTACTCTTATCAATATTCGTGGATTTACTGACTGATGCACTCATACTTCTCACTAAGAACTAAAAAAAGTTGCTTCTGGTCTATTTGGTCTTGGGCTAAAGGCCCTATTTCAACCCTGTGTGACACTCTGCCTCTGCAATCCCATGTTTTCTAAATTGTTTAATTTTTGTTTTTGTGTTATCTCTTCCAAAGGCTCTCAAAGTTCAAATGTACCACATTCCTTGATTCCTAATCTATTCTGCTAGTTTCAACCTCTAAAATTCTTTTAAAATATTGGATGTGATTTCCCTCTTATAATTCTATTCTAAGTGCTTTGTTAATATATCTGTCCTATATTGTCTAATTTTCCCATCTACTAACTGTCAGACCAGTCTTTCCTTCCTCTTCCAGGTGGTATATTTGTTACCTTCCGATATGAGTATACAGTTCTAAAATCTTTGGATTTTAATTTATCAATTATTAGTCCCATTTATTTTTTTCAAGTACTTTTTCTTTCTTTGACCACCTCTTTTTCAGGAGATCTGTTATTTACTATTTCCAGGTAAGATTTGCGAAGGCATGGACAATATCTTTGTTTAGTTTCTTTGCTGTTCCCCAGTATAATTTCCCTCGGCCTTTAAATAATCCACATTAGCTTCTGCAAAGCTTTTCCCTTTTGCAGTTCGACAAGCAATTGCCGTCATCTAGGATTACATGTATTCTACTCTCCCTGACCGTACCAGTGTTTTTAGTTCTTCGTTGCTGAGTTGGGTTTTTCCAATCCAAAGGGTTTCTCCTCGTTTTTACAACATTTTATATATTTTGCTTTTGTCCAGATTTACCAGTCCTTGTAATTCATAATTGGTTCATTTTCCTTTTTGGGGTTGGAGCTTTAAATGGGATATAAATTTGAAGTTCCTCACTCTTTCTCCGCAGCCATATCTCCTTATATAATTTAATTGTACACCAGACCCAACTTTTTTTGTAGGTTGCGTTGTTTAGATTTAAGATTGTGGTTTTGGATTGAATTAAATCAGCTTTAATTTTTTTTGTAATACTTTTATCATGTTCCTTTAAAGCCCTTGAACAACAAGATCATTAACTCTTTATTGTTGCACAAAATTGAATCGACCTGCAGCATAGCGAGTTTGTGCAATTTGTTCGTAGTCTGAGCCTGTCCTGTTCGTAATCTGAGCCTGTCGCGGCCCTTATCTTCAGTCTTCCGTTGGAACATCACCGTTCCATGTTCTCTACATCTACTCCAGCACTTTGTGTCTCCAGCTATCAGAGTCACTCTTTGTGTCCTTTCAAGAAAATCTTTCCGGTCACATTGCCATTGTCTTGTCAAATTTACCAGTGACAACAAATGGGATAAAGGCTATTTCAAAAACATTGTCCAAAATGAGGAACTCATTGAAGACTTAAATGACAAGTTTCCCTGAATTTTGCCAGCTTCAAAGGACAGGATCCAAACAAACCACGCGACGTGATGTGGCGGATGCACATCAATGATAAATGAACCTCCCTGAGATGAATGCAATATCCCGGGAATGAGTAGGTTAACATATGATGAGTGTTTGTCGGCACGGGGCCTGTGCTCAGTGGAGTTTAGAAGAATGAGGGGGGACCTAATTGAAACATACAGAATAGTGAAAGGCTTGAATAGAGTGGATGTGGAGAGGTTGTTTCCATTAGTGGTAGAGTATAGAACTAGAGGTCATAACCTCAGAATTAAAGGACATTCTTGTAGGAAAGAGATGAGGAGAAATTTCTTTAGTCAGAGGGTGGTGAATCTGTAGAATTCTTTGCCACAGAAGGCTGTTGAGGTCAAGGCAGTGAATATTTTTAAGGCAGAGATAAATAGATTTTTGATTGGTACAGGTGTTAGAGGTTATGGGGAGAAGGGGGTTAGGAGGGAGAGATAGATCAGCCATGATTAGCCAGCGGTGCTGGCTTGAAGGGCCAAATGGCCTCTTGCACCTTTTTTCTATGATTGAATGGTGAAGTGGACTTGATGGGCCGAATGGCCTAATTCTACTCGTATTCTTTATGGCCTTATGATCCTGGGTCAAACAGTAGACCATTTGATGGAGATGTCTTCAAAATAAAACCATTCTTTCAAAAAATGATTTGTTGACCTACAAACTCAATTTATAAATATTGCTGCAGTCATTCACAATAGTGTAATTAAAAAAATCATTGATCTGCTTTTCTCTTGGTGCACAGTGAATGTAACTTCTTGCATGAAACTAACTGCCTCAAGTGTACTTGGATTTACTTCTGTAATTTTCCCTTTTCCCCTCAGTTTTACGTTGATCCAGCAAAACTACTCCCGCTTCAGCGGTTTTTGCCTCTACCACCGGGTGTAAAAAGTGGGATGAGGGGAGGCCGTGGAACCAGAGGTCGAGGTGGACGTGGTGGGAGAATGGGTAGGAAATGTTACATTAATTGAACAAGACCAACAGAATATCTATTCAAGTTCCTATTTTTATGTATACACTCCACTGCAGTGTTATCAAAGGTACAGGGTCACAGCTGGTAGAGCTACTTTCCTGATGGTAAAGACTACAGGTGCTGAAGGTCAATGATGGTATTGCCTTCATATAAATTGTCCTTGCAGCACATCATTATTTACCATTGTGTTGGGTGGCCCAGCTAGTAGAGCTGTTGCCTCAGCACCATAGACCCATGTTTGATGTTGACCTCGAGTGCGGTCTGTGTGGAGTTTGCACCTTCACCATGTGTATTTCCTCGGTCAGTTCCCTCCCCCCCCCCCCCCCTCACATTCCAAAGACGTGCGGGTTTATAGGAAAATTGGCCTCTGTAAATTGTTCCGAATGTGTAGGGACTGGATGAGACAAGTGGGATAACAGGACCAGTGTGAACAGGTGATCGATGGGCAGCAGTGGGCCAAAGGGCCTGTTTCCATGCTGTATCTCCAAAACTAAACAACAAAAAATCTGATCAGTCACAGAAGAGAGGGTTGGTTTGCCATGGAGGTAGGTTTTAAAGAATGTCATAAAAGAGAACGAAGAGACAGGGAGGTGAAGAGAGTTGGGAACGGAATTTCATGACATTGCCTAGGAAGCAGAAGTCAGATCCTCTAATTGATCAACAATAATGGAAAAGTAAGAGGCTAGAACTGGAACAGTGCCAATATCTTGGTGGTTTGTATGGTTATTGAACCTGAAGAAAATTGGAAGGGCTGGGAAGAGTGGTGGTGGTGTTAAATGGAGGTGATGGAGAGGGTTGAAAACAAAAATGTATAACTATTAAAATAACCTGATTGGGAGTAATTTTAAAAGCTTATATTGTATTGATGCAGTAGTCTTTTCCATTTTACGAATGAGTGGCTGTGGGTAAAGGTTTTCTAGTGCAATAAACTAATGATTATATTTTTGATTTTTATCCAGGTGGTTTCAGAGGTGGCAGAGGAGGTTTCGGAGGAGGCAGAGGGGGGAGAGGTCGCAGCTTTAGAGGTAAATAACAAAAAGCTTGTGTTATATTTCATGAGTCTCCAGTCGTTTTCCTTGCTCTTTGGATGTTAAATTTAAAATGCAGGCTTTAAATAAATGAGTGAGTGAGTGTAAACCTTTCTTAGAAAATCCATGCGTTTGCAACTTGTGAAGAGGTCATTTGGCAACCACTGCAATGAAGTATTACTTCTCAGCATTCTGAAACTGTTGCCGCCTACTCTCGTGTCTTCACTACTTCTTCCTTTGGTTCACATATTTACTCAATTTTCCCTTTAAAGAAGCAATGATCTGAAATTAAATCACTTCCTTTGGATTCAGTATTACAATGGACATCTACACAAGAAGATTTTTTTAATTCACTGCTGGTGATCAATTTAAATTGGTGATTTCTTATCATTGACTTACAAACTGAAGAAAATAGGGATTGAATTTGGAAACATTCCACATATCCCGTGACCTTTCTATGGAAATACCCTTTTATATCATGTTCCTTGGTTTTCCCTTTCATAGTTTAGCTTGGTCCATGTTTGAATGTTCTCTGTGGCATATTTATCCTTAATCATGAGACATTTGGATCACTACATAGTGATCCAACCAGGGGAGTTAATACTTTATTTCTTAGTTCACATTTAGTCATAGAGTGATACAGTGTGGAAACAGGCTCTTCGGCTCAACTTGCCCACACCGGTTAACATGCCCCAGCTATACTAGTCCCACCTGCCTGCTCTTGGTCCATATCGGGCGACACGGTGGCACAGTGGTAGAGTTGCTGCCTTACAGCGAATGCAGAGCCGGAGACCCGGGTTCGATCCTGACTACGGGTGCTGTCTATACGGAGTCTGTACGTTCTCCCCGAGACCTGCGTGGGTTTCCTCCGAGATCTTCGGTTTCCTCCCACACTCCAGGTTTGTACGTGAATTGGCTGGGCAAATGTAAAAATTGTCCCTAGTGGGTGTAGGATAGTGTTAATGTGCGGGGGTCGCTGGGCGGCACGGACCCGGTGGGACGAAGGGCCTGTTTCTGCACTGTATCTCTAAATCTAAAATCTAAAAGCCTGCCTGCTCTTGGTCCATATCCTTCCAAACCTGTCCTATCCCTGTACCTGTCTAACTGTTTCTCAAACGTTGGGATAGTCCTTGCCTCAACTACCTCTGGCAGCTTGTTCCATACACCCACCACCCTTTGTGTGAAAAAGTTACCCCTCAGATTCCTATTAAATCTTTTCCCCGTCACCTTGAACCTATGTCCTCTGGTCCTCGATTCCCCTACTCTGGGCAAGGGATTCTGTGCATCTACCCGATCTACTCCTCGCATGATTTTATACACCTCTATAAGATCACCCCTCATTTCCTGCTGTGCTCATTCCCATTTTTAAAATTCCAAATTCTACGGGTCTTTGTAGGTCCAGATGGGTTTGTTTACTCATGGTCTTCACTATTCTATTATGTAAATATTTCTGTTTTTTTATTCTCTTGTCACCGTGAGTTTTAAGCTTTGAGTTTGCTTTCTGTCTCTCCAACTGCAGTAACCAGTGTTACCTGTTTGGGAAGCTTATTTGTTATCTTTGTTATTGAAGATGAGCTTTGCTCCCTCGCTGATCATTTCACCCTTCCAGACAACTATCTGAAACTGAACTGGGTCTATTGCATTTTTTGTGGCCAATATTCTGGGGGTTTGCATGGATTTACTTTCAGATATACCCAGTGGTTGACTGTTTTGGGCTATTGGCCAGCCTTTCATCAGCTGACCGCGGGGGTGCCTGAGCTCGGCCGAAATATGCAGGATGGATTCCAAAGGTGGAGGACAAATTTCCAAACTCTGAAACTGGGAAATTGCCTGGCAAATCTCCATCTACTTAACTCGCTGTGAGGAAAATGGGTTCTCTAAAATTAATGGGAAAACGCTTTTACCAGGAGAATTCAATTTTGTTCAATATCTTTTGAGTGCAAAGTATTTTAACTTAAACAGGACTCGAGCAATTTTGAACGTTTGCAATTTTAAGGACATTCGATTCAATTGGCAGCTGGTGAGCCTGGGGATGGGGCACTGCTGGCCATCAAAGCCATTCAGTCAGCGTGACTGGCCCCCTGTGCTGGGAGAGGCTCTGGACCTTGGTGATGGGCCACAAGTCAGCACTTTTAAGACTCTGTGGTCTAGGGCGCAGGTTACCTGGAATCTCTGGGCAGCAGACCTTGACTACACCTCCCTCCTTGCATCTACTTTACCAGGTTTTCAGTCTGCTCGTATTGCCTTCAATTTATCTTCCTTCTTTCAACCACGTTTCTTATTTTTCGCACCTCCCGTCCAACCCACTCCTAGTCAGAACAAGGGCAGGGTTCCATTCTCCATGGTTTCCAATCTACCAGCCTCTCCATTCAACAGATCAGCCTCCTTAATTTCTATTATTTCCAATACCATTTCACTATCAAGCCTTCTTTCTTCCTCCTTCCATTTCAGCATCCAAAAGGACTTTCTTTTCTGCCTTCTTGGTCCATTCTTTCATCTCCTTCAATTAGTTCTCATCTCATGATATTTTCCCAGGAGATAGTGGGTGATACAAAATATGCCTTTTCACCTTGTCCTTTCCGACATTCCAGGAATCCAAATCATCCTTCCAGGTGAAGCAGTAATTCATGTGTGCTGCTTCCAATTTGGGGTGTTGCATACAGTGCTTCGCTTTATCATCTTCTCTCCAAGCCCAGCCAGGATGACTGCAGAACCCTTTCTTTCAGCCTGCACTGCTAGCATCGAGCTTCCGGGGATCTGATTTTAATTCTCTGTCCCATTTCTGTTCTATAGTGCTCCAGTGATGCCCAACATAAGTTCGAGGAACATCATCTCATTGTTATCTGTACATATCAGACCCTAAGAGGCTAGTTAGAATGAATAACTTGCGATGCTCTTTTTCACTGATGAGGCTGTCTCTTTCAGTTTGTTTAACCTTTCAATTTTTTAAAATAATTATTACCATGACAGCTTTAGTGTGTCCCTATCACAGATATTGTCTGAAGAAGGGCCTGACCCGAAACGTTACCTATCCTTGTGGCCCAGAGATGCTACCTGACCTACTCAGTTATTCCAGCACTTTGTGTCTCTTTTGTAAACCAGAATCTGCAATTCCTTATATCTACAGATATTGGGTCTGTGTTTTTCACCCCGACCTATCTCTGCAACTTAAAACATGCTTGCCTTTGCTCCATTCCCGTACTAAAGAAGAATTCTTGACTCAAAACATTGCATCTCTCCCCAGTGCTGGTGTTGGACCTGCTGAGTACTTCCAGTACAGGTCCATTATCGGTTTTCCAGCACCCTTGGTTCCAGTGCCTTTCCGGATTATCTGTTTTGCTGGACAAACAGAGGCCACGGCCTCGAAGAGTAGTCGAACAGTATTGGAACAGTCCCCCAGGCCGCCAAAGGTACCAGTCTGCAAGGTTGGCAGTGAATCCGCCTACAGGAACTGATCTGCCGGCCCCGGCCGGGCCAAAGTTCCAGAGCCCCGGCCATAGGGGGCCGATTCGACCAGCAGATCGTCGCGGAAGTCCCATTGAGGTCGAGATCAGCCGCCTGGCCTAGGCACCACATTTTCTGGGTGGAGGGGTTGTTCAAGTGCACTCTTAATTTTGTCCAGATTAAAGGAGGTGCCGGACCAACAGTTGTGAGAAAATCAGTGGTGGATCTGTATATTCTAGTTTTGTTTCTTTAATATTACCAAACTAACCAGCCACAATCCATTGGCTGCTAACTCTTGATTCTTTGTCCAAAGGTCTCTCTGTCTCAACCATCTGTCACACAGGACTCATAGGTCTTGGTAACTTGGCCATACATTGATTTAAAAATTCTCACCCATGTGCAAATTGGTGTTTATTTGTCTTTCTCTTTGTGTATTCTTGTGGCTTCTTGAGCACTGCAGTCCTCTGACCTTGGCACCGATTTCCAATTCTGGCCTCTCAACGTTTCCGATGTTAATTCTTTCATTGATGGCAGCCGTGTTTCAATTTACAAGCTCTTAAGCTTTGGAATATTTTCCCTCTGCATCTTTGCTTTTTTTTAATATGCACCTTAAAACCTATAATTTGATCATGCATCTGTCTGAATATCTTCTTTGTACTTTGGTGTCATATTTTGTCTGAAAGTGACTTAGTTTCTAAAGAGTGATTTTGATTTCTGAGTATGTGTAGTTGTATATGGATTCCCACTTTAGCATTGTGCCCCGTGCTCTAGTCCAACTTGTTTATGTACAATGGGAACAAACATGCACCCAGCATGTTACTGTGACCCCACAGCATTTTCACCCACGCCCCCCTGCATCCGATTCCATTTGTTCTTGAATTCCAAGGTATTAGTTGCCTCATTGAGCTTTCTGAGAATCCCATCTGTTGCGTTGATTTTTTAAAAACTTGCCCAGTTTGTCATTTCAAAGCAATCTGAGCTCCATTAGTATACAGACCGCTTAATATTTATGCTTGTGCCCAGCTCCATTGGGTCGCCTGGACCAGAAAACCATCTATCTATATACTAAAACTCGTTTGTTTGTTTGTTCCTGAACTACAGCCAAAATGGTACATGATAGCGCAACAATTTTAGACCCACCTTACTCACCGTCGTCCCTTTGGTGCTAATGGAAGAAATTTCATTGAAATCGGTGTTATATTTTTTAAGTTATTCACATTTTAAAGTTTAAATCTATCTCCTAGGGAGGGGGGGGGGGCGGGTGGAGGGAGGGAGGGGGTGGAGTGGTGGGGAGGGAGTGGGGATGGGGAAGTGGGGGAGGGGAGGGAGGAGGAGAAGGGGAGGGGGGAGGAGAAGGGGAGGGGGGGAGGAGAAGGGGAGGGGGGAGGGGGGGAGGAGAAGGGGAGGGGGGAGGGGGGGAGGAGAAGGGGAGGGGGGAGGAGAAGGGGAGGGGGGGGGGGGAGAGGGTGCTGCACCAATACAGGAGAGGTTTGGGCTCAACAGGTCCACGGTCTAGTTTTAGCTAAATTTCATCAGGCTTTCAGCCAAGCCTAAACTGTCCAAAGATATATCTGTAGTTCTCCATTGTTTACCAGTTGTTGGCCTACTGAACTTGTAACATGCATCCTTTTATTCTCCCTATTTAAGGTGGAGGAGGAAGATGAACATGAATATTTAAGACTTGGCCAGCAGCCGCCAAATGTATTCTTTATATCTTCTACAAGTTCATGCCTTTGCTGTTATCGGCTATACCAAATTGAAGTATATTTAAAATCTAATATAGATTTTTGTATTGCAATCACGCCTGTATCAATTAATTTGGATATATTTGAGGGTCCAGTTTATATGTAATTTTTATTTTAATTCAATATTTTCTGAACTTATTTATATACAAGGACAAAAGTAGTCATTTGTATTGAATTAAATTTACTGTGTTCTACTGATATAACAATACTTAATTTACAAAACAGAGCATTGTGAGATGATTGTTCAGTGAAATTGGGTTTAAAATAAATGTTTGTTACAAAGACTTTTGTGTGAAGTTTTACCTTGGAGCCAATTGACTGGGATCACGTGCAAGTAGTTTTAGCATGGAAGTAATCATTGCGTAATATTTGCATGAAGTAAAGGGTCCATTAAGTGGAGAGGCTGCCTCAGCTCCAGCATCTTGGTTCAATCCTGACATCCAGTGCAGTCCTGTAACCATGTGGAGTTTCCCCGGAAGCCCTGGTTTCCTCCCATCCCAAAGATATGCAGGTTGGTAGGTTATTTGGCCAAAGTAACTTGCCCTTTGGTATGTTGGTTACGGACAGAATTTTGGAGTTAGTTGATGGGAATCTGAGGAGAATAGGATATATGAAAGACAGGAGAATGTGATGATAGCACTGACTCAATGGCCTGAGTGGTCTCCTTTACTGTAATCCTGCCAGCCGTGAATTTTAAAATGTTTCATTCTAGGGGAGGTGGGAGGATCACCGATACTCTGGAATCTCTTCGAAATAATTGTTCACCTACCCAAATGGAAACGTTATTGAAATGTTGCATGGCAATCAGTCCCAAGTTTAACATTTCCCTCAATCCTAGAATTGGATCAAATGACCTAAGAGGAAATTTATTTTTATAATTGACTGGAGCTGTGCCCAGATAGTTTTTAATAGCGTCTGAATCTGTGCAGAAATTTGATCAATAGACCTTTTGAAAACCTAGCATTGAAATGGTTAAGCACATTTTAAAATTCAGGCAGTCGATGAAATTCTTTGTTTAAAAACAATAAGAACCAGTAGCGACTTTATCTCTTGATACTGCTTCTTGTGTTTCCCAATGTTTTACCCATGATCGCCTAGGCTCTTATAATTCTTGGCTCTCCTGGATGAGTTCCAAGTCTCCATTATTTTTCTACGTCTTTGTGTGAAATTCTCATTACGGTTTGGGCATTATGTTTGAGGGACAATTTGGTAAGTGCTTTGGCAGCTAGATGCTTTATCATTATCTTTAGCATCTAAGCTAGCAGAGCATCTTTGGCAGAAACAATTTAAGTAAAAACTGAATTTGTTAAATGAAAGCTAATAGGCATATAAGCAGCCTAATCTTATATAACACAAGCAAACCAACATTCCATCCAACTATCAAGAGACCCTTACTTTGCCCGCCCCTCTCCGAGTCTCTTTCTAAACAAACTCTTAGTTGAACAGGGTTTTTTGATCCTGAAAAGTATTAGCAGGATTTTCTGGATTTTGAGTGCACAGTAAAGTACCAAATTTGTGGTGCTCTTTGTTCAAGTAACTAAGGAGTTTGTGTTCCAGATTTTAAAACCTTTCACTGGTTGATCCATTTAACCTTTCAGTGATCATAGTGACGGCAAGCCATTTTTGTGTGAGAAACGAGTCTTTGCCTCCAAATTTGCCAGTGAATAGATCCAAACTGAATTTTCCCGACTATTAGAATACGAAGGGATTCCTAACAGCAGTAATGGAAGATGCTCTGGAAAATATCCCCAGGAATAATATCAGTTCATCTACAAATTCCACTGAATTGGAGCCCAAATCTGCATTTGTGCAATGGGAGCATAACATTGTTGCAGCATACTTGATAACAGCAGGTATTTGGTTGTATTTTTAAAAATTTAAATTAATGATAGAACAAGAGTGGGTTAAAATATGTTACGCGCTAAAAGTTAGAAAATAATAATTGTTTGTCTTCAGATCAGTAGGAATATTAGTCAATCTAAAATTAAAGCAGCTCGGTGTCACAACACAGATTTATGTAATATTCATGAACGTAAATGCGCTAGTCAGTTGAAATTTATGTCAAAATATCAAAATTGTTTGCCTGTATTCATGTTTCTAATTGAGAATGTGAAGGAAGATTATGAAAGATATTTTTCATCCAGGTAATGGTATGGGTGTGTAACTCAATGAAAGGGTGGTTTTAAAGGAGAGACAGAGTGCTGGAATAACTCCATGCAGCATCTCTGGAGGACATGGATAGATGACGATTCGTGTTGGGACCCTTAGACGAATAAAGGCATGACTCCTCGTATTTAAACAATATTTGGATGAATACTTGATGGGCTCTGACCTGTAAAATTACAGATCCTAATACTGGGAGGTGGAATTAGATTTTTAAATTTTTTTTTAGCACCTGGATATGATGGGCCAAATGGCTTCCTTCTTTGCCTTAAATTTAATTAAAAAATTATACTGAGTGAAACCTTGATGGTGTTAGCAAGGAACAACAGTGCAGATCTTTCAAAATAAAGAATCTTTAATTTGATCACAATGGAACTATTAATAAGATATGTGTCGCTGTGCTTCATTGCAGGAATATTAAGTCTGCTCAGCAACATAATAGTATTAATTATGTTTGTTAAGTTCAAGGAGTTCCGCACAGCAACCAATGCAATCATTGTGAACCTGGCTTTTACTGACATTGGGGTGAGTGCCATTGGCTACCCGATGTCAGCAGCTTCAGACCTGCACGGTAGTTGGAAATTTGGTTATTCGGGATGTCAGGTCAGTTTGCAGACATTCTGTTGTTAATACCTGGTGGAGATAGAAACTTTCATGCAGTAATTTTAGAATGTATTAATTTTCCCTCATTGTAATCATTTCTTAACTGCTGTTGAATTGCTTTTGCAACTCAATTCACATTTCCTCTGATTTTTGTATGATTTAAAAACATAGAAGCATACAAAATAGGTGCAGGAGGAGGCCATTTGGCCATTCGAGCCAGCACCGCCATTCATTGTGATCATGGCTGATTATCCACAATCAGTAACCTGTGCCCAACTTCTCCCCATATCCCTTGATTCCACTAGCCCCCAGAGCTGTATCTAACTCTCTCTTAAATTCATCCAGTGATTTGGCCTCCACTGCCCTCTGGCAGAGAATTTGTTTTTAGAACAGTGAATTAGAAAAATGTAAATGTTATCACTAAAGTGACCTAATCCAAAATAAGGCATCTCAGTTCATTGAAACGTTTTCTGTCCAATGTAATACTGATAGGTTCAAATTTTTATGTTTTTGTAAATATTTACTTTTGCTTATGGCAGTGTGATGTATGGGAAGAACATTTTTAAAAATAAACTTGCTGTAATAGATGCTATAATTTATAATCCTTAGTTTATAATACTTGCTGATTGAAGCACATGCCAAAATATTTTTTTAAACAAAATGAAAGTCATTTACTTGTGAAATTGTGAAAATAATGTGTTTAACAGCTTAAATTACCTTGTTTGAGTTAGCAAGAATGAAATGCACATTTCATTTGATCTAGCAGTAGTTGTGGGGGTTTCTCTGATTGTCATATCTAGTGGAGTGCCCCCGAGAATCAAATTAATGATTACATTATTAATTATTTACTATTTATATTAATGACCTGGAGGTGTAAGGGTGCCAAGTTTGCTGACGGTAGAAAAATCGAAGGCATGTTGCAATGAGGATATTGGAACTCTGCAGCTGAATAGTGATAGGAAGAGTGGGCAAAAACTTAACAAATGGAGTTTAATACCGAAAAGTATGCAATAATGCATTCTGCAAGAGAAAATTAGAAACAAGTTGTTATCTAAATGGAGAAAGCCTCCAGATGAGCACAGTACAAAAGGTGCCTCTGTGCACAAATCACAAAACATTGCCAATGGGGTGCAACTAATGGTTAGGGAGGCAAATGCCATTTTGGCCTTTATTGCAAGAGGCCAAAGTAGGGAAGTATTGTTATAGTTGTGCAGGTTACTGCTGAAGCTGCACTTAAAGTACTGTGGACAGTTTTGCCTTCCTTAATTAAGAAATGATGCACTGGCATTGAAGGCAGTCCAGAAGAGATTCTTAGGGCTAATCCTGGGGATCAGGTGGTCCTTTCTCAGGTGGCCAAATAAATTCTTTGCAATATTTAGGAATAACAAGTGATTTATATTGAAACATACAAAAATCATAAAGGGTATGACGGGGTAGATGTTGAGACAATTCCACTAGTGGGAGAATCTAGAACTTGTCGGAACTTGCAGAGACTTGTGACTCTCTGGATTCCTCTCCATCACAGTGTTGTGAGGCCAGGTGGTTGAGGGTATTTTACAAGAGGAAGCAGATACATGTTTTACAGATCAGATAATTGATCACAATGGGGAACTGATGCAGAAGAGCCCATGAAGCCCAGGCAGAATGAGGTATGGATTCAGCTGAAATTTATATCCTTTAATTAAGGAGTTCGACTTAAGAGAATTAGGGTTGATAATTTTTGCAGCACATTAAGATTCACTGTGGGATGTTTTAATAATTACTCAAAATGGATAGTGATAATGGACAAGAAATCCCGACTCCAGTGCATGGCAATCCTATATGTGAAGTTGCATCACTACTTATATGTTCCCCATACATGTTTCCATCCTAATCATTCACTAGTCTGACGATATAATTTATTATTTTTACTGAAGATAGACACAATGCTGGAGTAACTCAGCGGGACAGGCAGCATCTCTGGAGAGAAGATCTCTGGGTGACGTTTCGGATCGAGACTCTTCTTCAGACCCTAATTAGAATTGAAATGACATAAAATATGCCATATCTGCTATCACAATCTGAATGCTTAAGTACCATTCAGGATAAAGTTAAATCACCATATCCTCAGGGTACTACAAGAGCAAAGGCTTGGATTTTGTCAGCATAAAATGGCCATGGGACCATTTGCTCCTTCTCACTGGTTGAAAGTTGTTCATGGATATGAATTTATTCATATAAGTTGTTCATGGATATGATGCTTTTATTTTCTATATCAAAAATACAAACAGAAGTAGCCCATTAATCCCACCTTACCTCATGCCTGCTCCCCTATTCAATAAGATGAGAGCTGATTTTCATTTATTTTAGTTCACTGCCTTCTTGAACAGAGAATTCCAAGTATTCATTAGCTTCAGATTTAAAAAAAAATCTGATGTTTGTGCTGAATGCCTGAAAAATTCTGATGTTTGTGCTATTTTGAGTCTGTGATCCTTGGTTTTGCACACCTCAAATAGGCATTTGTTGTATATTTTACCTTTGGGCACTAGGGTGATTGAAGATTGATAAATATATTGTGAATTCACTGGATAATAATTTTATTTCTGTTGACATCCTTCCACACAAATCCCATCAAGGCAACCAAAATGTGGTTTGGGGGAATGTTACCATGAGATAATATTATCCCTCATCACAAAAGATTTCACTGAAGTAACTTTGACAGGCCTCCTTGCTTTTTGAAAAGCGGTGCATTAATTTAACTTCCATCATTCACTAGCAAAACGGCCAGAGAGGAGGCAGCTAAAGGACAACATGGCTCACAGCCTAAAAGCCATTTCTTTTTGTGTTTCAATTATGTTTGCTTTCTTTCAGGCATACGCGGCTCTAAATATCTTTTTTGGGATGGCAAGCATTGGATTGCTTACAGTGGTTGCTATTGATCGGTACCTGACCATTAGTAAGCCCGACCTAGGTAAAACCAATACTTAGAAGTTGATTCTAAAATAACAAAGACAGTTATATTGCCCTGAATTTCTGAATTTGAAAAAAAATATTGACTTTCCCTGTAACAGTTATGGAAGGCAAAATGCTAAAGTGTGAAGTTTATGTTGATCAAAATCTGAATGATCAGGGACCACATTTGAATATAGGAGGTACCATCCAGACTAATTAGAGTCTTGGAAGTTGTCTGTTTCTCCATCCATTTTTACCAATTCCTTCTCTCCGCATGCAGCTTTGGCTCAAACACCAGTACCTTCAAGATTCAAGATCAAGATTCAAGATTCAATTTATTTGTCATCCAAAAAACAAGTTTTTTGGACGAAATTTCGTCACCCACAGTCCAACAATAAGAGCAATAAAATAAGCAAATTACACAACCCCAACCAACACAAAACCCCCCAAAAAGCTTTTGAGCTACAATGTGGATGTGCAATCAACCCCATGCCTCTATCAATGCAGAGTCTGTGCTTTGATAGAGTGGCCCAGAATGAATAATCATCTCATTTTTCTTTCACTTGCTGTGGAGATGATCCTGTTTGCCTTTAGTTGTCTTCCCCAGAAGGGCTCAGCTGAGATGAGAAACTTCCAATGTAGTTTTGTTTAGTTTAGAGATATAGCGCGGAAACAAGCCCTTCGGCTCACCGAGTCTGCACTGACCAGCGATCCCCGCACATTAACACTATCCTGCACACACTAGGACAATTTACACATATACCAAGTCAATTAACCTGCATACCTGAGTAGACACAAAATTCTGGAGTAACTCAGCAGGACAGGCAGCATCACTGGAGAGAAGGAATGGGTGACGTTTCGGGTCATCATCATCATCATATACATACAGCCGGAAACAGGCCCTTTCGGCCCTCCAAGTCCGTGCCGCCCAGCGATCCCCGTATATTAACACTATCCTACACCCACTAGGGACAATTTTTACATTTACCCAGCCAATTAACCTACATACCTGTACGTCTTTGGAGTGTGGGAGGAAACCGAAGATCTCGGAGAAAACCCACGCAGGTCACGGGGAGAACGTACAAACTCCTTACAGTGCAGCACCCGTAGTCAGGATCGAACCTGAGTCTCCGGCGCTGCATTCGCTGTAAAGCAGCAACTCTACCGCTGCGCTACCGTGCCACCCTTCATCAGTCTGAAGAAGGGTCTCGGCCTGAAACGCCACCCATTCCTTCTCTCCAGAGATGCTGCCTGTCCTGCTGCACAATGCAGTGTGCATTGTGTTGGTACATTGAATGTTCCATCGCTGTGTGAATCTATTGTGGTCCATAAATCGATTAATATTTCCAACAGGAAGGAAGATGACTGGTGCTACCTACACAGCTCTGATCACAGTTGCCTGGACAAATGGCCTATTCTGGGCCCTCATGCCAATAATGGGTTGGGCAAGCTATGGACCTGATCCAACAGGAGCCACTTGTACCATTAATTGGAGAAACAATGACTCGTATGTTTTCTATGCACCTGCTTTACATTTTTCCCTCAAAAATATGTTCTCTATTTCTGAAACTGAAAATAAACACAAATTAAAAGTTGTATGTGAAATATTGCCAAAGAGGAACATTTTCAATTAATTATTTTTACATTTAACATGATTTCTTTACGAATTTCCTTCTCACCTCATGATGATTATTTCCAGTACTCCACCCCCGCATCACCATTCCACTTCTCAGAGGCATAACAGGGGTTAAAACAGTGCTTACTTTTTGCAGATTTATGGTAAAGCCTGATTCTCTTCCAGTCAACCAATTGTGACCATAATTGTGATCCTTGCTGAACACTGGCCAATTGTTTTCTCCTCATAGTCAAAATGAAGCACTTTCCAGCTTCACAGTCCAAAATGGACCCAGCCTTTCCTGCCTTGCCCCAGTAACTTGAAACAATCATTCTTGCTTCAGCACTGTGGATCGATCTACTACCCACAGTGGTCATCTTCATACTGAATTGGGATGTTGAGTGGATATTTTATGTGCTGCCCATCTTTTTCAAACTAAACACAATTCCCGCAACATATTTTACTTGAGAACCATAAAGGGTAGAGTCTTTCATACCATTATCCTCTCGTAAACAAATCTGTATTTAAGATCCAAAAGGGGACTGCACTGATTTTTATTTTTGTGTTAATTTTGGTTCATTCCAGGATTAGGAAAAGTGACCATGACATTGGAGGCATGTATTACACAAGGTTTAAGAACTATCCATAATAGGATGTTTAGACTGCCATTGAAATACAAAAAGATTTTCATGTAAACATACTGGATATTTGTCTCTCACAGTTGCTCGTTCATAGGTTCATAAGTGATATGAGCAGAATTAGATCATTCGGCCCATCGAGTCCACTCAGCCATTCAATCATGGCTGATCTACCTTTCCCTCTTAACCCCATTCCTCTTCCTTAAGCCCTGACAAGAATCTAACTCTGCCTTAAAAATATCCATTGACTTGGCCGCCACAGAACGTTTGTGGCAATGAATTCCACGGGTTCGCCACCTTCTGACGAGAGAAACAAATCCTCATCTCCTTCCTAAAGGTATGACTTTTAATTCTGAGTCCTAGACTCTCCCACTAGTGAAAACATCCTCTCCACATCCACTCTATCCAGGCCTTTCACTATTCGGTAAGTTCCAATGAGGTCCCCACTCATCCTAAACTCCAGCGAGTAGAGAGGCCCAGTGCCGTCAAATGCTCTTCATATGTTAACCCACTTTATCCTGGGATGATCCTTGTAAACCTCCTCTGGACCCTCTCCAGAGCCAGCACATCCTCAGATATGGAGTCCAAAATTGCTCACGATTATGAGATTGGATGACTTCCAACCGGGAGCTCGGGTGGTTTTAAATCAGATCCAGTTAAGATAAAAAAATTCAAAGCAGCTGCCACCTGCAGGCTGAATTTATGCTCTTGGAGTCATAGTCACACAAAATGGATGGAAGTCTGTTGGCCCAAAGCCTATGCCAACTAAGATGCCCCATCTACACTCATCCCATCTTCCTGCGTTTGGCCCAGATTTATCTAATTCATATTAGTTTCCTATTCATGTACCTGTCCAAATGTCTTTTAAAGAGATTTTTAAGGTGTCTAGTTCAACAAATTGAATTTTGGAGTTCAATTTAATGCCCTTTTGTTCTCTAGAGCATGCAATCTTTCTCTATACTTCTTTATAAGCACATAGCAACATACAAATAGACACAAAATGTTGGAGTAACTCAGTGGGACTGGCAGCATCTCTGGAGAGAACGAACGGGTCAAGAGGAAGGGTCTATCTTATCTGCTTGCACATAATTCATAGCCCTCCATTCCCTGCATAATCTATGTGCCCTTCCATAAGCCTCTTAAATACCACTATCATAAATGCTCCACCATTGCCCCCGGCAGCGTGATCCAGGCATTCACCACTTTCTGTATTTAAAAAAAACAACTTGCCCCATACATTTTCTTTAAACTTTGCCCCCTCATTTGAAAATCTATACCCTCTAGTACTTGATATTTCCATTCTGGGGGAAAAGGTTCTGACTGTCTACCCCATCTATGCCTCTCATAATTTTATATACTTCTATCAGGTCTCCCAGAAACCTTCTGTCGTTACTGCAAACGTAATCCAAGCCTGTCCAACTCTCCCTATAGCTAATACTCCCCAATCCAGGCATCATTCTGGTAATCCTCCTCTGCCTGCTCTCCACATCCTTCCTGTGATGGAGGCGACCTGAACTGCGTGTAAATACTCCAAATGCAGTCTAACCAAAGTCCCACAGGGCTGCATCCTGACTTCCAATCAACGTAGAATTTATGTTACATTTTCCGTTCTTTATCTTGGGCAAGGAAAATGTATGTGGAGGGCAGGGTGCAAATGTTTTTGACTTGATATTTCATGCTGATTCCTGGCCTGAGTTTCTCCTCCATTTTGCAATTTGGAATTGGATTGGATCCAAACCAATCTGCCAATATAGAATTTGCATTATATAATGTGCAAATTGAGGGAAAAGTAAGGCCAAATAGATTACTTAGGAGATCATTGGAACAGCAGCTGAACATTGTAATTTGATTTTATTGATTGCCTGGCTTTATTCTTAGGCTATTTGTTTCCTATACCATGACTGTGATTGCAGTTAATTTTGTGGTGCCACTATCGATCATGTTCTTCTGTTACTACAATGTGTCAAAAACAATGAAAAGAGTCGCACAACACAGTGGTATGGAAAATGTAACCTTGGATTGGTCTGATCAACTGGATGTAACAAAGGTAAGAATCCTTATTCCTGCATAACATATATTTGCACCATCCTAGAGGAAAAGCAATGGAGGTTTTTGTTCAGTTACAGTATTCTCTGTCACCTTCAGTTCTCCGATAATCATATCTTTAATTCCACCTTCATCTTTCTCCTATCAGCGTGCTTAAGCCCTTCCAGTCTGCTTTCCATCCACATAAAAATAAATGATATAATTTAAAACGATGCTTTTCACTGTACCACACATGGCAATAAATTAAACTGAAACAATATAGAAAACTCAGCATGTAGACACAAGAAACTGATGATACTGATCTGGAGCAAAACACTGCTGGAGGAACTCAGTAGGTCAGATAGCATCTGTGGAGGAAATGGACAGATGATGTTTTGGTTTGCGATCCTCCTTCAGACTCTGATCTGAAGAAGGGTCCCGACCAGAAATGTCTATTCCATCCCTAAATGTTGCCTGTCCCACCGAGTTACTCCAGCACTTCTTGTTTTGCTCACAACCCTGCACAATTTCAGCCATGTGTTCTTTGTGATTTTTAGAGTGATCAGCCTCTCCATTCTCCTTCACTGTTTTCCCTCTTCAATCCTCTTCTCTGGCCATACCTTCTTGTACTTCAGGCTTTTGGTACCCCAGTACAGTCCCAGCTCTCCTTGTGTACAGGTGCAACTTAGTTTGCCCACTTTTCTACTTTTTATAGAGAAAGTTAATGTTCTGGGATTTCACAGTGGCAAAAAATAAATATATATATATATATTTTTTGAACAAAGTTTATTTCTGAATTTTTGTTAATACAGCTTTGACAATTCAATGCATGAACACATTTGAACTGATAGATCACCCCCCCCCCCCCCCACCCACAATACCATTCAGAGGGTATACAACTTAAGTTATGCAAGGAAAATAAGTAAATAAATAAACATTAACATAAACATACAAATGATGTAAAATAATCATAGCTAAAGACAAAAATAAATAAATACAAAAAAAAAGATAAATTGTTAGAGTTTTAATGCAGTACACCATATTATCTAGGGCGCTAACATGCATAAAAACCGACAAGAGGGAAGCAGAAAAATGGGAATGTTAAGATTTAAATGAAACATGTATAACTTTATTATCTCATCTTCCAGATGTCTGTGGTGATGATTGTGATGTTTCTCGTGGCTTGGTCGCCTTACTCTATTATCTGCTTATGGGCGTCTTTTGGGGACCCAAAACTCATCACACCTGCCATGGCAATTATTGCTCCACTTTTTGCCAAATCGTCCACTTTCTACAATCCCTGCATTTATGTCGTTGCAAATAAGAAGTAAGAGGGTATTTTCTTGTGGAGAGACGCACTCGTGCACAGCGCTTATCCGAAACATGCTGATGTGTATTTCTGCTTTTCAGGTTTCGAAGAGCCATCATTGCAATGATACGCTGTCAGACTCAACAGGATCTAACCATCAGCCACACTCTACCAATGACCACCTCCCGGACTCCTCTAGCAGAATAAAACACATTACACTTGCATCTGCTTCAAAGATCTGCACCATTGTACTCTGTGATAAATAGTTTTACCATTCACCTTCTCATCCGTTAGACTTTGATTTTGTCTTCCACTGATGTTAAAATTACTTTAGATCTTTTTAATTCTAAACTGGATCTTGAACATTACTGGATGTAATTTTACAAATCTTTGTTTCGTGCCCTCCATTTCTACGTCCAGTTTACAAGAGGGAGACGATTTTGTAGAAAATCTTGCTGCACAACCCACTTCCCACAAGCCTCGCTGCATTATAGATCTCTCTCTCGATTATTTCCATTGGATTTATTTGTTAGCATCCTTGTTGTAATGCAATGGTCTGTAAAGAAAGGGTTAAAAGTTTGCAAAATGTGCCTGACTCTGCAGTCACAATGTCTGTTCTCGGTACATCAGCTAAATTTGAGAAATTAGAAGCAAAGGAGATGCAGTACCGTTCGGCAGAAGAATAAAACAAGATAACGTACAAGGTGACCATGCTCCAAGTCACTTAGGCTGTGCTCGATGCATGGACCAAGGGCAGAAGTCTGGAAACCAAATATAAAGGAAACAACTGCAAAGCCCACTGGTCTGGGATTTCACCTGAGGGCTGGATTGCGACCGGCACCAAGGAGACGACAACAGACAAGAACCCCTGCCTTCTTGGATTCGGGATCCGCCTGGTGTTGTTAAGTATTTGTCTTGTTTGTATGAGTAATCTTGTAAGAGAGTGTACCACAAAATAAAATGACTGTCTGCTGCCGAAATCATTATACCCTCCGTGAGAATAATTTGACGAACTTTGTGCAGCAATACATGGCCACAGCTGAAAAGCGAAACACCATAGTTTAAAATTTGTTATCTCTCGCCATTTTGCATAGAAATATAATTGCAGCTTTCTGCTTACAATTTGGGTTACTTGCAGTCATAGAGTCATACAGCACGGAAAGAGGCCCTCCGGCCCAACTTGCCCATGTCGACCAAGATGCCCCATCTACACTAGTCCCACCTGCCCAAGTTTGGCCCATATCCCTCTAAACCTTTCCTGTCCATGTACCTATCCAAATGTATTTTAAATTTTGGTATAGTGTCTACCTTCCTTTCTCTATTTCCTATGTAATATTTATTTTGCATCCCACAACCTTTCCTCCTATTACTTTACTCTGACATGTTTGAAGTACAAATGTTTTGTTGATGACAGCATACAGTACGTTTAATTTAGTTTAGTTTAGAGATACAGCATGGAAACAGGCTCTTCGGCCCACCAAGTCCGCACTGACCAGCGATCCCCGCACATTAACGCTGCCCTACACACACTAGGGATAATTTACATTTATACCAATCCAATTTACCGATAAACCTGTATGTCTTTGGAGTGTGGGAGGAAACCGAAGATCTTTGAGTAAACTCACCCTGTCATGGGGAGAATGTACAAACTGTACAGACAGCATCCGTAGTCAGGATCGAACCCGAGTCTCCGGCACTGCAAGTGCTGTATGATAACAACTCTACCGCTGCGCACAGAATTTTAAGAATGCATTTTCCATTTTCAATCTTCAACTTCTTGGGTTTCCAGATCCACTGAGTTCCTCCAGTAGTTTGCTTTCTGTTCCACTGCATTCATGCTGGAAGCCTTGCATTGCTTAGCTTAGAGATACAACGTGGAAACAGGCCCTTTGGTCCACTGATTCCACGTTGCCCTTCAATCACACGTGCACTAGTCCCACACACTAGGGAGAATTTACAGAAGCCAATTAACCTTCAAACCTGCACGTCTTTGGTATGTGGGAGGAAACTGGAGTACCCACACAGTCATGGGGAGAACGTACAAACTCCGCCCAGACAGCTCCCGTAGTCAGAATCGAACCCGGGACTCTGGCGCTGTGAGGCAGCAGCTCTACTGCTGCGCCACTGTGCTGTTTCTCACTGTGCTGTACTCTGGATCACTCAAATGTGAATTAAAATCCCGGACAATGCCCAGGATTGCTGGATTCCAATGTCCAACTGTAGGGTCCTTCATGAATTCCTTGCCAGATTTAGAGGGGCCTGGAACAAAAATCACAGACTTTGCCATTCAATTCCCATGTGACACCTTACTTTTCCATTTTCTATTTTAGTTTTCTAAGGATATTTAGCTGTTCTGAGTCATAAGGTGATACAACGTGGAAACAAGCCCAACTTCCCCACACCGGCCAACATGTCCCCACTAGTTCCACCTTGCCCGCATTTGGTCCATATCCCTCCAAACCTGTCCTATCCATGTACTTGTCTAACTGCTTCTTAAACGAGCAGAATTTCATCCTCAAGTGAATGGAACCAAATTTCAGAAGAGTGTGCTGTAAATTTAGTATGTAGAGCAAAGTATGAAATATTGTACTGCGCTCCCACGTGAAAATTCATAAAAAAATATGATTATAAACATTCTACCTGTATGCAGATGCAAACTCTACCAACCCTGATACCTGCATGTTTAAGAATGATATAGTTTAAATGCGTGGTAGACTACGAAATAGCTTCACACATTTAACTTGATAACCAGATCATTTGTATAGTCAACATTTCAATATGTTCATCTTAAGTGAATGCTGTCTAAAATGTAGTTTCTCATTGCTGAGTCTGAATAGAATATTTACATATTGAGTATAATGCAGGTAGAAGATTGTCATTAAAAAAAAGCAACATTAAATTCAGACTTCACATCATTCGTAGATGTGAATGTTTGAGGTATTATATTTCAGGAAATTTGAAGTAATATCAATTGTGATCTTTATCAGTGCATTAATTTGACCCAAGAAAACAACATTGATGTTACAGTAAATGATCCAGGGTGGAATTACCCATTCACTTTGAAAGGTCTCATCAATGCACATTACATCCACCTTGTGTGCTGTATTATTGTTTTTACTTTCAGACATAGAATCATTAATACTTTCCTACACCTTTCACATCATGAATAATGTACACAGATTGTAGACTTTCTGGAATCTGAAACATGTGCATCTGAGCATACTTTTATAATGTCACTGGTTGACTCTACAAAAGAAAAATACTCCAGATGATGGAGAACTGGAAGAAAACAATCACTCTTGGAAATACTGAGCAGGTTATAATAAAAGATCATTAACCTAAAAAGTGTCTGAAGAAGGGTCTTGAGCCGAAACATCACCTGTTCCTTTTCTCCAGAGATGCTGCCTGACCCGTTGAGTTACTCCAGCATTTTGTGTTTATCTTCAGCGTAAACTAGCATCTACAGTTCCGGCACAACCTAAAATGTTAACTCTGTCTGTTTCCCCTCTCCAAAGATACTGCCTAAACTGAAGAGTATTTATATATTTTTGTTGATTTATTTATGTTTGGGTTTAACAGAGAAGAGTGAATTTGCTATGTTTGTCTGTGCTGGCAGCCAGCCATTGGCAAACCTGATCACTATTGTTCTCAGGAAGGATTGGTGTAGTTGGGTGGGGATGAGAACTTCTTCCTGGATGTTGGGTAACTTGCATGTCTCCCCTTAATTATGTTTAGCCATGGATAATTTGGGACACTTTCATTGCAGAATAAAAAGGTGTTGGGTTCTTGACCCTAACCCTAATATTACTCCAGACACCTCAGCTCAACTCAGTATTATGGAGTAACTTTTCAGGGTTGCATTGGTAGATGCATTGAAGTATCTATGAGATGTTAAAACAGGGGAACCTTTTGGCACTATTTTGAAAAGAGTGATTAGTTGTCCTACCCAGTATTATTTCTCAGTTAAGATTCTAGAACGTGTAAATTGTGAATATCGACGGTGTCTAAATTGGCTGCC
The DNA here is from genome assembly GCF_053455715.1 of Rhinoraja longicauda. NCBI lineage: Eukaryota > Metazoa > Chordata > Chondrichthyes > Rajiformes > Arhynchobatidae > Rhinoraja > Rhinoraja longicauda. Next base: position 125,943,748 of record NC_135953.1, read on the forward strand.
ATGCATAAATACTCCATTAGATATAAATTGCCTTGGGACATGCCGAACAGGAAGGACACAATGTCATTGCAAGTCTCTTTTTCAAAAGGTGGAAGTGGTTGAATTCATGCAATGAATATCAAATAAAATTCACTGTTTTACCAGCAGAGGGCAGAGCAGGGTCACACTGAAACTAGGAAGGGGATTTGTTAAAATGCACCATCAATTTGCTGCTTTTTCCAGTTAGACTGCACATAACTTAAAAATACCTCTATTTTTTCTGGGTGTTAGCTTGTAAAGGAGCTGACCATGACCCATTTACATTTAAAAAATAACCCCCTTATAGCCATGTGTTCAGCCTTGTTCAATTTATCGACCCATAATTTGAAAGTAATATAATGGCAACTTTAAGAAAGGTGTCATTATTGGTGTTTAAGAATAAACACCCAGCAATTAGTGGTTAGGGAGTAATATACTGAGAGTTGCAAATCACCAAACTGCTGTATAATTTGTGTCAAATCTGCCTGGTTCCTCCCCAAAATTAGAGTTCACTTCTAACCTAATAAGTGTCTGGAAATTCTGATGTTTGTCAGTTCAAATAAATTAAATCTCTTCAGAAAGCTATTTAAGGTTGTTGGGGAGGCTTTTACTTGTAATTAAATAACTGTCTGCACAAACTACATAAAGGATCCAAGATTAAGTAATTTGCTTAATTGATTAAATTGATGTGCTGTCGTTCCTTCCCTTTTGTAGCTCACTTCCAATTAGTTTGCAAGTAGCTAGTAGCTAGTTCCTGATTACACAAGGAACATGCGCATTAAAAAAATGTTGAATAACAAGCAAAAAAACTTCCAGGTTCAAATGCCTAGGCTTCATGTGCTGTGGGAAAAAACAAAGTACAGTTCCCTGTAATTCGTTGATGAAAGTAATTTGCATGATTCTCAAGCTGCTACTTCAGACCTTTGAAGGAGGTTCTCCTCTTCTCTCCGATGAGAGTTTTGCAACACCCTCTCTCGCTGCTCCCCCTCTGTGCTGTTCTGATCTGTTCTTTTCACACCTAATACGTTTTTTGTACCTTTCCACATCTCGTTTCCCTCTCCCCTCACTCTCAGTCTGATGAAGGGTCTTGACCCGAAACATCACCTGTTCCTTTTCTCCATAGAAAGGATACAGTTGAGTTGAATCACAGCTGGTTTGGGAAGAGCTCTGCCCAAGACTGCTAGAAATTGTAGAGTTGTAGATGTAGCCCAGTCCTTCATACAGACCAGACTCCCCCACCATTGACTTTACCTACACTTCACACTACCTCAGAAAAAGAACCAACATTAATCAAAGATTTGTCCCACCTCAATCATTCCTTCTCTCTGCTCCCATCAGGTAGAAGGTACAGAAGCTTGAAAGCACACACCACCAGACTCAGGAACAGCTTCTTCTCCTCCATGATCAGGCTTATGAACAGTCCTTGCTTAAACTGGGGTACTATCCTGTTCACCCTATTTACCACTACCCCCATGTGGACATTGGATTTTGTCTATGGATTTGATGCATGATAATGCTGAGAACTATATTCTTCCCCTTTGCTCTACTTATTGTACCTAAGTTGAACTTAAATCTACATTGCGCAAACAGTGGTAATATTGAATTGTAAGGAGAAACATGGCAAATTAGGTCAATCCTGCTTCTGGGTCAAAATTCTTTTGATCTAAAACTTTGTATAAGATAGGGAACCTATTGGCGAGCATCTAAATGAAGGGTATGCCTGCCTATGGCACTGATACATTTACATTGGCAAAGAGGCCACTGAAATCAGGAGGCTACCATCTTCTCTTAACTATACTGTTCAGTTCATTTGGAGTAAAATGTGTTGATAGCAAGTTTAGAAATGGAATATCTCACTGTATAGTTACAGGGTTATGTGTGTCAGAGATTATGGGGAGAAGGCAGGAGAATGGGTTTAGGAGGAGAGATAGATCAGCCATGGATTTTAGAAAAGGTGAAATCCAGTAAGAAGATGGCTTGGTATGGGTATGAAGCGGATTAATGGACTGGCCATGTTATTGGACACATAAGGAACTGCAGATGCTGAGATCTTGAGCAAAACATAAAGTGCTCAGCGGGTCAGGCACCATGCGTGGAGGGAATGGATAGGCGACGTATTGGGTCTGGACCCTGAACAGTCTGAAGAAGAGTCTTGTCCCAAAATATTGTCTATCCATTCCCTGCACAGATGCTGCCTGACCTGTTGAATTACAGCAGCAGTTTGCATTTTAGTTGTGTTATTGACTTGCACTTTTTAGAACTTGATTTTTATAACATTGCATAATTTAACCACATAATGTTCAGGCATGCATCAATACTTTGTGTCCTTTTTGGTAAACCAGCATCTGCAGTACTTTGTGTCTACGTGGAACTAGTGTGAATAGGTGCTCGACGGTCGGTATGGACTCGGTGGGATTTTTAAAACTGATAACTGAAGGTACAGTAACAAATAAAAGTAACATAAGTAATTACAAAACAGCGCCATGCGTAGATTATTTATCGCTGTGCAATGGAACTACATCTCCCTTAAGTATGTTCAGCTGAAAACTAAGCTCTTCCCAGAGATATCTGAAGGTTGCATGACCTACAAGTCTCAGCTAATCTCCTGTAATCCTCTGTTACCGGCCTGATTCCTCCACCTATTGAAACCGAAGATGTATCAAAATCAGGACTAAAAGCTTTATTTCGCACCTAGTTTTGTCGACTTTGAATCATGTATTTGATTCCTATCTTCCTCCTGTTGGCGACTGTTTGTCAAGAAGTATCTTCGTTCTGCCCTTCCCAATGTACCTGCATCTTCCACGGTGGCAGTGATGGCACCGGGACTAGGTAAGTCAATTAACGTTAAAGAGGGGGATGGAAATAGTCCCACGGCTCGCTGGCGATATGTGAAGCAGATCGACAAATTTGAATCCACAATTTTTTAACTAACCTGTAATCATTTGTCAAAATCCGCTTAAAAATAATTTCCAGTGTTGGGATGGAATATATTTCCTTGATGCTGTACAATGTTGTGAGATTATATCTCATCCTCCTTAACTTGTAAAGTGTCAGTGAATATGCAATAATTTCTAACATGTGCTTGATTGCAAACATTACCAATGGTTAACACAATCCCAATAAACCAGCTGAATGTTCCTGATTCTAAGAACTATTGAGAACATGTTTCAAATTTTTATTGTGTGGCAAAGTCGCACAGAGAACATAACCAGATGATTAAATGGGAAATACAAAAGTCTTACAAGGTTGAGCATAATACTGAAGAGGCTTTTTATCAGTCAGCTTGCCCATTAGAATTGAATGGCATTGGCCACACTAGTTGGTGCAATTACATATAGTTCTGCTGTAATTTTGTTGTTGCTTTTCAACGAAACCTTGTGTCATTACAAAATTGTGTTAGAAAAGCAATTATGTCAACTGGAGAAAGGGATTAGGGGCAGGAGAGTTCCAGACATACTATAACAAAGTGCGTGATTTAAAAAAATAAAAGTCTTGTTAATAACTTTAACTTTACTTTTGTTTCTGGAAGCTAAAAATACTAAAGGCTATATGTACAACATAGAACTGCAGATGCTGGTTTAAACTGAAGATAGACACAAAAAGCTGGAGTAACTTAGCGGGACAGACAGCATCTCTGGAGAGAAGGAATGGGTAATGTTTCGGGTCGAGACCCTTCTTGAGACCCGAAAAGGCTATATGTATCATTGTTTAATAGAGTAGTATTACACAAGTATGACTAGAAATGATAGCTTATCAATTTAAATGGCAATCTATGGTGAAACCAGTAGTCTGTGTTCTTAAGAGACGATGGGTGTCTGATTACTGCAAGGGTTAAATAAAAACATCTTTTGCATGATAGCCCACAAGAATACGGAAGTGATGGGGTGGAGTGTGTGTGTCATTGTGGAACTCAATAAAACATTAAGTTAGGCCGCTGTCAGTGATTTGTCTATAATTCTACTATCGGAAGCACTACGAAAGATGCAGAGAAGATTTAAAGAAAGTTCCAAGGCTGGAGAACTTTAATTGTGAGGTGAAATTTGTCAGATTCCTAATTTCTGTGTGAGAAGGAAGACTGAAAAGTTAATTGAGATGTATGAAACAGTGAAGATAAATGTTATATGGCAAAGAAACAAAACACTGCAGATGGTTTAAGTTTATTATTGTCGATGTACTGAGGAATGGTTACAAGCTTTATTTTGCATGCTGACCAATCATTCAGATAATGTTATAGATAAATCAAATCAACGCAAACTCAAGTACAATTGATAGAATGAAGGGGTGGGTACAGAGTACAGAATGTGATTCTCAGCATTGTAGCACACCAGTTGCATAGACAGAGTCCAATGCCCACAGTGGGATAGAAGTGAATTGTACAGTACCCTAGCTCATAGAAAGACCATTCAGAACCATAAAAAATAGCTGCAGGAGTTGGCCATTTGGTGCTTCGAGCCAGCACCGCCATTCAATATGATCATGGCTGAACATCCAAAATCAGTACCCCTTTCCTGCTTTCTCCCCATCTCCCTTGATTCCGTTAGCCCTAAGAGCTACATTTAAATCTCTCTTGAAAACATCAGAAATCGGAAGTAAAATCATAAAATGCTGGAAGTGCTCAGCAGTTCATGCAGCATCTACGGGTAGTGAAACTGAGTCAATGTTTCATGATTTGAATCTTGGTGAGAAATGTTAGCTGTTTCTCTTGCTGAGGATGCTGTCTGACCTGCTGAGCATTTTTCAGTTTTATTTATGAAAAGTAGAAATTTGTTTCTCTCTGAATTTTGATAATTAGAGGACTGACATTTCGGCCAAAGGAGTTCAGGAAAGTCTGAAGAAGGGTCTCGACCCGAAACGCAACCCATTCCTTCTATGCAGAGATGCTGCCTGTCCTGCTGAGTTACTCCAGTATTTTGCGTTTATCTTCAGTGTAACCCAGCACCTGCAGTTCCTTCCCACACATTAGGAAAAGTGTTGCAAGGTCCAGAACGTCCTGAAATAGTGATCAAGGCAGTAACTATCATCACTTTATGAATTGGACAGGTATTTGATGAGCTGCACCCTGCAATATTCCAGGTTGAGAAAGTGAAATGGGATTAACATAAAATGGTACTTTCTTCACTGGAGTGGACAAGATGGTTAAATGACCTTGATGTGCAGTAATATTTTATGATTCTACGTGCCATTTTATTTGTGATCCTTTCAGGATCCTTTCAGAAATACAGAAGTCTGCCCAAAGCTCGATGTTGATTTCATAAAATTATGAGATGGTAAATTTGAAGATTGATTACAAACGCATTTACATTATTCAATTTGGAACCAGAATCTGAAATCTCAACAAACTAAACTTTAAAATTATGAACTGTGAGATGGAAATGGAAGAAAACAAGAGTGGCTAATTGAAAATACACAACAAACGACTACAAGAGCTTCTGTAGATATTTAAAGAGGAAGAAAAATATGATAGTTAATGCTGGTCTCTTACAGAGACTATGAAGCTATTTTATTGACCAAACATGAATATATTAACTCGTAGTTTCTAAGTGGAATAAAATGCACTATAAAGAAATAATGGCATTAAAATATTATACAAGAGTAAAACAAAAATGCATGTGTTTTTAATTAAAAAATACAAAATAAAAGTAAAGTATCACTAAAGAAGATGGAGCAAAAGATAGGCAATGAGTGCTTAATCTGTAGTAGAAACAGAAGTTAATAAATACAACAGAACCATATTAAATTCTTGTTATTTATTAGTTTATCAGGGTTAAAGTGAAATAACATGAAAGATGTCTAGAAAAATACATATTTCAATCACTTTGTTTTTACAGGTCCGTATTATGCAATGACCCAGACATGTCTGAGATCCCTGTCAATGTACCAGTGGACACTGTTAAACTTCGAGTTGAGAAGACTGTTATCCGCCGTCTGCCTCGTGAAGCATTTTATTACCTTGTGGATTTAAGATATCTTTGGTTAACATATAATGCCATCAACACCATAGATCCTCAAAGCTTTTACAACTTAAATGAACTCCATGAACTGCGCCTGGATGGAAATCTGCTGTCATCCTTTCCCTGGGAATCACTGAAGGAAATGCCAAATCTCCGGATCCTTGACCTGCACAATAACAGGCTGTCCACTATCCCCGCCAGTGCAGCCCCGTACCTCAGAAATGTAACCAACATCGATATATCCAGCAACAAACTGACTACTCTGCCGTCCGACTTGTTGGACCTCTGGCCAGCTTTCTCAACACACCAAAATCCAGCTCGGAGAGTGATCCTAGGTATGTTCTAGTCGATGGTACAATAGTCGACGGTCTGTCTGCTGCACTACTGTTGAATTAGGTCTTACGGTCATAAGGAATAGGAGTAGAATTAGGCCATTCGGCCCATCAAGTCCACTCCGTCATTCAATCATGGCTGATCTAGCTCTCACTCCTAACCCCATTCTCCTGCCTTCTCCCCACAACCTCTAACACCTGTACAATTTAGGAATCTATCTCGGCCTTAAAGATATCCACTGATGAAGCAATAATATGCCAAGGGATAGGTTCAGTTACTGTCCCCATCAAGTTCTTAGCTGTAAGGCCAGGGGTGAGGATGTACGGACACTGGAATAGAGTAGAGCAATCTTGTGGGATAAGCTGAGGGAAAATCCTAATGAAATGCAGATACTGGAAATCTGAAATAAAACCAGAAAATGTTGGTAACATTCTGCAGTTCGGGCAGCATCTGTAGAAATAGATATAACATTTCAGGATGAATGGTCTTTGACCTGATACGTTATCCCCTGGTATCTTTCCACAGATGCTGCTATGACCAACAGTTTCTGCTTTCAAAAAGGCAAATAAAAATTCAGTTCATTTTATTTTATTAGTTAATATTTGTATTTTTTTTTAAATGGAACGAATTAAATTTGTTTTGTGATTACATAGAACTATTTAAATAGCTTTGAAATATTTCGATCAGAAACAGTAGAAAATTGTTCATAAAGCCACTGACAGTGGCAAGCTTTTGCTCTTTAACTCCACAATGCCCATAGTTATTTTACACAAGACCGTAGAAGGTTTTGTAAAAGGCCACAAAGTTTTCAAAATCAAAATGCTGCAAAATCCAGAAAAATTAATGTGAACCAGGGTAATGGATAAATAGGGCTTAGTTCAGCAAAGGATGCATCTGATGGAGTTTAGTTTAGTTTAGTTTAGAGACGTAGCATGGAAACAGGCCCTTCAGTCCACCGTGTCCGCGATGGCCATCAATTACCTGTTCACACTAGTTCTATGTTATCCCACTTTCGCGTCCACTCCCTGCACACTAAGTGCAATTTACAGAGGTCAATCAACCTACAAACCCGCACATTTTTTGGGATGTGGGAGGAAACTAGAGCTCCCAAAGCAAATCCACATGGTCAGAGGGAAAACGTGCAAACTCCACACAGACAGCACCCAAGGTCTGGATTGAACCTGGGACGCTGGCGCTGTGAGGCAGCAGCTCTATCAGCTGCGGTATTGTTCCACCCAATTATGGGTGGATTGGAAAAAGTGACAATTAAATGTAAAATAATAATACCTATATTTAGTGAGGTTTTTTTGAAGACCAATTAAAAATGGAACTACATTAATCACACTTTTTTCCCCCATGAATATACCCCCCCTTAAATAAAAGTATAAAATCAATTTAATTAAAAATTAAACATATCACTTAAATAACATATGTGACTATACACTGACAAAATATTAAAATTTGTAAATCTAATTTTTAACGGTTTGGATGTGCCAGTATGCTGTGCACATACTCTCACCAAAACAGGCTCTGCGAACATTAATGGGTTTAACAAACACAATCATTTGAGCCTGAAGAAGGGTCTCGACCCGAAACACCACCCATTCCGTCTCTCCAGAGATGCTGCCTGTCCCGCTGAGTTACTCTAGCATTTTGTGCCTATCTTCGATTTAAACCAGCATCTGCAGTTCTTTCCTACACAATCATTTGAGCTTCCGAAAAGAGAACAGTATGTCCCATAGATTGCCTGAGTCTGAAGAAGGGTCTCGACCCGAAACGACACCCATTCCTTCTCTCCCGAGATGCTGCCCGACCTGCTGAGTTACTCCAGCACTTTGTGAATAAATGTCCCATACATTGTATACTTAAATCTGCAGAAGGCATTTTTTACAAAGTTCTACCACAAAGGCTGATTTGTTTTTTTTGATGTTTTGGTTGAGTGAGGAAATTCAAGAACTCTCGATCTTCTTCAAAGAGTTCAATGTAACTACAGTTCATTTAAAAATGTAACATTCTTATGTTGAACTTGAAGGATGTAGCCCCTAACACATTCCTTCACTGAAATAGCCATCTAGATTGTAAGAGATTGAACAAAAATGATGGGCCATTGTACTGGTTAAAGGATGCAGCTATGCTCTGTTTTCCCTTCCATTTTAATTAAAATTTTAATTAATTAAAAAGCAGGAGGGTTCCTTTTCAAAAATGCATGTTGATCCATTGACCATCTGCTAGATGCTCTCTTCTGGTAATCTATAGCACACCCACATATTCAACAATATGATTGGGTCTTAAATGGAATACTTGCCTGTCTAGCTGCAAAGTTAAAACAAATGCTTCTAATTAACACAAGCAGTTACTTGCCTATTGAGATAGTTTGTTTCTGAGTACTTTTCTTATTAAAAACTGAATTATTGATTAGCTATGCGTGTACATGTGCATGTGTATATGTGCCAACACATCAACACGTGTGTGTATGTATGTATGAGATGAGTGTGAGCAATTGGATTAAAACGCTCGCCTCCTTTATATACTGTCCCAGGTCATGTTGCCTTTTGCAGTTTGGGGTTAAACTAGCATTCATGTCTCTTGCCTGGAAAAATGATATGCAGAGCGTTGAGGACAGTTCCTAAAGTAAAATCCTCAACAGAGCTGATTTAACAGCTTGGTTAATTTGTTTTTGGAATGTTTATGTAGAATTTATGTAGTTCAAAGACAGACACAAAATGCTGGAGTAACTCAGCAGGTCAGGCAGCATCTCTGGAGAAAAGGAATAGGTGACGCTTCGGGTCGAGACTCTTCCTCAGACTGGGTCAGGGGAGAGGGAAACTAGAGGTATGAAAAGATGCAAAGAACAAATGAATGAAAGATATGAAAAGAACAAATCATAGCCAGCACCGATGATCAAGGAATGGTGGAGCCCACAGTGGTCCATTGTTGGCCATGGAAAAGACAATAACAAAGGTATTTTCCACCCACAACAACAAGCCAGCCCTGATACACTGACTCTGCAAAACATTGAAAACAATGAAAGTAAATATCACTTTTCCTCAGTTTTGGATGTCCTCTACACATCTCAGCTACAGCTTTTTGAAGGCCATCCAATAATTTAAGTATGTCTTGGCAACAGGAAAACAAAACACACATTACTTGGGTAGGATAAAATAATCTGCAATGATAAAACATCGTTCATGCTTATTAAAGGATATTTACAGTGTTATAGGTTTGGCTTTGAGTGAAGTTTTTTGGAAAGGTGTAACAAGAGGAGGATTTTATTCACATTAGAGCAAACCCACATGTTCATCTATATATTACTAAAACTCTCATTTTGTATATTTGTGGGTTTGTGGATAGATTTGTTCCCAAAATACAGCCAAAACGGTACACAATAGTGCAACAATTTTAGACCTACCTTACTCACCATTGGCCTGCAGTTCAAATGGTTGTTATATTTTAAAGGTTAATTAGTTTTTAAACTTTAAAAATGACGTTTTAAACTTTCATAAATACCTTTCCATTTGCCGTGCCCAAGATGGCCGCCGGGGGCGGGACCCGCCCGAGTGACGGGGGTGGCGGCCAATGAGGTGGGGAGTGAGAAGAGCAGAAGAGGCGGGACCGGAAGGAGGGGAGGCGGCGAGTGACGGGGGCGATGGCCACTGAGGAAGAGGCGGGACAGGTTACTGATTGTGAATGATCAGCCATGATCACAATAAATGGGGGTGCTAGCTTGAAGGGCCAAATGGCATCCTCCTGCACCTATTTTCTATGTTTCTAGGAAGGAGGCAGAATGGCATTCAGGAGAGGCTTGGACCCAACGGGTCCACTCGGGCTTACTTCTTAAAAAGAATAATGGCCTAAAACTCATTCTTTTCTTTTAGGTTTCCAAGACAATCCATGGTTCTGTGACTGCAGGATATCAAAGTTAATTGAACTTTCAAAGTGGGAGGAACCATCAGTCATTCTCATGGACCCATTGATGACGTGCAATGGGCCTGATGATGTTGCAGGTGTTTTATTGCTGAGGGTTGAGCTCGACCGGTGCCTCAAACCATCGGTCATGACTTCAGCGACCAAACTGACTTCACCACTTGGAAGCAATGTCTTACTCCGCTGCGATTCAACTGGATACCCCACCCCGGCACTGATCTGGTTCAGAGTGGACGGCCTACCAGTCAACAATACAGGTAATACATTCAGCTTATAGAATATAGAACAACGCAGCACAAGAACAGGCCTTTTGGCCCACAATGTCTGTGCCAAACATGATGCCAAGTTTGCTTGCACATACTCCCGATCCCTCTATTCCCTGCAAATCTATTCCCTGCCTATCCAAAAGTTTCTTAAATGCCACTATTGTATCTGCCTTCACCACCAACCCAAACAGCACATTCCCGGCACTCACCACCATCTGTGTAAAAAAAAGTTGCACTGCATATTTCCTTTAAACTTCACCCCTTTTACCTTCAAGCTCTTTCCTCCAATCTTTGACATTTCCACACTGGGACAAAGTGTTCTGTCTATTCTATCTGTGCTTCTTATAATTTAACAAACTACTCTCATGGCTCCCTGGAACCTCTGCATTCCAGGGAAAACAATCCAAATCCATCCAACCTCTCTCCCTGTAGCTTCCCAATCCCAGGTATTATTCTGGTAAACCTCTTCTGCAGCCTTTCCAAAGCGACCACATCCTTCCTATAGTGGGACGACCAGAACTGCACGCAATACTCCAAATGTGGCCTAACTAAAGTCCTACAAATCCGCATCGGGCTTCCAGATTCTTATACTCAATGTTCCCGACCTATGAAGGCATGCATACCGTGGGCCGTCTTTACCACTCTATCTACTCACGTTGCCACTTTCAGAGAGTTGTGGACTTGGACCGCAATATCCCTCTGTGCACCAATTGCTGTTAAGTGTCCTGCACTTTTTAATTGTACATTCTCCCCTTGCGCTTGACCTCCCAAAGTGTAAACACCTCACACTTGCTCGGATTAAACTCCATCTGCCATATCTTCGCCCTTTCTGCTGCTGATCAATATCATGTTGTGTACTTTGACAGCCTTCCTCGCAGTTCTTAACTCCACCAGTCTTGGCATCATTTGAAAACTTACTAACCAACCCGTCTACATTTATGTCCAAGTCATTTATGTATATATATATATATATATATATATATATATATATATATATATATATATTGACATTTCCACACAGGGACAAAGTACAGAGAAGGTTCACTAGACGTACAGAGAAGGTTCACTAGATTGATCCCTGGGATGGCGGGACTTTCATATGAAGAAAGACTGGATAGACTAGGCTTGTACTCGCTGGAATTTAGAAGACTGAGGGGGGATCTTATAGAAACATATAAAATTCTTAAGGGGTTGGAGAGGCTAGATGCGGGAAGATTGTTCCCGATGTTGGGGGAGTCCAGAACCAGGGGTCACAGCTTAAGAATAAGGGGGAAGTCTTTTAGGACCGAGATGAGAAAAAATTTCTTCACACAGAGAGTGGTGAGTCTGTGGAATTCTCTGCCACAGAAGGTAGTTGAGGCCAGTTCATTGGCTATATTTAAGAGGGAGTTAGATGTGGCCCTTTTTGCTAAAGGGATCAGGGGGTATGGAGAGAAGGCAGGTACAGGTTACTGAGCTGGATGATCAGCCATAATCATATTGAATGGCGGTGCAGGCTCGAAAGGCCAAATGGCCTACTCCTGCACCTATTTTCTATGTTTCTAAAGTGTTCTGTCTATTCGATCTGTGCTTCTTATAATTTATCACAAATATATATCACAAATGGCAGAGATCCCAACAATGAACTATGTGGAACTTCACTGGTCACAGACCTCCAACCTGAAAATTATCCTTCCACCACAAGGTTTTGTCTTCTATCACTAAGCTAGTTCTGAATCCATATGTTAATCCCGGGCATCTTAATCTTCTGGATCAACCTACCATGGGGGACTTTATTAAATGCTTGACTAAAGTCCATGTAGAAAACATCCATCACCCTATCCTCATCGATCATCTTCATCGCTTCCTCTGAAAACTCAATCGTTAGTAAGACATGACCTGCCATGTTATAAAGCCATGCTGACTGTCTCTAATCAACCGATTCTCTTCCAAATGGAAGTAAATCCTATCCTGAAGAATCATCCCCAAAGCTTTACTAACACTGAGGCTCACCTGCCAAAAATTCCCTGGATTCTCGTTATCTTTCCTAAAAAGTAAAGCAAAGTAACAACATTACTCTCCAGTCCTCTGGAACCTCACCTGTGGCAAGAGAAGACACAAAGATCTTTGTCAAGGTTCCTGCAATCCCATCTCTTGCCTCTCTTAGTAACCTGGGATAGATCCCATTAGGTCCTGGCGATTTATTCACCTTAATGTTCTTCAAGAGCCTCAACACCACCTCCTTTGTTAATCTCAAACTTCCCTTGCATATTAGTTCAGTTTAGTTTAGTTTAGAGATACAGCGCAGAAACAGGCCCTTTGGCCCACTGAGTTCGCACCGATCAGCAATCCCCGCACATTAACGCTATCCTACACACACTAGGGACAATTTACACATACACCAAGCCAATTAACCGACAAACTGCACGGTAGCGCAGCGGTAGAGTTGCTGCTTTACAGCGAATGCAGCGCCAGAGACTCAGGTTCGATCCTGACTACGGGTGCTGCACTGTAAGGAGTTTGTATGTTCTCCCCGTCACCTGCGTGGGTTTTCTCCGAGATCTTCGGTTTCCTCCCACACTCCAAAGACGTACGGGTATGTAGGTTAATTGGCTGGGTAAATGTAAAAATTGTCCCTAGTGGGTGTAGGATAGTGTTAATGTACGGGGATCACTGGGCGGCACGGACTTGGAGGGCCGAAAAGGCCTGTTTCCGGCTGTATATATATGATATGATATGAAACTTGTAAATCTTTGGAGTGTGGGAGGAAACCAAAGATATCAGAGAAAACCCATGCGGTCATGGGGGGAACGTACAAACTCCGTACAGACAGCACCTGCATTCGGGATCGAACCCAGGTCTCCGGTGCTACAAGCGCTGTAAGGCAGCAATTCTACCACTGTGCCACCGTGCCGCCCACTATTCTCACCATAGTATTCCACTATAGTATTCTCCATACTGATCTAACTGTTCTCCATGTTCTTCTCCTTGGTAAAAACAGATGCAAAGTACTCATTGTACCTCACCTACATTCCCAGACTCATCCCACGCACAAAATCCCTCCTTTATCCTTGAGCGGTCCTACCTTTTCCCTGGTTACCCTCTTGTTTAATGCAGTTATTAAAAGGTTTGGGAATTTCTCTAATCCAACTCTCCAAAGCCATTTTGTGGCCCCTGGTGGCCCTTCTAATCACCTGCTTGAGTTAATTCCTCCTCTCTTTATATTCCACAAAGACCCTGCCTATTTCCATGCTCTTAAACCTTGCATGCGCTTCCTTTCTCCTGTTGACCAAATTTAAAACCTCTTTGGTCATCCAAGTTTCCCTTGCTCTGCCCTCCTTATCCACCCTCCTTACTGGAGCTTCGGTCAACTGGCCTTTGAATGACTCCCACATGTCAGCTGTGGACCTGTCCAATAACAAGTACTCCCGGTGTATCCTCCTGAGATTCTGCTTAATGATGTTGTTGTTTGCCTTGCTCCAGTTAGTACCTTCCTGCAAGGTCCAGCCTTCTCCCTATTCAAAACAATCTTAAAACGTATGGAACTGTCATCACTATCCCCAAAATGCTCTTCTGCTTTCACAAAAGTCACCTGACCAGGTACATTTCCCATCTCAGGGTTCATTAGGTCCCCTTCTCAGGTTGAACAATCCAAGAGAGAGAGAGAGTCAAGAGTCAAGCGTATTTTATTGTCATATGTCCCAGATAGAACAATGAAATTCTTACTTACAGAGCACAACAGAATATGGAAACATAGTACACTGTAACACATACTGTTTCAAGAAACCCTCTTGGATACACCCCACAAATACTGACCCGCCTAAGCCTTGGGCATTGAGCAAGTCCCTGCCAATATTGGAGAAGTAAAAGTCACCCATTAAGACAACCCTGTTGATCTGGCAACCTTCAGTAATCTCTCCACACAATCTCTCTGGGAAAAGGAGTAATCCAGAGATTACTACCCTCAGGGACTTTTTTTAATCTTCTGGCTAACTCCCTATATTCACCGCACAGGACCTCAATCCTTTTCCTTCCAACGAGCACAATGATTTCTGGCTGCTCACCCTCTCCATTGAGAGTGTTCTGCAGCCGCTCAGAGACATTCTGGACCGTGGCACCAGGGAAGCAACACACCATCCTGGAGTCTTGTTTGCTGCCACAGAATCTCCTGTCTGTCCCACTAACTAACAGGTCTCCTATCACTATTGGTCTGCCTGACCACTCTTCCCCGCTGTGCCTCAGAGCCAGGGTCAATGTCGCCAACCTAACCGCTGCTGGCTCTCCCCGACCGGTCCTCCCCCTCCCCCTTCCCCTCCCCCTCCCCCCTCCCCCTCCCCCTCCCCCTCCCCCTCCCCCCTCCCCCCTCCCCCCTCCCCCCTCCCCCTCCCCCCTCCCCCTCCCCCTCCCCCTCCCCCTCCCCCTCCCCCTCCCCCTCCCCCTCCCCCTCCCCCTCCCCCTCCCCCTCTCCCTCCCCTTCAACAGTCTAAACTGGCATATCTGTCGTCGAGGGGAATCTAACATTCTCTTTCTACTCCCTTTCCTGGTGGTTATCAATCTACTGTCGTTATAGTTATATAAAGCTTGCCAAATGGTAAAAATCACGAAGCTCTCCATGGCAACCTGACATTAAACCGCATAGGAGGAAGGTACAAGAAACTGTTGCTGCTGGTATCTTGAGCAGAACACAACTCAGTAGGTCAGCTAGCACCTGTGGATCGAGGTCTGTAGAAGTGTCTTGACCCAAAACATTGCTTATCTATTCCAGCCACAGATCCAGCACTTTGCTTTCACATAAGGGATGAATTCTAAGAGATTCTCATGAATATAAAGCAATGGAAAGATATGTTTTGATGGGAATTCCAAAGCTTATAGAAGTAACAGGCAATGTGCACTGTGAGGCGGATACAGACTTTGGGGATGATAGAGACTGATTAGGTGGATAGGCAAGGACAAGATAGATGGAATAGAACAGGTAAAATATGAAGTCATCCAATATGGTGGAAGAAAATAGAAAATCAGATTATTTTTTAAAATGTTGAAAGATTCAAAGTAATAGAGCAGGATAATCCTGATGCAGGGTCTCAACCCAAACATCAACCATCCATTTTCTATAGGGACCGAAAGTTGTTTGTATTCAAAGAGACCGCGGACATGGAAGTTAACATGCGGGCAAAGCAAACAATTAGGAAATAAATATTGCTTTTGTTGCACAAAGTGTTTGAGTAGAAGTGCATGGATGACTTTTACCAATTATCTAGATCCCTGGTACGACTGCACTTGGAGTATTGTGCACAGCTCTGGTGACCCTACCTAAGGATTTAGGTTTGAGGTGTGCAGCTAATATTCACTGGATTGATTCTTGAGATGGTGGTCATTAGAGAGTATAAAGAGACTATGCCTAGACTGTCCAGAATTTATAACAATGAGAGGTGATTTCATTGAAACGCACTGAATTCTCACAGAGCTTGACATGGTAGAAACAGAGTTGATATTTGCTTTGGCCTGGGATTCTAGAACCATGGTTTATTATCTCAAAGTAAGGATCGGCTATTCAGTACCAAGATGAAGATAAATTACTCCCAGGTTTGAGTCTTTGGAATTCTCTATCTAAGACATTGATAATTTTTTGCCTAAGGGAATCACCAGATGTGGGATTAGTGCAGGACAGTGTTGCTGAGGTAAAGGAGTAGCCATGGTGTTATTGAGCAGTGGAACAGGCATAAGGGACCACGATGGAGTCAAATAACATATTTCTGGCTTTACTTTTGAGTGTTCTTGTGATCTTAGGTTCTGGATGATGCAAGGCATTGTTTCAATTGGGAATACGTTATACTAAAGATAATCAGGGAGATTGTTGTGAATTTAAAGGGGTATATTTACTTTAAGGTTATGGGTGCTGATTCTTCTGATTTCCCATGGTTTACAGAAGACAATTGGTAAATGAAACAATAGCAACCCCCAAAATAGACAGTGAAGCAGGGTCAATTATTTTGATCATTGTTGTTTAAATTCAGTTTTAAAAAACTCATCTGGCTACCCTTTTGATGTTTGATGGTGGACATATTAGACATATTAAAGTAAAAAATTGTTGCAATAAGCACCTTCGACCAGAAATTTGATCCATTAACATTTGATCAATTAATATCTATTAACAATGGATCCATTAGATTTGATTTGTTAATAGTGATACATATGCAGATTGCACATAAAATTTTACCTGAATTAGATCATGCTGATGATGATTTAGTTTAGTTTAGAAATACAGCGCAGAAACAGACCCTTTGGCCCACTGAATCCATCAATGAACGATCCCCGCTCATTAACAGTATCTTCCACACTAGGGATGATACAAGGCCAATTTACCTACAAACCTGTACGTCTTTGGAGTATGGGAGGAAACTGAAGATCTCGGAGAAAACCCACATGGTCACGGGCAAAACGTACAAATTCCGTACAGACAGCACCCGTAGTCGGGATCCAACCCAGGTCTCCGGCGCTGCAAGTGTTGTAAGGCAACAAATCTGCTGCTGCACCATCTTTTCTAGCCAATGGAAAGAAAATCAGATGGTTGTAAATTAATTTTACTCATGTTAGCTCATTACATCCTGGGATCAATTTGCACCCACTTTGTATTTAATTTCTCCGCCACCATTCATGGAGGATTGCTGCCCTCAGGCTCAAAGCTGCACAATTATTTATTAGCAAGAAATTTTCAGCAGTTTTTAAACTGTAAAACACATTGATTATGTGATTGAAAACTTCATAGAAGATCAGTGAATCACAGGCCCTTTGGCTCATCTCGTCCATGCTAGCCAAAACGCCCATCTAGTTCAGTTTAGCGGAGTCAATAAAAGGGAGGTTGGTTTGTGTGATGGTCTGGGCTGCGTCCACAATGAACTGCAACTTCTTGCTAGTCCGATTTGTTTGCATTTGACCCACATCCCTCCAAACCTTTCCTATCCATGTACCTTTCCAAATGTCTTTTAAATGTTGTTATTATATCTCTCTCAAATACTTCCTCTGATAGCTTCCACGCACTCACCACCCTCTGAGTTATGGTGTTTTTCACAATCAGAATCTAAATCTCCACAAAAGGAGTGTGCAAGACTGAAAGTGAAATTATCCCACCATATAAAACAGGGATGGGTAATAGTCTGCAACAAATATATGATTAAAATACACTTTTCATGTTGCTTATCATTATAAGGCTTTACATTAATGTCTAATTACAACAGTAAGAGTTCAGTTATCAACAATAACAACACACAAAGTGTTTATAATAAAAACTGTCCACCCCGAACAGCGATCCCCGCACATTAACACAACCCTACACACACGAGGGACAATTTACATTTATACCAAGCCAATTAACCTACAAACCTGTATGTCTTTGGACTGTGGGAGGAAACCGAACATCTCGGAGAAAAACCCACGCGGTCAAGGGGAAAACATAAACTCCATACAGACAGCATCCACAGTTGGGATTGAACCCGGGTCTCTGTCACTGCAAACGCTGTAAAGGCAGCAACTCTAACGCTGCGCCACCGTGCCACCCAATATATGCTGGATTCCAGAAAGAGATGTTGACTAGCAGGGTTTAGGAGAAAGATAAATGCCTAGCACATTTCCCTCTGAGAAACACTAACCATACTCACTGATGGTTACCAATAGACCAGGTGTTTCTGTTTTCAGGGTGGAGTGACTTTTAATTGTTAAAGCTTTCACCTCTGATCAACATCTCTGCGGCTAAGTTTAATGTACAGGATTAGGTTGCATTTAGCCAGAGGAGCAGCTCCTGTGAAGAACTATGCTATAGATGTTTAAAATTGTGAAAGGAGCTAGATTTGGTCTGCAAGGTCAAAGTTATTATTGCTATTGAATTAAATGACTCTCAAAACCTTGAAGTACATGACCTTGAATGCTGCATATGCCTTTGCAATCATATAATTGTGATAATAAATTTATTAACCAAATTGCTTAAAATTATTTTATTCTTTCCTTATTGTATTGCCACTGACTTAGAATTGTTTTTAAATTGCAAATTTAGTAAGTGAAAGAATATGTTGTAGAAAGGAACTGCAGTTGCTAGCTTATATTGAAGATAGACACAAAATGCTGGATTAACTTAATGGTCAGGCAGCATCTCTGGAGAAAATGTATGGGTGACTTTCAGGTTGAGACCCTTTATCAGACCATCATCCTAGAAGGGTCCAGATCCAAAACGTCACCCATCCTTTTTCTCCCGAGATGCTGCCTTACCCGCTGAGTTACTCCAGTATTTTATATATAATAATAATAATAAACATTTATTTTATATAGCGCCTTATCGGGTGCTCAAAGCGCTTTACAAAAACAATCAACATAAAAACAAACAGACAAACTATCCTAACAGAAAAGCGGCGAATAAACAACGCCAGCGTCCTCTCACGTCAGGGTCCGGCAGTAGACAACAATGCCTATCTTAAATGAAATAACATGATTTGGCAGAAGTCAAATCGAAGAATTTGTTTATTATTAAGGGTACATTTCACTTAGTTTAATTTAGTTTGGTTTAGAGTTTACTTTGGTTTGGTAGCATTTAAATGTAGAACTACTAAAGTCCTTGCTTGGAAAATCCCAATTAAAAAATGTATCCACTGGGTAATATTTTATTGCATTAATAATTTTTTACACTATGTTTAAAATATTCTTCCCTTCAGTCATACAAGAATCGCCAGCAGATGGGACGCGATGGTCGATAATAAGTTTGATGGGCATTTCCTATAAGGATGCCGGTGAATACAGATGTAAAGCTAAAAACCTGGCAGGAGCTTCGGAAGCATCGATCACTCTTACTGTTGTAGGAACCGTCACCACAGCTCTCCCTCAAAGGAGGAACCTTATAAACAAACTTACTTTGGGGAAAAATAATTCAATTCAAGTGAATGTGGAGAGAAAGATGGGAACCTTGACGACTGAAGCTCCATCATCCACCCCCACGACCGCTGGGGATAATAGAAAGATCCCACCCGTGGACCAAGCCAAGGCTATGGCGGATGAAAAGAAGCTGACTAAGGAGCAAGTGGAGGGAAATTCAAACAAGGTAACCCAGCAAGTCAGTGAAAACAAGAAAGAAAGTGTATTTGTGAATACCACGGTAACAACCGAACAGAATGTTATCATTAAAAATCTGCGAGTAATCAGTGAGACGGATCAGAAAGTCCTTGTCACCTGGAAAGCTTCAGATTATTTAAGCAGTCCAGCCTTGAATGTACTCTACTCAAAATATGGTGACAAACATGTGAGGAAAATTAATGTAGAACCTAGCACAAGCAAAATCTCCATTGGAGGACTGACACACAGCACAAAGTACACAGTATGCGTGTGTCCAAAGGCAACCCAACCTGAAAAAGAACAATGTATAATTTTCTCAACAGAAGGAGAAATCAGCACAGGTAGCCACCGATCACTACTGATCATTATTGTTATTGGTGTAGGCTGTGTTTCTGGAATAGGTGTCATTTTTGCACTGTGTTCTGTGGCCATTAAAGCCCATTGCAAAAAGAAAGAACCGGCAGAACAAGAGCTCATTAAAGATTCCTACATACAATTTGAAAGAGTGTCCTTTAAGCCAGAGCCACACTGGAGAGCAAATAAACTGTGGACTCATCGTGATACTGAATCGCGAAGACTATTACTGTGCTCGAGATCCAGCATTGATTCACAAATGACCTTTAAAAGTGACAGTTCTAGGTCCGAGTACCTTTGCTAATTTGTACAGTGGAATAAATACACATGAAGTGTATGTAGGTTATTCTTTATTGGTTAAGTTTACATTTATATAACATCTTAGTTTTTTTCAAAGTGTTTCATATTGAATTTAAGACTTTGTAATAAAATTATATTGAAAATTTACTGTATCTTATGTCTAGTTTGGCTTAGAGATGCGGCTGTTGTGGAAACAGGCCCTTCGGCCCACTGAGTCTACCCCGACCAGTGATCCCCGCACATTAACACTACCCGACACACACTAGGGACCGTCTTTTCATTTATACCAAGCCAATTAACCTACAAACCCGTATGTCTTTGGAGTGTGGGAGGAAACCGAAGATCTCGGAGAAAACACACGCAGGTCACGGGGAGAACGTCCAAACTCCGTACAGACAAGCACCCATGGTCAGGATTGAACCCAGGTATCTGGCGCTGTAAGGCAGCAACTCTGCCGTTGTGCCAAATATCTTGGGTTTTCTGGGTTCTCTGGGTTTTTCTCCATATTAAAGCAGATAGTAAACTGTCAATTTTCACCTTCATGATTATGTCCCAGAGTGGAATTCTCTGCCTCAGAAGGCAGTGGAGGCCAATTCTCTGAATGCATTCAAGAGAGAGCTAGATAGAGCTCTTAAGGATAGCGGAGTCAGGGGGTATGGGGAGAAGGCAGGAACGGGGTACTGATTGAGAATGATCAGCCATGATCACATTGAATGGTGGTGCTGGCTCGAAGGGCCGAATGGCCTACTCCTGCACCTATTGTCTATTGTCTATATGCTTGTCACCATTTTGATACCTATTTATTAGCCAGATTGCACTTAATCTTTGCATCACATTTATATTCATCACCGAGTGGCACCGTACATGGCAGCCTCGCCAACAACCTGTCTCGTCCATTTCTTCTTTTGTTGTTTTTAGTATGTTTTTACTAGTATGTTTCAGTGTACTTGTAGTTTAGTATTATGTGGGGGGTGGGGGGAAACATTTTTTAATCTCTTTCCTCGACGGAGATACGATTTTTTCCGTATTGTATCTCCGTCCGCACTGCGGCCTTAACATCGTGGAGCTGGCAGTCCTTTTGTTAGGGATCGACTTCGGGAGCTCGAACCACAGGAGCTTCAACTGCCCCGATCGTGGGAGCCTTGATCGCCCCGATGTGGGGGCGGGGAGCTCGGCAAAAAGTAATGCGAGCTTAGATTTGCTGTTATGTTCTTCAACAACAAAGGGAGTTGATGGGCGTGTGACTGGGAAATTAGAGAGGGAAATACAACCAATGTGATTGCTCTGCTGGGAGCTGGCAAGGACTCAAAGGGCAATTGACCTCTTTCAGTGTAAAAAATAAGCGAGTGTTGTTTTTTCCTATCTGAGGTCAAATTTATACTGAAAAAAATAGACTGCTGAACGCAGATTTAACATGGCACAGTATCCATAGCACAGGTCTGATTGTGTAAGAGCTGGGGGAACTCGACAAGTTTACTGCATAGGAAGGAGCTGCAGATGCTGGTTTAAACTGAAGATAGACACAAAATGCTGGAGTAACTCAACGGGACAGGCAGTATCTCTGGAGAGAAGGAATGGGTGACGTTTTATGTCGAGACCGTTTTTCAGACTCCAGTGTGAAGTTTACTGCTGGCCATTGCTCTTTCGTTCTGAGGAAGTGGGAGGGGTGGGGGGGGGGGGGGGGGTGTTGGTGGTCACAATTATCACCACCAGTAAGGCTGCTAATAAGTTTATAATGATGCTTCTAGCTCCAGGGTATAAATTTGATTTTCACTTCAGAAGAGTCAGGAGCAAAGAATAGGATACGGGAGTTCAGAGCAGTGGTTGACAACCATGAGGAAGGGCTGAAGAAGAGTCTCAACCTTAAACGTCACCCATTCCTTCTCACCAGAGATGCTGCCTGTCCTGCTGTGTTACTCCAGCATCACTCCAGCATTTTGTGTCCATCAAAGCCAAGAGGATGGCCCACTGGTGCTTTGTTGAGGACGTGGGGAAGGTGCAGAGGTAACACGAAGAGATTAAGCTGGAGAATCTTTAGGCAAGCTTTGAGAGCAGTTTCACGTTACCCAGCATTGGAAAAGAAGAAAGAAGAAATTTTAGTTTTTAGACTTGAGAGATACAGCATGGAAACAGGCCCACCGAGTCCGTGCTGACCAGCAATAGACAATAGGTGCAGGAGTAGGCCATTCGGCCCTTCGAGCCAGCACTGCCATTCAATGTGATCATGGCTGATCATTCTCAATCAGTACCCGGTTCCTGCCTTCTCCCCATAACCCCTGAATCCACTATCCTTAAGAGCTCTATCTAGCTCTCTCTTGAATGCATTCTGAGAATTGGCCTTCACTGGCTTCTGAGGCAGAGAATTCCACAACTCTCTGACTGAAAAAGTTTTTCCTCATCTCCGTTCTAAATGGCCTACCCCTTATTCTTAAACTGTGGCCTCTGGTTCTGGACTCCCCCAACATTGGGAACATGTTTCCTGCATTAACCTATACACGAGCACTATCCTATGCACATGGGACAATTTACAATTTAAAGAAGCCAATTAACCTAGAGGTCTTGTAGAGTGTGGGAAGAAACTGAACCACCCAGAGAAAACTGACATGGTCACAGGAAGAACATATAAACGTACAGACAGCACCCATAGTTAGAATCGAACCCGGGTGTCTGGCGCTGTAAGGCAGTGACTCTACCACTGCTCCACTGTGCCGCCCAATACATTCAGACATACATTCATGGATGAATATTACTAATGACCAAGTATTAATGCACTCATGAACATGATACTAAGGATACAAGAAAATCCAGGGCAGTCATTTATTCTGATACAACTATATTTACATAAAGTACACACGTTGTATATTTAGCATTTAACAAATTATGAATAGCTTCACTATTGACAATTTACAAATATAGATTTTCTAAGAATAGGTACTGACGTTTTACAGTCCCTTGAACGTCCACCTCATAATACCATTTAAGAGATCTAAATACTTAATACTCGACTGTTTAATCTTCTTTGAAATCCAAATGAAAACATCTTCAGCTGTCGGCAAAAGGCATCAATATGATTCCATATTGTTCATATCGAAGGTGTCACAAAATGCTGGAGTAACTCAGCAGGTCAGGCATATTGTTCATATTATTGTTCAAGAATGTACTAGGGAATTTGATTAAAGTAAGAACACAGATCTTTAACCACATTGTTATGTATTTATGGTCCAAACTGTGACCAGCAGTTCATCAGGTTGCTCAGTGAAAATAGATTCACCAGTTGATTGTATCATGCTAATGAATATGTTCTAACTGAGTAACAGGGAAACATGAGTAAAGACGACTTTGAGACCTGGAAAACAACTATTATTAGATGACGCTTACATGTGGTATGTTTCATTGAAGCCAAACGCACACCTTTACTCATTTGGCCAAGATCGAGAGCAATATCTGCATCCAACCAAAGAGATTAGCCAGATACCATAAACAGGGACGACAACGTATCATTTTAACATCAAGAAATAAAGCAGCTGAGTATCGAGATGACTCATGTCCCAGACCATGCTTGATGTTTTTCCTTATCTTGGTTCTCAATTCTGGGAATTCTGCCAGAATAAAGCTGTCACCTGCAACAACAGTGTGTCATCACTCTTCTGCATCGAGTGGGAGCTTGTATTGTCATCAGGTCATAAGTATTAGGAGCAGAATTAGGCCATTCGGCCCATCAAGTCTACTCCCCCATTCAATCATGGCTGATCCATCTCTCCCTCCTAACCGCATTATCCTGCCTTCTCCTCATAACCCATGACACCAGTACTAATCAAGAATCTATCTATCTATCTGTGCCTTAAAAATATCTTGGCCTCCACATCCTTCTGTGGCAATGAATTCCACAGCTTCATCACCTTCTGACTAAAGAAATTCCCCCTCATCTCCTTCCTAAAAGAATGTCCTTGGATTCACAACATCACAGGCTGAGGCAGTTAGTTCTCTATTACAAAAAAACAGGAGTTGAAAGAATAATTTTGGAATCCATTAAACATCCAATTCAAGTTCCTGTTTTAAATGAGACTAAAAGGCTAATATTTTGCAAAGCGCATGGGTGTCCTCCTAATCCTGCGAGACCACCTGGATTGTTGTCTGCACTACCTTTGGTACTACTTGGATAACGGACTATGAGGGTGAGACATATAGCATTTGTAGGACACTGCTCTGGTAGATGGTACCACAGAAACCTATGTTGCAGCAGTACCTGCCTTCATCTTTAGACTTTAGACTTTAGAAATACAGCATGGAAACAGGCTGTTACAAGGGAACAGGTTCAAGGATCTGACTTGCAGAACAGAAAAAGGCTGTTTAGTTACATATTAGATTTATTGGCAAGAGTGCGAACAAAAACAATGCTTGCCTTGGTATGTGCGGGGTCTGTTTTACAGCAGCACACACCTCTCTCTCTCTCTCTCTCTGCCTCCATCCATGGTGCTGATCGCGACTCAGCCCGTCGGTGAACCCCTCTCCTACATGAAGGGCGTGCAGCGTAGGTTTACTAGGTTAATTCTCGGAATGGCGGGACTATCATATGTTGAAAGACTGGAGCGACTAGGCTTGTATACACTGGAATTTAGAGGGATGAGAGGAGATCTTATCGAAACGTATAAGATTATTAAGGGGTTGGACACGTTAGAGCAGGAAACATGTTCCCAATGTTGGGGGAGTCCAGAACAAGGGGCCACAGTTTAAGAATAAGGGGTAGGCCATTTAGAACTGAGATGAGGAAAAACTTTTTCAGTCAGAGAGTTGTGAATCTGTGGAATTCTCTGCCTCAGAAGACAGTGGAGGCCAATTCTCTGAATGCATTCAAGAGAGAGCTGGATAGAGTTCTTAGGATAGCGGAGTCAGGGGGTATGGGGAGAAGGCAGGAACGGGGTACTGATTGAGAATGATCAGCCATGATCACATTGAATGGCGGTGCTGGCTCGAAGGTCCAAATGGCCTCCTCCTGCACCTATTGTCTATGAACTACCTTATGGCTTACTGGCCCCTGCCTTTATACGGGTAAGAAATTAGTTGTTGAAATAACCGCCGGTAAGTCCAGGCCAATAGCGCTGCTCCCAAATTCAAACGCTAACCAATGGCAGGGGACTGCATCCGAGCGAGCCCCCCCCCCCCCCCCCCCCCTTTGGGAACAAAGCACTATCAGCCACAGACTGGCACGTGTAGGTAATACACACAGTGCTACAGAATTGGAGCATAAAGGTAATACACATGGCGCTGCCGGTTTGGCGCGTAAAGGTTTAAACAGAGTGCTGTCGGCTTAATGCGTGGGACTTTAAGCAAAGAGCTGTCGGCTGCGGCACTATGGGTTATAAATATAGCGCTACAGGCTACAGCGCTAGGGGCTTTAAACATAGCACTATGGGCTTTAAACATAGCCCACGCCACTGGTCACAGACAGTTCGGGCAAAATTCTCATAGAACACAGTCCCTTCGGCCCACCGAGTCTGTGCCAACCAGTGATCACCCTGTACACTAGCACTATCCTATACACTAGGGATAAAGTACAATTTACAGAAGGCAATTAACCTACAAACTTGTACGTCTTTGCTGTGTGGGTGGAAAACCGAGCACCTGGAGAAAACCCACGCGGTCACAGGGAGAACATACAAATTTGTACAAACAGCACCCATAGTCAGGATCGAACTCGGTCTCTGGTGCTGAGGCAGCAACTCTACGATGTGTCACTGTGCTGCCCAGGGCACAGTCTGTCAGGGCATCAAGTACATGAGTCGGGACACCATGTTACAGCTGTACCTGACATTGGTTAGGCCGCATTTGGAGTACCATGTACCATCCCTGCTCCATGTCACTATGTCATTAAACTGGATAATGGGCAAAAACGATTTGGGGAGAATGTTACTGGATATGGAGGGTTTGAGTTAGAAGTAGAGACTAGGGAGGCTAGGACACTTTTTCCTGGAACATGGGAATTTGAGGTGTAACCTTTTTGAGGTTTATAAAACCATGAGAGGCATAAATATAGTGAATAGCCTCAGTATTTCCCCAATGGTAGGGAAGTCTAAAATTAGAGGGGATAGATTTAAGCTGAGAGTGGAATAGTGTAGAAGGGCGCTGTGGAGCACAGGGTCTCCATATATGGAACAAGCTGCCACAGGACACGGTGGAGTACAATTACAACTTTTAAAAGACACTTGGACAGATACTTGGACAGGAGAGATTTGGAGGAATATGGACCAGGTGCAGGCAAGTGGGACTACCTCAGTCAGGTTTGGCCTGGATGAGATGAGCCAGAGGCCTTGTTTGACTGCTGCATGATTCTAATTATCCCCTCTTTGAAAAGAGAATGATGAAAATACCAGAGATGTTATTTCAATTGGAGATTTGAGACAGAGTCTTCTCTGGGCTCTAGCTTTGCTATGATCAGACGTGTACATCAGATTCATTATAGTCATTTAAAAACCCATAATTATTGAAAAGGGAGCACTGCTTAACATGAACATGTTTTAAAATACAAGAAAATAAATCTATGTCCCATTTACACCAACATATTACACCTGCGTTCTCACTTAACACAGATTTGCTTATTTGGTTGCTTTCAATGTTTATTTTTCAATTTATTCAGTTTAAAGCATTGGTTAATTATTTTTCTAATAATGAGAGTAACCTTAAATTATCCTCTCTTCCTATCTCTGAGAACTCTCTACTCTTTCTTGATCTCTGTCTCCATCACAGAGGACGGACTATCAACTGACGTCTACTGCAAACCTACCGGCTCCCACAGTTAGCTGGACTACACTTCGTCCCGCCCTCATCTTCCTGCAATTAATTCCTCCATCTCCGTCACATCTGCTCCCAAGATGAGGGTTTCCAATCTCGGAAATCCGAGATATCCTCTTTCTTTAGTAAGCATGGTTTCCCCCACTGCTGCCATAGATGGTTCCCTCACCTGTATCTCCTGTCTCCTGTAGTTCTGCTCTTGCTTCACCCCCCCAGCCAAATCAAGGATATTCCCCTGGTCATCATCTTTCACCCCACCAACCTCCGCATCAAACATTAGATCCTCCAACATTTCTATCACCTTCAGCATGATCCCACCACCAGTCATATTTTCCCATCTCCACCCCTATCCACCTTCCACGGAGACCGCTCCCTCTGCAACTCCTTGGTTTACTCATCCCTTCCCACCTAAACCACCCTGTTCCCAGGTACTTTCCCCTCCAACCACAGGAGGTGTAACACCTGTCTCTGTATCTCCTCCCTCAACTACAGCAAGGGACCCCAGCAGTCCTTCCAGGTGAGACAAGAGGCCCACATGCACCTCCTCATCCATTGTATCTGGTGTTCCTGATATAACCTCCTGTACATTGGCGAGACCAAGTGTAGGCTTGGCGATTGTTTTGCCAAACACTTGCTCTTGGTCTGCCAAGGCCGACCGGATCTTCAAGTTGCTAACCACTTTAACTCACCTTTCCATTCCAAAACAAAACTTTTTGTCCTGGGCCTCCTCCATTGCCAGAGTAAGCCACACACAAACTGGAGGAACAATGCCTCATGTTTTGCTTGGGTAGCTTACAACCCATCGATCGGTATGTTCCAATTTTAGGTAACAACTCCCCCTTGCCCACTCCGTTCTCCCCCCTTCCCCCCTCTTTCCACCCCCCCCCACATCCCCCTGTTCCCCACTTAGACTTTCACCGATTTCCACCCTACCCCTCACCTATATTCTATCCTCTGGCTTCACAATTTGCAGTACTTCAATCTTTTTGTTTCACACCTTTTTTTGCATCTCTGGCCTTTGTCTAACCATCTGCCTTACAAACGACCCCTCGTCTGTGTTCACCTGCCATGCTTTTTCCTGCCACTCCTCTCTTCCAGCTTTCGTTCTCTCCCCCCCTCCCATAATCAGTCTGAAGATGAGACCTGACCCAAAATGTCACCTATCCACATTCTCCAGGGATGCTGCCTGACCCAAGGAGTTACTCCAATGTGTATGTTTCTTAAATTAACAGAAGTTGGCCGTGGTCTATTATGTATCTTCAATTAAAAATGGATAAAATCTTCAATCCAATTATATCATCTGAACTATATTTTAAAAATCTCTGTAAATTGGAAATAATCCTAACCACAGATGAACGACATCATGTAATTAAAAATAAAGGTAAAGAGAATGGCCTGAAACGTGGTTGTCCCGTTCACTCACCGCGAAAAGTGTAAGAACATAGAAGAATGAGGTGGGAGTAGACCATTTGGACCTTGTGCCTGCATCGCCACCACTGTTTACTATATGGTATCTGGCTAATCTCTTTGGTCGAGGGCAAATGTTGCTCACACTGTTGGCCAAATGAGGGAAGGTGTGTGTGTGTGTGTGTGTGTGTGTGTGTGTGTGTGGTTTCCATAAAACATGCCAAATGTAACAGTCATCTAATTATATGTTTCCCAGGCCTCAAACTCTGCTTTACTCATGTTTCACTGTTACTCAGTTAGAAACTATGCAATAACATGATACAATCAATCAGTGAAGCTGCTTCCACTAAACAAGCTGACTAACTGCTGGTCACAGATTAGACCACAAATACAAATCAATGTGGTCAAAGGTCTGTGATCTAATTTCAATCAAATTTAACTGCCTAATCTTTTCTTCATCTTTACATTAATTTAAACTAATTCCTTGTAAGTAGAGTCACCTGCCCCTTTACCTCCCCCCTCGACTCCACGCAAGGACCCAAAACAGTCTTTCCAGATGAGGCAGAGGTTCACCTGCACCTCCTCCAACCTCATCTATTGTACCCGCTGTTCCAGATGTCAACTTCTCTACATCGGCGAGACCAAACGCAGGCTCGGCGAACATTTCGCTCAACACCTTTGCTCAGTCCGCCTTAACCAACCTGATCTCCCGGTGGCTGAGCACTTCAACTCCCTCTCCCACTCCCAGTCTGACCTTTCTGTCATGGGCCTCCTCCAGTGTCATAGTGAGGCCCACTGGAAATTGGAGGAACAGCACCTCATATTTCGCTTGGGCAGCTTGCAGCCCAGCGCTATGAACATTGACTTCTCTAACTTTAGATATCTCCTCTGTCCCTCTTTCCCCTCCCTTTCCCAGTTCTCCCACTGTCTTCCTGTCTCCACCTATATCCTTTATTTGTCCCGCCCCCCTGATATTAGTCTGACGAAGGGTCTCGACCCAAAATATCACCCATTCCTTCCCTCCTGAGATGCTGCCTGACCCACTGAGTTACTCCAGCATTTTGTGATACCTTCGATTTGTACCAGCATCTGCAGTTATTTTCCTATTAATCTACATAGAGATTGGGCCAACCAAATTGATAACTGCGCTGAGGAGGGGGATTTCCTGGAATGTATACGGAATGGTTTTTTAAGCCAATATGTAGAGGGACCGACTAGAGGGCAGGCCATTCGAGACTGGGCATTGTGTAATGAGGAAGGGTTAGTTAGCGATCTTGTTGTGCAAAGGCCCTTGGGCAACAGTGACCATAATATGGTGGAATTCTGCATTAGGATGGAGAGTAACACGGTTAATTCAGAGACTAGGGCCCTGAACAAAGAAAGGAGACATTGAAGGTATGAGATGGCAATAGGCTGGGATAGACTGGCAAATTATACTTAAGGGGTTGACGGTGGAGATGCAATGGTAAAGATTTAAAGATTGCAGGGGTGAACTCCAAAAATTGTTCATCCCTGTCTGGCGAAAAAATAAAACAGGGAAGGCGGCTCAACCGTGGCTAACGAGGGGACTCAAGGGTAGTATTAAATTCAAGGAAGAGGCCTATAAATTGGCCAGAGGACTGGAGGACTGGGAGAAATTTAGAATTTAACAGAGGACCAAGGGTTTAATTAAGAGGGAGAAAAAAGAGCATGAAAGAAAGCTCGCGGGGAATATAAAAACTGACTCTGAAAGCTTCTTTAGATATGTAAAAAGGAAAAGATTAGTGAAGACAAATGTAGGTCCCTTGCAATCAGAGACAGGTGCATTTATAATGGGAAGCAAGGAAATGGCAGAACAGTTAAATGAGTACTTTGGTTCTGTCTTCACTTAGGAAGACACAAACAATCTCCCAGAAATACCAGGAGACCGAGGATCTAGTGGAGCGAGGAACTGAAGGGAATCCACATTAGTCAGGAAATGGTGTTTGGTAAACTGTTGGGACTGAAGGCAAATAAATTCCCAGGGCCTGATGGTCTGCAGCGCAGAGTACTCAAGGAGGTGGCCCTATAAATCGTAGATGTATTGGTGATCATTTTCCAATGTTCTCTCAACTCTGGATCAGTTCCTGTGGACTGGAGAATAGCTAATGTAACTCCACTTTTTAAGAAAGGAGGGAGAGAGAAAACGGGGAATTATAGACCAGTTAGCCTGACATCGGTAGTTGGGAAGATGCTTGAGTCAAATATTAAAGATGTTATAGCAGTGCATTTGGAAAGCAGTGAAATGATCAGTCAAAGTCAGCATGAATTTATGAAGGGCAAATCATGCTTGACTAATCTTTGAGGGTAAACGAGTAGAATGGATAAGGGAGAGGCAGTGGATGGGTGACGTTTCGGGTCGAGACCCTTCTACAGACTGATCAAATGTGTGTGGCTGGAGATCTGCTTGCAGAAAGTTACACATCATGTATGCCTCAGAGGGCAAACCTAAGCCCCATGGGTGGTCAGAGAGGAGAAGAAAGGAGATGGAGCGCTAGATATCTCAAATCAAACTGGAAGGGACACATAGAAAGGGCAGAGACTAAAGGTTAAATACTACATTTATCAAGTTCCTTTTCATCTAAACGGCACGGTGGCGCAGCGGTAGAGTTGCTGCCTTACAGCGAATGCAGCGCCGGAGACTCAGGTTCGATCCTGACTACGGGTGCTGTACTGTAAGGAGTTTGTACGTTCTCCCCGTGACCTGCGTGGGTTTTCTCCGAGATCTTCGGTTTCCTCCCACACTCCAAAGATGTACAGGTATGTAGGTTAATTGACTGGGTAAATGTAAAAATTGTCCCTAGTGTGTGCAGGATAGTGTTAGTGTGCGGGGATCGCTGGGCGGTGCGGACTTGGTGGGCCGAAAAGGCCTGTTTCCGCGCTGTATCTGAAATATGAAATATGAAAATATAATAAAATAAATATCTAATTATATTTATTTTCCATATGGTTAAAATGTTTGCTTCAGTATTGCATTGTTTTTATTCCACTTTGGTGAGGCCAACAAAGTTAATGAAGAAGATAAATGGGAGCCAGAAAGAAAGTGACAATTCGATCCAATAAGTAATATATTGGAAGGATTGTTCCACATGATTAAGAAAACAAATTTATTGTAGTATCTGTTTTTCAAGAAAATGATGTGAAGAAGGCTTCCAGAAGTCATTTGCAATAACAAATCTTTGTTACCAATGCACCAAATCGACAGCTCATGGGAGATTCAAGTTCTCCCATTCAGTGGGATCACCATAGAAGCAACCCAAATAAGTATTTTTCAAGTAGTAATTTATAGGTAGAGGTCAATATGAGTGCCTGTGGTCGCCAGCGGTACCATTTAATCTGGAAAAAGCAGCCTTCAAGGAGAGTTGCAGCAGACAGCTGAGGTATCCCATTCCCAAATGAATGGCCTTTGAAATAGCATCGCAAGGAGAGGATGAACTGCCTTTATCATTCCTGCCAACTGACAATTGCTAGTTGGAGCAACACCTTCTAATTTAGAGTCATAGACTGATATGGCGTGGAAACAGGTCCTTTGGCCCAACTTGCCCACACCAGCCAACATGTCCCAGCTACACTTGTCCCACCTGCCCGCGTTTTGTCCATATCCCTCCAAACCTGTGCTATCCATGTACCTGTCTAACTGTTTCTTAAACGTTGGGATAGTCCCAGCCTCAACTACCTCCTTTGGCAGCTTGCTCCATACACCCACCACCCTTTGTGTGAAAAAGTTACCCCTCAGAACCCTATTAAAAAAATTATTTAGCAACACTGTTATAGAGAGTCACACAACTACATATCCTGACTGGAAGTTCCAGGTTGAGTTTCCGAGATGGCACTAGGTAACATGGAAGTGGCTGCAAAGGCATTCCACCCTGGGTTAAGCCCGCTTGCCAGCCCTGTATGAACCACACTATGTAATTTAATTCCTTGCAAACATGTAGCCCACGGGCCCAAATATTTTCAACAATATTGTGAACTGACAGCATGATTTATTTGCGTGCCTCTAGAAATAATTTAAATAAAGGTGTCAGCAAGATGCCGTGCCCAGTCCTTCTCAACTTCTGCAGAACATCTAGAGTTATAGACTTCATGGCGTTCCTATAAATCTGGCACTCGGCTATTCAATGCCTCATAAACATGGTCAGCTTTCTGAGAGGCAGAATGTAAATGCGTCCTCTCCTTACTTTGTCCACATTCAAAAATGCCGCTCCTGTGCAATGCCAGTGGTTCAGATGCTGCCTTTGTGACTAAGTAGTTACCTCTCTATCTTACTGGTGGAGTCAAATATGGTAGACTTGAAATCAGAGCGGTTCCCTTGGCAACAATGCAAAAATGGCAGGTTGCCGGTGGGTTTTTAATCTGTTAAATTCAATACCAAACAACTGATTGTAGGTTTAAGATGGTGAAGTTCAACTGAAGTTCAAACATTGTTTCAGCTTTCTATCCAGGTTACCAATATGACGATAGGGTTAGTAACAAGTTGCTTAACTCAGTAAGTTATTAGTACAGGGGCTATTGGTAAAATCTGTGTAATCTAACGGTGTTTATGTTTAACGGAATTTATAAGCGGTTAATCTGCATTTAAGCAGTAAACCAAAACTTGGTGCTTTTTAAAACTGTGCCAACGATGAACTACCATTGACTCAGGTGGCCTTTTTAAAGATTGGATATTTACTCTAGTTTCGGAATGAGGCAGCCAAAAGTATGAGTATTCACATTCAACACGCTTGTTACAGACTTGCACAGACAGAAAACTATGAGCTACAGCTCTCTGTTCGCTGGCTGACTTCTCATCTACTTTAGATAGCCCACATGTACGTTTGAATGAAATTCATGTCGAGAGGTTTAAAAAAAAAGCGAAAGGGGTGGGGTGAATAAAATTCTCGTGCTGCTGAGGGTTAGTGGAGGAGGGGAATCCTTATAAATGCAAGCAAACAAGCACTTTGACTAGAATGACAAGAAAGACAATTTCATTCAGCAAAGAAAATGCTTTACTAAAAAGAGTACTGGGGCAGAATTGCATTTATTATTGCTCTTATCTATAGACTTAATATTTGGAAGAAACCTTTGAATGACCAGCTGATTTGGATTCTTTTTAAACTTGCCAAATCTGTCACAAGGGTGTCAGGCATTTCATACTTTACTTCTACAAAGCCATAGAAACCTCCAAGAGAGCTGGGAGCTGGGAGAACAAAAGTCTGGAACTCTACAATTTTTTGAAAAAGGGACCTAGGAATTGTGAGAAAATGCTACAGACCTTGTTAATTTTTTCCTAACATTGTCCTTTATCCGTCTATTCTGAAATTATGTTTAAAGGACAGTGAATTGTGCATTGCAGTTAGGCAAAAACAACAGAGATTATGACAGTCTCATCTCTGCTAGTCGCGATCCTCAGCGTTACTTTGCCCTCTCCCTCTCTTTACCTGGACTGGAGATGTTTGGATGATTACTATTTAGCTGATGATAACTTCACATGTGCTCGTAAGTTCACTTTTATTTTTATTCCGATACTTTAATGGTTAAATATCAAATAATGATTTAACATCTTGCTTGACATGAAGTAATTTTCCTGATTGATTAAATCATCAATTGATAGCCATTGAGTCAGAGAGTGATACAGTGTGAAAACCAGGCCCTTCGATGTTTTTAGTTATCATTTAATGTAGAATATTTTTTTAAAACACAGCCAGTATGTTAGCAAGATTTTTTTTATCAATATAATGTTTATATATAATTCAATTTATGATCTTAAAAATGTGTCCTGTACATTTGAAGTTGAATCTTAATTTTAAGATTTCAAAAGCTTTCCAAAAAACTTTTAGAAAATATTGGTTGTGCAAGTGTGTAGGTGACACTGTTGCTACATATGGGATTTGTGCACTGCTTATTGTGTAAGTAGAACATTTTCATTGTTAGATATGAAGAACTCCCTTTAGTTTAATGATTTTGAGGTAGGCAGCAAATAACACAGTGTTGGGCATCTTTTATCTGGGTAACATTTATAATTCCCATCTCAGAGTTGTGGCATGGTTACTTTTTCCCTGCGACCATCTTCTGTCCTTCTACCCCATGAAAATCCTAAATTCTCCCAGTTCCAACCAATACTGCACAATTCCCCATTATCCTTCAGCTGCTCGGGGCCTAAATCTGGAATCTCAGAGTTATTTGCTGCCTTCTCATGAAAATGATGTTGTCTAAGCCACACACTCTAATAATATCTAGGCTGCATTATGTGTGATACCGTGAGAGACCTGCAATGTTTCCTGTGATCATTTCTAGATGAGGCTTTACATGGGCCTTTCATTTCATTAAATTTTATTCTCGTATTCTCGACCAACCACAAACAGGTCACTTAGTTATCGTCTAACTGAGTTTTATTGGACCTTGGTTTGGATCATTTGGCTGCTGTGTTTCCAATGTTACAACTTGTGGTTGGCCTTCGAGACTACTTCATTGGCTGTGAAACACTTTAGGATATCTTGACTTCCGGAAGGCACAATATATCTTAACATACTGTGAATTAAGCTGTGATGAAGAAATTTATGCAGCTGAGTTTGTAGACTAGTTTTAGTTCAGTTTAGCTGAGAGAAACAGTGTGGAAACAGGCCCTTCGGCCCACCGAGTTTGCACCAACCAATGGTTACCCCGTACACTAGCACTATCCTACACACGAGGGACAAAGTACAATTTACAGAAGCCAATTAAACTACAAACCTGTACGTCTTTGGAATGTGGAGTGAGGAAACCGAAGCACCTGTAGGAAACTCACGTGGTCACGGGAGGAATGTACAAACTCCATACTGACAGCACCTGTAGTCAGCATCGAAGCCGGGTCTCTGGTGCTGTAAGGCATCAACTTTACCACTGCACCACTGTGATCATTTCTAGATGAGACTTTACATGGGCCTTTCATTTCATTACATTTTATTCTCGTACTCTCGACCAACTATAAATACAAATATATTTTTCCAGGGTTATTGCAGTTCCTATTGCAGTCGCAGTTGAATTTCTAGCAGACAAGCAGGAGAATTCCTTTCAAAAGAAACAAGCAACTTGCTGGAGCAGCATCTTTTGGTAGAAAAAAATGGTCAATATTTCTCGTTGAAACCCTGAGAAGATTTCAGGATTTTGACCTGAAATCCCAACCATTCCTTTCCACTCACAGATACTGCACGATCCGCTGAATTCCTCCAGCAGATTGTTTGTTGCTCCTGATTCCAGCATCTGCAGTCACTTGAATCACCAAATTCCTTTTGAAATTCACACGTGCATGCTTAGAGATTCATTGCCAGTCTGGGATATCTGGAAATGGCTTTATTGTGCCCTGTACTTTCTTTTACTGAAGAAGTGTCCGGAGAGCAGAGGTGACTTGGACCCTCTCCAATTTTGTGGATGCTGAGGTGACTGATGGGGTCAATGTGATGAGGCAGGATATCATGGGCATGTGGGTAATTTGTGAGGTAATCCATTCCTTCAGCCATTTACACAGGGGCTCTATTTGCTCCTAATAGATGGACTCGGGGATCTCTATAGCATCCCAAGTGCTATTTCAAATTTGTGGAATTCTCTGCCTCAGAAGGCAGTGGAGGCTGATTCACTGGATGTTTTCCAAAAGCGAGTTAGATAGAGCTCTTCGGGCTAATGGAATCAAGGGATATGGGGAGAAGGCAGGAATGGAGTGCTGATTATGGATGATCAGCCATGATCACATTGAATGGCGGTGCTGGCCCGATGGGCCAAGGGTGCTGGCTCGAAGGGCCATATTTTCTATGTTTCTATGTTTCAAGGTTTCTCCACTTTGAGCAGTGATGGGCCAGGGATTCTCAAGGGTCAGTGGGAATGTTGCATTTTTCAAGCTGGCACGATGGTGCAGTAGTTAGTGCTGCTGCTTCACAGCTCCAGGGACCAGGCTTTCATCGTGTCTGTGTTCTCTACTTGGAGTTTACATGTACTCCCCATGAGTGTGTGAGCTACTGCTGGGTGCTCCAGTTTCCTCCCACATCTCAATTTACTGCAAATTTCCCCCAGCTTGTGGGTAAATGGCAATGAATCAAAGGAGAATTGATGGGAATATAAGAGATAATAAGTCCCAGGAGTGAAGGGAAAATAATGAGAGGGGGAACTAGACTGACAGAATTGCTCCGTTGCGAACCGACTTGGAGCTGATGGGTCCAATGGCCTCCTTCAATGTTGGAGTAAATAAGGTTTTGAGAACATCCATGAGTCTTTTCCTCTGTCTACTTGGTAATCTGATCTCATGATAGAAGTCAAAATAGAGCAATGTGAGCAACACGCCCTGTTCAACGCGGCTGGCTGAATGTAACTACGGCCACAATGCTGGTGACTTTAGTCTGTGAGAGGACACCAAGATTGGGTTTACTGATCCGTTCATT
Organism: Rhinoraja longicauda; assembly: GCF_053455715.1. Taxonomy (NCBI): domain Eukaryota; kingdom Metazoa; phylum Chordata; class Chondrichthyes; order Rajiformes; family Arhynchobatidae; genus Rhinoraja; species Rhinoraja longicauda. The sequence continues at coordinate 125,980,570 of NC_135953.1, forward strand.
GAATTTGGAGGATTTTGTGGAGAATTCATTGGTGGTATTTTCTAGTGCCTTGAAGTGCTTGCTCTTGGTAGTCCATGTCTGAAAAGCATATCGGAGGGCAGAGCTTATTTCTGCATCGCAGCCACACTTTATGCCAGGTCTGAAGACTTGATCTTTAAACTCTCTTGTTCTGAATAGTGTTAATCATATCATGATATATATCATATCATCATATCATATATATACATCATATCATATATATACAGCCGGAAACAGGCCTTTTCGGCCCACCAAGTCCGTGCCGCCCAGCGATCCCCGTACATTAACACTATCCTACACCCACTAGGGACAATTTTTACATTTACCCAGCCAATTAACCTACATACCTGTACGTCTTTGGAGTGTGCGGGGATCGCTGGTCGGCGCAGACCCGGTGGGCCGAGAGGGCCTGTTTCCGCGCTGTATCTCTAAACTATATCTCTAACCTTTAGCTTATGAGAAGAGCATTCAGTAGTCTGACTACAGCAGGAAAGCTGTCCTGAATCTGGTGGTGTGTGCTCTCAAGCTTTTGTATCTGCTGCCCAACAGAAGAGGGAATGACCAGGGTGTGAATGGCCCTTGATTAGGTTCGCTGCTTTCCTGATGCAGTATGAAGTGTAAATTGAATCAAAGTGGAGGGTGGGTTGGGGGGGGGGGGGGGGGCTGAGATTGTGTGATGGACTAGGCTACATCAACAACTCTGCAATTTCTTGCGGTATTCCCAATACATGAACCGGTTTCTACTGTGCATCTGTAGAAGTTGGTAAGATTCATTGTAAACATACCAAATGTACGTAGTCGTCTGAGGAAGTAGAGGTGGCTTTCTTCCATGTTGGATTAAATATGGGTTTGAGACCACCCATGATTCTCAACCTTCTCAGACGTTTTAATGAATAAATGGGCATGTACAAGCATCATCGTCATTCTCAGCATGACTCTATAGATTCCGGGTCAGTTCCTGTGGATTGGAGGGTAGCTAATGTTATCCCACTTTTCAAGAAAGGAGGGAGAGAGAAAACGGGAAATTATAGACCAGTTAGTCTGACATCAGTGGTGGGGAAGATGCTGGAGTCAATTATAAAAGACAAAATTGCGGAGCATTTGGATAGCAGTAACAGGATCGTTCCGAGTCAGCATGGATTTACGAAGGGGAAATCATGCTTGACTAATCTACTGGAATTTTTTGAGGATATAAAAATTTTGAAAGGGACCCCTGGAATTTAGAAGGATGAGGGGCGATCTTATTGAAACGTATAAGATAATTAGGGGATTGGACACATTAGAGGCAGGAAACATGTTCCCAATGTTGGGGGAGTCCAGAACAAGGGGCCACAGTTTAAGAATAAGGGGTAGGCCATTTAGAACGGAGATGAGGAAGAACTTTTTCAGTCAGAGAGTGGTGAAGGTGTGGAATTCTCTGCCTCAGAAGGCAGTGGAGGCCAGTTCGTTGGATGCTTTCAAGAGAGAGCTGGATAGAGCTCTTAAGGATAGCGGAGTGAGGGGGTATGGGGAGAAGGCAGGAACGGGGTACTGATTGAGAGTGATCAGCCATGATCGCATTGAATGACGGTGCTGGCTCGAAGGGCTGAATGGCCTACTCCTGCACCTATTGTCTATTGTCTATTGTCTAACTAGGAAAATTGACAGGGAAGAGCCGGTGGATGTGGTGTACCTCGACTTTCAGAAAGCCTTCAACAAGGTCCCACATAGGAGATTGGTGGGCAAAATTAGAGCACATGGTATTGGAGGTAGGGTACTGACATGGATAGAAAGTTGGTTGACAGACAGAAAGCAAAGAGTGTGGATAAATGGGTCCCTTTCAGAATGGCAGGCAGTGACTAGTGGGGTATCGCAAGGCTTGGTGTTGGGACCGCAGCTATTTACAATATACATCAATGACTTGGATGAAGGGATTAAAAGTACCATTAGCAAATTTGCAGATGATACAAAGCTGGGTGGCAGTGTGAACTGTGAGGAAGATGCTATGAGGTTGCACGGTGACTTGGACAGGTTGTGTGAGTGGGCGGATGCATGCCAGATGCAGTTTAATGTGGATAAGTGTGAGGTTATCCACTTTGGTGGTAAGAATAGGAAGGCAGATTATTATCTGAATGGTGTCAAGTTAGGAAAAGGGGATGTACAACGTGATCTGGGTGTCCTAGTGCATCAGTCACTGAAAGGAAGCATGCAGGTACAGCAGGCAGTGAAGAAAGCCAATGGAATGTTGGCCTTCATAACAAGAGGAGTTGAGTATAGGAGCAAAGAGGTCCTTCTGCAGTTGTACAGGGCCCTAGTGAGACCGCACCTGGAGTACTGTGTGCAGTTTTGGTCTCCAAATTTGAGGAAGGATATTCTTGCTATTGAGGGCTTGCAGCGTAGGTTTACTAGGTTAATTCTCGGAATGGCGGGACTGTCATATGTTGAAAGACTGGAGCGACTAGGCTTGTATACACTGGAATTTAGAAGGATGAGAGGGGATCTTATCGAAACGTAGAAGATTATTAAGGGGTTGGACACATTAGAGGCAGGAAACATGTTCCCAATGTTGGGGGAGTCCAGAGCCAGGGGCCACAGTTTAAGAATAAAGGGTAGGCCATTTAGAACAGAAATGAGGAAAAACTTTTTCAGTCAGAGAGTTGTGAATCTGTGGAATTCTCTGCCTCAGAGGGCAGTGGAGGCCAATTCTCTGAATACATTCAAGAGAGAGCTAGATAGAGCTCTTAAGGATAACGGAGTCATGGGGTATGGGGAGAAAGCAGGAACGGGGTACTGATTGAGAATGATCAGCCATGATCACATTGAATGGCGGTGCTGGCTCGAAGGGCCGAATGGTCTACTCCTGCACCTATTGTCCATTGTCTATTGTCTAGAGGCTTGGGTGACTTTAGTTCTGTTCGTAGAACATCTTCTGCAACTTCTGAAGTCTCCTGCACTCTTGGTGGACAAGAACAAAAACATTGGGTAGATGAGGCAACTTTTTTTGATGATGATCTTCACTGAGATTGGGTCTTCTGTTGACACCCTGGTTAGGATCTTGACATGCAAACCATTATGAAGCAAACGTAAGAAAGGGATGAAATTCTGTGGGCAGCTGGACTTGAGGAGAGTACTCAGCAATTCCTCCAGGTTGGTAGGGTCAAGGGATTTAGGGAGGTCAACAAAGGTCAGCATTGGTACTGTGTAGGAAGGGACTGCAGATGCTGGTTTAAACCGAAGGTAGACACAAAGTCTGGAGAAGGGTCTTGACCCAAAATGTCACCCATTCCTTCTCTCCAGAGATGCTGTCTGTCTCGCTGAGTTACTCCAGCATTTTGTGTGTATCTTCAACATTGGTACTGTTCCCTGCATTTCTCTTGGAGTTGTATTGCGTGAAGATTTAAGGGTGGGCAATGCATGCTAATCATGTCAAGAATGCCCAGTTCCGAAAATGAATATGAATAGTAAGAGATGTCCATTAGGGCCTCTTGATTGATAGAATTGAGATTTGGGGTTCAGCTGATCAGCAGCTGATAGGAGGTGGATGAGTAGGAAGACCCTACTGTGGTTAATATATTGGACTTTGATCCTTTCTTGTAGATGGTCATGACAACGGCAGCACTGGGGGGGACCGATCTATCTTCCTCTTTCCAGTTGCGGACAATGAGATTGTGGATTTGTGACTAATTGTGGTGGCTCCACCACCAAGTTTTAGAACTGCAGCTATGACACCATCTGCTCCAAAAGCCTTGAATTTGTTTTAGGTAGTACATGGCTTGTTGGTCATGAGGGTTGGCCAGACTGGACATAATAAACTGTAGTAGGATGGGTCAAGAGTGCTCATGTCAATGACAGATTTGTGATGAGGGGTGTTTTTGAAATGTTCCTCCAGTGGGTGTTTATATTTCTCTGTTCTTAAGACGTTCACCATTCTCTGCTCTCAGTGTGGTGGGCCTTGTATGTTTGGGTCATAAATGCCTTGAACTCACACAGGTAATGGTTGTAGTGAGCAGCTGCATCATAGTCATAGAGTCTTACAGCATAGAAACAGCCCCTTTGGACCAAATTGCCCACACTGACCAACATGTCCCATCTACACTAGCCCCACCTGCCTGCGTTTGTCCTACATCCCTCTAAACCTGTTACATTCAGGTCTAATTTCTTAGTGTTGTCATAGCACCTGTCTCAACTACCCTTTCTGGCAGCTCGTTTCATACACCCACCACCCTTTGTGTGAAAATGTTACCCTTCAGGTTCCTATTAAAACTTTTTTCTCACCTCACCATAAACCTATGTCCTCTGGTCCTTGATTTCCCTACTCTGGGCAAGAGACTCTGCGCATCAACCCATTCTATTCCTCTCATGATTTATTACGGCTGCCATCAGTTTTTTAGGTTATGGATTTCCACCACAATTTGAAGTTTGGGACATGGAATATGAGGACCCTCGTGGACAGTTGTAGCAGAGAAACACTTGACTGTTGTTCTGCTACTTTAAATTAAGAACTCAGACACTTTGACATCAACATCACTGTCCTGAGTGAAGCACAAAGTGTGGGAGATGGCCATTTTAAGGAATAAGGCAGGGAGTACACCAAGGAGAACTTCTCAAGGTATGTCTACCTTGAAGAAGTCCTCCTCTTCTCTCTGACAAGAGTTCAGTAGTCTATCTTTGGTTCGAGAGCAAGCAAGATTATGAGGGACCCCTGCCACCCCAGCAACGGACTGTTCCAGATGCTACGATCAGGCAAACGCCTCCGCTGTCACGTTGTGAAAACGGAGAGGATGAGATGGAGTTTCTTCCCACAGGCCATCAGGACTGTTAACTTTTATAACTCCAGGGACTAAATTTTGTCTTCTCTGTATTAACTGTATTAACTTATTTATATGCTGTAACTGTAATTCTTTTTTTGTGCACAATCCGCAGGCATTGCCACTTTCATTTCACTGCACATCAGGAGCAGTCCGGTTTTATAATCATCAGCTGCACTCAATGCATTCTTATGTGCATTTTTGGCTACAAGAACATTACCGAAATAATATTCAAAAAATAATTATCTTACTCCTTGAATTTCATTTTACATTTGTTAAATCGTCTGGGCATTTGGAACATGTTTAAATCATAGCTCTCAGAGAAACAGTGAGGATTTTTCCCATACATTTCCATGCAGCAGAAGCTTTGCACAATTTCTCACTGATTACTTCAAAGAACATTAAAAAATCATTTCAGATGTTTTATGATCCAATGCATGACTGTGGAATCTGCCCAGCATTTTCTTATATTTTCACATGATTTTAGACTTTAGACTTTAGAGATTCAGCATGGAAGCAGGCCCTTCGGCCCACAGAGTCCGTGCCAACTGGCGATCCCCGTACACTAACACTATCCTACACATTAGGGACAATTTCCAATTTTACCAAAGTCAATTAACTACAAACCATCTTTGGAGTGTGGGAGGAAACCGGAGCACCCAGAGAAAAACCCATGCAGTAACAGGGAGAACGTGCAAACTTCATATAGACAGCACTCGCAGCCAGGATCACCCCTGGGTCTCTGGTGCTGTACGGCAGCAACTCTACCGCTGTGCTGCCTTGTGTCACATGTGAGTTTATTTAAGCTAGAATAATCATTGTCAACTCCTTTCCATTGCATATTTAGTCACTGCGAATAATTGCTATGCAAGATTCCAAACTGATCCTTTCCAATGGAATAATGTAAAAGTTGTAATCGTTTTGAGCTTGGACACCTTAACAGTTTAAATAACTGAACACTAACTTTTAAAACACCAGAGTGCAGGGCATCAGAGGACTGAGTAAGAGATGAATTGAGCCAAAAGTAGCCACCATGCCAGTAGCAACAAACTATGAGCAGTCACAAGCATTCAGAGGTTAGCGTGCCTTCGTTAGCATAAATCTGTCAATGGTCCTTTCAATGCTTCCCATAGTATTCAGATTTGTAATCCAGTTATTTACCAATTTAACAAAGGCATTTTTTATTTTTTATCTTCAGGGCATGAGTTGCAAGGTGTTATTTATTTTTCCCTTTCTATTTTGTCGTAATAAATAATGCCAACCAAACGACAGTGAGATATCGGTCAAATATAATTTTCTGTTCAATATCACAATTTAACCTTCCCTTTAATTTGTTGCTTCCATGACTTGCTTTCACAGGCATTTCCTTAAATCGAATTTGTCCAAACGTTACAGGGATTTTTTAAACTCTTTTTTTTATGTGCCAATATAAATGAGACCCGATTGCAGGTGTCATTTACTGAATGTGCTAGCAAGCACAAATAAGGCGAACACAAAAAAACGCTTCAGACAACAATTGTGTCTGCTCCATCAAACGTCACCCTGCTTTCACGAACTTTCTCAGCCTCTGAAATGGCTAGAATATTAATTACTGCGCCATTCAGAGAGCTTACACCGTGAACGCACGCAAGGTTTTTGCTGAATTTGAATGCAAAATCTCCCGATGCATTCTAAAGATGTTATTGGGTCTTCTGCCAGATTCTTGCTCTTTCATGCAAAATAATTTGTCAAGTTTCTCTGGATACTTTTGTTAGAGCTTACATCATTTTATGGTAGAAACAATTGACTTTGGAGCAGAATGTTGCTAGGATAAGTGAAAGCTGGGTCATAGCTAAGGATGGTGATGAATTTTAATTATATCCCAACCCCCATGGTCTAGAACATCTGTGTCATTTAGATTTTTTAATTTAATAAAACCGTAAGACCATAAGACATCTGAACAGAATTAGGCTATCCAGCCCATCGATTTTGGGCCCATTCAGTCATGGCTGATCTAATTTTCCCTCGCAACCCCATGCTTTTACCTTCTCTCCGTAACCTTTGACACCCTTAATAATCAGGAACAAATATCAATCTCCGCCTTAAAAATACCTAAAGACTTGGCCTCCATCAATGTGTGTGGCATTGAATTTCCTCCAGACCTTTGGGGTAAATAAATTCCTCCTCATCTGCATTCTAAAGGTGCGCCCTTTTGTTCTAAGGCTGTGTACTCTGGACCTAGATTCTCCCACTACTGAAAACATCCTCTCCACATCCAGAATATCTAGAATATCTATCTAGAATATCTTAATGTATCACTGATATGTTCAATAACGGTGCCCATACCTTTAAAAGATTTATTTTCCATGTTTTCTACTTTTAAGTTGCCCATACTGGGCGATGCGACAGTTTCCAATTCAGACTCCCAGGGCTGGATTTTAATTCTTCGACACATTAGATGTTGGTAGGTGGAGACAAAGTAACATGGGCAAATCTGAAATTATTGGAACTTACAGTCATTTTAATTTAACCGCAGCTTTCATGTTATAATCACGGGGTTTAGCGGGCACAATGATGACACACAGCAATTCAAATTAAGCTCCACTGTATGAAGTCGTATGTCCAGAATGGCATTTCATAGTCATAGAATGATACAGTGAGGAAACAGGCCCTTCTGCCCAACTTGCCCACACCGGCCAACATGTCCCAGCTACACTAGTCCCACCCCTGCCCGCGTTTGGCCCATATCCCTCCAAACCTGTCCTATCCTTGTACCTGTTTAACTGTTTCTTAAATGTTGGGATAGTCAATAGACAATAGACAATAGACAATAGGTGCAGGAGTAGGCCATTCAGCCCTTCGAGCCAGCACCGCCATTCAATGCGATCATGGCTGATCACTCTCAATCAGTACCCCGTTCCTGCCTTCTCCCCATACCCCCTCACTCGACTATCCTTAAGAGCTCTATCCAGCTCTCTCTTGAAAGCATCCAACGAACTGGCCTCCACTGCCTTCTGAGGCAGAGAATTCCACACCTTCACCACTCTCTGACTGAAAAAGTTCTTCCTCATCTCCGTTCTAAATGGCCTACCCCTTATTCTTAAACTGTGGCCCCTTGTTCTGGACTCCCCCAACATTGGGAACATGTTTCCTGCCTCTAACGTGTCCAACCCCTTAATAATCTTATACGTTTCGATGACTTGGCCTCCACAACCTTCCTTGGCAATGAATTCCACAGATTCATCAAACTCTGACGAAAGAAATTCCTCCTCATCTCCTTCCTAAAGGAACGTCCGTTAATTCTGAGGCAATGACCTCTGGTCCTGGACTCTCTCACTAGTGGAAACATCCTCTCCACATCCACTCTATCCAGGCCTTTCACTGCTCTCTGGAGTTGGCTGGAAAACGTAGAGAGGTATCTCTGTGGCTGTATGCACGGTGGCGCAGCGGTAGAGTTGCTACCTTACAGCGAATGCAGCGCCAGAGACTCAGGTTCGATCCTGACTACGGGCGCCATCTGTACGGAGTTTGTACGTTCTCCCCGTGACCTGCGTGGGTTTTCTCCGAGATCGGTTTCCTCCCACACTTCAAAGACGTACAGGTATGTAGGTTAATTGGCTGGGCAAATGTAAAAATTGTCCCTAGTGGGTGTAGGATAGTGTTAATGTGCGGGGATCGCTAGGCAGCGCGGACCCGGTGGGCCGAAGGGCCTGTTTCTGCGCTGTATCTCTAAATCTAAATCTAAGCAAGGTCACTCAGATTCATATTCCCTTCTTTAGGAGGTAGCGGCCCGGAAGCAGCACTCAGGTACTGTAGCAGTGGGGCTGCCTACTACTGGATTCAGGGTCACACACAGTTTAATTATCTGAGCAGATCAGAGAAAGGTAAGCACAATCTCACATTAACCTACATCCTGATCAGTTCAGTTCACTTAGTTTATTGTCACGTGGACCGAGGTACAGTAAAACGCTTTTGTTACGTGCTGCCCAATCAGCAGAAAGACAATACATACTTACAATCGAGCCATTCACAGTGTCCAGATAGTGTAAGAAAATAACTGCAGATGCTGGTACAAATCGAAGGTCTGAAGAAGGGTCTTGACCCGAAACGTCACCCATTCCTTCTCTCCTGAGATGCTGCCTGACCTGCTGAGTTACTACAGTGCCCAGATACATGCAAAGGGAATAACGTTCAGTGCAAGGTACAGCCAGTAACGTGCACATTAATAGAACCTCTTCAATCAGCTCTACTGTGACAAATTATACCTCAGAGCACCAGCTTCCAGGGTTAAATCCTGACTATATGTGCTGTGTATGTGGAGTTGGCATGTTCTCCCAGTGGCCATATGGGTTATTCCCCCAGGTGCCCTGATTTCCTCCAACATACCAAAGTCTGTGGATTTACCCAAAACGCTGGAGTAACTCAGCGGGACAGGCAGCATCTCTGGAGAGAAGGAATGGGTGACGTTTTGGGTCAAGACCCTTCTTCAAACTGTGGTTAGTTGGTTTAATGCCCACTGTATAGTAATACCTTTACTGAACAGTATCCAACAAAAGAATTTCACTGTACCTTGGCACAAGTGACAATAAAGTACTATTGGTCTATGGAACCACTGACCCACTGTAATTTGCCCCTAGTGTATCAGTGCTTGATAGAATCTTAGGGGGGTTGATGGGAATGTGGCAAGTATTTTTAAACATGAGATTAATGTAGGGTGCTTAGAGGTCAGTGTGGACAGTGAGCCAAGGTTCCTATGCTGCAAGAATCTATGACTTTGTGACAAAGCATCTGCCACCAGCCCGATTGATTTGTGAGTGGCCAACAGTGCTGTCCTTTGTTTAGTTTAGTTTAGTTTAGAGAAACAGCGCGGAAACAGGCCCTTCGGCCCACCAAGTCCGCACCGCCCAGCGATCTCCGCACATTAAGACTACCCCACGCACACTAGGGATAATTTTACATTAATATCAAGCCAATTAACCTACAAACCCGTACGTCTTTGGAGTGTGGGAGGAAACCGAAAATCTCGGAGAAAACCCCCCGCACGTCATGGGGAGAACGTACAAACTCCATATAGACAGCGCCCATAGTCGGGATCGAACCCCAGTCTCTGGCCCTGTAAGGCAGCAACTCTACCACTGTGCCACCAAACCGCCCGTGCCGTGTCATTTGGAATGATCCCAAGGTGCAGACGGTGAGGCAGCAGTCATCTTCACAAACCATTCTTGCCCTTGCACCCAACAGACAGCAGGTTCTCTTTCAATTAATGTCCATTTTGTTCTTCTCTGATTCATCAGCAGTGATGAAAGTCTCATTGACTGTGCACTTATAAGTCAGGCAGCACCGCACTAAAATCTGCACAAAATAATATTCCAAATTGTAAAGGGAATCTGATCTTTCTTTATAGCAAGCACTTGAACTTCTCGACATGAATATCAGTTTTATAAAAATGCCTGGTTTAATGAAAGATATCTGTCATTCTGTTTACTATCTGTACGGACTGAGAGGAATGTTCCTTGTACACTCTGTGATTATTTCTTCAGGTAACATGTCATTATACAAGCAAAGACCTGTATCCTTTTGCTTTTTAATGCCACCTGCATGTTAATCTCAATTCCACAAAACAAAAAAATAGGTCAGAGTTAAGTTGGTTTCAAACGTGTACAATGAGTATAGTCCTCACAACTAGTAGTTGGAAATTTTGGTATTTCATTATTTTAAGGCAAGCCTTAAAGCAATAGTGTCCTCAAGTATTTCCTGAAAAACTATTGAAAAGTCAATTATATGTAGCAGCAATAAAATCAAAATTATTTACTCTATTACTCAAAGTAGATATCTTTGTATTTCTGCCAAGGTGAGACACACCTTCAACTTATAACAGCTCCTAATGAAACAGAGCCGATCAGACTTTGAGCATGGTTCAAAGGAAAGATACGATTGTGTACACTTTCATAGTTGGAAACTGGACTTTCTGACCGCTTGCCAATATTTCTTCCACACCTTGCAGATTTTGAAAGCTGAGGTGCAACTGTATAGAGTTCTCTGACTGTTTCAATGGTCTGCAGGCTTTCTTTTCCGTGAGCAAGTATAGTGGAGACTATAATTGATCAAGCAAATGTCATCTCTCACTGACTTGACGCAAAGATCAATGGTTCAATGGTGGTTTATTGTTACGTGTACGCACTGCACAGTGAAATTCTCTTTGCATAGCTCACGAGTCGTTATATTTTGGCGCCATTTACAAAAGTCCAAAGTCCGGTTCACGTGCTCAATACCCATCCAGATAAGTCCCAAGCTACTGCAGGGCCACCTCCATCACCCTTGACCGGTTCGGCCCATGAACCAATGTCCCTCTCCTGACCGACTTTGTGTCCCGGGGATAGCTCCTGCAGCCAACCTTAAAGGTTAAACCCTCTACCACCGGCCCACTCCTCACGTCCGTTGTTGCCAGTGGCTCTGACCTCCTCGACTCTCTGGTCTTCGGGGCTGAGCTCGGCGGCTTCCGAGCTCCCCCACTAGGGGCAGAGGTCCCACCGGGCCTGCCACCGCCTGTGGCCCGCCAGGTCTTCCTTCGCGGCCGCCCGCCGGGTTCTTCTTAGTTCGGCTCCACGTGGCATCATGGCTCCTTCTGTCGCCTGGGGGGTGGATTGTGTGGGTGCTGGACAAATGATGTGGATGAGTAAGGAGCAGGATTAGAGGGAGCAGGTGTAGAGGGGAAGAGGAAGTGATATGTAGGAACATTGGGGTGGTAGAGGAACCAAGGGGAGGGAGTGGAGAGACCTGAAGTTAGAGTCGTAATCATAGAATCATAGAGTGATATAGTGAGGAAACAGGCCCTTCGACCCAACGCCCACACTGGCCAACATGTCCCAGCTACACTAGTCCCACCCGCCTACGTTTGATCCGTATCTCTCTAAACCTGTCCTATACATGTACCTGTCTAACTGTTTCTTGAACATTGGGATAGTCCCAGCCTCAACTACCTCCTCTGGCAGCTTGTTCCATACACCCACCACCCTTTTAGTGTGAAAAGGTTACCCCTCAGATTCTTATTAAATCTTTTCCCCTTCACCTTAAACATATGTCCTCTGGTCCATGATTCACATACTCTGGGCAAGAGACTCTGCGCATCTACCTGATCTATTTCTCTCATGATCTTATGCACCTCTATAAGATCACCCCTCAACCTCCTGCGCTCCAAGAAACAGAGTCCCAGCCTAAACTCAACCTCAGACCCTCTAGTCCTGACAACATCCTCGTAAATCTTCTCTGTACCCTTTTCCAGGTTTCCAGCTTGACAACAGAGAATTCAATGTTCATGCCATCGGGCTGTAGACTAATGAGGGAATGTGATGTGCATTTGGCCTCACACTGGCCTAGTTTGCATGTCACCATCATAAATGAAAGGAAAAGCAGATAGATAGATACTGTAGATCTTCTTATCTGATATCTGTTTAAAAGGCAAACAACTGAGTCACAGCAGTCTCAGAAGGATTTTGCAGTGAAGGTATTGAGCAAATGAGCAACGGATAAGAACATTATTTTTCATCAACAGACTTTTGCAATATCAACACTATAGTCAGCCACTATAGAGGGAGTAGTTTTCATGAGATGATTCAGATGTGTTGTAGTCAGTGGTAAGAAGTACTTACAGATGTACCTTTTCCAAGGTTTGCAGTAATTCAGTAATTCAGTTTGATTGTCTTTGCAGCTTTTAAATTTTATAATATTCACTTGAGGTGTCTTTCTACATGTTTCTTTCCTGGTAATAAAAAAGACGATTAAGTGTGGCATCAAGGGCAACAGTTGAGGTTGTTCTAAATCACAACCTTGATTCAGGCACGTTTGTGGAGCTGCATGGAGATTTTCAACAACTTTTACCTTCCATAGAGGAACTTGTCGTTAAGTTACAGCCATTGACACAGATTATACCTGGTGTCTGGTGGGTTTCTTGCATGAAACCAGAAGCAGATTAGACGCATCACTTCAACTATTGCTGAATATGTAAATGAACAAGTGTGTATTACATCTGAATGACGTTCCTTAGCCTGTTGATACCAGATATCCATGAACAAAATCCTTCTGACCATTTGTCATTGTGAACTAGGCTCTGTCCTTTTGGCGATTGGCGGTGGGGTGAAGGGATGGGGCAGGACACAAGGAATTTGACACAAAACATAGAACTTAGAACTGCACAGCACACGAGCAGGTCCTTCAGCTCACAGTGTCTGTTCTGAACATGATCACAACTTAAACTAATCATTTTTGCCTGTGTGCTCTCCATATCCCTCCAATCCATGAGGAGGATATGAATGAATATGTTTATTGGCCAAGTATGTCCTCACACAAAGAATGTGCCTTGGTGCTCCGCTCACAAATGACAACACAAACATACAGTTAACAATTAAGAATAAAGCATAAATACATCAAAACAATAAGGATACAACATTCCAACGGTTTAAACATGTGGGTGAAAATAAATCAGAGCCAAAAAAAGAGACTACAGACTTTGGTTATTGAGTAGAACTACTACACGTAGCAAAAAAGTTGTTTTTATGTCTGGCTGAGACTGCAGATCCTTGGTTTTTTGTGCAACTAGAGATATTTAGAAAGAGAGGGAAGAGATGCAAAGATTTGAATATGAGACTAGGAATTAAGATTGATGATTGGAGGAATAAAGGAGCTAACACAGGCCATCATACACAGGCAGGTTGCTGTTCAGGACATGTTATAGTTCTACTCAATAACCAAAGTCTGTAGTCTCTTTTTTGCTCTGGTTTATTTTCACCCACATGTTTAGACTGTAATGTTATATCCTTATTGTTTTGATGTGGTTATGCTTTATTCTTAATTGTTAACTGTATGTTTGTGTTGTCATTTGTGAGCGGAGTACCAACAGACATTCCTTGTATATACATACTTGGCCAATAAACTTATTCATTCATTCATTCATTCATTCATTCATTCATTATAGGTTAGGATGTGAGAGAATTTGCAATTATGGTGAATGAAAAAAAATAGCTACTCTCGAAATATATATTGAATAATTTTATTCCCCTTTTCAATTGATCCATGGCAGTAATCTCACTTGCAAAATCAACCTGCAAAAATGCATTGTTACGGGTCATTTGTTGAGTTGCAGAGAAACAGAAGTCTGGTGTTAAATTTACTCTCCAAAATGGTCTTTTGTTTTAAATTACTCTGAATAAAAATATCTTTAAAGAGGTCGTGTTGGATAATGATCAAGATAAGGATGTCAACACTTATATATAATGTTATGAAGTATGATTTGCAGATAAACTTTGTAAACTTTGTTCAGGTGTTCAGACAAAATAATCCTCCAGCCAAGTTTTTTACGCTGTTCACATGTGCAACATGACTAATCATTGCATTGTGTGGAAGAATAACAGCAAATAGTCGGTTGGCTCGTCATACTGGTGTAAATTCTATCTTTCAGACATCAATGAATGTTTTGGTGGAAGTTGTGGTCAGATCTGTACCAACTTGCCAGGCTCATTCATACCCCTGCTCCAACATTTGCAAGTTGAATCAGGAGATAAAATTGGCGTGTCAAAAATGTAATGCTACGGTGGTTATGGGAGATTTCAACATGCAGGTAGACTGGGAAAATCAGGTTGGAAATGGACCCCAGGAAAGAGAGTTTGTAGAGTGCCTTCGAGATGGATTCTTAGAACAGCTTGTACTGGAGCCTACCAGGGAGAAGGCAATTCTGGATTTAGTGTTGTGTAATGATCCTGATCTGATAAGGGGACTAGAGGTAAAAGAGCCATTAGGAGGCAGTGATCACAACATGATAAGTTTTACTCTGCAAATGGAAAGGCAGAAGGGAAAATCGGAAGTGTCGGTATTACAGTATAGCAAAGGGGATTACGGAGGCATGAGGCAGGAGCTGGCCAAAATTGACTGGAAGGAGGCCCTAGCAGGGAAGACGGTAGAACAGCAATGGCAGGTATTCCTGGGAATAATGCAGAGGTTGCAGGATCAATTTATTCCAAAGAGGCGGAAAGACTCTAAGGGGAGTAAGAGACACCTGTGGCTGACAAGGGAAGTCAGGGACAGCATAAAAATTAAGGAGAGGAAGTATAACATGGCAAAGAAGAGTGGGAAGACAGAGGATTGGGACTCTTTTAAAGAGCAACAAAAGTTAACTAAAAAGGCAATACGGGGAGAAAAGATGAGGTACGAGGGTAAACTAGCCAATAATATAAAGGAGGATAGCAAAAGTTTTTTTAGGTACGTGAAGAGGAAAAAAATAGTCAAGGCAAATGTGGGTCCCTTGAAGACAGAAACAGGGGAATTTATTATGGGGAACAAAGAAATGGCAGACGAGTTAAACCGTTACTTTGGATCTGTCTTCACTGAGGAAGATACACACAATCTCCCAAATGTTCTAGGGGTCGGAGAACCTAGGGTGATGGAGGAACTGAAGGAAATCCACATTAGGCAGGAAATGGTTTTGGGTAGACTGATGGGACTGAAGGCTGATAAATCCCCAGGGCCTGATGGTCTGCATCCCAGGGTACTTAAGGAGGTGGCTCTAGAAATAGTGGAAGCATTGGAGATCATTTTTCAATGTTCTATAGATTCAGGATCAGTTCCGGTGGATTGGAGGATAGCAAATGTTACCCCACTTTTTAAGAAAGGAGGGAGAGAGAAAACGGGTAATTATAGACCAGTTAGTCTGACATCAGTGGTGGGGAAGATGCTGGAGTCAATTATAAAAGACGAAATTGCTGAGCATTTGGATAGCAGTAACGGGATCATTCCGAGTCAGCATGGATTTACGAAGGGGAAATCATGCTTGACAAATCTACTGGAATTTTTTGAGGATGTAACTAGGAAAATTGACAAGGGAGAGTCAGTGGATGTGGTGTACCTCGACTTTCAGAAAGCCTTCGACAAGGTCCCACACAGGAGATTAGTGGGCAAAACATGGGCACATGGTATTGGGGTAGGGTACTGACATGGATAGAAAATTGGTTGACAGACAGAAAGCAAAGAGTGGGGATAAATGGGTCCCTTTCGGAATGGGAGGCAGTGACCAGTGGGGTACCGCAAGGTTCGGTGCTGGGACCCCAGCTATTTACGATATACATTAATGACTTAGACGAAGGGATTAAAAGTACCATTAGCAAATTTGCAGATGATACTAAGCTGGGGGGTAGTGTGAATTGTGAGGAAGATGCAATAAGGCTGCAGGGTGACTTGGACAGGTTGTGTGAGTGGGCGGATACATGGCAGATGCAGTTTAATGTAGATAAGTGTGAGGTTATTCACTTTGGAAGTAAGAATAGAAAGGCAGATTATTATCTGAATGGTGTCAAGTTAGGAGGAGGGGGAGTTCAACGAGATCTGGGTGTCCTAGTGCATCAGTCAATGAAAGGAAGCATGCAGGTACAGCAGGCAGTGAAGAAAGCCAATGGAATGTTGGCCTTCGTAACAAGAGGAGTTGAGTATAGGAGCAAAGAGGTCCTTCTACAGTTGTACCGGGCCCTGGTGAGACCGCACCTGGAGTACTGTGTGCAGTTTTGGTCTCCAAATTTGAGGAAGGATATTCTTGCTATGGAGGGCGTGCAGCGTAGGTTCACTAGGTTAATTCCCGGAATGGCGGGACTGTCGTATGTTGAAAGGCTGGAGCGATTGGGCTTGTATACACTGGAATTTAGAAGGATGAGGGAGGATCTTATTGAAACATATAAGATAATTAGGGGATTGGACACATTAGAGGCAGGAAACACGTTCCTAATGTTGGGGGAGTCCAGAACAAGGGGCCACAGTTTAAGAATAAGGGGTAGGCCATTTAGAACGGAGATGAGGAAGAACTTTTTCAGTCAGAGAGTGGTGAAGGTGTGGAATTCTCTGCCTCAGAAGGCAGTGGAGGCCAGTTCGTTGGATGCTTTCAAGAGAGAGCTGGATAGAGCTCTTAAGGATAGCGGAGTGAGGGGGTATGGGGAGAAGGCAGGAACGGGGTACTGATTGAGAGTGATCAGCCATGATCGCATTGAATGGCGGTGCTGGCTCGAAGGGCTGAATGGCCTACTCCTGCACCTATTGTCTATTGTCTGTCTATTGTCTATAACATGGCTGGTTACACTTTAGAGGACAATATAATGGTCAGGTCATCCAGACTGTAGTCACTGATTACACGGTGGTTTAAAGCAAACGGAATACAAGAGTCAGAGTGACCGCGAGATCTGCAATGGCAAAAATATAAATGGAAACTTAATGTTTTAACGCTACTGAGGCATCTGATCAACATTCATGCTGAGCTAGACACAAAAACCTGGAGTAACTCAGTGGGTCAGACAACATCTCTGGGGAAAAGGATGCTCAATACGCTTGGCTTCATTTTTTTTAGTTTAGTTAAATTTATTGTTATGTGTACCGAAGTACAGTGAAAAGCTTTTTAGATTTTAGATTTAGAGATATAGAGATACAGCGCGGAAACAGGCCCTTCGGCCCACCGGGTCCGCGCCGCCCAGCGATCCCCGCACACTAACACTATCCTACACCCACTAGGGACAATTTTTACATTTGCACAGCCAATTAACCTACATACCTGTACGTCTTTGGAGTGTGGGAGGAAACCGAAGATCTCGGAGAAAACCCACGCAGGTCACGGGGAGAACGTACAAACTCCGTACAGACGGCGCCCGTAGTCAGGATCGAACCTGAGTCTCCGGCGCTGCATTCGCTGTAAGGCAGCAACTCTACCGCTGCGCCACCGTGCCGCCCACATGTGCAATCCAGTCACGTGCAATCCAGTCAGCGGAAAGGCTACACATGATTACAATCGAGTCATCCACAGTGTCCAGCTACAGGATAAGGAGAATAACATTTAGTGCAAGATAAAGTGCAGTAAAGTCTGATTTAAGATAGTCTGAGTATCTCCAATGAGGTAGATAGTAGCTCAGAACTGCTCTCTAGTTGCTGATAGGATGCTTCAGTTGCCTGATAACAGCTGGGAGGAAACTGTCTCTGAATCTGGAGGTGTGCGTTTTCACATCTCTGTACCTCTTGCCTGTATGAAGAGGGGAGAAGGCGGAGTGCCCGGGGTGTGACTGGTCCTTGATTATGCTGGTGGCCTTGCCGAGGCAGCGTGAGTGTAGATGGAGTCAATGGAAGGTTGGTTTGTGTGATTGTCTGGGCTGCATCCACAATTCTCTGCAATTTCTTGTAGTTTTGGATGGAGCTGTTCCCAAACCATGCTGTGATGAATCTCGATTAAATGCTTTCTACGACACTGTCGTAGAACTTGGTGAGGGTTGGCGACATGCAAAACTTCCTAAGCATTCTAAGGAAGTAGAGATATTGGTGTGCTTTCATGACCAGTGCTTCGATATGGCTAGTCTAGCACGTTGCTGGTTATATTTACTTCTAGGAACTTGAAGATTTCAACCATCTCTACTTTGATGCCATCAATGTATAACATTGATATGTGTACCACTTTGCTTCCTGAAGTTGATCATTATCTCCTTTGTCTTGCTGACATTGCTAGAAAGGTTGTTGTCTTGACACCAGGTCACGAGGTTCTCAATCTCAAGGTCCTATACTCAGTGTTGTCATTATTTGATATCCAGCCCACTACAGTGGTGTCATCTGCAAATTTGTAAATTGAGTTGGATTTGTATATGGCTGCACAGTTGTGGGTCCACAAGGAGTAAAGAAGGGGGCTGAGAACGCATCCTTGTGGAGCAGCAGTGTTGAGGAATATCGTAGAGGATGATTTGTCACCTATCGTCACTGATTGTGATCTGTTGGTCAGGAAGTCGAGGATCCGATTGCAGAGATGAGTGCTGACCAAGTTCCAATTCATACAAATAAATGTCATATCAAGTGATATTCTATGTCATAGACTTCTCTGTCCACGAGTTTTTTTCACTGCTTTTGGCACTCAGAAGGATTACTTGAAATGTCATTGCATTTTGATTGAACCTCTTTCTGAGCTCAAAATGGTAGAGATGCTTGGATAAAGTCCCAAGGTTGGAAGACCTTGTTTAGCAGAGTTCAGGAGAGATATGGGGTCAGATGGATAACAATTGTCAATGAAACTGGTCCAAAAATCTATTACATAGGCAACCTAGTACTAATGGTTGTAAACAGAGCTGATGGAGGACTGTTGGCAAAAATCTCAGCTGGACGTTAAATTCTTAGGAACAACCCAAGCCTAAGCACTCCTGCGTTCTAATGTCATTTACGTAAATGAAGTCTACAGATTCTAAATATGCTAACACCCGTCTGTTCTCTACAAACAGAAATTCCCAAACCCTGTGGAGAATGCTAGTTTATATGAAGGGACAACGTATGAAATGCTTTGCCTGGAGCTGGCCATTAATCTGCATGGTCTTGCAATGCTGTCCACATAGATCCTGTGTATTGGGAAGGAGACCCTGAGAATCTCACAGTCAAACAATATTGCTTTTCGGCTACTGAAAGGAATCTGAACTATTTTATAAACAAGTGCCAATTAGCCCTGGTGCATAAATGACGATGGTGAATTGTAAGGGAATTGCATGCAAACAAAATAAAATTGATATACCTGCTAACTAATTGAACTATTACACATGCCATTCTTTGTCATTATATTTGTATTTTTTTTGCTTTCCTTTTCCTTTGTTTATTTTCTTTACAATAGATTTTGTCACTGCCATTACAGAATCCTCAACAAATTGTCACTCCATTCTTTAATTAATGTGACAGGGGGACTAAAAGTGACATGGTTACATTTTTCTTCATCCTAGAAAGTGATTTTCCCTCTGCTGAGTACCTTAATTTTAAAACTTTACTGATGTTGGACAACCACGAAGCCAGAAATCACAGATGGAAAAACAAATAAGACTGCAGATGCTGGAATCTGAAACGAAAAAGACAAATGCTGAAAGAACTCAGCCAGTCAGGCAGCATCTTAGTTTACAGATACAACACGGAAACAGGCCCTTTGGCCCTCCGAGTCCGCATCGACCAGCGATCCCCGCACATTAACACAAACCTACGCACACTTGTGACAATTTACACTGAGAAACACCCACAGGGTCACAGGATGAAACGTACAAACTCCGTACAGACAGCAGCCGTAGTTGGGATCGACCCTGGGTCTCCGGCGCTGCAAACGCTGTAAGGCGGCAACTCTACCGACGCACCACCGGGCTGCCCTATGGAAAAGGAAAACAGTTAATGTTTCAGGTCAAAGACCTTTCATTATAAATATAAGCATAGATTGCAGCACATTGTATTACATTTCTGGGAACACTTATTTCACGATGGAGGCTTTTATTTAGTAGATTTCACTTAGACAAAGCTGGCATCTTCTGTCGGCATTTTGCAGTACCAAATTATACCTCAAACTCTTGCCTTTGCAGAAAAAAAGTGCTATGTTAATTATCAAATACAAACTACACGCTCACAGATACGTTTGAAACTTGATTACTTGTTACATCACATTCATGCTCTGCATGGTTGCAAGATACTTTCAGTTTTTTAGGAATAAGAACACGAGTCAAGAAGATTGAAACAGGAGACAATTTATTTTTGAGTTGTTGCGATCATATTTGATGACTGTTACTCTATCTCTCCCCAATGCGGTTACAGCCCTCCCCATATTCTTGCTGATGGCATTGACGGTAGCTGAGGAAATGCTCATGGAGGTTCACAACAAAGAAAGACACAAAAAGCTGGAGTAACTCAACGGGACAGGCAGCATCTCTGGAGAGAAGGAATCGGCGACGTTTCGGATCTCGATCCGAATGGTCACACATTCCTTCTCTCCAGAGATGCTGCCTGTCCCGCTGAGTTACCCCAGCCTTTTGTGTCAATCTTCGGTTTGAACCAGCATCTGCAGTTCCTTCCTACACAGTTTACACAAAAGTACAGGTAAAGAGAAGAAGTCAGAAACAGAACAGATAACACCATCAAGGGAGTATATTTGAATGGTAGATCCACTTTTGTTGATTGGATTTGCATATTGAAATCTTCCTTGTGTTAACTGTTCTTCTGAATTTTAATTTGGAAGGTCTGTTATTCCTAGCCTGCACCTTTATGGAGTAGACAGCAGCGATTTTTGAACCCTAATTTATTCAGTTGCATTTCAATGCACTCCCTTGACCCAACTAAATATCTGATACGTTTTCTGACAAAGTGTAAATATTTAGCAGTGTTCCCATATTGTTGCTTCTCATCAGTGAAGCTATGAGAAGATTATTGCCAGGTAAATAAACCACTTCTTGCTGGATGGCACTGTGGGTGCAATGGGAGTCTCAGAGATGCATGGGCCACCGATGGTGAATGTCGTCTGGCTTATTTTTGAAGTTTGTGGCACATCTTTGCCCTTGTCACCGAAGGCATTTCTGTCCCAAACTTCTGACGCAGCTGTCTGGAATAAACCAGTAATGTAGCAATATGAATCAGTCTGAAGAAGGGTCTCGACCCATAAACGTCACCCATTCCTTCTCTTCAGAGGTCTTGCCTGTCCTGCTGAGTTACTCCAGCATTTTGTGTCTACCTTCGATTTAAACCAGCATCTGCAGTTCTGTCCTATACAATAAGAATAAATTGTTGGCTTTGCATGTCTCCTGAGCTCTTTGGCAGACTTGTACTTGCAAGTTCTCCTTAACCAAATACATATTGCCAACCATAATAATTAATCTCTCGCTCTTTGATGAACAGCCACTTTGCTTTATGATATGGTGTGCGTATGCCTAAAGTGTTGGTTATACAAGTGAGATTCTAATTTGATCTCGGTGTAGTAAATTCACTAAGTTGGAACAGAGGCGCAACGGTAGCGTTGCTGCTTTACAGCGCCAGAGACCCGGGTTCAATCCTGACTAAGGGTGCTGCTGTACGGAATTTGTATGTTCTCCCTGTGACCACATGGGTTTTCTCCACATGCTCCAGTATCCTCCCACACTATGAAGTTAATTGGCTTCTGTAAAATTGTAAATTGTCCCTAGTGTGTGGGATAGTGCTTGTGTATGGTGTGATCGCTGGTTGGTACGGACTCGGTGGTCTGAAGGGCCTGCTTCCATGCTGTATCTCTGCAGTCTAAACACTAAAGTCCTGAGTCTAAAGTCCAAGCAGTAACTACAGACAGCATGGGAAATGATTCAGAAATATCCACCACTCCATACATTGCTGTTCAGTAATCTCAACTAATGGAGCAGTTCTTGCTGATCTTATTAGTAATTTTCAGACACCAGTGTGTGTCAGTTTATAAATGTGTATTCTTTTAATTTCTTTAAGCTCCTCCACCTTACCTGATCTTCAGCCATGGTAATGCAATATTCAAGATTGACAGAGAGGGAACAAACCACCAGAGAATTGTGACAAACTCTGGGCTATCAGTTGTCTTGGATTTCCACTACAGGAATGGAAAGATCTACTGGGCAGATACTGAGAAAGGCCTATTGCAACAGGCCTTCATAAATGGCACAGACAGAAAGGTGAGTGCACAACTCTGAAATTTAAGTTTATTTCATTTAGTTTATAGACACAGCATCGAAAAAGGCCTTTCGGCCCACCGAGCCCACACCGACCATGGGGTACTGATTTTGAATGATCAGCCATGATCATATTGAATGGCGGAGCTGGCTCGAAAGGCTGAATGGCCTATTCCTGCTCATAGTTTTCCTAAGTTAGTAAACGTAGAGCTGTGCTGAAATCCCATGTGTATAAGTTCACTGAAAAGAACGTAAAAACACACCAATGATTCTGCAAATATTCTTACAACAGTATAGGGGGATTGCACGGCAGGCGAGGTCACTGTCCCTGACCCGTACTGTTGCCACGCAGCGCCTACTGGAGGGCACGCCATGTACTGCAGGCAAGCACTTACCATGGCTCTCAGTGCCGCGGGCCTTCTTTGCTTAGTCATTTTCTACTATTTTATGTTTGGCACGACTTCTGTTGTGGAACAATTCGCCTGTCCTAATGAGAGGGTGTTGCTGTTGAATGCTGTGGCTGCACTTTGCTGCAGCTCGGCTTCACCCGTCTTCTCTGGCTTCCTCCCGGCGCTCCGAGCGTCCCGACATCTCTCCCCGTTCCTGCGTACCTCCAGGCTCGGCGCCCCTGCTCCGCGCCTCGTTTCCTGCGGATCTTCGGCCCCTCGCCGCTCCTGCTGGCCCTCCAGCCCTTCTCCCCACTTGCCATCTCCGTCAGCCGGGGTCCGCTTCCACTTGGTCGGCGCTCAATACCTTGAGGCTGGGGCCACCGTGCAGTGCCATGGCCTGGTCTGCCTCTGCTCAGCGCACAGCACCCAGCCCAGCTCTCACTGCTGCTTGGCCTCCGCTGCTGATCAGCCTCCCTGGGTCCTCTTCCTTCTCCTCTTCGGGCTCGACACTCTGCTCCTCCCCCTCTTCCACCGCCTCCTTCTCCAAGGCCGTCGAGCACGGCTCCCTGGGCCCTTCACTCTCAGGAGGGTCGCCAACCTCCAGCGCTCGCTGCTTCTGTCCCTGCAGACCTCCAGGCCCCTCGGCTTGGGTTCTTTCCACTGTTCCTCTCCCAGCTTGCTCAACCCCATCCTTTCCTCCTCCTCCTCCTCCTCTTCTTCTCCCCCCGGTGGCCCTCTGCTTCTCGACCTTGCTCTCCTGCCTCCCTTCCCAGCCACGCTTCCCCTTCTCTCGCCGGTTGGCCAGACGTCTTCCCAGATGCTTCTTGTGTCCGTGGGCTTGGCAGCCCTTCTCCTAGTTCCTCTTCCTCTGCCATATCCTCCAGCTTCTTCCTCATTTTTTACAGCACAAAAATTGGCCTTTTGGCTGTTTTTTCAAGGTAAGAATATACCTGTTGCGTGTGTTGGTAGTATATGCTGTAAGCTGCCTTGTCCTCCAGATGGCTTGAGCGACTCCATGCGTCACGCACTTTGACCTTACAACGTGCAATCCCCCTACAGTACCGCAAACTCTGTGGAAAGGCACACAGTGATAATGAAAATTAAGTGCACACAATTATTGAGCTCAATTGATGTAATGATATGAGTTGATTAATTGTCGATTGATGTCCACTTCTTTAAAGAAGGAAATTCACCAGTATGAACAAAGAGCTAATTAATGGGTGAAATGAATTCAAGATAGATGCTTTGTTAGATTTTTGAAGAAAATATCGAGGAACGTGAATCTTTCTTCTTTGCATCACAGATTGTTTGGGCTGTGGGCGAAGGCCTTCTGGGCTTTGCTGTGGATTGGTTGCACAACACAATCGTCTGGACTAATCGGAAGAAAGGAACCATTGAAATGTCGAACTTACATGGCAAAAATGTCAAGGTCCTTCTGAAAAATCTGACCTTTCCCACCTTCATGGCAGTCGATCCAGAGGAAGGGTAGGACTGTGAGACTTTGGTTTGCACTTTCCAACCATTCATATTCCAAGACCTTTGATCTAAATAGGCAACAGGAATGGAAATTATGATTAAATTGTGCAATAATTTTACGTCTTCAAATAAATTGACCAAACTGCGATTTAATAAATACTTTTGATGCACAGTCAAAATTGAAGAGTTTAAACGGCCTGTCCCACTTAGGCGATTTTTTAGGCGAGTACCCACCAACAATGACCACGACAATGCCGAGTCAAGTTACTTTTTTTGTGAAACTAGCACCTGGCTAAGAGATTATATCATCTTCGGAAACATCACAAAATTCCCACGCTTACCTGACCGTCAAACTGTCGACTCCAATCTACCTGGCAAATGTCCTGACGGTAAATAAATTGGTTAAACACAAGTATTTTATGGTATCTTCAAATGCCTTTTCTTAATTTAATATTACATGCTTCTAAATGCATCTGCGACAACCTAGCACACCTGGGGACAGCATGCGACAGCGCCCGCAATAAGCTACGATACCTGTCAACAAGCCAGCTGTCGCCGAGAAATTTCTATCTGGAAAATTTCTCCGCGATGCGCAGAGATCCGTTACGATTCTTTGAAGACTCCTCAGGATCATGCCCGCGACACCCCGGCGAACGTTCGACGACAGCCTAGTCGCCGGCAGTCGCCTTAAAATCGCCTAAGTGGGACAGGCCCTTAAGCTATCTCTTGCCAAGGGAACTGGGCATAAATGTCACTTTTAATGTATTGGAGGCTGTGTGAGGCAGTAGATTCTTTTCTTTACGAATGCTATTAAGGGAGTGCAGTGTAGGTTCACCAGGTTATTTCCCGGGATGGCGGGACTGACATATGATGAAAGAATGGATCGACAAGTCAGTGACTGGGCTTGTATGCACTGGCATTTAGAAGGATCAGAGGTGATCTTATAGAAACATATAACATTGGACAGGCTAGATGCAGGATAAATGTTCCCTCTGTTGGGGGAGTCCAGAACCAGGGGGTTAACGTTTAAGAATAAGGCCATTTAGGACTGAGATGAGGAAATACTTTTTCACCCAGAGAGTTGTGAATCTGTGGAATTCTCTGCCACAGAAGGCAGTGGAAGTCAATTCATTGGATGTTTTCAAGAGAGAATTAGATTTAGCTCCTAGGGCTAATGGAATCAAGGGATATGGGGGAAAAAAATCTCAGCTGGCTCGAAGGGCCAAATGGCCTTCTCCTGCACCTATTTTCTATGTCTCTATGTCTGATTAATGGTTTTTGACTTGAAACATAATTAGTATTTAAAAGCCTTCTCTGTCTATAAGGTGTGCTCAACAAAGAGATTTTTGACAGATTTACGCAACCATTGAGTAACACAATAAAATATCTAGTTTATCAGTGATTGGAAGACTAATGCAGAATTGTCACAGTATAGTTGAATATAAAAAGAACAATGCCTTCTGATATGGAAGCAACTACTTAGCATTTATAGGGAAAGATTTAAACTCTCCATTTATTCCACACATTACCTGGATTGATTTATTGCTTAAAGCTCACATTGAAATCACTAAAGAGAAAAACGATCCTAGTCTAGATTGTTTAAATTACCATTCCACTTATAATAATTGCATTACATGTTTTTTTCTACATTAACAGATCCATAACAGATCCATTACTATTACTAAACCGTTAACAAATTGTCCGGACGTCAACCTAGCAAACACCCAAACTGCCTTTGAAAATTCCATAACATAACAAAGATTTTTAACTCAATTTGCTTAATTTTATTCCAAGGTATATATTTTGGGCTTCAGAAGGTTCTGTTCCAAGTCTTCATCGCGCAAATCTAAATGCCACAATAGCCATCTCCATTGTCAAGGCCTGGACCAAAGTGAAGACTTTGACATTGGATCTCGTTGACAAACGGCTCTTCTGGGTTCAAAGTGACACTGAGAATATCTCAAGCAGCATTAGGTCATGTGACTACACTGGAGGCTCAGCTCAGATCATCAAACATTCGATACGGTAAGTGTGTTGACAAGAACATCAAGTCATTTTGCCATCCCATTAATTACATTCCACCAATGCTTCTTTTATAAATATATCTGATTTTCCATTGTCCAGTGCCTCAGTTCCATTTTCAAACTAGTTTTTTCTCTAGTGCATCACAGTTTCAGTTTAGTTTATAGATAAGGCATGGAATTGGCCTTTACGGCCCACTGAGTCCATGCCGACCAATGGTCTCCCACCCCCGTTCACACCAGCTCTGTGTTTTCTCATTTTCTCATCCACTCCTTTCACGGGAGGCCAATTAACGTACAAACCCACAACTCTTCATTTACTTTATTTGATCATTAAAAGAGAGCAGATCTTTCATAAGTTCATAAGTTCATAAGTCATAGGAGCAGAATTAGGCCATTGAGTTGTTCCAGTCTACTCCGCCATTCTCTTGTGCTAAAATACTGTTCATCAGGGAGTAAATGCCTTCATTTGATTGGTTTATGAAAAGGAATTGTATGGCATTCAAGTAGATCAAAATTCAAAATTTTCTATTGATTTGGTTTTTCTCATAGAGTCATAGAATCTGACAGCGTGGAAACAGGCCCTTTGGCCCAACTTGCCCACACCGGCCAACGTCCCATCTACAAGAGTCCCACCTGCCTGCATTTGGCCCATATCCCTCTAAACCTGTCCTATCCATGTACCTGTCTAAATGTTTCATGAACATTGCGATAGTACCTGCCTCAACTACCTCCTCCGGCAGCTTGTTCCATACACACACCACCCTTTGCGTGAAAAGGGTACCCTTCAGGTTCCTATTAAATCTTTCCCCTTTCACCTTAAACCTATGTCCCCTGGTTCTTGAATCCCCTACACTGGGCAAGTGTCCACCTGATCTAGCCCTCTCATGATTTTGTACACCTCTAGAAGATCACCCCTTATCCTCCTGCGCTCCAAGGAATAAAGTCCTAGCCTGCTCATCCTCTCTCTTTAGCTCAGGCACTCGAGTCCCGGCAACATCTTCGTAAATCTTCTCCACACCCTTTCCAGCTTGACAACATTTCTTCTTCTTTCCACATAGCCACTGGCCATTTGGGATTTCCCTTTTTGATGAACACGTGTACTACTCAGATTGGAAGACGGGCACTATTCGGCGAGCAAACAAGTTCACTGGAGAGGACTTAGTAGTCATCAACCCTAGACGGTCTTTCCTGCCGCCAGCTGACCTGAAAGTGGTGCATCCATCCCGCCAGCCAACCTCTGAAACAGACCCACAATTATCAGGTACATGCATTCATCCAACAAACCTGCTACAGATGGAAACACAAGAGACTGCAGATGTTGCAATATTGAGTAACTGATAGAGGAAACTTGAGAAATGGATGGTCGGGCAGTATGTGAGGAGGGAAGTGGACAGGTAATGTTTCTGAATTAGAGCCTGAAGAAGGGTCCCAACCCAAAATGTCACCCATCCCTTTTCTCCAGAGATGCTGGCTGACCTGTTGAATTCCTCCAGCAGTTTGTGTCTATCTTTGGTATGAACCAACATCTGCAGCTCTTTGTCTCCAGACAATGTTTCGGGCAAGGATCCAGCTTCATTTATTAATCTGCTGCTAATGACTGCTGCTATTTAATAGCCATTATTAATGACTAATAGATAAATAGGACTGTTTGTCTATTTAAAATATTACAGTAAAGTCATAGAGGTATAGAGCATGGAAACAGGCCCATCAGCCCAACACATCCATGCCTAACCAAGCTAGTCCCACTTGCTTGTGCCTGGCCCATATCCCTCCAAACCTTTACTACCCAGTAACACCCCCCTCAACAGCATTGTGAGTATACCCCCACTTCAAGGAGTGCAGCGGTTCAAGGACGTAGTTTATCAGCACCTCTGATGGCTACCAGGGATGGCAATTGATCAATCGCTCAACCTGCAAAGTCCGCATCCCTTGAATGGTGGCACAGCGGTAGAGTTGCTGCCTTACAGCGCTTTCAGTGCCAGAGACACAAGATCATAGAAACATAGAAAATAGATGCAGGAGGAGGAGGAGACCATTTGGCCCTTTGAGCCAGCACCGCCATTCATTGTGACCATGGCTGATCATCCACGATCAGTAACCTGTGCCTGCCTTCTCCCCTTATCCCTTGATTCCGCTAGCCCCTATCTAACAATCAAACCCGACTACAGTTGCGGTCTGTACGGAGTTTATACGTTCTTCCCCGCGACCTGTGTGAGTTTCTCCGAGATCTTCGGATTTCTCCCACACACCAAAGACATACAGGTTTGTAGGTTAATTGGCTTGGTATAAATGTAAATTGTACCTAGTGTGCATAGGATAGTGTTAATGTGCAGGGATCGCTGGTCTAGTGTGGACCCACTGTTTCCGCGCTGTATCTCTAAAACTAAAACTAAGCTAAACTAAGCTTAACAGAAAAACAACGAAGAAGTGAAACCGAAATGAGTAATGTGTGGTAGGAGGAAAGGCACGGAAGCATTAAAGGGCAGTGCAATTGAAGGGAAGAGTGAAAATTAGAATTCGAGGTGAAAGTGCAAAACACTAAAGGTGGAAGAGGTTATTAAGACAAATGAAAGTGAAGGAAACAGATGGGAGTAGAGTGCAGTGAAGGAAGAGGGGAGAAAATAAAACAGAAGCGGAAAAACGAGGACGGGATGGAACAGAAATGAAGGCAAAGAGAGAAAATAATCATGGGAAGAGTGAAAAATGTAAGGGGAGGGTGAAGAATGGGGAAAGGCCAAGATAACAAAACAGAACTCCAGGAAGAAGAATTCCAAATGCATCTCTAGATAGATTTCAGACGAAAAGTTAACATTGCTGAAATAATTGCCCTATTTCACTATCCTTAGATTTGTAGTGACTCGTGCCATTCATAGAGGCAAGAGGGCCAGTTACTTTGGGTACTCTCTCCAAGTCTGGAGTCTTGTTCATGGAAGCTTCATCTTTTCTGCTCATTTATTTTCAAAGCTGCAACCCATTCAAATCGTATCCACAATCTCTCCCAAAGCAAACTCAGAGGAAAGAATTCACACATCTGGAAAATTCAACGCCTTGGTTTCCGTTATCTGCCCTTTAATCAAACGGGAAACATTGGGCTAAATTAGAGTTTTTGAGCCTTGTTAACTTTGAAATGTTAACGTTTTAATAAACTTTTCTACAGAAAATGAAACAGGAAGCGTTTGCAAGAAAAGCTTCAATGGAAAGTGCTGCAAGTGTAAAGATGGTTATGTTCTCAGTGATGATCAGAAATCATGCAGAGGTAAACTTCACCCCAAGAGGCAGGGCATACGTGCGTGATATAGAATCTCATAGCAATGTCTTCTTCTGTGGTTAACACTCTGTCACAACCTCAAAACTGTGAACTACAATCCATTTTCTACCTTACGCTTTCCACAATATGGGGCAGTTTTACACCTGGTGCCTGGTGCAGGGGCTTTCAGAAGAACTTGACACATTCACTAAAAGGGAAACAACAGCACATTTACACATTTATTTCTCCTATCGCTGGAGTAATTCCTAATCACAATTAAATGAAACAATTATTGCGTAATTAATGCGTAGAGGGGAGAAATAGTTAGGAGTCCAGGTGGGACCCAAGGGATTGAAGGAGGGCGGGATGGGGAGGTGGTGAGAGGACTTGGTGGAGAAATGGTGGGGGATGGGGGGGGGGGGGGGGCGAGAGGATTTGTGAGAGGTTACCTAAAATTAGAAAATTCAATGTTCAAAGCAAAGATAAACACAAAGTGCTGGAGTAACTCAACTCGAGTTTGTGTGTGGGCAGCTTTTCTGGAGAAAAAGGATAGGTGGTGTTTCAGATTGGGACCCTTCTTCAGACTGGGGCGGTGAAAAGCCGGAGGCGGGAAAAGACCAGGATCAACAGGGCCAGCAAAACAAATGCCCTCAGGCAGGGTGGCGCCATGGTAAGCCTATTGTTAGCCAGGGAAGGTGTCGTCTCAAGAAGGATACAATGTTGTGAACTATGAAACTACTTAAATGACTAGGGTGGAGAAAGGCAACAAGGGGGAGAGGAGGGGAGTGTAGGTAGAAGTTACTTAAAAATAGAGCGTTCAAATTCATACTGCTGGATTACAAGCCACCCAAGCAAAATATGAAGTGCTGTTCCTCTAGTTTGTGTGTGGCCTCATTCCAGCAATGGAGAAAGGTCAGTATGGGAATGGGAAAGGGAGTTAAAATGATTAGCAACTGAGAGAGTTAAAACTCAATTATGCCTTTTACAAAAGTCTGCAGAATGGGAATAGGCATTTAGTAAAATCCCCCTTGGTAGGCTGATACAAAAAGTGCCTGGAGTTCACAGCATCTTAGTTGTGTGGATTTGTAAATTTGTAGATGACACCAGGATTGCTGGAGTAGTAGACTGTGAGGAAGGCTGTTAACGTATAGAAGGGGGATCAGGTGGATCAGGTGGATCAGCTATAAAAATGGGCAGAGAAATGGCAAATGGAGTGTAATGGTGTTGCTCTTTTGGAGGTCGATTGAAAGGGGAAAATGTACAATTAATGGCAAGGCACTTAACAACATTGAAGTACAGAGGTATATTGAGGTCCAAGTCCACAGCTCCCTGAAAGTGGCAGCATAAGCAGAAATAGTGGTAAATAAGGCACCTGTATGCCTGCCTTCATTATTCAGGGCATTGAGTACATCAGTCAGAAAAACATGATGCAGCTTTATAGGACTTAGGTTGGGGCACAGTTGGAATTTTGCGTGCAGTTATCTTCACCCCAATACAGGAAGGGTGTGGAGTCTTTGGACAGGGTGCAGAAGAGGCTTAAAAGAATGATGCCTAAATTAGAAGTTATTAGCTGCAAGGAGAGGTTGGATAAACAGATTGTTTTCTCTGAAGCATCAGAGGTTGAGGGGACACCTGATAAATTATAAGAGGCGTAGATAACATAGACAATCAGCCCCTTTTTTTCAGGGTGGAAATATCAAAGACAAGCGAGCATTGCTTTAAGGTGAGAGGAGAAAAGTTTAAAGGAGATGAGCGAGGTACATGTTTTATATAGCAGGTGGTGAGTGCCTTGAACGTGCTGCCAGGGGTAGTGGTGGAAACAGATACAATAGTGGTGTTTAAGAGGCTATTGGAGAGGCACATGGATATGCGGGGAATGGAGCGATATGGATCATGTGCGCACAGATAAGGGTTGGTCTTGGCTTCGTGCTCTGCACAGACATTGTGGGCCGAAGGGCCTGTCCCTGTGCTGTACTGTTATATGTCCTATATTCCTTGGGCTGCTAGTTGTATATATGTGTGATAGTCACATACATGCACATTGCACATTGCCATCATATTTCACCGTATGTACTGTTTGCATCATACCCAAATAATTCACATCAATTTCTCTGGTTGTAAAGCCAGAGGCGCCACTAATGAAATGGAACAAATGGCCTCTGTCCCAAACACTTCCAACCATGAAAGCATGACATGATAATAGATGCACTAACTATTGTGAATGTGTGATAGAGGTAGAATATTCAACTTCCACCTTACAGGGCTAAGGGGCATTCTTGGGAACATAGTTTTCCATCCAGCTATTTAATGGAGAAAGTCACAGGCTCTGGTATATCTGAACTGGGCTATTTATATGTTCCATGCAATAGAAAAATCTACTACATTTCCATATTTATCCACCTAGGTTATGGAAGCACTGTTTTATGATCATATTTATGTTTTTTTCCCGTGAGAAGATCAACTGATTGATTAGATCATGAGGTTGACAACTTTGGATAAGCAAAATGTTCCAGGATATTTTCCTTCTCAGTTGCAGCAGATTTCAGAATAGAAATACACATATGTGCAAGACTTTGCTACATTAACAATCGGCAGATCTGAGCACAACTGCCACAGCCAATATAGGCAACCCGTATCTGGATAGTTTCCTCTGGATCTTTTAAATGGCAGTTAATCATCATCACACAATCTCCAAAAATATCAATCTGCAATCTTTTCAGAATACATTCAGGAATGGATTCTCTTCCGCAGTTCTACTTAAAATTGAGTGGAATAGTGGTGATGGTGGGGAGAGGGAGCGAGTGGGGAGGATAAAAAGTCAGCCGAGTTTACTAAGCAACATCAGCAACAGCCAATACATGTCATTTCCATCAGTATCGTCTGGAATATTTTTCCGAATGGTCTTTTAAAGATGATCATTGTCAATTGACACATCTGAGCTCCCCCCCCCCCCCCCCCCCTTCCATGACACACTGGTCAACCCGATGAGCACCTTCAGTAACAGACTGGCTCCACCAAGATGCAGGACAGAACACCATGGGAGATCCTTCTTCCCTCTGGTTTTCAGACTGTACAACTCCTCCCCCTTCTGTTGTGGGATAACCTGAGACTGACGCCCCTTTCCCAACCCCCCCCCCCCCCCCCCCACCTCCACACTCCCCAATCTTTGCACATCCCCAATCCTTTCCACTTGTCACTTTTAATTTCATGTTTCATATGCTTTTATGACTGTTGGCAGATCAATTTCCTTCCTGGGATAAATAAAGTTCTATCATATCGTATCGTATAGTATCGTATCGTGACTGCTCAACTTTAGGTCACGCTGCACAAAAGTAAGCCACTTGGCCTATGTTCAATGTGTTGGCTTTGAAGGAGTTATATGATTGTTCCCTCCAGTCCTGTCCCATCCCTATACCCCTGTATTCAGTCTGCAACTTTGCACAGTTTTGCTCTTGCGCTCTGCTTAATTCCATTACAATCTTCATGCAACTTTTCCTGTTTCTGACTTGTGCACTTTCATTCCTCAGATGTCAACGAATGTGCATTTTGGAACCATGGGTGCACCTTGGGATGTGAAAATGTCCCTGGCTCTTATCATTGCCTCTGTCCAAAGGGGTTCGTACTGCAGCCCGATATGAAAACATGTCAGGGTAAGGATTCTGTAAATGTACCTTCCCTTGCAATTACCAATGAGGAACCTTTCAATATGCAGACCTCTATCATCCAGGTAGAGCCATAGAATCATACACACGGAAACAGGCCCTTCAGCCCAACTTGCCCATGCAGACCAAGATGCCCCATCTAAACGTCCTAATTGTTGCTTTTGGCCCATATCCCTCTAAACCTTTCCTATCCATGTACCCGTCCAAGTGTTTTTTTAAATACTATCATGGTACCCGCCTCAACTACCTCCGCTAGCAGCCAGCTTGTTCCATTTCCCTATCATCCTCCGTGAAAAAGTGGCCCCTCAGGTTCCCATTAAATCTTGCCCTTCTCATCTTCGCAAATCTTCATCCAGCATCTCCAACATCCAGATAGCCTTTTGGATGGCATGGACTTGGTGGGCTGAAGGGCCCATTTCCATGCTGTGAGTTTCAATCAATCAAGCTGTAATATTTCTCACTAATGAGGAAGCGGTATTTTATTGTGTGGCAACATGTTGAAATAACTGTTGAAAGATGTTCATTTAATTACGACTGTATTTTCTTTATTCACTAGCTCTTTCTCCGTGTTTGGAAAATCACACTGACTGCAGCCATGACTGCACACAGACCTCTCAGGGACCAATCTGTCTCTGTCCACCAGGATCTGTTTTAGGATCAGATGGCAAAACATGTTCAGGTATCAGTTGGAATTGCAAGGTTATTTTCAAATGATTACCCTATCAATAAGTGCTCACTGTTAAAGATAAGATGGTATCAAAGTAAAATGCAAATTTGAGTCATATAATGTATTTGAGAATATTGAGCACATTTTGGAACTACAGACTGGGTTGGATCTGTAAAGATTGTGCCAAAACACTTTCATTCCAAGTTTACCTATGTATATTATGAGTACAGGGCCCTAGTGAGATCACACCTGGAGTATTGTGTGCAGTTTTGGTCTCCAAACTTGAGGAAGGACATTCTTGATATTGAAGGAGTGCAGAGTAGGTTCATGAGGTTAATTCCCAGAATGGCGGAATTGTTGTACGTTGAAAGACTGGAGCGGCTGGGCTTGTATACTCTGGAATTTAGAAGGATGAGAGGGGATCTTATTGAAACATATATTATTAAGGTATTGGACACGCTAGAGGCAGGAAACATGTTCCCGATGTTGGGGGAGTCCCGAACCAGGGGCCACAGTTTAAAAATAAGGGGTAGGCCATTTAGAACGGAGATGAGGAAAAACTTTTTCAGTCAGAGAGTTGTGAAGCTGTGGAAGTCTCTGCCTCAGAAGGCAGTGGAGGCCAATTCTTTGGATGCTTTCAAGAGAGAGCTAGACAGAGCTCTTAATGATAGTGGAGTCAGGGGATATGGGGAGAAAGCAGGAACGGGGTACTGATTGTGCATGATCAGCCATGATCACGGTGAATGGTGGTGCTGGCTCGAAGGGCCGAATGGCCTCCTCCTGCACCTCTTGTCTATTGTCTAATAATTACTTGCGTGTTTAAAATAATAGAGTTTAAAACAACTAGAGTGCATGTACTTAACAATAAACACAAATCTACTCTGAGAAGAAGTTTACATCTGAAAAAAATCAATACAGTGTATTGATCAGGTCAGGAATAGTAATAGACGCACACTCTGTAAAGATTGTGCCAATACACTTTCATTCCAAGTTTACCTATAAGTACATTATGAAGGGAGCTCTGTATCTGAAGATTCTCTAAATTTACATGAAATAGAAACAAATCTGTCAGTATCTTCTCCCAGGCCTGCCTCCCCTGTAATGGAGCCCTAGTTACTCTCACTTGGACCATGCCCTTTGCTTGCCCAGTAACAGACTCCTGCAACCGTTAATATATTGTGAGCTCTGTCATGGGAGGAGGTCAGAGAAAAAGATGAAAGGACGTGCTCAAAGTGTCCTTGAATAAGTGCGACAATCGAAAGGCTCCTGGGAATTTCTGGCCCATAACCATTCAAAGATGGTGTTAGGAAGCTCGAGTCCATAAATTGGGAGCACACGGAGATCCTGTTAAATATAGACAATAGACAATAGGTGCAGGAGTAGGCCATTCGGCCCTTTGAGCCAGCTCCGCCATTCACTGTGAACATGGCTGATCATCCACAATCAGTACCCCGTTCCTGCCTTCTCGCCATATCCCTTGACTCTGCTATCTTTAAGAGCTCTATCTAACTCTTGAAAGCATCCAGAGAATCGGCCTCCTCTGCCTTCTGAGGCAGAGAATTCCACAGATTGACAACTCTCTGGGTGAAAAGGTTTTTCCTCATCTCTGTTCTAAATGGCCAACCCCTTATCTTAAACTGGGGCCCCTGGTTCTGGACTCCCCCAACATCGGGAACATGATTCCTGCCTCTAGCTTGTCCAATCCCTTAATAATCTTATATGTTTCAATAAGATCCCCTCTCATCCTTCTAAATTCCAGTGTATACAAGCCTAATCGCTCCATTCTTTTTCACCTGAAGGATAACGAGGGTCTGAAATTCAACGTTTAAAACTAACTCTAAGGCCTAAACTCTTATTGCATTGAAAGGGCATATAAATTAGCACTTGATTTATATAAACTACAGAGCTATTGAGCAATGAGAGTTGTGAAGCAGGACTAGGCTGGGAAGCCCTTTTGTAGCCAGCATGGACAATGGGTTCTGAAAATCCTGTGTCTGTATCTCACGGTTTGTTCTCCTGAGAGACCAACACCAAATGCCAATATATTTGGGGCATTCTGAAAGTAATTGGGCCAATTCCTGACTCAGTAAAGTATTTGAGTTTTAGACAAAGACACAAAGTGTTGGGAGTAATTCAGCGGGTCAGACAGCATCTCTGATGGACATAGATAGGTGACATTTTGGGTCTGGACACTTCATCCAGCACTTAGTGTCTTTTTATTTGTAAACCAGCATCGACAGTCCTCTGTGTCTGCATTTGAGTTTCAGACATTGGCTCAAAATTTTGAAAGGGGGTTTGGTTGAGGAAAAAGACTGAATAAATTAAACTGTTATTTTCTTTCTCCCTTATTATCTTACATTATCCAATTAATGCTCAACTGAGGAAGATGTATAGGACCCTGATTTTCCCTTCTAAACTTGGTGCTCATTGGCTTGGGAATAGGTCTACACTGTCAACATTTCCTAATGATTCCTCCCATATCACTGCCTGCAAGTGGCAATCTTGACTAATAACATCGGTCATTATAAGAGGGAGCTGGAGGTAAACTTTAGGCTTTAGAGATACAGCGGGGAAACAGGCCCTTCAACATACCGAGTACCCATCCACCAGCACCATCTATTTGGAGGCCAAGTCAGTGGATATATTCAAAGCAGAGATAGATAGATTCTTGATTAGTACGGGTGTCAGAGGTTACGAGGAGAATGGGTTCGGAGGGAGAGATAGATCAGCAATAATTAAATGGCGGAGTAGACGATGGGCCGAATAGCCTAATTCTGCTCCTATCACTAGGGACAATTTACAATTTTACTGAAGTCAATTAACCTACAAACATAGAAACATAGAAAATCTTTGTACATCTTTAGAGGAAACTGGATTACCCGGAGAAACCCAATGCAGTCACATGGAGAATGTACAATTTCCGTACTGACAGCATCCATAGTCAGGATCAAACCCGGGTCTCCTGACACTGTAAGGCAGCTACTCTACTGCTGCGCCTCTGTGTAATTGATCAATGAAACCCAGGTGGACTAACAGGAGTGAAGTGTGCTTTCAACTCTGATTTTTCCTATTGCTGCACTTTTGCAAATAATTAACATTGTGAGTTCGGGTGATTACCATACCTTAATTTTTTTTCAATTTAGTTAAAGTAAACTGTTGGTCATAACTACATTTATGACTTCAGTCTAGATTATACACGAATTTCCTTAAGAACAGAATAATGGTAATGGTTGCAATTATATTAAATCTAAATAATTGGGAATTTCTGAGATAGGGTTAGCTTCTGCTCGGTAAAAATCTAACTGTTGGGACAATTGTGTCACTGTATTATTTCTCATTGTGACCCGAACCTCAGACACCCCTTCTCTACATTGTGTGATATCATGAGAGGTAGAGTCATAGAGGGGAGATACATTTCCTCCCGGTGGATGCAACAAGGACTACAAACCATCATGGCTGCCCGCATAAGACTACAAAACCCATAGTCAGCAGGGCTGCCTGCCCTGCTGACACTGATTGCTGCCCAGCTGAACCAGATGAGCTGATTGCCTCAGTGAGAGAGCTAAAAGGGAAGGGAGGCAGTGTATTTGAAAAGAGAGACAACGACTGGAGCAGACAGGGAGAGAAGCAGTGTTTGAGTTATATTTTGTAAGAAGGCAGCAAGCTACAGTTTTGATTTAACTACCTGTTTTGATTTTGTGTACCTGTCTGCAAACAATTAAGTTTACCTGTTTTTGGAAAAGACTAAATAATTTATATGGAATTTAAGTTTGAAAACAAGAACTTTTCTGTCTTCATTTCCGGCACCCACACCTCCCAACCTTCAAGAGAAAAGCTCCCGACCTCTCAAGACATCACGATTGTAAAATGAAATGTTACTTTGCGCCCCATTTACACAAATAAATGGTCATCGGTATCAAACATATTAAATCAGAATGATCATTTAAAAATAATGTTTGATAAAATTCCCACTGGTGCAATGAATGCTATGCAGAGAGTACATCACCAGTCTAACATTTTTTCAGGCTGCAAGACACCAGACAATGGAGGCTGCAGCCAGACCTGTGTACCGCATGGTCCAACCGCTTGGAAATGTGAATGCCTGCCCGGCTATAATCTGCAGCTTGACGAACAACACTGCCGCGCTTCAGGTTGGTAGTGATGCCTGATGTTGACAATGTTTGTAAATCACGACTTACACGTCATATATTAGCATGAATATCAGCAGGTCAGGCAGCATCTCTGGAGAACACGGATAGGTGATGTTTCGACTCGGGACCCTTCTTCAGACTGATTGTGATGGTGGAGGAGAGGGGTGGGGTGAGATGGTGAATAAAGCTGGAAGAGAGGAGAGAGAGGAGGATGTTTTGGGTCAGGACCTTTCTTTGCCCTCAGACCTTTCTGAAGAAGGGTTCCAACCCAATACATCATTTATTCATGTTCTCCAGATACGCTGTCTGACCCATTGACCTACTCCAGTGTTTTTTTTTGCTCAAGATTCCAGCATCTGCAGTTCCTTGTGTCTACTTTCTATTCAAAGTTTTCTCTCGATGAAGCTATATAAATATATTAAAACATCAGCTAAGGAGCAGCGAAACAAACTTGCAATCTCGACACAGAGCTATGCACACGTTGGCAACTTTATTGGATTAAAAATTAAGGCGGTGTACATGCACAGATGTATGGAAGACACAATGGAGTGGAGAGTGGATTTGCAAAATTACCTTCATATTTGCTACTTAATTTTGAGAGGTCTACTTTTCCAAATATGTATACTTCTCTCAATTACGTATTTACACTTTGAATCTTGGTTCATTCAGGATTGGGATGAAGTGTCCCACTTCCCCTGATGCTCCCATTCATATCACACACAATCCAGAGCAACCTAATTCCGGGAAAACCTCAGGGAAAATATCCAGCATAATGAATCTACTTCAAACCCGTAGTTTCAGTGGATCATAAAGTTGCATCTCAAGTAAAATAGCCCTGACATTGTACTGCGTGCACAGTAACACCTGAACTCTCAACATTTCTTTTGTAAGTTAAAAGCTGTCATCAATAAAAACAATAATGACTCAGCAAGAACAATACACAAATGAGATCTTTGAGCAAAAGCAACCGGAACCCTAACATTTTAATGAAGGGTGTTTGACTTAAAATGTTAACAGCTTCTCTTTTCACATAGGTCGAGAATTTCCAGTATTTGTTGTTTTATCACAGCCCTATGTAAAATAGTGGAAGCGGTTATCAGAATGAAATTTGAAAAGATTGTGCAACAAAATAAACTAGCAAACACCATTAACATATTTTCTTTTTCTTCCTTGACAAAGTGATTCTTCAGCAAATCCTACAATATTCCTAAAGCCCAATTTGATAGTTGCTTTGGAAGCTCAGAGCTCCTTTACCAATTTTCTATGGATATTCATGGCCTTGTGGCTATCCCTGACCATTTCCTTGTGCCTCTCAAAAACCATATGTCCCACCCCTTTTGATGGTTCCTTTAGTATCTTTATTAGGTTTTTAAAAAAGCCTCCTCTCAGTATCTTATAACTGATTTCAAAAAGCCTAACTGCCTAATCTTTAGTCCTTTATTTGCTGACATACTTCCACGCCATTTCTTTTGCTGGAAACAAAAACCTCTCGCATCCAGTTTAATAGCTATTTCTCTGGTCCTTATCCTCACTTCCTCACGTTCAGAGAAGCGTTTTCAGCATTCCTGAAACACCGCTGGTTTAGACACGAAATGCTGGAGTAACCCAGCAGGATAGGCAGCATCACTGGAGAGAACATTCTTCAGACCCGAAACATCACCCATTCCTTCTCTCCAGTGATGCTGCATGTCCCGCTGGGTTATTCCAGCATTTTGTGTCTATCTTCAGTATAAACCCGCATCTGCAGTTCCTTCCTACACAATACTGGTTGCCCATCATCAGATCTGACTTGACCATGTACTGCACTATTGGGTCACTCTGATTTCTGCCATTATATCCAGCACTTCAATACCATCCTAAAGAACAAAAAGAATACACAACCTCGTAAAATCACGAGAGGAGTAGATTGGGTAGGTGCACAGAGTCTCTTGCCCAGAGTAGGTGAATCGAGGACCAGAGGACATGGGTTTAAGGTGAAAGGGAAAAGATTTAATAGGAATCTGAGGGGTAAATTTTTCACACAAAGGGTGTTAGGGGTTTGGAACAAGCTGCCAGAGGAGGTAGTTGAGGAAGGGACTATCCCAAAATTCAAGAAACAGTTGTACATGGATAGGCCAGGTTTGGAGGGATATGGACCAAATTGGGGCAGGTAGGAATAGTGTAGCTGGGACATGTTGGCCGGTGTGGGCAAGTTGGGCCAAAGGGCCCGTTTCCATGCTGCATTACTCCATGACTCTATGACTCTAGATGTCCAACTGATTTCTTAAACCTTTCTGTCAATTCACTTCCACCAAGCACAAGTCCACAAACTGTTAAGTCTACTTGTACATCTGCTCCAGAGTCCTTTCCTGTGTCCTTTCCTTCCCCTTGCCTAGTAAACACTGTTTTTCCAACAGTTTCTCCCCCACAATCCCTCTTGTTCATAAGACTGCATATTGTAACATTGGCATCATTTCCACTAAATAGACCATTCAAGTTTCTTTCCTGGCTCCAAGCAAGTTAACAGTTTATATGTTTAGTTCTCTTTGGATCCTGCCTGCTCGACTTTCAAAATCGCCATCAGCAATTTCTCCAAAAATCTATCCTCAGTCCATCAATCCCTAAAATTTAACACACTATTTTGGATCTTTGCACCTTTTCCAGTTTTGTTTACATTTTGCTATCTTACAAATTCCGCCCCATCTTTTTCTACAACTCCATTTGCTAATTCTTTCTTTCATATGTCAACTACAACAATCAAAAGTGGCAATTGGTGCTTCAGAGTACCGTAGTTGACGCTTTGCTACACATTTTGCCAGTTCCGTAGAACTACCCAGGGTGGACGACGAGGACGTAAAGCAGTTCCCACCCCATTTGCTAATTAAGTTTACAGTTCTGCTCCAATATATAATGAAGAGTTTAAATTCATTATTGGTTTCCCTTTTCATCTTTCATTGCCCTCTGGAGGACGTCTACCAGGTGGGAATTTTTAGCTGAATATCCTTTAACCATGTCCTGCTTTCTCTAATGGTTCAGGCATGAAAATATTGATATCCGAAACACTGCTTTTTTGAGTTTTTTATTGAAAATAATCAATTGTATATTTAACAGGTCCCAGCCCATTCTTGTTATTTGCAAATAATCATAATTTGCGGCGCATAAACTTTGATGGGACAGATTATCATACTGTGCTGGAAAGACAGATGGGACGAGTCTTAGCACTTGATTATGATCCAGTTCAAAGTAAGGTAAATAGGATTTTATAATTTCACACACTTGATCCACGATGAGTGACTTAAAGTCTTTAAAATCAGGATTCAAATAATATCAATTGTTATTGATATTTTCGATGCAAATGTTCAGAAATTACTGTTGGTAAAATTGAAGAAACAAATCTTAAAGCACACTGAGAGTCATGGTCATAGAGTGATATAGTGTGGAAACAGGCCCTTCAGCCCAACACCCACACCGGTAAACAATGTCCCAGCTATACTAGTCCCATCCATGTACCTGTCCTATCCATGTACCTGTCTAACTATTTTGTAAACGATGGGATAGTCCCTGCTTCAACTATTTCCTCTGGCAGCTTGTTCCATACACCCATCACTGTTTGTGTGAAAAAGTTACCCCTCGGATTCCTATTAAATCTTTTCCCCTTCACCTTGAACCTATGTCCTCTGGTCCTCGAATCCCCTAATCTGGGCAAGAGACTCTGTGCATCTACCCAATCTATTCCTCTCATCTTCTTCTTCTTGCGTTTGAGGCAGCAGAAGTTATGAAGCTGCTTCTGCTTCTGCTGTCTCTGTTTGTTGTCGTTCGCCTGACTGAGGTCAGTTGACAGGGCTCACCACGGGGAGGTCAGCAACATTAGTCCCTATTCCTCTCATGATTTTGTTCACCTCCATAAGATCCCGCCTCATCCTCCTGCACTCCATGGAATAGAGACCCAGCCTACTCAACCCTTCCCTATAGCTCACACCCTCTAGTCCTGGCAACATCCTCGTAACAAAAAATGTTATGGTGTTTGCAGAAAGTTTAGCCTTTTAAAAATCAATGGATATTAATTAGATATGCTTTTTATGGTATTGTTTAAAAAGTTATTTAAAACTGCAATCGATGTGATTCAATTAGCTTTATCAACAGTGACTTTCATGCTATAGTTTTTCAAATAATCCAGTTAATTGATCATGAATAGCATCACATTATATTCGGTAAAATGATAATGTAATCAAATGGAACAATCATTCATCAAAGACATTATCATTCTTATATTTAATCTCAATCAATGAAAAGTGCCTATTTTGACATCTTAATTTTTCTCTCAAAATTGCACATGCATTTATGGTCAATTTACATGGTATTCGCTGGAAGGAATGCGTCTGTTTTCATGTTGGTGTCAATTCTGAAGCCAATAACAAACTACTGGAAGAACATACTAGGTCAAGCGTGGAGGGTTTTCAGCAAAAAGGTTGACAATTGTCCTCCCCTCACAGATGCTGCCTGGCCCATTGAGCTCCAGTCACAATTTTCTTTTCTTTTAAATTCCATCAGTTGCTGTCTCTTGTGCCTCCATACATTGGATAGGACAGGTTTGGAGCGATATGGGCCAAACGCAGGCGGGTGGGACTAGTGTAGCTGGGACATGATGGCCGGTGTGGGCAAGTTGGGCCAAAGGGCCTGTTTCCACACTGCATCACTCCATGACTTTATTCTCAATCCTGTCTTTGAAAGTCCATGTTGGCTCAGAATAAAATTGGATTTGGATTGGATTTGGATTGGTTACCAAGAAATGCTTGCAAGCGCATGTGAGACCACTTAGACAGCTCACATTGTAGAGCAGATGATTGTTCACCCATCAAAATAAATACTCTACAAGTATCTATATGCCTCTGATTTCCTACAGTGCATTCCCCACAATCATAATCTCTCCTGAGACAACACCTGTCATGGATTTCCCTTTTAATTGGACATAATTACATCAGATTTGTTCAGTAATGATCTTTGCCTAATAAAGCCCCACATATTACCCACATAGATAGAGCTTTTGTTTTAGACTGATAAAGTAAGGGACGCTTGTAAATTAAATTACAGACTGCAGTGTAATGCAGAGTAAAGGGTTCGTGATCCACCATCTAATTATCATATCATATACATACAGCCGGAAACAGGCCTTTTGGGCCCTCCAAGTCCGTGCCGCCCAGTGATCCCCGTACATTAACACTATCCTACACCCACTAGGGACAATTTTTACATTTTACCCAGCCAATTAACCTACATACCTGTACGTCTTTGGAGTGTGGGAGGAAACCGAAGATCTCGGAGTAAACCCACGCAGGTCACGGGGAGAACGTACAAACTCCTTACAGTGCAGCACCCGTAGTCAGGATCGAACCTGAGTCTCCGGCGCTGCATTCGCTGTAAAGCAGCAACTCTACCGCTGCGCTACCGTGCCGCCCTAATTCAGACATGCTTATCACTAGGGTGCCTTGTGTTATGTGTCATCATTCGTGCTCAAAATAGAAAGTCCACCTTTCTCCAGCCCATTACCGCAGACTGCAGACTTAACCGCTGTCAATCCAGTATAATTGAACCTCAGTTTGTATATAAATCATGGTACATGGTAAACAGGCTTCACTTGATGATGGCTCAACAGGATTGCTGTGTGTTCCTTCGGTCACAATGGTCTTCAGAACTTAGGCAAAACTGTTCGGCATAACCTTTACTTATCTGTTTTACGAATCCACTGTGTGCTCTTTTTTTTTTATTCCCAGGTTTATTTTGCTCACACAGGCCTGAAACAGATTGAAATAGCTAATCTAGATGGTTCCGAGCATGAGAAACTCATTAGCAATGATGTGGATTTGCCTGAAGGATTAGCTGTGGACTGGATTAACCGCAAATTATACTGGATTGATAGAGGGTATGCCTGCAGTTAAGTAAC
The DNA here is from genome assembly GCF_053455715.1 of Rhinoraja longicauda. Lineage (NCBI taxonomy): Eukaryota > Metazoa > Chordata > Chondrichthyes > Rajiformes > Arhynchobatidae > Rhinoraja > Rhinoraja longicauda. Next base: position 126,024,340 of record NC_135953.1, read on the forward strand.
TAATAGTCAAGTTCACCCTAATTTTAACTATCTGGTGAAATTGTGTGTTTAGCTGAACATCTGTCAGTGCTCCTTAAGGTATCTGTTAGCAAATGACTACTGGCAACTGCAAATCGGATTGGAAGTATTCAGATAGATACATTTAGTGGGCAAAGGAAGAGATGGTCTTTACCGGGAAAATAGGACTTTTATTTTCCATAATTATTTGCAGAAACTAATATTGACCAAATAACTGATGATGCTCCAAATGCACCTCAGTCTCTAATAAATAATACCAGTCAAGTGCGGCACAATGGCATAGCAGTAGAGTTGCTGCCTTACCGCGGCAGGAACTCAGGTTCGATCCTGACTACGGGTGCTGTCTGTGTGGAGTTTGTACGTTCTCTTCGTGACCACGAGCATTTTCTCCGGGTGCTCCGGTTTCCTCCCACACTCCAACGACATACAGGTTTGTAGGTAAATTGGCTTGGTATCATTGTAAATCATCCCTAGTGTGTGCAGGGTAATGTTAATGTGCGGGGATCGCCGGTTCGGCACGGACTCGGTGGGCCGATGGGCCTGTTTCTGCGCTGTATCTCTAAACTAATCTAAAACTAAATTGAAATGGGACCCTTAACATGTTTCTGCATTTCATGTTGGGGCACTGCCATTCTGCTTTGCTGCTGAGACCAATTAATTGATAGATCCAGGTCTCTCCATTTTTTTTATAGAAAAACTGCAATATTTTCTCCATCCAATTTAACCAATTTTCACTGTGGTGCTGGCTAAGCACTATCAATAACATTTCTGTTTTGTGGGTTAACTTCAAAAAGCCATGCCGAATTGAAATTTCAAGGTCAATAGATGTGCTTAAGTTGCCAATTAGCCGTCATTAACATTTGCTCTTTTAAGACGTTCCTTCGTTCGTACATCATCATATTGGACCTATCTTGTACTGTTTTAGCTTGAACACTTCCTGGTCAGGGCTGCCACTACCTGCTGTTTCAGATCAAATCCAACAGATTGACACCAGTGCAAATATCTGCCTTGAGTTCCTTTATTTCCTGCTCTTTCTCCAAGAGTAAAACCTTTTACTGAATATCCTCCCGCTGCTTCTCGCTTCAGGTCGTTGTTTATCTTTAACTGCCGATTCAATTTTTCCTTCTACGTGAGCCAGTTCTTCAGCAAAAGCTTGACTTCTTTCACTCTCTTCACCAAACATCTGTTTGCACTTCTCTGTTTTTGCGGTATTTTTTTCATTTATTTCTTGACTCATTTTACCAATTTTTGTCTGCACCAAGACATCAAATGTGTAGTCATTCCTCTTGCAAGCTTCACGCTAAGGGGCTAAAGGAACAGAAAGAGGCAAAGATTTGCTTAGAGTGCGAATTAAAATATTATTATGTTGCTGTTACATTAGAATTGTGTCTATCATGGTCTACTGCTATAACTATGGTATTGCTTCTACAGTATGAACTTTGAATTCTCCATTTTTAACTAACCTACAAACAACCCCCTCCTCTTATTCCTCCTCTCTTCCCTGTGCCACACCTGGATGATCACCCATTTCTCCCTTTCCTCGTCCCCTTCCACCAATATTCCTTCCTCTGGCTTCATATTTCACACCTCTTCTGTCCTTATCTCTGTATCTATCATTACCTTTTATCTTTTCATAGTCATAGAGTCTTACAGCATGGAAACAGGCCCATCGGTCCAACTTGCCCACACCGACCAACACGTCCTATTTCCACTAGACCCACCTGCCTGCGTTTGGCCCATACCCATCTAAACCTGTCCTATCCATGTACCTGTCTAAATTTTCATCTCCGGCTTGTGTTCAACCATCTATCAATCAAACCACACCCCCCCTCACCTATATCCACCTATCACTTGCCAGGTTTTGTCCCGTCCCCATCCATCTTCTAGCTTTCTCATTGTCAATCATTGACTAATCCACAGTACATGGCAATTTATAATTCCTTATTAACTTTCAACAGAAAGTAACAGACATATAAATGATGGTTATGGTTGTTTTGTACCACATTGTCATGGATGCCCTTACCTATCTAGAAGTGAAAATTATTTCTTCATATCTGACATCTTAATTCAGTTTGAGGGTCACACCATGCACACTACTGTTTAGTCGATCCATTGTGTGTTTAGTTGGTCCATTGATCAACTTTTCCAAGGGCCTTTCAAAGCCCATCCCCTCTGAGTTGTTTGCAAACATTGTTCCGACAGTGTGAGCAGTTATCCACATAGCAAATGCTTTAAACAAATGGCAACCTAGCAGCAATCATTTTGCTAAAATCAATATGACATAAGCGACACCATCAAATAAGCACATGACTGAGTCAAATGATGTAGAACAACAATAGCGTTAATTGCCTTTCTTTATTGCAGGTTATCGCACATAGCAAGGAGTGGGCTCAATGGTACACAGAGAGAAGTGATTATCCGTGAGGGTGTCCACATGCCAAGAGGAATCGCTGTCCATCCATTGGTTAGGTAAGAGTGTTAAATTATAAAGAGGCAAACCAGCAAGTGAGTTGTTCAGATAATAGTTTAGTTTCAGTTTAGCTTAGATTATTGTCACGTGTAACGAGGTACAGTGAAAAGCTTTTGTTGCATGCTAACCAGTCAGCAGAAAGACAATACATGATTACAATCGAGCCATTCACAGTATACAGATACAAGATAAGGGAATAACGTTTAGTGCAAGATAAAGCCCGATCAAAGATAGTCCAAGGGTCTCCAATGAGGTAGACAGTAGTTCAGGACTGCTCTCTAGTTGAGGTAGGATGGTTTAGTTGCCTGATAGTAGCTGGCAAGAAACAGCTGGGAAGAACAGGTTTAAAATGAGAATCATGATCTGTGTTTACATAGCGCTGGATTATTAAGTGATCTAACAAAAACTTTTACAGGTTTAATGTGAGACAAAGGAGTTTTAAAGGTGATATGAGGGGAAAGTTTCTTAAACAGAGAAGAAAGTTTTTTTAAACTGAGAGTGGTTGATGTTTGCAACAAGCTACCAGAGAACCTAGGGATGTCAAATACAATTGCTACCTTTAAAAGAGATTTAGACAGACACTTAAAAAAGGTGAGGCATCAAAGGATATGGTCCTAACGTGGACAAATGGGATTAGTGGAGATGCTCAAAAGCATAGACAAGGTGGGCCGCTGGGCTCATTTCTCTGCTGCTCTGACTCTGACTCTATGGCTTTATGATTCTAAGGTTGAGGTATAACAAGCAGAGGTATTCTCCAATTGTTCACAGTAATTAAAGGAATTCCTGCCAATTATTTAATATTGATGTTGCACATGAACAACTGGATTTGTTGAAATACTGGACAAAGAAACATAGTATGCCACAGGTATCGTAAATGTCATGAACTTCATTAAACTATTAAACCTCAAGCTTAGCTGAGGAAAAAAATTGAAACAAAATGGCGTCACAGGCAAAGAATATGATGTTAAGATTATTAAATGAAACATCTTATATATATAATCAAGGTTAACTAATCCAGTGTACGGATCAATGAATTTCATATACATACGAATGAGCTCATGTCTAAGAACTCACTTTGCAACATCTTGGATCGGAAGCAAAACATTTCCAGAGATTTGGGTGAGTGACATTTTGGTAAATGTCTCCAAAAAAGTACAATAATAACCAATGGACAAATGTACAATGGAGCAATTGACTGTCAATACACATGGACTTGAAGTCATAACTTCCCAAATAGCGGAACCAACCACCCTTCCATTGACTCCATCTGCACTTCATGTTGCCGCGGCGCCCACCTGGAAGGGTCGTCGAGAGCAGGACTGGGAACCCCCCCCAAAGGCTCATTGGTCGACGGGACTGGGACCTCTCATGAAGGCTTGTTGGATGGCTGGACCTGGAACCCGCCCGAAGTCTCGTCGGTCGGTGTAACCGGGAGGGAGCTGGAGATGTCAGATGCGAGGAGCAAGGGCCGGTAGGAGGGTGAACCAGGATAATGCCTCCTGTGCCTTCAAGTAGACTGCAGGAGGCGCCCTCGGGACACACAGATGGCCGGGCGAGGAGCAGAGAGGGACGTCGGTTCGCGGGAACTGCTCCAGTACATCGAGCGTGCGGGCCGACCGGACTTTGGACTTTGAATAATGGCGCCAAAAATGGTGGCACCAGCATGTATAGTATATGCAAAAAGAATTTCACTGTGCAGTTGCATGTGTGACAAATAAAGCACTATTGGACCATTCAACTATTGAAATCAGAACATTTGTCAATCACATGTTTCACGGAAGCCTGGCAAGGTCAGCTGGTTAATTTTACCTTTTCATTTAAGTTTCTTTTTGTTTTTTGAATAGCGTGCTCATCAGAAGCATTAAGAATAATAATAATGTAGTGGCTCAATAATGAATGCTACCAATGTTTAAAAATCCGCATCTTAAAAAAAAACTCTGCTTCGATTCAGTAATTGAATATGACACAGATTTGTGATGTGCTCAATTCCGGCTGATGGATTTTGGAGTCGGGTAGAGGTGTTTAAGTCTGCATTCCTCCGACCTAGAGGGTCAGCTGGCCTACCACTAGTCACAGCTTTATAACTGAAATTGATTTCATAATTCATAACAGCACCTCATATTTCGCTTGGGCAGCTTGCAGCCCAGCGATATGAACATTGACTTCTCAAACTTTAGATAGTTCCCCTGTTCCTCTCTTCCCCCTCCCCCTTCCCAGTTCTCCCTCTATCTTTCTGTCTGTACCTATATCCTTCCTTTGTCCCGCCCACCTGACATCAGTCTGAAGAAGGGTCTCGACCCGAAACGTCACCCATTCCTTCTCTCCTGAGATGCTGCCTGACCTGTTGAGTTACTCCAGCATTTTGTGAAATAAATACCTTTGATTTCATAATTGATCTTCATAATTACAAACAAAATGCCATGAACAATTTTATGCAGCGGCTTAAATGATGCCATGCTTTAAAACCTTTTTCATTTATGTTTTAACAACCTTTTCATCTCAATAATGAAGGACACAAGAAACCAAGCATATTCCTGATGTACAGGATCTGCTCAGCTGTTAATAATACACATTACTAATGCATATTTGTTACTAATTCAAATACATCTATTTCAACTGCTAATGGTCTTATTTAACACACACGAAACAAGTGAAGTAAATCTTAAAACGGTTTGTTGTGTACTACTTTATTTAATACAGGAAGCTATTCTGGACTGTGTGCGGAGATGGACCTAGAATAGAAAGCTGTTCTCTGGAGGGTGAACACCGTCTGATTATTGTTGGCAGTAATCTCGTCTGGCCCAGTGGAATAACCATAGACTACCTGTCTGACAAGCTGTATTGGTGTGATGCCAAACGTTCTGTGATCGAGATGTCAGATCTGAATGGATCCAACCGTCGGATACTTGCACAGAACGAAGTAGGTGAGGCTTTTTGTAACCCTGAAGTTGCGCGCCATTGTCTCATCTGCAACAGGAAATGAACAGCCCTGTAAAAGCTTTCTTTTTACATTTCCCCCCCTCTCTGAAGGACGTCCATTTGACGTAGCAGTGTTTGAAGATCACGTTTGGTTTACAGACTGGAGTAAGTCTTCTCTGATGAGAGTTGACAAGTGGACTGGTCACAACAGAGTGAGACTCCGAGGCAGTATGCGAAGACCTTCAGCGATTGTTGTCATTCACCCATTAGCTAAGCCAGGTGAATTCATTCGGCCAGAACTATAAATATTGTCTTTTTACCTATTTTTAATATTGTCTTTTTACCTTACAAATGTCATTTCTTTATCTTATTTATCCTTGGAATATTACTGCTGAGGTGACCCTTTGTCTTGTCAAATACATTTCATTGTACCGTTGACCCTGTGCCAACCTACATATGACAAATAAAATGTATTATTATTATTATATTATATTATTATAAAGTGCTGGGGTAACTCAGCGGGTCAGGCAGCATCTCTGGAGGACATGAATAGGCGATGTTTTGGGACCCTTCAGATGGATGGCTAGTTAATTAAGCCAGTTGAACTAAGTAAAAAGTAGTTTAAAAGAAAATCCTGGTTAATTGTCTCAGTTCCTTTAACAAGAAGTTTTGATGTTATAATTATTCGCCTTCCCAGGTAACCTAACCTGTCTATTGTGAAACGTGCAAGGGCTGATTTTGCACTCTCCCTTATTTTCCTCAGCATGATATTAAATGGAGTCTTAAATCAAAATTATATCAAATTTATATCTTAAATCAATCCGATGAGTTAAGGGAAATGGCTACTACTTTCATAATTTTAACCTGTTAAACTTATGTAGACTGATACTGGTTATTAAATAGCAGTGGCCATGTTTCAAAAGTAACTGGCTGCGAAGTATTTGGATATCTTAAGATTGTTATACATACATGTCCCATAATTTGTGTTGTTTCAATAAGGTCAATTAAAGCCACACTTCCAACAGGTGGTTGTGCCCACAGGAAGTATGGACTTGGGAACCAGGACTACAATATTGGGACCACAGGATCATAACATTACAAACTTTTGCTGCAAATACAGATACTGCGATATTGGGATATGGGGTCTACAGAATAGGCAATAGACAATAGGTGCAGGAGTAGGCCATTCAGCCCTATCAATGCGATCATGGCTGATCACTCTCAATCAGTACCCCGTTCCTGCCTTCTCCCCATACCCCCTCACTCCGCTATCCTTAAGAGCTCTATCCAGCTCTCTCTTGAAAGCATCCAACGAAATGGCCTCCACTGCCTTCTGAGGCAGAGAATTCCACACCTTCACCACTCTCTGACTGAAAAAGTTCTTCCTCATCTCCGTTCTAAATGGCCTACCCCTTATTCTTAAACTGTGGCCCCTTGTTCTGGACTCCCCCAACATTGGGAACATGTATCCTGCCTCTAATGTGTCCAATCCCCTAATTATCTTATATATTTCAATAAGATCCCCCCTCATCCTTCTAAATTCCAGTGTATACAACTGAGAAAAAAATTGTTAAGAGGAACTGTCGATGCTGTTTGAAACCGAAGAGAGACACAAAATGCTGGAGTAACTCAGCGGAACAGGCAGCATCTCTGGAGAGAAGGAAAGGGTGATGTTTCGGGTCACGAAGAAGGGAAATGAAGAAGGATCTTGACCTGAAACGTCACCCATTCCTTCCCTCCAGAGATGCTGCCTGTCCCGCTGGGTTACCCCAGCATTTGGTGTTTATCCATGAATATTTTGGTAGATGGGATGGGAGATTATGTCGTTGGCTCATTGTTCAATTGCTAATTTTATTTTTGTGCCTTGTAGTAGGCAACAACTAGTTTACAACAAAAATACTGGAAAGAGAAGCTGTTAACCTCTCAGTCTTCAAAGACCTGAAAAGTTAACTTTGTTTCTTTTTCCACAGATGCTGTTTAAAATGCTGACTACTTCCAGCATTACAGTTTTTAATCTCAAATTCCCAACACCTGCAGTTTTCCCCCCTCACTTGTCAGTTTTGCTTTGTTTGATAAATCAAAATAATAGTTCTAATGAACAGACATCAAGCAATTTTTATTTTCTTAAATTATACACAAGGTGCATTGGAAAGCTCCATTAACATTATATTCACAAGAATCTTTTAACTGAGCCATTGCATGTGGTTTAATAACATTTTTAGCTACAATTGTTGAAACCTACATGAAAGGTTGTGCGATAAACAGGGTGCTGGACTTAGAGTAAGGTTACAATAAAAAATATTATGATCACCCATCAATTTAACATTTAATTTGACATTGTTGCTTTGTTCCCTCAAGGCACTATAATCACTGCAAGATATTTTCATTTAGTGCTAATAACAGGTAATTATGCAGAGATAAGTTGCACTTGTTGACAACTGCTGTCATTGCTATGGACTTGGCTATTGCATCACCTCGAAAGGTTGTTAATGTCATTCATGTTATTGAACTTCTTTGAGTTAGGGTGGCACGGTGGCGTTTCTGCCTTACAATAGACAATAGACAATAGGGCAAGAGGAGGCCATTCAGCCCTTCGAGCCAGCACCGCCATTCAATGTGATTATGGCTGATCATTCTTAATCAGTACCCCGTTCCTGCCTTCTCCCCATACCCCCTGACTCCGCTATCCTTAAGAGCTCTATCTAGCTCTCTCTTGAATGCATTCAGAGAATTGGTCTCCACTGCCCTTCTGAGGCAGAGAATTCCACAGATTCACAACACCAGAGGCTTGGGTTCGATCCTGACAACGGGTGCTGACTGTACAGAGTTTGTACGTTCGCCCCGTGACCGCATGGGTTTTCTATGGGTGCTCCAGTTTTCTCCCACACTCCAAAGACGTACAGGTTTATAGGTTAAATGTGTAGGAAAGAACTGCAGATGCTGGTTTAAATCGAAGATAGACACAAAATGTTGGAGTAACTCAGCAGGATAGGCAACATCTCTTTTGTACAGGTTTGTAGGTTAATAGGCTTTGGTAAAATTGAAAAATTTCCCTACTGTGTAGGGTAGTGCTAATGTATGGGGTGATCGCTGGTCGTTGTGGACTTGGTGGGTCAAAGGGTCTGTTTCCACACTGTATCTCTAAATCAAACTAAACTAAACTTTGATTGAGGGTGGTCATTGCATGTCCCTTTCTACTTAAAAATTATAGCTGCACACCATTTTGCATACCATATTTCATTTTGAAATAGTTAGGTACGCTACGCTGTTGTGCCAATGAATGTATACACCCAGTGGGAAGCTGTTCACTTGGTTACAATTCCCAAACCCTGATTGTCCTGTTCAAAGAATAGGTATCAGTCATTGCTGAGACCCACAAGAGACAGAGAAACATAACGGAAGCTGCATGCTGAGATGACATTTCTACTCCATTGTCCCAACTTTTAGAGGTCATTTTATGTCAAGTGTAGAAGACAACAGGTTTTGGTATGGGAACATTAGTGAGAAATGATGGCGGACTGAGAATTTGATTAGTTGCTGGTTAAGAGAAATGTGTCCTTCTTCCAATAATACTTCCAGTGAAATGGCCAATTGTTGCAATGACTTAAAATGTCTGATGAAAGATTCCTCATTGAAAAATGATCATGGGCTTCATTGGCTTGAAATATTAATCTCTCCATGTTTTGCATTTCTACAATTAAATGCTAGAGGAATCAATCCATTAGTTGAAACAAACTCTACGAATAGTAACATGATTTGGTGAGCTTCAGATAAAGGTCAGATGTGCTAACTTAAATAGTGTACACAGGGGCCTCATTTGGTTTTGAAGCTGATGCAATTTCACCCAGGTGTACTCCAAGCATGCTCTTCTGTAGATAAAGTTGAAAATGAATTTTAGGGCGGCACGGTGGCACAGTGGTAGAATTGCTGCCTTACAGCGCTTGCAGTACTAGAGACCTGGGTTTGATCACAACTACAGGTGCTGTCTGTATGGAGTTTGTACGTTCTCCCCGTTACCACATGGGTTTTCTCCGAGATCTTCGGTTTCCTCCCGCACCCCAAAGACGTACAGATTTGCAGGTTAATTGACTTGGTATAAGTGTAAATTGTCCCAAGTGTGTGTAGGCTTGTGTTAATTGCGAGGATCGCTGGTCTGTGCGGAATTGGTGGGCCGAAGAGCCTGTTTCTGAGCTGCATCTCTAAACTAAACTGAACTTTACCTGCACCCAAGAAACAGGTATTATCCAATTCACCTTTCAGGCCATAATGGCCTTTGTAAACTAAACGAAACTTTACCTGCACCCACGAAACAGGTATTATCCAATTCACCTTTCAGGCGATAATGGCCTTTGTAGACCCCCTGCCAGTGTAAACAGGGACTAGCAATTGTACATCTCTTTATCAAATCAGAGATTCAGTAATAGTTCATGTCCGAAACAGTCACTGTTACCTCAAACTCAATGTGAAATCAGGCTGAGAAAATCAAATCAAAAATGAAATGCATACAGGATTCAAATTTTTTTTAAAGTATGGACAAGTAAAACTATTTTTTTCCATTTAATTCTCTAAGAATAATTAAAATCTGCAACGTGAGATTCCACAGTTGTAACAGTTGCCAAAACAGATATTTGGGAATAATTAAAACTTGCCACACAATCAAATGGAAAAGTGTGGTTCTGTTTAATCTGTTCAATGTCCACTTTCCATCCATATCTACAATGTTAGTGCAGGAAATTCATACCATTCAATATACCGGGCACCACTTATTATTTTCCTGCAGCTTATGGAGGTGATTTGTAACTTGTGGATTTTCACATTCAGCAATTTATCTCTGCTCACGAGTTGACGAATGATTTGTACACAAATACTTTCAAATGCAGTGTTTTTCTTTCCAATGACTTTGAATCAATTACTGGTCATCGAATATATCACCATAATGCCTGGTTAACTGAAACTTCTCCAAAGATTTAAACGATAAATTGAGTCTCTCAGCAAGGTCTAAGCTTATAGTTATGAACTATATTCAGATTTCTTGTGCTATTATTATACACTACCTATTTTACTCCAGGTGCTGATCGTTGCCTGTATAAGAACGGTGATTGCGATCACATCTGTGAGCATAGGTTTGGAGTCGCTCACTGTCTATGCCGTAACGGGTTTCAGAGGAGAGCAAACGGACGATCCTGTCAACTTGCAAATATTTCATCCACCGTAGGTAAGAAATATTTCCCTTTCTCCTATTACTTGCTAATAATTTTCCCACGGAAGCAAATGCATGTACATTATCACCTGAAAATTAAAAATTAAAATCTGGAAATGCTGGAAAAATCTGAAATACAAACAAAAAGTGCTGGAAAAATTCTACAGGCCAGGCAGCATCTGTGGAACAGCCAATAATTCAAACCCATCTTCTACAGTTTCTGACTAACCTGCTGAATAGTTTCCAGTATTTTTGTGTTTTTTTGATAATGCATATCATCAGATATGTGCATCTATTTTAATAAAATAGAAAAATAGAAAAATTCCCTGGGTGCGTGAATGGGACCTTTGACATTTTAAATCTTTGATAACTCTAATTAATTTGACAACCTTTATTAAAAGATTCTATAAATGGCACCAGCTGCCATTTATGTCCGTGAAAAGAATTTCAAACACAGATTTGCATTAAGCCAGCAATATATCAGTCTTCCCCATCCAAAGCCAAGAGAAGAGATATAATGTAGATCTAAACATTTGGTTAGGAGGTGGCTCATGAAGTTACCAATGTTTTAAAATGTATAATGAAGTGCTTGCTGTATGTTGCACCTTAATCTGACAAGGGGAAATCAAAAGATAAGTTAAACATTGCTAAAAAATGGGAGCAAAATATTGGAAAATGAGTGAAAAGTCCAAAGAGAAAATTAGAAACACAATTAGTGTCTGAAGATGATACCAAGAGACCTAAGGTGCACAATAGGAATAAGAGTATTCCTTATATGCTGCTTTACAGCGCCAGAGACCCGGGTTAGATCCTGACTACAGATGCTGTCTGTACGGAGTTTGTATGTTCTCCCTGTGACCGCGTGGGTTTTCTCTGGGTGCTCCAGTTTCCTACCACACTCCAAAGACGTGCAGGTTTGTAGGTTAATTGGCTTCTGTAAATTGTCCCTAGTGTGTAGGATAGAACTAGTGTATGTGTGATCGTTGGTCAGCATGGACTTGGTAGGCCGAAGAGCCTGTTTCTACGCTGTATCTCTAAACTAAACTAAACTAAATAGTAAAGAGTGTTTTAATCTCTCTATATCTAGAGCACTCACCAGTGCTATTATCCCCTTGTTTAATTCCTGTTATCTTTTACGGTTTCAATGATCTATGTCCATGCTCTAGAATGGTCTCAACAAGCCTCTTAGCCTTTCTATCTTGAAGTTCCTTTTTAGTCCTTATCTCTGACTAAGCTTTTTGGTATATTCTTTGATTTATTGTGATATTTTGCCAAATGTTAATCTTGTGAAGTGCCGTGATGTTTCACTCCATTAGAAGTTTTATAAAAATAAAAACAATGGTCTGAAGAGTTGAACAGGTACTTTGGTTCTGTCTTCACTAAGGAAGACACAAACAATCTCCCAGATGTACTAGAGGACAGAGGATCTAGGGAGACAGAGGAACTGAAAGAAATTTGCATTAGGCGAGAAATAGTATTGGGTAGATTGATGGCACTGAGGCCTGATGGTCTGCATCCCAGGGTACTCAAGGGGGTGGTTCTAGAAGTTGTGGATGCATTGGTGATCATTTTCCAATGTTTTATAGATTCAGGATCAGTTCCTGTAGATTGGAGGGTAGCTAATGTTATCCCACTTTTCAAGAAAGGAGCGAGTGAGAAACCGGGAAATTATAGATCAGTTAGCCTGACATCAGTGGTGGGGAAGATGCTTGGGTCAATTATTAAAGAAGTAATTATGGTGCATTTGGATAGCAGTAAAAGGATAAGTCCAAGTCAGCATGGATTTATGAAGGGGAAATTCTGCTTGACTAATCTTCTGGAATTTTTTGAGAATGTGACAAGTAAAATGGATGAAGGAGAGCCAGTGGATGTAGTGTATCTGGACTTTCAGAAAGTCTTTGATAAGGTCACACACAGGAGATTAGTGGGAACAATTACAGCACATGGTATTGGGGGTGGGGTATTGACATGGATAGAGAATTGGTTGGCAGACAGGAAACAGAATAGGAATAAATGGGTCCCTGTCAGAATGGCAGGCAGTGGTGAGTGGAGTGCCGCAAGGCTCGGTGCTGGGGACGCAATTATTTACAATATATATAAATAATTTAGATGATGGAATTAAAAGTAACACTAGCAAATTTGCGAATGACACAAAGCTGGGTAGCAGTGTGAACTGCGAAGAGGATGTTAGGAGGTCGCAGGGTGACTTGGACAGGTTGAGTGGGTGGTCAGATGCATGGCAGATGCAGTATAATGTAGATAAATGTGAGGTTATCCACTTTGGCGGCAAGAACAAGGAGGCAGATTATTATCTCAATGCTGTCAGATTAGAAAAGAGGGAAGTGCAAGGAGATCTGGGTGTCCTTGTACACCAGTCACTGAAAGTAAACATGCAGGTATAGCAGGCAGTGAAGAATGCTAATGGCATGTTGGCCTTCATAACGAGAGGATTTGAGTATAGGAGTAAAGAGGTCCTTCTGCAGTTGTACAGGGCCCTGGTGAGACCACATCTGGAGTATGTGTGCAGTTTTGATCTCCTAATTTGAGGAAGGACATCCTTGCTATTGAGGCAATGCAGCATAGGTTCACGAGGTTAATCCCCGGGATGGCCGGGCTGTCATATGAGGAAAGATTGGAAAGACTGGGCTTATATTCATTGGAATTTCGATGAGAGGGATCTGAAAGAAACATATAAAATTATAAAAGGACTGGACAAGCTAGATGCAGGAAAAATGTTCCCAATGTTGGGGGAGTCCAGAACTAGGGGCCACAGTCCAAGAATAAAGTGGAGGGGGGGGGGGCATTTAAAAAGTGAGATGAGAAAAAACTTTCTCACCCAGAGAGTTGTGAATTTGTGGAATTCTCTGCCACAGAAGGCGGTGGAGGACAATTCACTGGATGAATTTAAAAGAGAGTTAGATGAAGCTCTTGGAGTTAGCGGAATCAAGAGATATGTGGAGAAGGCAGGCATGGGTTACTGATTGTGGATGATCAGCCTTGATCACAATGAATGGCGGTGCTGGCTCGAAGGGCCGAATAGGATCCTCCTGCACCTATTTTCTATATTTCTATGAACAATCGAGAATTCTAAAGTTCACTTTGAAACGGGAAGGGGATTTGAAGTGACAACTAATGGACAATTTGGGACTGTGCTTGCATATTGAGCAACAGAAAGCAACATTTGGATTCTTGCCAACAGATCCCAGGATTACCTTTACCGCCAAGGTGAATTTGTTATCAACCGCCGGGTTGCAAGATGAGAATCTGTCCAAGTTCATAGGCAGCTCCGCCAGTACCAGTATCATTGAAGATAAGATTACTCCTGAACTGCAACCAAAATCCACACTTGTGGCAGAGATAATGGTATCAGGTAATTGCTAGTCTGGTAAAAAATGACTGATAATTATTACGACACATAGAGAGGCTATTTGATCCGCTTGGTCCATCTTGGCTCAGAGCAGAGCAATTCTATCAATCCCATTACCTTTCCCCTTATTTCTTTTAACTCTGCAATTTATTCTCTCTCACATTCCCAATAGCTCGCCTTTAATTAATCTGCCACTTCACTACACTGAAGAGAAACTGGCTGTAACCAATGAATCTATTAACATATTATCTGTAACGCGGGAGAAAACTGGAACACCCATGAAAAAATTGCATAATCACAGAGAGATTGTGCAATCTCCACAGTACAGAAGGTCAGGATTGAACCTGGGTCCTTTGGGTTGTTAGACTGCACAACTACTACACAGCCAAACGAGCCACCATGCAACGAGACATTTAGGGATTGGCCTATTAACAATGTAAACCTTGATCACACCTATTTGGAGGCCTTTGAGACTGGTGCTAGTCAGAAAGCAATAATTTAATTTTTCGCATTTAATGCTAATAGCTTTGACTCGTTTAATACATACTAGTTTTCTTATCTCTAATTGCATTTTACTTGATGGGATTGGGGCTGATGAACTACTTCATTAGCCATTGATTTCTTAGTCACGTGAACATTTACACGATTTATCTGCAAAATGGATTAATTCCACAAAGAAAATTTAATATTAATCGATGAATTATCAAAAACATACAGTAAAATTCTCCCACTGAAATGTCCTAATTATTGAACAATAAACATTGCACAGACATAAGCAGATGAGGGAGGACATTCTGGACCTTTAATTCATGCCAATAATCACAAAATGTTATAGTACAGAGTGAAGCCATTTGGCCAATTTGGCCTGTGCCAGTTATATGGCGGAAGCAGATGTGATAGTAACGTTTTGGATAGGTATGTGGATATGCAGGGAATTAAGGCAGGTGAGATTAATTTATCTTGGCTTCATGTTCGACCAAGACATTGTGAGCTAAAGGACTAGTTCCTGTGTGGTACTGGCCTATGTTCTATGTTCTAGCTCACCAATGCAATCACCCATGCTCAGAAGCACCTTTTGCCTTCCCTTGAACCCTTTACATCTTTCCTATAAGTCTGTTGCCCAGAATTAGACAAATGCTGCTGCTGTAGCCAATTCAACATTACATAAATGTTGATTGTGAATCTGTTTCTCTTTTACTCTCTGCCTCTGTTTATATAGTTTATGTCATAGGTTATAACCATATATCCAGATATCCCATATATATAGCTATATTCATATAGACTATATCCATTTAGTCCACATTATAGGTTCATAATGGATTTTTTAAACTTACTTTCTCAGCATGATGTCACTTTCAAGGCAAATGAGATTAGTTCATCTTGGCATGATGTTCAGCATAGACATTGTGGGCTGAAGGGCCACCTCCTGTGTAGTATTTTTTAATGTTCTGTGTTCAAAGATTTATTTACCCCCTCAGATCTCTCTGTCCCCCAAAGAAGTTTATTCATGGTCCAGCTTTCACCTTATCTCCCTCCACACCACTAGTACAACTCTGAATTTCTGGATTTTTGGTTCATTGGTGACGTTCTATGTCTTAGTCTGGAGATCATGCCTTCAGTGCCTTGGTGAGCCAGGCTCTTAAACTCCAATGCCACTTCAGTTCACTTCTGAACAAAATGCTTACTATCATAAATAACATTTTTCTACTGAAGCATGAAACATAGGCTGCCTCTAGTCAGTTAGACATTAAAGTTCTATTGGAATTATTTACAGAACTCTTGACCTTTGATCATGTTAATTGAAAGGAAATGTGTGGCTTGTGGCACTTAACAAATTACCTATGCGTCCAACGTATAGCATATAACACTACCTATATACACAGCACAGCAGCTGGTGGAGCTCCTGCATCACAGCGCCAGAGACCTGGGTTCAATCCTGACCTCGGGTGCTGTCTGTGCTCCCTTTGACTGCATGGGCTTCCTTCGGATGCTCCAGTTTCCTGACACATCCCAGAGACATGTGGGGTTTGACGGTAATTGGCCTCTGTAAATTGCCCCAAGTGCATACGAAGTGGAAGTGAAAGTCGGATAATATTGAACTGGTGTGACCAAATTATGAATTGTTAGCATGGACTTAGTGGGCCAAAGTGTCTGTTCAATTGCTGCATCTTTCAATCAATAAAACACATTATCACTGTTTACTGATTGCATTTGCAAGTGGACATAAGAAATGAATACAAACAAACTTCTTTTTTTCACAATTATTTTGGGTACACTCATCAGCTCTTGCACAACATGCTTCCAGACATTCAAACGTTTCTCCTTGTGCCTGAAACTAAAATACTATATAGCACGTGGTAGCTTGAAATGGGGATACTGGGCTATCTTTGCTATCTCATTTGTTATTGCCTATACCAATAGAAACATCCCAACCTCACCTCTTTACTTGTGTCCTTTTGAGCCTGATTTGTTTTTTTCTATGCTTCCCTTAGAATAAAGACAACACAGACATTTAAAAGCTGGTTTATCATGTGTCGGCGTTATTAAGTTGGTTTGATTTCCTTTTTCTCAAGATCAAGATGACTGTGGTGTCTTGGAATGTGATCTCAATGCTCGGTGTATTGTCTCAGAAGGAATTGCGAAGTGCCAGTGTTTGGAAGGATTTTCTCTGCATGGCAACAATTGCAATGGTAATAACTTAGCTATAATTGTCCTTGTGTGTGATCTTTAATTTCTTCATGAAACAGATTTATTTTAAGGAATGGATGAAACGCATCCATGTTTCATGTTTTACTAATGTGACATATTGATTATGCATTACTTTTATAAAGTTTGTGAATTTTTAAATTATTTCCAAACTGCAGAACATTTTCTCCAGGTCCACCAGAGCTTCTAAATCTCTGGAGTTTGTAGCCCTACTGCCAACTTATCATTGTCTGTTCCATAGTCCAATAAAATGTTGTTTATATTTATCAGTCACCAGTTCAATTATGTTGTCTACATCTTTGTCAAGTACATCAAAAAACGACAGAAAGTGCAGATGGACACAAAGTGATGGAATAACTGAGTGGGTCAGGCGGCATCTTTGGAGAAAAAGGATGGGTGACATTTTGGATCGGGACCCTTCTTCAGACTTTCTCCAGCACTTTGTGTCCCACTTAGTTACTCTAGCATTTATTGTCCCACTAAGTTACTCCAGCATTTAGTGTCCCCCTGAGTTACTCCAACATTTACTGTCCCACTGAATTACTCCAGCTTTTAGTGTCCTGCTGAGTTACTCCAGCATTTAGTGTCCCACTGAATTACTCCAGCACTTTGTGCCCCACTAAGTTACTCCAGCACTTGGTGTCCTGAAGCGTCACCCATTTTTTTACTCCAGAGATGCCGCCTGACCCGCTGAGTTACGCCAACACTTTGTGTCTATCTTTGGTATAAAACAGCATCATCAGTTAGTTGTTTCTACAGAAAGTGCAATGTGATTGAGACCGAAGGTATGACACAATATGCTGGAGTAACTCAGCGGGACGGGCAGCATCTCTGGAGAGAAGGAATGGGTGATGTTTCGGGTCGACACCAGTGTGTTTACTTTGGATATTTGGTTCCAAAAGAGCTCCAAAACTTGGGTTTGACCTACCTCATTCCTGAACCTCTTATATGCTGATTGATAGAGATCGAGGACCATGTGGGCATCAATGGCTTATTTTTCACAATTATGCAGCAGGCCCAGATTATATAAATTAAACTAGCTAGACCATAGAAATGATTTAATTACCAATTCCTCAGTCCTGAAGTTCATAAGTTCATCTGAGCAGTATTAGGCCATCCAGCCCATCAAGTCTGCTCCGTCATTCAGTCATGGCTGGTCTATCTCTCCCCCTCAACCCCATTCTCCTGCCTTCTCCCCATAACCCCTGACCCCTGTACTAATCAAGAATCTATCTATCTCTGCCTTAAAAATATCCATTGACTTGGCCTCCACAGCCTTCTTTTGCAATGAATTCCACAGATTCGCCACCCTCTGAAATTCCTCCTCATCTCCTTCCTAAAGAAACGTCCTTTTATTCCGAAGATCCATTAGTGATGATGGTATCAGTTACTTCCAAGATGTAACATATTATTTCCTTACCAGATATTGATGAATGTGCTACTGGCATGGCACTGTGCACTGAACATATAACAGGCTGTATTAACACAGAGGGCAGCTTTGTCTGTAAATGCAATCCTGGTTACAGTGGTGTTGGAGATGGACTCTACTGTTACGGTGAGAAGTTTTAGTTTTTCTGCTGCATTGGCTTTGCTGGTCAAAGATTCTGTTGGTGGCAACTATTTGAGCTGTTTGATATTTTTTTCTAGGAGCTTTTTAAAGAATTAATCAAAGGCAGTAGAGAGGAAGGATCTTAGTTTAGAAAATAGAGAGGTAGAATCAGTTTGCATGGAGTTAGGAAATAGTGAGGAGCAGAAGACACGAGTGGCATAAATTGGCAACAGTCCAAAAATAGCAAAGCAGGGCATTGTATAAATAAAGTCATAAAATCATAGAGTCATACAGCATGGAAAGAGACCCCTTGGCTCAACTTGTCCATGCCAAACAAGAGCTCCATTTAAGCTTTCCTGTTTGCCCAAATGTATCCCATTGCACTCTAAACCTCTTCTACCCATGTATCTGTCTAAGTGTCTTTTAAATGCAATCATGGTACTTGCCTCAACTACCCCTCTGGCAGTTTGTTCCATATACCTATTGACCTTCAGAGAAAAAGTTGCCCCTTAGGTTCCTATTAAATCTTGCACCTTTCACCTTAAACCTATGTCTTCTGGTTCTTGATTTTCCTACCCTTGGTAAAAGACTCTGAGCATTCACCCTATCAATTCCCCTCATGATTTTACACACAAATCAGGAAATTAGAGATAGATGTTAATATAGAAATCATAAGGGACATTCAATCAGGAGGTATAGACGTGCCAAAGTGTGAAAACGCAAACTTCCAGACCGTTTCTTCCCAGCTGTTATCAGGCTGCTGAGCATGCTAGCAACAACTAGAGAGCAGTCCTGAACTACTATCTACCTCATTGCAGACCCTCGACTATCTCGAATCAGACCTTACTGGACTTTATATTGCACTAAATGTTATTCCCTTTATCATGTATCTGTACACAGTGGATGGCTCGATTGTAATCAGGTATTGTCTTTCTGCTGACTGGTTAGCACACAACAAATGCTTTTCACTGTACCTCGGTCCACGTGACAATAAAGTAAGTGAACTGAACTGATCAGGATGTAGGTTAATGTGAGGTTGTGCGTACACGTGACAATAAACGATTGATCCCCAGGTTAATCCCCGGGATGGCGGGACTGTCATATGAGGAAAGATTGGAAAGACTGGGCTTGTATTCACCGGAGTTTGGAAGGATGAGAGGGGATCTTATAGAGACGTATCAAATTATGAAAGGACTGGACAAGCTAGATGAAGGAAAATTGTTCCCAATGTTGGGGGAGTCCAGAATCAGGGTCTACGAATAAAGGGGAGGCCATTTAAAACTGAGATGAGAAAAAACCTTTTCACCCAGAGTTGTGAATTTGTGGAATTCTCTGCCACAGAAGGCAGTGGGGGCCAATTCACTGGATGAATTTAAAAGAGAGTTAGATAGGGTTTTAGGGTCTAGTGGAATCAAGGCATATGGGGAGAAGGCAGGCACAGGTTACTGATTGTGGATGATCAGCCATGATCACAATGCATGGCGGTGCTGGCTTGAAGGGCCAAATGGTCTCCTCCTGCACCTATTTTCTATGTTTCTAAACTAAACTAAACAATCTATATATACACATGGCAAACCAAGTTGGTATTAATTGTGCAGAAAATAAATTCATGAGGTTCATAGATATGTGTTTTTGTTCAGCATGTTCAGGCACCAACAAGATATTGTGTTATTGTGTAATGAGAAAGGGTTAATTGAGGATCTGATCATTGAGAGGACATTAAGGAGCACTAATTATAATATGATAAGATGCTATATATTAAAAAAATACTCTGACTCCAGAGCCTTATGTTGAACAATGCAAACTAAGAAGCCATTTAGCATGAATTGGCAACAGTACGCTGGGAAACATCATGAAAAGAAAAGACAGTAAATAAGCAATGCCTAACACATAAAGAATTGGTACAGAGATTCAAAGTCATAACTATTCTTTTAGTTTAGTTTAAAGGAACACTATGGAAACGGACTCTTCGGCCCTCTGAGTCCACTTCTTACCGATTCACATTAGTTCTATGTTATTCCACATCCTTATCTACTCCTTATACATTCAGGACAATTTTACAGAGGCTCCCTAACTGACAAACCCACATGTTTTTGGGATGTGGAAGGAAACCCATGCAGTCACAAAGACAAAAGTGCAATCTCCACACAGACAGCACCCGAAGTCAGGATCGAACCCAGGTCTCTGGCACTATGAGACAGCAGCTCTGCCAGTTACGCCACTGTGTCACCCTGTTAAGAAAAAATACTCAACTGGAGAAGCACTCCAGTCTTGGCTATTGGGAGAAATTAAAGATAGTATTAGATCAAAGGAAAGAGCTTATTTTATTTCCTAAAATAGCAGTAAACCTGAAAATTGGAATATTTCAAATTGCACCAAAAGAAGACCAAAATGTTGACAAGAAAAAGTAAACTTTGGTAGGGTAGTAAGAGAAATTAGTTCAAACGTGCATTTTCTATGGATAAGTAAAAAGGAAAAGTTAAATTTGATCATCCCTTACAGGCCAGGACATTAAAAAACGTGTTTGCGGATATGAGAGATATTAGACAAATATTTTGCACTTGTTTTATAAGGCCATATGTGATAGGAGCAGAATTAGGCCATTCGACCCATCAAGTCTACTCTGCCATTCAATCATGGCCGATCTATCTCTCCCTCCTAACCCCATTCTCCCCACAACTCCTGACACCCGGCCCACTTATTTATAATATGATTTCCTGAAAACTGGGAGAACATGAAGTCTGAGGAAAATGAAGAGTTCGAATTGATTCTTGATTAGAATTGATTTGTATGTCTTGATTAACACGGGTGTCAGAGGTTATGGGGAGAAGGCAGGTGAATGGGGTTAGGAGGGGGAGATAGATCAGCCATGATTGTATAGCGGAGTAGACTTGATGGACCAAATGGCCCAATTCTACTCCTATCACTTATGACCTTATGGCTAACTTAGTATTAGGAAACAAAAGTATTCGAAATTAGTGCAACTGAAAAACAATAAATCCCTAATTCTGTTGATGTGCAACTTGGCCTTTTGGAAGAGGTGGTGATGGAGTTACTGGACACAGTGGTTGTCCTGAAATTCCAGAGATCGAGAACATTTCATACAGATTGGAAGGTGGCAAATTTAACCCCAATATTTAAGGAAGCTGCCATCAATTGTAGGGAAATACCAGAAGTGTGTCGGAAGGAACTGCAGATGCAGGTTTAAATCGAAGATATGTTTGCATATCTTTCGTTCATTTGTTCTATATCATCGTCTATATCATCTATATAGTCTGAAGAAGGGTCTCAATCCCGAAATGTCACCCATTCCTTCTCGCCAGAGATGCTGCCTGTCCTGCTGAGTTACTCCAGCTTTTGGTATCTATCTTCAGAGCTTGTAAAGTGTTGTTGTGCAGCAGCCTCGTGCACAAATGACTGAAAACACCATAACCAGAACATAGAACAGTACATCTCTCGTTTCCCTTATCTCTAACCAGTCTGAAGAAGGGTCTCAACATGAAACGTCACCCATTCCTTCTCTCCAGACATGCTGCCTGTCCCGCTGAGTTACCCCAGCCTTTTGTGTCTATCTTCGGTTTAAACCAGCATCTGCAGTTCTTTCCTACATTTAGAGCAGTACAGCGCAGGAACAAGTCCTCACCCACAATGCCTGTGTCAAACATGATGCCAAATTAAATTAATCACTTCAGTCTGCATTTGATGTACATCCCTCCTCCATACCCAGCATTTTCATGTATCTACATAAAAGCCTCTTAAATGCTCATGTGCTTTTCTTTAAACACTTAAATGTATGAAAGCACATCAAAAAATTATCCATACCTCTCGGTCAGTTGCAAGCATAATGTTTTCTCAAAATAAGGGGTCAACCATTCAGGACAGAGATATATATATTTTTAATTCACCCAAAAATAATGATCTTTTAAGGGCCTGTCCCAGTTACATGATTTTTAAGGCGACTGCCGGCGACTGTCAAAGTCGTAGCAGATCGCCAAAATTTTCTTTTACCCTACGACAATGACCACGACAATGCCGAGTCAAGTCGATACAAGTTACTTTTTTTGTGAAACTAGCACCTGGCTAAGAGATTACATCATCTTCGGAAACATCGCGAAATTCCCACGCTTACCTGACCGTTAAACTGTCGCCTCCAATCTACCTGTCAAATGTCCTGATGGTAAATAAATTGGTTAAACAAAACCATCTGGTATCTTCAAATGCCTTTTCTTAATTTAATATTACGTACTTTTAAATGCATCTGTGACAACCTAGCAAACCTGGGGACAGCATGCGACAGCGCCCGCAATAAGCTACGATACCTGGCGACAAGCCAGCTGTCGCCGAGAAATTTCTAGCAGGTAAATTTTTCCGCGACGCGCCGAGATCCGCTACGATTCATTGAAGACTCCTCACGATCATGCCCGCGACACCCCGGCGAACGTTCGGCAACAGCCTAGTCGCCGGCAGTCGCCTTAAAATCGCCTAACTGGGACAGGCCCTTTAGTTGCCTGCCTGAGAGGGCCTTGGTGGCTCTATAGGTGGACACAAAATGCTGGAGTAACTCAGCGGGACAGGCAGCATCTCTGGAGAGAAGGAATGGGTGACGTTTCGGGTCGAGACCCTTCTTCAGGCTCTATTGCTGAATATATACAAGAAAGACATTGATCGGATTTGGATAATAAGGGGATATAGGGTGAGTTCAGGAAAATAGCACCAAAGTAAAGCATCAGCTATCATCCTACTAAATGAGAGAGTAGGCATGAGAGTGTGAATGGCCGATTTTTAATATTTCTCAAACCCCCTATTCTAGAGTTTCTATCTTGGGTTATTTTCCTGTCTGTGTCATACTACATGTATTAATTACCAAGTTTGTTAAAGCCAGCCATCAATTTGAAATGAAACCTATAATTTAAATCAGATGTGAAGATAATACTGATAATTCACATTTATGATACGTTCTTAAAATGATGTCTTTTGTTGACTTTTCAGATATTAATGAATGTAAAACTGGCGTTCATAGCTGTGATGAAAATGCTATCTGCACCAATACAGATGGAAGTTACACCTGTACTTGTTACAGAGGATTTATAGGGACAGGACATCATTGTTTACGTAAGTACGTAAGCTTTACACTGAATGAGTCCGTTATGTTATTTAGGGATATTAAACATTAGATTTTCACAAAATATTTTGCTGTATATAGATGTATGGGGTTCTTGTGTGTGTGAGTGTGTGTGTGTGAGTGCGTGTGTGCCTGTGTGTGTGCCTCTGTGTGTGTGCTTGTCTGTGTGAGTGCCTGCCTGCGTGTGTGTGCCTGTGTGTGTGTATGTGCCTGTGTGTGTGGCTGTGTGTCTGTGTGTGTGTGTGTGCCTGTGTGTGTGTCTGTGTGTGTGTGTGTGCCTGTGTGTGTGCCTGTCTGTGTGTGTGTGCCTGTGTGTGTGTGCCTGTATGTGTGCTTGTGTGTGTGTGTGTGTGTGTGTGTGTGTGTGTGTGTGTGTGTGTGTGTGTGTGCCTGTCTGTGTGTGTATCTGTCTGTGTGTGTGTGTGCCTGTGCCCATGTGTGTCTGTGCTTCTATGTGCATGTTTGTGTGTGTGCCTGTGTGTGTGCGTGTGCCTGTGCGTGTGTGCCTGTGTGCCTGGCCTGTGTGTGTATGTGGTGCGCCTTGTGCATTTGTGTGTCTGTCTGTATGTGCATGTCCCTTTGTGTACGTCTGTGTGTATGTGCACGTGTGTGTGTGTGTGTGTGTGTGTGTGTGTGCACATCCATGTGTGTGTGCGCATTTCAGTGTATGTGCATGCCTGTGTCTGCATGCGCATGCATGCATGCATAAGCAGATGCAGGATTATCCATAAATTCACAGGCAGTATGACTTTAAACAAATTCACTCATTTGGTCACATACAGCATGGATCTGAACACAACTGATATCCTTTATTAAGATAATTTGTAAAAATTGTTATGATTGACATCATTCACTAATTTTAGCAAAGAGGTGGGTTCAATCCCAACTGTGAGTGTTGGCTTTGAGGAGTTTGCGCATTTTCCATGTCACTTCGTGGATTCCCCTCAATGCTTATGCAGAATGTCGGATTATTTGGTCATTGTAAATTGCCCCTATAATATGTACATGAGTGATAACATCTGGTGGAAATTGATGGGAATGTTGTGGGAATTAAAAATGGGTTTACTATAGGGTGAGTGTAAATGGATGGTTGAAAGTTTGCATGGACTTGGTGGGCTGAAGGACCTTTAGTTTAGTTTAGAGATGCAGCACGGAAACAGGCCCTTTGGCCCATTGGGACCACGTCGATCAGCGATCCCGCACAATAACACTATCCTACACACTAAGGACAATTTACCATTTTACCAAAGCCAATTAACCTACAACCTGTATGTCTTTGGAGTGTGGGAGGAAACCGGAGCACCCGGAGAAAACCCACGCAGGTCACGGGGAGAACGTGCAAACTCCGTACAGACAGCACCCGTAGTCAGGATCGAACCCGGGCACTGTAAGGCAGCATCTCTGCTGCTGTGCCACTGTGCCGACCTATGTTACTGCAATACCTGCCTTCATTTTTGGATTTTAGACTTTAGATACAGCATGGAAACAGGCTCTTCGGCCCACCGAGTCCATGCCAAGCAATAATCACCCTGTACAATAGACCTGTTTCTATGCTATAATTCACCATGACTCCAGGTTCCACACTGCCACTCTTTGGTCATGTATCACATTCGTTCCTTCCTTATCACTGTATTAAAGTCCGTGTTCTTTATCCATCAATAATCTATGACTACCTTCCCCACACCGATTGCAATGGTTTCGAATGTCAGCTCACCTTCACCTCCTCAGTGACAAGCAAGGTTAAGCATACATGTCAAATGAAATACTAATCACATTTTTGCACCACAATGCTGCTTGCAACATCGGACTACTTAAGGAATGAAATATTTTTAATTTGTTCAGGTGTGATCAGCTCTGCTCCAACCACTGAAAGTTCAATAGAAGTAACTACCGGGAGCACCACATATGAAACATCTGCCCATATGCAGGATAATCACGAGATGAACTGTCCACTTTCACACGAGGGCTTCTGTCTGAACGGAGGGATTTGCTTCCATTTCGCTGAGATAGCAACAGTTTCATGCAAGTAAATAAAATCGTCGATGCACCGTTGAAATCTTTAAGTATAAAATGTGCTGAGCAGGAGCATGGAGTCATAGAGTCATATAGCATGGAAATAGGCCCTTCGTCCGAACAACATTCTCCAGCTACAATAGTCCCACCTACCTACATTTCACCCCTATTCCTTTAAACCTATCCATGTACTTGTCCAAATTTTTCTGAAACATTGTGATAGTACCAGCCTCAACTACCTCCTCCAACAGCTCGTCCCATTTGCTTACAACCTTTTATGTAAAAACGTTGCTCCTCAGGATCCTATTACTCCATCTTTTCCTCTCATGATCTTATACCCCTCTAAATGATCACCCCTCATCCTCCTGCACTCCAAGGAACAAAGTCGTAGCCTGCTCAACCTCTCGCTATAGCACAAGCCTCGAGTCCAGAATATATCCTCATAAATCTTCTCTGCACCGTTTGCAGCTTAAGAACATGTTTTTGTATAACAGGGTGATCAAAACTGAACGCAATATCCTAAATGTGGCCTCACCAATGTCTCTTATAACTGTAACAGCAAACAGAAAACATAAAGGAAATGTCAACCCCTATCACTAAATAAAAATGCAGTACATTTTATGGAAGAGAAATAAATAATTGAATTCATGTATTCTTTTTCATACTGAAATGTCATAATGGTGGTCAATATTCACACAGGAAGGAGCTCCCAACAGTAATGTGATTAGTTGAATGACAAATCCCAAATATATTTACCAGGATTTTTTTTCTAAGTCGTCCCTTGGGATCGCAAATTGCAGCGAATTGTGGATGCAGTCCAGACCATCACACAAACCAACCTTCCTTCTATTGACTCTATTTATACCTCATGCTAACTCGGCAAGGCCAGCAGCATAATCAAGAACGAGTCGCACCATGGCCACCCCCTCTTCTCCCCTCACCCATCAGGCAAAAGGTATAGAAGTGTGAAAACGCACATCTCCAGATTCAGGTACAGTTTCGTTCCAGCTGTTATCAGGCAACTGAATCATCCTACCACAACCAGAGACCAGTGCTGAACTACTATCTACCTCTTTGGTAACTCTCAGACTGTTCTTGATCGGACTTTGCTGGCTTTACTTTGCACTAAACATTATTCGCTTATCATGTACCTGTACACTGTAAATGGCTCAATTGTAATCATGTATTGTCTTTCTACTGACTCGTTAGCACGCGACAAAAGCTTTTCATTGTACATTGGTACACGTGACAATAAACTAAACCATAGAACTGTTTACATCAAACATGAGGAGGCAGAAATAGCCTCAGTTTTAATCAGAGATTTGAAGGGCAGCTCCTTCAATAGTGAGGCATTCCCTGGGTGTAAGCCTTGACTTTGTGCTCAGTTCTCTTGAATGGGACTTGAATCGACAACCTTTCTGGGCTGCAGTGAGACTCCACCCAAGTGAGTTACATCTGACTCCTGGAAGGAAGAGCATTTTTTGAGCGTGGGAAGTGAGTGTAAGCTACAAGTTATCAGTAAAACAACTTGAAAAAAAGGGAGATTTTATTTTATTCTCCCAAGAAATAAAGTGGAGGTTACAGAGGAACTTGATGGCATATGGAGTTAGATCAATAGCCCATGAGGCCGAAGGTAGAAGCATCTCCTTGCAACAGTAATTAAGTCTAAAGAAAGAAAGAATGAGCAGTAAATGACAAGACGATAAAAAACGAATTTCACTGTACCTTGGTACACTTGATATTAAGGAACCAATGAACCATTGATGATAAATGGAAGGAAAAAGGCTGTGATTAAAGTACATATTAATTGGGGGAATTCTCCAAGCCCTCTGCCCAATTTACACAAATTACAGCATATAATCCTCCAACACTTTTGCCACCTCCAACGGTATCCCACTACTGACCACATCTTCCCATCTCCACCCCTTTCTGCTTTCCACAGACACCGTTCCCTCCACAACTCCCTGGTCAACTCGTCCCTTCCCACCCAAACCACCCCCTCCCCAGGTACCTTCCCCTGCAACTGCAGAAGATGCAACACCTGTCCCTTTACCTCCCCCCTCGACTGTCCAGGGACCCCGACAGTCATTTCAGGTGAGGTAGAGGTTCACTTGCACTTCCTCCAACCTCATCTACTGTATCCACGGTTCCAGGTGTCAACTTCTGTACATCGGCGAGACCAAGAGCCGGCTTGGCGATTGTTTTGCTGAACACCTCCGCTCAGTCTGCCTTAACCTATCTGATCTCCTGGTTGCTCAGCACTTTAACTCCCCCTCCCATTCCCAATCTGACCTTTCTGTCCCGGGCCTCCTCCATTGTCAGAGTGAGGCTCAGCGCAAATTGGAGGAACAGCACCTCATATTTCGCTTGGGTAGCTTACACCCCAGCGGTATGAACATTGACTTCTCTAACTTCAAATAGCCCTTGCTTTCCCTCTCTCTCCACCCCCTTCCCCTTTCCAGTTCCCCCACCAGTCTTACTGTCTCCGACTACATTCTATCTCTGTCCAGCCCACTCCCCTGACATCAGTCTGAAGGTCTCGGTCCGAATCGTCACCCATTCCTTCCCTCCAGAGATGCTGCCTATCCCGCCTGAGTTACTCCAGCATTTTGTGTCTACCTTCGATTTAAACCAGCATCTGCAGTTCTTTCCTGCACATCCTATCCAATTTGCCCAAAGCAGCTCTGGCGTTACAAAATGGAGAGACAAATCTGAAGAAAGGTCCCACTCCTGAAACGGCACCTGTCCAGTTCCCTCCACACATGCTGTCTGACCCGCTGAGTTCCTCCTGCAGTTTGTTTATGCTCTCGCATCACAAAACTGGGGAAATATCGAATTACAAGATTCCAAATGATTACTATGGCCAAGGAAAATCTCTGCAAACTATGCTCATAGTTCGAGGAGCACAGTCACAGGCTGGCAACTTTCATGAGTTTTGCCACATCAAAAAATATGAGGGAACTTGGTATGGACAGATACGTGGTTGGGAAAGGTTTAGGGTGATATGGGCCAAACGTGGACTGGTTGAGATGGGGCATCTTAGATGGTCGGCATGGACGAGTTTGGACTGTTTTCATACTGTATGACTCTATGAACTAACTTTTAGTGACTTTAAAATAAAGATCATATTTTTAAAAAATTTAAATCAGGTAATTCACAGCTGGAAACTAGAGATAGTTGTTTAAGAAAACACTCGGAAAATAACTGAAAAACAATTGTATTTAATGTGGAAGAAGAGTGACATTAATCTGAAGGAGAGGCTAAATAGGATTTAGACATGGCTAACATGGGAATGAAAAGCAGAAACGATGAGGGATTACTGAATCCATCCAGCTTGTCACTTTCACACTATCTGCAAAATGACACCTACTTTGACCATCTGCAAAATGACACCTACTTTGACATGTTTCTTTCAGGTAGTTTAGATGTTATTATTTGAAAAATGTAAAAAGAAAACTGATGCTGAGCTGCTGGATAGCCTGACTAGGATCTTGATCACAGGTTTACCTTCATGCTTCATGGTCTGTGGATATTTGCTGATGCCAATTAAAAAAAAAGAAAAGAATTCACAGTAGAGGGCAGTGTTGCCACGTGCTATTTGCTTTTTTTTAATTTAGTGGAGAATAACAGAGTCACCACATCTCACTTAGTGCCACAGAGCTAAAAGATGACCAAGGTGTAATCAGCTAAAAAATAGATCCCAATATTAAACAGGAATGCGAATATCTTTCATTCATTTATTCTATATCTCTTTATATCACCATCTATATCTCGCATTTAACTTTCCCCTGATTCTCAGTCTGAAGAAGAGTTTTGACCCGAAACCTCACCCATTCCTTTTGTCCACTCCAGCTGTTTGTGTCCATCTTCGCTTTGAACCAGCATCTGCAGTTCCTTCCTACACATTGTGAATTGATAACCAGGTGACCCAATCACCTGATAACCCAACACCCAACAGGTATTCAGTGGCTAGTACAACTCCAAGGCAGATCAGGCAGAAGAGTGGCTACCACACCGCCCAAACCTGGAGTAACTCGTCGGGTCAGGCAGCATCTCTGGAGGTCATGGATAGGCAACGTGTTCTGCAAAGGTGCTGCCAGAGTCGCTGAGTTACTCCAGCACTTTTGTTTTATGCAAGATTCCGGTATCTGCAGTACATTGTGTTTCCATTTTACTATCCAACACCGAAATGATGGCAAAATTCAAATATGACCTGTCGTATTGATCGTGCGTGCACCATATTTCTTGACGTAGGTAAGATGCAGGTATTCCACGTCCTCCTCTCCTCACTTGTTTTCCGCTTTTTAACAGCTGTCCGAAAGGTTACATGGGAGAGCGGTGTGAGTACAGTGACCTACAGTGGTGGGAACTGCGCCATGTTGAGGAAGAGAAGAAGCGTAATGTGGCTATAACTGTGTGCGTAATGTTGCTAATCTGCCTGCTGTCAGTGGGAGCTTGTGTAACGTGCTGCATCAGGTGAGTGTAAGTGGTTAATAAAGAGTATCATACAACAACTGTCCCAATTAATTGTAAGTCAAGAATCAGGAGTGTTTTATTGTCCTATGTCCCAAACAGAACAATGACATTCTTACTTGCAGCAGCACAACACAATATGTAAACATTATCAGCATCTGCATTGTTTTTCAATGATAGGAGTGATTTGTGCAGTGAAACCCAGCAATGGTATAGGGCTTGTGATGTCTTGAGAGGTCGGGAGCTTTTCTCTTGAAGGTTGGGAGGTGTGGGTGCCGGAAATGAAGACAGAAAAGTTCTTGTTTTCAAACTTAAATTCCATATATTTAGTCTTTTCCAAAAACAGGTAAACTTAATTGTTTGCAGACAGGTACACAAAACCAAAACAGGTAGTTAAATCAAAACTGTAGCTTGCTGCCTTCTTACAAAAATGTAACTCAAAAACTGCTTCTCTCTGCTCCAGTCGTTGTCTCTCTCTTTAAATATACTGCTTCCCTTCCCTTTTTAGCTCTCTCACTGAGGCAATCAGCTCTACTGGTTCAGCTGGGCAGCAATCAGTGTCAGCAGCAATCAGCAGCAATCAGCAGCAATCAGTGTCAGCAGCAATCAGTGTCAGCAGCAATCAGTGTCAGCAGGGCAGGCAGCCCTGCTGACTATGGGTTTTGTAGTCTTTTGCTGGCAGCCATGATGGTTTGTAGTCCTTGTTGCATCCACCGGGAGGAAATATATCTCCCCTCTATGACTCTACCTCTCATGATATCACAGGCTATACAGCACTGCGAAATCAGGGTAGGTATTTAAGAGTCTATAATTCCTCAGGAATTTCTTAGGAGTTCCAGTCTCCCTCCAGGCTTTGACCAGCAATCCAGGGTTCACACATAAGCCAAAGAAAAGGGAAATATTAGGGTAGATTACCAAATGCTCTGCCTGATGGAGGTTTCAATGAATATAACAAAGGGCAGCATGGTGGTGCAGCGGTAGAGTTGCTGCCTTACAGCGCCAGGGACCCGGTTTTGATCCTGACTATGGGTGCTTTTCTGTATGGAGTTTGTACGTTCTCCCCGTGACCTGCGTGGGTTTTCTCTGAGGTTTCCTACCACACTCCAAAGACGTACAGGTTTGTAGGCTAATTGGCTTGGTACTAAAATGTAAATTGTCCCTAGTGTGCGAGTGGAAAGGATTGGGGATGTGCAAAGATTTGGGGGGGGGGGGGAGAGTCAGTCTCAGACTATCCCATGACAGAAGGGGGAGTTGTTGTACAGTTTGATAGCCACAGGGAAGAAGGATCTCCTGTGGCGTTCTGTGCTGCACCTTGGTGGAACCAGTCTGTTGCTGAAGGTACTCCTCAGGTTGACCAGTGTGTCATGGAGGGGGTGAGCTGTATTGTCCAGGTGCTCTGGAGTTTGAGGAGTGTTCCTCCCCTCCTAAAGTCCACCACTAACTCCTTAGTCTTGTCGGCATTGAGCTTCAGGTGATTAAGCCCACACCACTCAACAAAGTCGTCGACTACACCTCTATATTCAGCTTCCCACCCCTCACTGATGCAGCCCACAATTGCAGAGTCATCCGAAAACTTCTGCAGGTGGCAGGAGTCTGAGTTATATCTGGAGTCCGAGGTGTAGATGGTGAACAGGAAGGGAGAGAGGACTATCCCCTGTGGGGCCTCTGTGTTGCTCACCACCATGTCCAAGGCACTTTAAATATCTCCAATTTATTTGACAATTGTCCCTCATGCTCAATTCTGGGGGACATTGCAAACACCTCAGTTCCCCTCAATTACACCGGGTGGCGCCTTCAGCGATGGCAGCCTCGCCAACAGTCTGTCTGCTTTTTTGCCTTTTTTGTTATTTTTTGTGTGTTTTAAAAGTTTGTGTTAATGTTCTCTGGTTTGTTTTATGTGGGGGGTGGGGGAGGGGATCAGGGGAAACTTTTTTTCAATCTCTTACCTTGCCGGATATGCGATTGTTTTCCGGATCGTATCTCCGGTCGCTCTGCGGCCTAACATCATGGATCTGGCGGCCTTGTTTGGGACTGACTTTGAGCCCCACCACAGGGCCGTGGACTTACCATCGGAGCGGATTCCTTGCCTGGGATCGATGCTCCAACTGCGGCCTGCGAATTTCAACATCGAGGAGCTCGCAGTCTCTGGTAGAGGCCGATGTCGGGAAACTTCAAGCCGAAGAAGGTTTTGACCAGCCCCGACCCCGGGTCAGATCGCCCGGCGCAGGGGAGCTGAGATCCCCCCTGATGCAGGAGCTTGATCGCCCCGATGTGGTGGGCCCAAACGCCGCCGGCTACGGGAGTCAAGATCGTCCTGTCAACGGAAGGTTCGAGGCCCCCGACCGCGGGAGAATAAAGAAGGGAAGAGATTGAACTTTTTTTTCATGAGGAATGTGGAGGAGTTACGATGGTGGATGTTTATGTTAAAATGCATTGTGTGTGTTCTGTTGCTTTTAATTGGTATGATTGTATAGCAAAAAAATTGGGGCTTGGAGAATGACAACAGCTTTTGTTTACTAGGCAGCCGAAACAATTGAAAAAGAGCCATTATCCTGAAGAAATGAATCAAACAAGCAGCAGCAGCAGCAGCATTGACAATGCAACTGCAACATCGACAAACAATGAAGAACAGGTAATTTGAATTAAGATGAAAAATGTACAGATAATAAACGATGAAGCTCCATCTCTCAATTCCACAGAAGAAGTCTGCTCCCCAGAAAGAGCATGATTTGAAAAACAATTCACAACTAGTTTAAGAGTGAAGGAAGAACATTGCTGACGGTATGAGGCTCTACATTTTAAGATGGAAATTAAGATTGTTCCTGATATTATTGCAAGAAACATGCAAATGCTGGGAAAGTTCTCAGAGAAAAGAAACATGTTTACATTTTCTCTGCCAAGGTTGGTGCGGTGGTTGAATTTCACTGGGGATGGAACGTGCAGAAGTTTTCATTGTCCAACGCAGAATAACAACATGGTGTCAAATTCTTTAAAATTAGCAATTTGATTTTAATTGCTATATTTTATTAACTTTTATAATAAGAGTTATTATTCAGAAATTAGGTGTATTCCCGACTAAATATTCTGTAATGTGAATTTAAAGACACAGAAGTCCAATTGGAACAACAATATCAACATATTATTCATGAACAAGATGTTCTATAGTTCAATACTTACTTTATTGTTGTGTGTACCTAGACACATTGAATAGCTTTGTGTTCCATGTAATGCAGTAAAATTATACTGTACATAAGCACAATCATACATAAGTAAAAGTGTTCAACGATTGTAGTGTAAAATGTAGTAGATTTCTTCTGAGGCAGTACACCAAGCATCACCATGTCTCCGGTGTTATCTTGTAGCTTTTACCTATCAGGTTTGGATGGATATGGACGAAATGCCGGCAGGTGGGACAAGCGTAGCTGGGACATGTTTCCCAGTGTGGGCAAGTTAGGCTGAAGCGGCTGCTTCCACACGGTATCACTCTATGACTATGTTCTTATCAATATTGAGTTCCATCTTGACTTTAAAGGCCCATTATCCTGGCAGTGGCACTGGAGCAGAGATGTATGGGTCAGCCTGGTCTGGCGAATGCTGTTGGTACCTTCCACCGCCACTCAGCTGCTCCATGCAACTGCTGCAGGCTGTGCCCCATCTGCACCTCGTCCGACTTCTGGGAGGCTGCCAGAGGCTTTTGATCTACGAGATCCCTCAGCTGCTGTGGAGCCTCCAGCGGCCCACTGCACCGACACCTGACAGCAAATGCACCATTATCGCCTTCCAAAGGGACCCCTCCACTTTCGTGCGCCCCACTTTAGTCGACCTCGAAAGTGCGCAGGAGATGAGCTCACAACCCACTCACGGGCACCGATCCTCCCCTCCACAGTCCACCATCCACATCTGGAAAGAACATGTATTCTATTTCAACCCTCAGTTCAGGGAGAATATAATAGAAAAGGCAACTCTCACTGAAAGATCCTTGAAGTGATGAGATCTCAGCCTTTTAAAAAGAAGTAACCTTAAGCGATAAGTACATTTGTTTGTCCTCAGGTTTTTTAAAACTTTATGCTTTAGAGATACATTGTGGAAGTAGGCCCCACCGATTCCACGCCCACCAGCGATTCCCGTACGCTATCCTACACACTGGAGACAATTTACAACTTTTTTCCAAAGCCAATTAACCTACAAGCCTGTACATCTTTGGAGAGTGGGAGGAAACCGGAGCACCCGGAGAAAACCCACATGGTCACAGGGAGAATGTACAAACTCCGCACAGACAACACCCGTGGTCAGGATCGCACCCGGGTCTGTGGTGCAGTAGGGCAGCAACTCTACCGCTGCGCCACCGGGCCACCTTGCCGCCCCATACTTTAATGAATGTTGGAATTTCATTCACATTCCTATTTCTCAAGTCAAGTCAAGTCAAGTCAAGTTTATTTGTCACACACACATACACGATGTGCAGTGAAATGAAAGTGGCAATGCCTGCGGATTGTGCACAAAAAGAATTACAGTTACATATAAATAAAGTTAATAAAGTTACTATAGTGTAGACAAAATTTAGTCTCTGGTGTTATAAAAGTTGACAGTCCTGATGGCCTGTGGGAAGAAACTCCATCTCATCCTCTCCATTTTCACAGCGTGACAGCGGGGGCGTTTGCCCGACCGTAGCATCTGGAACAGTCCGTTACTGGGGTGGCAGGGGTCCCTCATAATCTTACTTGCTCTGGATCTGCACCTCCTGATGTATAGGTCCTGCAGGGGGACGAGTGTAGTTCCCATGGTGCGTTCTGCCGAACGCACTACTCTCTGCAGGGCCATCCTGTCCTGGGCAGAGCTGTTCCCAAACCAGACTGTAATGTTGCCGGACAGGATGCTCTCTACAGCCCCAGAGTAGAAGCAATGAAGGATCCTCAGAGACACTCTGAATTTCCTCAGCTGTCTAAGGTGGTAAAGGCGCTGCTTTGCCT
This sequence comes from Rhinoraja longicauda, assembly GCF_053455715.1. Classification (NCBI taxonomy): domain Eukaryota; kingdom Metazoa; phylum Chordata; class Chondrichthyes; order Rajiformes; family Arhynchobatidae; genus Rhinoraja; species Rhinoraja longicauda. Next base: position 126,059,147 of record NC_135953.1, read on the forward strand.
TACCCACCAGTGCGGCAATGTGCGTTGCCCATGTCAGATCCTCTGTGATGCGGACTCCCAAGTATTTAAAACTGCTCACCCTATCCACAAAACTGTTCACCCTATCTCCAAATGATTGAAGAGGAAACAGATGTGCAGTGGATGCTTGCAATTCTGTGTGAAGCAAGGGATGATTCTCAGTACTTAAATATTATTTAACATAAAACCAAAATTATAATACAAAAATACAAAGACTTAATATTCTGTATTCCTCTGTGTATTTCTATTCACCATTTTGCTTTGTATTATTTTTAATAAATGAGATGAAGCCAGCATAGATAATAATGAGCAGGGGATGTGGTATATTAACGAAGAGATTGCACTTTACAATAATGACATTAATATGAACCCCACTGGACATTGGAACATTTGTGTGACCTAAAGTATTGCAGTTAACATATGTTAGAAGACATCAAACTATTTAGTGGTGCCAAGTTGAGTTCTGACTCAATTATTGGAAACCAGTTAATTTAGAGTTTGTACATGAGGTTCACAATTTAGAATATTTAGATCTTGCATATAATGGCATGTTTCAAAAATCCTTTGGAAATACATCAAGCAACAAGCTTTGCAGATTGCCTGGAGCCTTAACCAATGACATCTCTTCAAATGATGACTGCACAAAAAGTTTTTCTCATATTTTCAGTCGGTGGTAACATTTAATGATGGTGCTACTCAACTTGCACAGTAATTCAGAATTAGAGGAGGTTAGATAACAATTAGTAGCTGAAAATGCAACAGGATCAATATCCTCGACACAGGTTCAAGGTGAAGGGGAAAAGATTGAATCGGAATCCAAGGGGTAACCTTTTCACACAAAGGGTGGTGGGTGTATGGAACAAGCTGCCAGATGAGGTAGTTGAGACTGGGACTATCCCATCATTTTAGAAACAGTTAGACAGGTACATGGATAGGGTAGGTTTGGAGGGATATGGACCAAACGCAGGCAGGTGGGACTAAGTGTAGCTGGGACATGTTGGTCGGTGTGACAAGTTGGGCCGAAGGGCCTGTTTCCACGCTGTTTCACTCTATGACTATCACTCTATGACAAAAATGGAAATATGAAGTTTATTTTAAAAGCAGCTAATTTGTACTCATTCATAGATTGCAGCCATTGCCATCCACCCCGAATCACTGCTACAAAAAACACAAAGTGCTGGACTGAAAAACTGTCCAACCAGAAACGCCGCCAAACCATGTTCTCACAGAGATGCTGCCTGACCCGATGAGTTACTCTAGCACTTTGTGTTTTTTGATCAAGATTCCTGCATTGCAATTTCTTATTTCTACCGAATCACTCCTAAATTGAAGGTATTTATTTCACAAAATGCTGGAGTAACTCAGCAGGTCAGGCAGCATCTCAGGAGAGAAGGAATGGGTGACGATTCGGGTCGAGACCCTTCTTCAGACTCCTAAATTGAATAGCTTAATGGCAGTGAAGAGTCAGCCATGTTGATGGGCATAGACCAGCTGATAGCAAATTTCCTTCAAATCACTGAATTTAGTCACCTTAGCTCCCAGGTGGTATTTAAATCTATATTCCCACTCATTAGTCACTGTCGCAGGTCTACTATCCAAAGACATAAAACTATGTTGTCAGATTTCAATTTAATAATATCATTCATAATTGCACGAGGAAGAACATTTACAGAGAACCGGCCTAGATGATGAGCCTGTGCATACAGGGAAACCTATTGGTAAATTGCAGCAGTTTTGCCAAAGTTTGCTATCAATTGACAGTGCTTTTGAAAGCTTGGCCTTCATTTGCTGCTCAGGCTACAGATGATTAAATCTTAGAATGAGGCTGTTCAGATTTGTGAAAGAGGATTAACAGTAGAGTTTCAGCTTCCACTCTGTTTAGTTCTGTTTAGTTCTGTTTAGTTTAGAGATATAGCATGGGAAAAGGTCCTTCATCCAATTGAGTTCAAGTCGATCATAGATCACCCGTTTACATTAGTTCTATGTTATCATAAGTTCATAAATTATCGGAGCAGAATTAGGCCATTCGGCCCATCAAGTCTACTCTGCCATACAATCATGGCTGATCTATCTCTTCCTCTCAACCCCATTCTCCTGCCTTCTCCTTGTAACCCCTGTCATCCGTACTAATCAAGAATCAATCTGTCTCTGCCTTAAAAATATCCATTGGCTAGGTCACCACAGCCTTCTGTGGCAAAGAATTCCAGATTCACCACCCACTTTCTCATCCACTCTCTATGCACTAGGGGGCAATTTCTTACAGAGGCCAATTAACCTGCCTCTTGGGACAGGTCTCTTGGGACTGGAGGCGGGGAGGAGTGATGAAAAAAAATAGGCACCGTACCACGGTGACATTTTGCCAGCAGCACAACAGCAAAGGATCAAGGGTAGACAATAAACAATAGGTGCAGGAGGAGGCCATTCGGCCCTTCGAGCCAGCACCACCATTCAATGTGATCATGGCTGATCATTCTCAATCAGTACCCCGTTCCTGCCTTCTCCCCATACCCCCTGACTCCGCTATCCTTAAGAGCTCTATCTAGCTCTCTCTTGAATGCAAGTAAGTGTAACTTACTTGGATAAAATAAATAGCAGAAAATAGTGTTGTAACTGACAGCTGCTAGTTCATGAAGATGGATTAGCGTTATTGCGATCTCCTGACGACAATGGATCTCTGATGGTAAGGGAGGATAGACACAAAATGCTGGAGTAACTCAACGGGGCAGGCAGCATCTCTGGAGAGAAGAAATGGGTGTTGTTTCAGGTGGAGACCCTTTTTCAGACTGAGTGTGTAAGGGATTCCCCGATGGCAGGGGAATCCCCGACCTTGCGGGGGATCACAGGTAAGGGAGTTCAGTGCCAGGAAACATCATGGATGTCTCCGTGGTGTGTGGAAACGTGGCTGGCGGGCGGATTGCAAGCAAGACTGCACCTCAGGGGACTACAAACCCTCCCCCCCTCTACCATTCTACTGGCCAATGTACAGTCCTGTGAGAATAAAGTTGAGGACTTAAGGTCAAGGCTGCTTTATCAAAGGGAGCTGAGGGAATGCTGTCTCACCTCCAGCTCCCAGACTCTAGCATGCAGCCCGAAGGTTTCTCCAACCATCGCATGGACCACATGGAGGCATTGGGGAAAGGGAGAGGCGGGGGCGTCTGTCTCAGGTTAATTCTTTGCGGTGCTCAGATGTGGCAGTTCTAATTCATCTCCTGCTCTCCGCACCTGGAACACCTGGTGGTGAAGTGTTGTCGCTGCTGGCTCCCAAGGAAATGCACCTCCATCATCCTGACCACAGTCTACATCCCACCGCAGGCAGTCGCTGGTCTAGTAAATGCCATACTGCATACCCCAACTCCTTTCCTATCAGAGCCGGGGGCTTCATCAAGGCCAGCTTGAAGAAATCTCTCCCAAAAACTACTACCGCCACATCTCCTGCAGCACCAGAGGATGAAAAACACCTTGACCACTGCTGTACCACAATCAGAGATGCCTATCACTCCACCCCTCACCCTCATTTCGTGAAATCCGACCATTCTGCTGTGCTGCTTCTTCCCGCATACAGGCAGCTGCTGAGGACTGCACACAGCTGGTCAGTGGAGGCAGAGGAAGGACTCTGGGACTGCTTGGAGTCAGAAGACTGGGCGATGTTCAAGGACTCGGCAACAGACCTGAGTTAATGCGCTAAGGTTATTACTAACTTCATGAGGAAATGTCTGAGGAGTGTGTTTCCATGGAAACCATCTCAGTGTTCCCCAACCGGAATCCTTGGATGAAAGAGGAGGTCCACAATCTTTTGAGGATCAGATCTCCGGCATTCAGGTGTGGCGAGGCAGATTCATGTAAGAAGTCCAGATACACGACAAACTTCAACTAAACTCCAAACTCAAAACTGCCTTGTCCACGAGGAGAAAGTCCACTAGGGACTTTGTGCTTAGTTGTGATTTGCTCTATATTTTGTATTTTTTCTATTTATTGAACTTCTTTTTTTGTTTGCTTATTATATTATCTATTGAATACTGTTAGAAACCTATTGTGCTGCCACAAGTAAGAATTTCATTGTTCCGTTTTGGTACATATGACAATAAAACATTCTCGACTATTGATTCTTGTGGAAACTGGAGCACCTGAAGGAAACCCATGAAGTCTCAGGGACAATGTGAAAAATCCACTCAGACAGGTCCAGAGACCAGGATCGAACCCGGGTCTCTGGCGCACTGTGCCACCTGTTATTGCAGCTTCTCCAGTATTCAGGTAAAAATCCATTCAAGCACACAAAGGAGGTTTCTGTTTAATGTTGGACACATTTGTGGGTGACACATTAAGTGCAGCTTAAAAGAAACTCCTGATCTGGAAGACACAATATTGGGCATAGGTTTTAGAAGAAATGAAATAAATTGCCTTTTTTTATTGCGTACTTTTTTAAGCTTCATCTCAAAGGTCAAGTGGCCAATATCCACTTTGTTCCAATTCACTCATTTTCAGTGAATCATTATCATTGAATTATTGCTAGTTGTTTTCTTCCAGCATCACAGTGATCTTTTCAACCATGGGCTAATTAATAAAATATTGCAGGAATTCTACATGGAATGCAAATGCAACTTCCTACATGGCTGGTCACATTGTACAGGAACTATATACAATATTTTGTTTCACTGGCGCACTCTGTGGAAAATCATCTCACTCATGCTCAGTGAGCCAGATTCTGCAGTATTTGAGATTGGGAGCTTTAACACAGGTTTTTCTTTAACTTCAGGGGCAGCACAGTGCCACAGCTGCTTCCCAGCACCAGATAACCAGTTTAATCCTGAGCTCAGGTACTGTCAGTGTGGAGTCTGCGCGTTCTCCCTGTGACCATGTGGGCTTCCTCAGGGTGCTCCAGTTTCCTTCCATATTCTAAGGCGTGCGGGATCATAAGTTAATTGGACTCTGTAAAGAAAACTGGTTTATTGTGAGCGGGGTGGATGCGAAAGTGGGATGACAGAAATAGTGTGAATGGGTTGGCGTGGACTCGGTGGGCTGAAGGGCCTGTTTCCATGCTGTACCGCAAAACTAAGTTTAACAACTCCAATTGATAAACTTTTTTAAAAGTCATGCGGCTTCCCATCTTAAAATAATATTCTTAATTAATTTAATTGGGTTTTAAAGAACTACTCACTCCAGGTGACAATTGTTTCATTATTTTCAAAGCCTGGGTGGTATTGAATTGGCAAAATGGATGCTTAATGTAACTACACAGTTGACTGTATTTTTCACTGACATTACATTACAAGTTCAAGTAACTTTATTCTCAAACGATTTGCTAAGGGTGTGACATGGACTGCAAAACGAGTTGAACTGGTTACTTGGATTTTGATCTATTAATTAGTTACCAACAAAAGGTAGTAACTCGTATTTATTGTGGCAAGAACAAGGAGGCAGATTATTATCTCCATGATGTCTGATTAGGAAAAAGGGAAGTTCAACGGGACCTGGGTGTCCTTGTACACCAGTCACTGAAAGTAAACATGCAGGTACAGCAGGCAGTGAAGAAAGCCTTCATTATAAGAGGATTTGAGTGTAGGAGTAAAGATGTCCTTCTGCAGTTGTACAGGGCCCTGGTGAGACCACATCTGGAATATTGTGTGCAGTTTTGGTCTCCTAATTTGAGGAAGGACATCCTTGCTATTGAGACAGTGCAGCATAGGTTCACGAGGTTAATCCCCGGGGTGGCGGGACTGTCATATGAGGAAAGATTGGAAAGACTGGGCTTGTATTCACTGGAATTTAGAAGGATGAGAGAGGATCTTATAGAAACATCTAAAATTATAAAAGGACTGGGCAAGGTAGATGCAGGAAAAATGTTTCCAATGTTGGGGGAGTCCAGAACCAGGGGCCACAATCTAAGAATAAAGGGGAGGCCATTTAAAACTGAGATGAGAAAAAACGCTATCACCCAGAGAGTTGACTTCTCTGCCACAGAAGGCAGTTGAGGCTAATTCACTGGATGAATTTAAAAGAGAGTTAGATAGAGCTCTAGGGGCTAGTGGAATTAAGGGATATGGGGAGAAGGCAGGCACAGGTTACTGATTGTGGATGATCAGCCATGATCACATGAATGGCGGTGCTGGCTCGAAGGGCCAAATGGTCTCCTCCTGCAGCTATTTTCTATGTTTCTATGTTTCTAAAACAAACATTGTTGTACATTTTTACTTCTTCAATTAATGAATGGAAAACTGACCCTATATTTGTGGTAAACTGTAATCTAAACAAGATGAGACATGCCCAAGGCGGTGGCAAATATTTATTGTGCAGGCTTGCTGAATTGAAATGCAGCATCGATTGTCTGCAGTTTCATACACACAAATATCTTTATACGCATGGTATTAACCCTAGTCTGGGTTAATACGTCCAATTACATACATATAGTTTTTCTACAGTCCAACATTGTTTTGTCTTACTTACTTTATCATTGTACAAATGTAATGGAACGATGTTATAAAGCATACGTTTTCACAAGGAGATTTTCAATAAGCACTTTATTCTGCCAATAAGTACCTGTTTTATGTGAATCTAATACTCTGTGGAAGATTAAGTTTACTTTAGTTTAGTTTAGCTGAGAGATACAGTGTGGAAACAGCCCCTGTAGCCCAATGAGTCAGCGTCGACCAATGATCACACGTGCACTAGTTATTTTCTACACACTAAGGACAATTTACAGAGGCGAATTAGCCTACAAACCTGCTCGTCTTTAGAATGTGGTTGGAAACCGGAGCACCCGGAGAAATCCCACGTGGTCACAGGTAGAACATACAAACTCCGTACAAACATTACCTGAGGTCAGAATTGAACCCGGATCGCTGGCGCTAGAAGGCAGCAATTCTTCCATGTGCCTACCCAAAGCCTCTTAAACACCACTGTAGTATCTATCTCCACACCTCTCTGGCAATGCATTCCACGCACCAACCACCTCGTGGGCTAAAAACTTGCCTGCAGATGTCCTTTAAACTTTGCCCCTCCTTTCTTAATGCTATGCCCTCTGGTCTTTGACATTTCTACCCTGGGAATAAGAAATAATAAAGGGAATAGATCACTTGTGGGATTGATGTACAGGCCTCCCCTTAAAAATAACTACACATTAGAACAGAGTACAAAATAAGAAATAATGGCAGCTTGCAAAAAAAGGTATGGCAATAATCCTGGGGAATTTTAATCTAGATAAACACTGGAAAATACAGATGGGGAAAAATCAGCAAAGGAAGCCTAGATGATGAGTTCATGGAGGATTTTTGGGATAGTCACTTGGAACAGGACATACTGTACTAGTATCAAGCAGAGGGCAGGTTGCAATAGACCTGGCATTGTTTAACAAGATAGCTTAATAAACAAGTTCATACTGAAGATACCTCTGTGCAATATTGATCCTATTATGAATTTTACATTCAGGGAGAGAATGAGTCCAGGACTGTACTTCAAACTAGATCAGGGATATGACACAGAGCACATCAGAGTTAACTTTACCTTTTTTTCTGTGATGTGTTGAATCTTCACTGCTTTCTCTTTGCAGCGCACAGTGGACTGTAATTGATCTGATGGGCTGTAATTAATCCTCACTGAAACTGCTTTATATTACAATGCATTCATTAAGCCAAGTTTTTTTCATTGTTCCATCTGCGCTTCTAATCAGCAAACAAGCTCAAACCACTGATATGATCCCTCCGTGCCAATGAAGTAATTAGATAAATATCTGTGAATTTATACTTATACTGATTGACAATATTTAGCTTTTCCAGCATGAGGTTGTAGGTCCAGTAATGTCCTTCCACAACCACACCTAAATCAACACCTTTCATCTGTACCTCTGCTCCTCCGAACTTGTAGATACAATTTATATGATACGAAACAGAATTTTTGATGGAATCCAGGAAAATAAATCTACTTACTGCAGTATGTTCAACAATGAAGTAATATGTTGTGACTAACAATTTGATGCGATGCTAGTTTGAAGAAGGGTCTCAACCCAAATCTTCACCCATTCCTTCTCTCCTGAGATGCTGCCTGACCCGATGAGTTACTCCAGCTTTTTGGGAGTCGTTTTGAAAATATATTTGTGCAGCTCCTGCCTATCTATGCTAACTGAATTGTATTTTTAACATGTTGCATTAAAGAACCACTGCAATTCATGCATTGCAAGGCTAATATGTTGCATTTAGTTAACCGAGTAATGTGACTTCTGTAAAAATAGACAATATTTATTTTCTAACTGATAAAATGGCTGAAGAGCTATTCCAATTTAAGCAACTCTAACATATCTTCTTCCTAATATAGCGCAATCAATTAGGAGCCCAAATTTCTTCTAATATACTGCTTAGTGAATGATACTAAGCTTCTTAGCTAACTGCTTGTGGTGCTCACAAAGTAACTTTATTCTTAATGGAACTAAAAAAACAAAAAAAAAAGCTTGCATTTTGCTACCGAGGATAGACAAAAAGTGCTGGAATAACTCAGGCACATCTCTGGAGAAAAAGGATGGGTGACGTTTCGGGCCGAGGCCCTTCTTCAGACTCTGATTTTGCTACCACAATTTTCACTGTCACGTAGAACGAATGTTACCTGCATAATTCAATTGGCATTGATGTCAATATCTTCTCAGTGAAAACAATAAGTTTAGTGCAAGAATCCTTGCAACAAGCTTTTGGGCAGAACCCAGGAGATTTTGTAGCACATGCTATTAGTCAGCCACTAAATATGTGACAGAGCTGTTTTCATTAACATTATGCTTGTTACAATCCACCTTAATTTTAACCCTCCATCTCCATTTTTGTATCACACTGAAGCATATTAATCCATCGTTACCCATCTATCCAAATGTGTAAGATACAAAAAGCTGGAGTAACTCAGGCAGCATCTCTGGAGAGAAGGAATGGGTGACGTTTCGGGTCGAGACCCTTCTTCAGAATGGATATCTCTTTCCTTTCAGCCCCTAACTTGATCTGCACTCCCATACTTTGTCAGTAGTCATTCATCAGGAACATTTTGTACATTGTATGAAATCCGTCCCAAATTATTTGGTTGCCTTAGATATCTTAATAGCATGTGAAAAAGAACAGCGTGGATGCAACCATACTGATAAATTATAAATAAGCAACAAGATGAACTGTTGATGACAGAGATTAGCTTGATTTTCTAGCATCATTGACTTTTCACACAGCTACATGGAGTAAATAACGGCATGGTGGCGCACCGGTAGAGTTGCTGCCTTATAGCGCCGGAGACCGGGGTTCGATCCCGACCGCGGGTACTGTCTATATGGAGTTTGTATGTTCTCCCCGTGACCACGTGGGTTTTCTCTGAGATCTTTGGTTTCCTCCCACACTCCAAAGATGTACAGGTATGTAGGTTAATTGGCTTGTGTAAATTGTCCCTAGTGTGTGTGGGATAGTGTTAATGTGCGGGAATCACTGGTCGGTGCAGATTCGGTGGGCCGAAGGGCATGTTTCTGCGCTGTATCTCTAAACAAAAAACCAAGTGGTGATCAGTGATTTCAATGCACGGGTAGTAAAGCAGAGCGAGTTGTCTTGACTTCTCTAATGTTTCCTAGAGTCCAGTTGCGATCACAAGTGGTAATAACAGAACATGCTGGAAAAACACAGAAGGTCAGGCAGAAAATATGAAAGGAGAAACAGACTATGAGATGCTGCAAGCATTAGTTTAGTCTAGTTTATTATTGTTATGTATACTGAGGTATAGTGTAAAGCTTTTGTTTGCATGCTATCCAGTCTATATATGAATACAATCAAAGCATCCCCAGAGTGCAGATGAAGGATAAAGGGTACAGCACTCATTGGAGATAGAACATTGAAGTCCAATGAAGTCCAGTTAGTGTGTGGTCCTGACCTCCCACCTACCTCTTTGAAGACCTTTGAACTATCTTAAATTGGACTTCAATGTTATATCCAGGTTTGTGTTGTGAGCGAAGGTAGATACAAAATGCTGGGGTAACTCAGCGGGACAGGCAGCATCTCTGGAGTGAAGGAAGGGGTGACGTTTTGGGTTGAGACCTTTCTTCGGTGTGTTGTGAGCCACTGGATGCTGCTTCTCACCTGTTGCTTTCTTTGTCCATTGGTACATTATGCCCCGAGAAAGAAATTGCGAACTTGCAGTCAGTTTTACGAGAGGATTCTGACCCCATAACATCCATTAACATTGTGTGAAGTGATAACATTTCTGGACTAAACTTTATCCCTTGAATTCTGTCAAAGCAGCCGACCCTTGATATTCTCCATGATACAGCCATAGGCAAAGGGAACTGAAAGCTGTATGAAACCATTCGATCCACACCAAAGTCTGTAATGGAGAAAAGAAAGACTATAATAAAACTGTAGGATCTTTTAAGAGTCTGTAATTTTATTTTGTGAGCAGTTATAAACTGCTTGAGCTTTGCTCTCATCTTTGACTTTCTCAGTGACACCTTTTCACTAATCACTTCCAGGTGCCTATTTGCGCCATATAATTTTTATAGGACAGAGAATTCTTTGTTCCTGTACCAATGTAGAGTGTAGAATAGCTAACATCAGTGGGAAACATTTATTGGACCAATGTTCATGCAATTTAATGCTATGTTTACCTTGTGCGACTTGGCTTTTGTGCAGTTGACAAACTAAATTTTTAGGTTTTGTTTTCCTAATTGTTGGTCAGCAGTCTGGCGACATGCTAGATTGATCAGCTGTATTTTTGAAAATCACTTGCTTTATTTGCTCTGAGATCCCTGCACAGAGTTTTTAAAAATACTGGCCTCAACTACCTCTGAACATTCAACACAGCGGCTTAGAGAGCTTTCTCCATCGCTGCTCCCACCCTCTGGAACTCACTACCCCAAACCGTCAGAGACTCCTCCTCACTCACCACATTCAAAACATCACTGAAGTCCCACTTGTTCAACACCGCCTTCAATCATTGACCGTCGCTCCACCTTATTCTTCCTTTTCTGTTCGTTTATTTATTTATTTTTATTTATTTTTATGTTTTATCTAATATGTAAAGCGTCTTTGAGTTTCTAGAAAAGCGCTATACAAATGTAATGCATTATTATTATTATTATTATTATTATTATTATTATTAGTTCCCGTGCGCTTTTGGAACCTGGATGTCACTGGCAAAGCCAGCATTTATTGTACAATCCCAATATGCCCCTACAGAGGTGGTGAGGAGTGCTGAAGCCCTTCTGATGAAGTTACACTCGTAATGTTGCTGAATAAGGAGTTCCATGATACATACCTTGTGCCACTGAAGGAGATGCAAGGAGGGAGCACAGCTCTTCAGCAGCACCTTCCGCTTCAAAATGTTTCCTCTCAGACTCCATTCCAATATCTATTCACTAGAGTAATAACATTTAACAACTCCCTTCCAATATAACTCTTATCCTATTCTAAGAATATACAGGAAAAATGGTTAGATTGGATGGCTCATGTGAAATTTCAGTGCAAACATGATAGGCATTTGGTCTAATGATGGGTCCCGCCCTGAAATATCCGGTAACTATGTTCTCCAGAGATGCTTCCTGACCCACCGATTTACTCCAACACATGTATCGTTTTTGATAAACCACTACCTTCAGTTCCTCGTGTCTACATGGACGTGTAGCCTCTCTACCTGCCTAACTGATCAATGCTTATCGTTCATGAGTATTAACCTGTTCTAGTTGAACCTTTATAAATATGAGAGCAATGTGCTCTATGTCACTAATAGCAATACAGATCTGCTACAAGGGGTTGTTGTTAGATGACTGCACTCTGAATTTAAATCACCTTCAATCTACCTCTTTATAGGCTCCAAAACTTGTAACAGCAGAAAATTATAACAAACAAAATTCCAGCAAAATATCTGTCTCTATCAAATTATATCTGGTTTCTTAATGGATTTAAAAAATATATAACTGCTGCATTAATGTTCCAGTCTTACACCGGAGTGGAATCTAGTTGGAAGTTTCGAGACACAAGCATGGTCCGTATTATTGCAATTGAAACTCATGACCATGCCACTGAATCAGGTTGGAGGAACTTTTCTCTATGTTGGAATTTTATGTAAGATTTTTAGTGTGTGATTAATTCTCCTTCTAGGTTTCAACATCATATTTTAACCTAACAATAATTTTTAATCTATAAATATATAATTTTTAGTTTTATTGATGTTGATGTAAATATAAAGTGTAGACTTTCTTTGCAGTAATGTAATATAATGTAATATAATATAATATAATATAATATCTCATGCTGGATTACAAGAAACTGGATTTTTTTTCTCTTGAGCTTTCCACGTTCACTTTTAGATTTGTAACATACATTCAAATTTTTGCATCGTATACTACTAAACCACTTGAGATTCTTTGCAGTGAATAAATGAATGTTGCATTGCTAAAACATGGAGGAAAATGTAGTGTAAATATTATTTTCAGAGATATTCAAAAGCCCCAAGCCCATTTCTATGGACAGTTGTGAAATTAACAGCAGGATTACACTTTGAACCTGCAATTGTTAAATCCAAATTTAATGCCACCATATCATTATTACCTCTTATCAAATGAAATCGATCTCATCTTTAATGCATCACATAGCTAACAAAAGGGGAGATAAAGTTGAAAATATTTCAATCTCCTTATTGTTATTCACTTTCTATTTATATGCAAATCGATAAAATTCCTGGGAGTAGTTTTTCTATTTTATATTTGAGATTGAAGATTATTCCAATTGAACTTTATTACAAACTTCAATAAAATAATAATTAAAACAACGAAGAACTGGATTGATGTGTATCATTCAAAAAGATTCTAAATGTATTTATTTTTATTTTTTACCAGTGGAATGTGCCATACCTGCTGCATGCCGGGATGGAACTGGTTGTTATTTAAAGGAGATGGAAGGTCAATGTTTCTTCCAACAACTGCCGAGATGACAACATATCCTAGCAGCCTTCCTCTCACGATACCGGCTACCGCAAGCGGTCAACTTTGGCAAGGGTCAGCGTGGCTTCATCGAACAATGAACCCAGGACATTTACTTCAGAATTAACCAGTTAGAATGGAGAGTCTTCATGAAGACAAAGAATAAATTTGTTGATTGCATTCATTTTGGTAAAATTAAATCCATAGAATATCATCTTTAGGACTGTCTCAATGTTTCTGCTGCAATTATTTTCCTGCATTTACCACTGAGTCGGCCAATTGAAAGGCTAGCCTTCTCATCTGTTTTTGCACACCTTTGGTTGAAGTGTATTTATTCCACCAGATGGCCACATTGTTGCTGAAATTGTTCACTGTTTTCCTTCATGAACTGAAATTTCATGTATAATAATTCAAATGTTCCTGGGGACAAAGTGTGTGAACAAGGAGATTGTTTGCGGTCCTACAGAGCAGTGGGATTGGAGAGAAAAATAGAAAATGACAGAAACACTCGGCAGGTCAGACAGCATCAGTGGAAAAAGATGCAAAATCATTGTTTCAGGTCAAAGAACCCTCTGTCAGAATCGGATTGGGGAGATTAGCAAATATTAACTTGTAAAAGTACTTGCGATTGCCGCAATATCATCCATTGCAATTCAAACGGGTAATATGTAGTGAGAGGTAACAGCTGGATATGTTGAATTAATCTTTCATTTTGACCACTTGTTGTGGAGATCACTGCATTTCCATCAGTACTTTGAAGAGATGGGAATCGGGATTATCCCACCAGTGATGAGTGTTCCTCACCAACTGTTTCCCTCTTCACACGAGTAAAACCAAATGATTTCTCCAGCTGTTAGTGAAAACACAAAGATCAATTTTTGGTTTTAGTGAACATTTTTATTCAATGGCGTGATCAGTGAACACATGATTCCACACTCACAAATTGCACAATGGCTCATTATGGTTGCATTGCTTGGTTATAAAAGTAAAGTTTATAGATGGACTCTGAGCAGTGCTGTACGTTAACTCAAGGTTTTACTGCAGGTAGCATTTTGATATTGTACTGTTTATTGTGCTGATCTGAACCAGCACTTTGTCATTCTGCGGTCAAGGATAGAGGAGCCCTGTGCAAACAAGTTTAAGTACAGAGCTGCTGTGAAGAAGGCAGTAAAATTTTAACATTAACCACAAAATGAAACATGTCGGGCAAGAGTCTGCTTGGGATACGCTTGATAGGCCTCAAAGATCTTTGTTGCTATGCACATTCATAATAAACTTTCTCATTAAGGGGGAAGATTTTCTTTCAATGCAGCTTGTTAAAAGGTTATTTTGCCTGGCAAACAAGTTTAATGCTTAAGGTTACATTGAGGAAATCTTCCCATATAGACCTACATCTATATTTAGTCTTTGAAACAGCTGATGGCAACCATCATGGAAATAAGTGCAGCACTTTTGAAAGCAAGGGATAAAATTAGACAGATTCATAACTGTAACCAGGATCAGGGCCCAAAGTTCTATTCAGGACCGTAAGTTCCAATTGTTCTGATGGATCTATTATCTTACACCAGTTTCCTTTCCTCTACTCTTGCAGGGCCTTCCCTTGGTGACAAATTACACCACACTTTACTGAAAACGCGTATCTACCCCTAATCCCAAGAAAGGAAAAATTTGAGAGTTCAGTTTAGTTTAGTTTAGAGATACAGCACGGAAACAGGCCCTTCGGCCCACCGGGTCCACGCCGACCAGCGATCCCCGCACATTAACACTATCCTACAACCACTCAGGACAATTTTTACATTTACCGAGCCAATTAACCTACAATCTGTACGTCTTTGGAATGTGGGAGGAAACCGAAGGTCTTGGAGAAAACCCACGCAGGTCACGGGGAGAACGTACAAACTCCGTACAGACAGCACCCGTAGTCGGGATTGAACCCGGGTCTCCAGCGCTGCATTCGCTGTAAGGCAGCAACTATACCGCTGCGCCACTGTGACGCGTCAAGAGCGTTTATTTCTAGTATGCGCTGGATATGATCAGGAACAGTGAAATTCCTACATGCTGCAGCTTCTCAGACACCACAACAATAAGAAATATGCTATAAATTAGCAGTTATTTCAAGAAAGCCAAATTGTGAGACCAAAGTATGTAGAACAACAATAGTAGTGCAAAGTTCATAATGGTTTGGTGTTGAGATATGGTTGTTGGTAGGATTGTGCAGGATGGTTCAAGAAACTAATGATTGATGTGAAGAAGTTGTTCTTGAACCAGAAGGTAACAATTCTCAGGCTCCTGTAATTTCTTCCTGTTGGTAGCACTGGAAAAAGAGCATGGCTATGATCGTGTGGGTCTTTGATGATATTAGCTGCCTTCTAGAGGCAGCACTACCTGTCAAAGCCTTTGGTGGTGGAGAGATCAGTATCCATGTGTGTAGGAAGGAATTGCAGGTGCTCCGGTTTCATCCCACATGCCAAAGACAGACACAAAATATTGGAGTAACTCAACGGAATAGGTGACGTTTCAAGTCAGAAACCTTCTTCAGACTGGAGTCTGAAGAAAGGTTCCGACTCAAAACGTCACCTATTCCTTTTCTCCAGAGATGTTGCCTGACACTCTGAGTTACTCCAGTATTTTGTGTTTAAGATCAGTATCCATGATGGACTGTGTAATGTCAACTACTTTCTACATTCTTGAGCATTTGAATTACTAAGCAAGGTTGTGAGGCAACCAATCAGCAGTTTCTCCAGCTGCAGAAGTTTAACAGGCTATTCAGTAATGCGCTGAATCTCCTCAAACCTCTGGGGAAGTAGAGGCGTGGGTAAGCTTCCTTTGTGATTGCGTCACAGTACTGAGCTCAGGACAGATCATCAGAGATGTATAGACTCCGTAACCTGATACTATTGACTTTCTCCACCATCATCCCTCCAATGAAGACAGGTGCGTGGCCCCTCAGCTTTCCCTTCTTGAAGTCAACAATCAGCTCCTTGCTCTTACTAATGTTGAAAGGAAAAAATATTTTTCTGCCACTACTCTACTAGATTGTCAATCCCCCTCATGAACTCTGACTCATCGTTGCACATTCTTGGCTCAAGAACAGTGGTATCGTTGGAGATGGCATTGGAAGCTGTGCCTGGCAACACTGTAATGGGTATTGAAAGACTAAGGCAGGGGACTGAGCGCACAGTCCATTACTCGTCCAACGATGGTGGTGTCATCAGCTAATTTAGAACTAATAGGCGGGAGTCCTGATAGTATCACAGGGAAATTGAGCTCTTGTGGCACCTTCAAAAACACATTGAAAGAGATTATTGTAGGTGTCAATAAATATATTTGGTGACATTTTAGGGCTTAAGATGAAAGCAATTTATTCGCCCTGTTATTAGTGTATCGTAATACAATTGATCTTGAATTCTAACCATGAAATATATTTTCATTAACTGCAAGTATAATCGAACTGCAACAGTTTATGCATGAGGACAGATTTAAATATTGATGTCTTCTTGCCCAAGTCTTTTGTACGGATATATGTTTACAACTAGAAGGTCAAATGGAAACTAAGTACATTTCAGGATTTTATAGTGTAGTTTTGATTTAAACAGAGACTAACATTTAATTTTAAAATCTTAATTCACTTGAGATAAGGTAGCTTGATAAACTTGCTAAAATAGAATTGTGAAATGAAAGACTATTTGGATGTGAATATGGGAGATGTGGTTCAATTGTTTCCGGGTGACATGAACATTGCTTGTGCATTCAATGGTGAAAAAGGTTTAATCTAAGGCTGTAAAATGAGATTGATCAATCGGTGAGATGAGCAGAGCAACAATAGAAGGATTTTTACGAGTCATACATTTTATAATTGTTCTTTTATTCAATATCAAGAAAATTGGGATGTGTACGGAAAAAACAAAATAGAAAAAACAAAACAAAACAATTTTTTCTTTGTTGTAAAAAGTATTTCTGTTCAATAACCTTTCTATAAATACCAGAATATACTCATGATAGGTCTGACATTGTACATGTAGTCCAAGAACTACAGACTGTTGGAAATAATAGTGGTTTTTCACACATGAATGTAGCGCAACGCGTATGCGCATTTGGCATGCATACATTTTTTTGCTGAAAAGTTGCATTACGTGCCATATTATGAAATTGATGTAAAATTCTGAATTGTGGGCATCAAAATTATGAATTTGTAAAAACAAATGTTGGGAGGTCTGTTCATGAACCATACTGTGACCACACCTCTCCACGTTGGAAGAATGGAAGATGCAGAAAGAGAATCCTGAAGCCGTTTATCGAAAGCACAAGGTGTGGAGATGAGTCACATCCTCTGTACAGGAGACGATCTCCGGATATGGGAGGATTTCAGGAACATCAAGAAGGACGCCGGGATCAACCTATTACTTCTGAATGGGTGGTGTGCTGTAATGCTCAATTCTTGAAGTTGTTCAAATGTCACATCAATGTTGAGATATGCTCCTCTGTAAAGTCGGTGAAATACGTGTTCAAGTACACCTTGAAGGGGAGTGATCAAGCAGTTTTTGGAGTTAACAGGGATGACAAAATTGCACAGTACTTTACTGGCAGATACATTGGTCCGTTGGAAGCAGTGGGATTATAATTCTTGGATTTCCAACTGATGGGAGACGCCCCGCTGTCATTCGACTCCAGGTACATCTACCACAAGAACAACAAGTCATTATCAGAGTCGATGCTGGTCGGCTGGTGAGAAATGAAGATATCACGAGAACAACTTTAACTGAATTCATGGAATTGTGTTCTCGAGATCAATTTGCAAGAACACTATACTACGCTGATGTACCCCGATTTTACACATGGAACAATAAGAAATGGCAAAGAAGGAAGTTTGGGAAGATAGTAGAAGATCTTCCAGGTATTTTTGAAGCCAACGTTCTGGGACGATTGTATACTGTTTCTCCAAGATGTGACCTCTACTACTTGAGACTGCTTCTCCATCACGTAAAAGGGCTAGTATACTTCAATTCATCAAGGATGCATGCCGGACATATTCTTCCTTCCTTCAAAGACGTCTGCATAGAAAGAGGTTTGTTGCAAACTGACGACCATTGGCAACAGAAGATGGAAGATGCTGAGCGGACAAGACTTCCCGAAGCAATAAGAGATTTGTTTGTTTTGCTGACGATTGCTGAGATCAACTCTTCTCGACAATTATGGAATCGCTTCAAGAATTCAATGTCTGAAGATTACCTTCAAAGAGAACGGAGAACAATCGATGATCCAAATATCATGATTGATGAGAGGTATCATGATCAGGCTCTGTTGTATATTCAAGACAAGCTTGTGAATTACAACAAGACACTGGGATACTTTCATGTGCCACTACCAAGACATGGAAGGATGAACCTTGATGGTGACAATCCAGAATTGCTGAGTGAACTGCAGTACAATAGTCCTGAACAACAGTAATTTGTTGAAGAGAAGGAGCCTCTGCTGAATGCTGAGCAGAGCAGTGTATGACCATGTGTGCAGCTGCTTGGAAAGGAATGTTCCTTCAATGTTTTTCATTGATACACCAGCAGGAATGGGCAAAACAATTCTCACCAATTTGATCCTCTCCAAAGTTCGAGGTCAAGTTGATGTTGCTTTTGCTGTAGCATCCTCTGGTATAGCAGCTACAATGATGCCTGGTGGAAGAACTGCACATTCTCGATTCAACATACCCATCAAAGTGACCGATAATACAATGTGCAACATTGAGAAGAACTCCAACATGGTTCATTTGATCAGGAGTGTGAGACTGATTGTTTGGGATGAGTGCCCGATGATTAGGAGGGAGAGCTTTGAAGCGGTGGACAGAACTCTTTGAGATCTATGCAAAATGAACGATGAGCCTTTTGGTAGCATTCTTATCTTTTGTTTTGGCGATTTTCGCCAACTCCTTCCTGTTGTGAAAAGGGGAAATGATGCTGATGTTGAAAATTCCTGCATCAAGAAATCCTATTAACGTTCAAATAGTTATATTTTGTTATTCACATTTTAAACTTTAATAAATCCCTTTTCCACTTGCTGTGCCCGTCAGCCGCCCATGCGCAGTAATACCTCCATGTTCGACGTCATAATGGAACCCCAACGGGCGGGAATGGCGGCGCCGCCAGAGAGCCCCTAAGAATGGAGGGGGGAGATAAGGGGGAATGGAGTGGGTGACTGGGGTGTGGGACGGGAAGGGGGGGAGTGGGTGGGGAAGAAGAGGGGTTGAGGGGATAGAGTGAGGGAGGGGAGGGGAGGGTGCTAGACCAATGCAGAAAAAAACACAATTTTAAAGAAAATGATCTCAAATAATCATTGAGATTTCTTTATTTTTTTACATCCACTTATTTTAAAGAATAAATTACGATTTTTTCCCCACATCACAATGGCAACCCAATGAGTTGTGGGCCCAATGGGGTCCACTTGGTCTAGTTTATACTAAAAGTTAACATTTGGATTGCGTTTAATTTTGATTTTTAAAATATATTTAAATTGTATTTTTTACGAACTATTGAACTTTGAATAACTGAAAAGGTTTTTAGTATAAACAATTCTAAGTGTAATCTTATAAGAGCGGTATTCTTTAAAAAACCTTTTCAGTTATTCAAAATTCAAAAGTATTGTTATAAAGGTTTAATCTAATAGCACCAAAACCTCCCAAAGTGTGGCCTTGGTATTGCCAATTATCGGGTGGAAATCTCAAGGGAGCATTTTCATCAGTTTGCATCAGTACTTTTTTAAACAAACCAAATCTCAGCACATTGCTTAATCCCAACAGAAATCGCAACAGAAATAATTTTGAAAAACTGCCCAATGTTACAAACGTATAGATGAACGGGTGCCCAAGAATGCAAATACATAATTTCTGCAAAGAACACATGTAGCGCAAAAAAAACTAGCCAATCAGTCCTGATGAGGTGCCACTGATGCTGAATTCCTACAATAATATGTTTTTTTCTCTCTAAATTACCACCACAGTCTCTTGTGACTCCAACTGGCCACTACATTTTAAGTTTGTGAACAGAAAGAAGAAGCAGCAGCGGCAGCGGCAGCGGCAGTTGTTTGTTGGGGGCCAACAACCCGCTGCTGTGCCAAATTGGTCTTCTCAGTACATTACCTCCTCAGTTGCTGCCTGATCCGCTGTGATCCTCCAGTAGTTAGTGCTTTGTTTGAGAAAAAAAGCTGTTTTAAAACGGATATTATTTGTATACTCGTGTCCAGTATCAGTTCCCAGCCAACAGAATATAAGAATCACAATTGTTTTAGTCTACCATTTATCACCCTGATGATACAATAGCAATGTAATTATTGTAAAGTATGCCTGTATTTGGTATGACTAACCTTTTTCTGGACTGGTTAGTTTTTGCTTGCACAAAAACTATCAGAAATTTTATACTTTTTGCAGGGACTCAGGATAAGTTGAACATGTCAGATAACGCACTATCAGTTCACAACAAGTAAAAATACTCAAAGATAGAAACAAAATGCTGGAGTAACTCAGCAGGACAGGCAGCATCTCTGGATAGAAGGAATGGGTGACGTTTCGACCGTTACCCATTCCTTCTCGCTAGAGATGCTGCCTGTTCCTGCTGATTTACTTCAGCATTTTGTGTCTATCTTCAATTTAAACCAGCATCTGCAGTTCTTTCCTACACAAGTAAAAATACATTGGGGAATCCTCTTGTCTGCTAGAATTAGTAATATCTGCAGGTCCTTTACATACGAATTTTCTTAAAATGTACTGTTTCAAAAAATAAATTGCTAATTTATAAACAATAATTATTTCTTGGTGCCTATTATAATTTGTGTGCTAATTGATAATCTCATTAGGAAGTTATTAAATCGAGGCCCACAAAATAAACTTTTCTTTTCAATTTCAGGTGAGAAAATGTTACCAGCCAGGGTTATTTTGTCAGCAACAAAAACAGCACAGAACTAATGTCTATATCACTAATGCAAAGCAACTGGATATTCCCTCCACATTTCTCAAGATTCAAGATTCAAGATTCAAGATAGCTTTATTTGTCATCCAATATTGGACGAAATTCAGTCACCCACAGTCCAACAATAAAAGCATTAAATAGGCATTAAAATTACACAACCCCAAAAACACACAAAAAAAGAACCATCCATCAAAGAAACATCCATCACAGTGAGTCTCCTCCAGTCCTCTCCTCTCCTCAAATTGAAGAGTTTGTAAAAAGTTTGCTTTAGCGGTACATCATCTTAGTTGGCCAAAAGCATGCGAGTTCCTATTCCTTTCTTAAACTTCCCCACCAACCACAACCCCTAGTCATTCCAGTTAATGCATCTAATGAAGTTAAACAAGGAAGTAACCTGGCAATATAAAAAGACACAAAGTGCTGTTGGAACTCAGCGGGTCAGGCAGCAAAACCTGGAGAACATGGATAAGTAATGTTATCGTTCAGGATTCGTCTTCAGACCGGGTCTTTTTTTGTAAACCAGCATCTACAGATGCCTGTTTCTACAACCTGATCATAAACCTGTGCTACTCTATAATGGTCATTAGTAGACATGTTGCAGGAGAAGATCCATTGCTCACGTTTTCCGACCAAAATCTGTACAAATGCACCCTAGGATGTAGAAAGCTCCCCTTTGAACCAGAGAAATATAGTGAAGGTAGAGATGAGAAAAGTTATGTGGTTAGATATTGAAAATGATCAGCTCAATTAGCTTTTTGTCAACTTTAGTTTAGTTTAGTTTAGTTTAGTTCAGAGATACAACGTGGAAACAGGCCCTGCAGCCCACGGCGTCTACGCCGACCAATGATTACCTGTACACCCATAGTTCTGTTCCACACACAAGGGACATTTACAGAAGCCAATTAACCTACAAACCTGCACTCCTTTGGAGTGTGGGGGGAAGCCGGAGCACCCGGAGAAAATCCATGAAGTCACGGGGAGAACTTACAAACTCTATGCAGACAACACCGGTAGTCAGGATTGAACCCATGTCTCAAGCCCTGTAAGACAGCAACTCTACCACTGTCCCACTGTGCCACCCCAGTTATTAAAACATCAATTGTATCAGTTTGATTACTTCTGATGAAACCTCATGAATTCACCCATAAACTTCAGCAACTCCACTTGAGTATTAACCTGTTGCTCCACTATTCTCATAGAGTCCAGGCTGACATATCCCATAAAGGGCAAGGTTTCCTCTGCAGAATTATTTGAAGATTGCCAATCCTATTCTAAAATGCCATCATAAAAGAAGTCCCCAAAAAATTGCAGCATCACCACAGGAAATAATGCAGAGGAGGAAAAGATCATTTGTGATGAAAACGAGTGGATATTATGTGCTCTACACAAAATGCAGCAAACAAGAATCTTTATCGCAGGAGGGGAAAGAGGGCTGAGCTGATATGAATATTTGGGAGAGTGTTTCTGTGAGATATCGAGAGGTCTGTAGGAGTTACTAGAAACATAGAAACATAGACTGTTCACAGGACCTTATTGCCTCCTTAGCATTACAGGCATTAATTGAAATTAGGTTCATCTTTATGGTCTGCAGAATGGTAAATTACAAGGCTCTTTCCTGTAAGTGTGGCTTCAGTGTGGCTTTAGTTCAGCTGTTCAGACTTAAAATAAGGGATAAAGGTTAATCCATTGAATGAGAATAAACCATTGGGTGGCTTGGCTTGCTGTAGGAACTCACATCATTACTGATCACTCTAACAGTAGCAGTTGGCCCTAAGTGAGAGTTATCTTTTTTTCCCCCCTCAGCCTTCACAACTGATGTAGTAAAAGGCTATTAAGTGCCCACTCAAAGGCTTTGTTGTGATCCTTGAGGTCAGGTCCGGTCTTCTTGGCACCAAGCTTTCAGTGCATTCTGTCTGATGGACAAGATTTAGATAAAATCGAAGGACGAAAATGTATCCTAAAGATAATTCCGCATATGGTGGTCACATCCCACTCTGTAATATTGAGCAGCCTGATACACGATCACTAAATAGATAACTTTGTGTAAATATTTTAACATCTGTGGGATTTTAATTCTGGTTTATCTTTTGGTGGACTTTCAAGTTGAGATTTTGAAAGGATCAGTTAAGAAAATGTCATTAATCACTTCGTTCACAATTGCAGTAGAACTGAAACACAGATATTAAAAATTAAAAATTAAAATATTTGTCAGACAGCTTACACACATGCACAGGCTGATATCAATGCAGCAATTGTAAATTATGTCCTTCAAGGCAGCTAATTTTCTGCCTTCAACTTAAGAATTAACTCCAAATAAATCAGTGCACTCAGAAATAATGACCCAATTCCATTTTGGACAGCACTGTGTTAAAACTAAGGATTGCAACGGTAAAGTTCTGTGAATCAAAGGAAAAATATTACTGACATGTGAAGTAAAAACTCTGAAAGTTCTGAAAATATCCAAGCGATCGATTAGCATGTGGAGAAATAAGAAAGAGGGTAATAATTTTAGGTTACTTATTGTCATCAGAACGGGGGGAAATGATACCTGCAATAGGTTTAAGACCCAGGCAAAAAGGTGACATGCCTCATCGACTACTGACTGGTATTTATTCACAAAATGCTGGAGTAACTCAGCAGGTCAGGCAGCATCTGAGGAGAGAAGGAATGGGTGACGTTTCGGGTCGAGACCCTTCTTCAAACTGATGTCAAGGGGGTGAGACAAAGGAAGGATATAGGTGGAGACAGGAAGACAGTGGGAGATCTGGGAAGGGGAAGGGGAAGAGAGGGACAGAGGAACTATCTAAAGTTAACTACTGACTGGTGGTCACATCCACTCTTTTCAAGTGTTTCCAGAGTTTGGTTATGACACAAATCATGGAGGGGCGGCCGCAGTGGCGGAGCGGTAGAGTTGCTGCCTTACAGCGCTTGCAGCGCCGGAGACCCGGGATCGATCCCGACTACGGGCGCCGTCTGTACGGAGTTTGTTCTCCCCGTGACCGCGTGGCTTTTCTCCGAGATTTTTGGTTTCATCCCACACTCCAAAGACGTACAGGTATGTAGGTTAATTGGCTTGGTGTATGTGTAAATTGTCCCTAGTGTGTGTAGGATAATGTTAATGTGCGGGGATCGCTGGTCGGTGCGGACTCAGTGGGCCGATGGGTCTGTTTCCGCGCTGTATCTCTAAACTAAACTAAACTAAACTCCGTTCTCAGTAATGACCTGGACCCAGTACAATTTGCCTCCTGCTGCAAAGATCGGCAGTAGGTGTGATCTTGTTGGCTCTTCAGTCTGCGTTCGACCATTCGAACAACAGCGACAGTCTGGTCAGGCTGTTGTTTATCAACTCCAGCTTTTCATTCAACACCTTCATCCCTTCCACACTCGTCATCAAACTCATGGAACTGAGTCTATGCTCCTCCCTCAGCAACCAGATCCTCGACATACTGATCGGCAAAACTCAGTTAGTACTAATTGACAACAACTCCTCTTCCTTGCTGACCATCAGCACTGGAAGTTCAGGGCTGGGTCCAGGAGTTTAGAGATGAATTCCTAGGTCCAGGAGTTTGGAAGTTTGGAAAGCTGAGGGTCCATACACCTGTCTTCACTTGTGGAACAGAGGTGGAGTGAGACAACAGATCCAAGTTCCTGGCTGTGCACATTGTTGAAGATCTGTCCAGGGCCCAGCACAGTGACACAATCACAAGGAAGTTCACTGAGTTCTCTAATTCCTCAGAAATTCGAGGAGATGGAGTAATGTGTGCAGTTCTGGTTGTCACAGGAAGGTTGTGATGCACTGGAGAGGGTGCAGAAGAGGTTGATCAGACTGTTAATTGTGTTGGAGTCTTTCAGTTATAAGGAGAGACAGGATGAGCTTAGATTTTCCTTGCAGCAGATGGTAAGACTGACAAGGATACCCGATATAAATAGATATAAAATCATGAAGGACATAGTTTGAAAAAAAAATTCCAACGGGATTTGTTTAAAGTATGTAGAAAGTGATTCCACAGGTGTACGAAAATAACTGCAGATGCTGGTACAAATCGAAGGTATTTATTCACAAAATGCTGGAGTAACTCAGCAGGTCAGGCAGCATCTCAGGAGAGAAGGAATGGGCGACGTTTCGGGTCGAGACCCTTCTTCAGACTGATCGATGGACGGTGCACAGCTTACTGACCAGTTGCATCATGGCCTCGTTCGGAAACTCCAATGCCCAAGGGATGTAAGAGGCTGCAGAAGTCTTTGATGTTGCAGGTACGTCACAGGTATTGACCTCCCCACCACAAAAGGGATCTACAAGAAGCACTGCCCTGAGAAGGCAGCTGATATCATCAAAAACCCGCGCCGCCCTGGTCATCTTCTCATCTTGATGCCTCCATCGGGAAGTAGGTAGAGGAGCCTGAGAACTGTTATCTCCAGGTTCAAGAGTAGCTTCCTCCCACCACCCTTCACACAACCTGAGCACAACCCAACCTCAGCACTGTGGTCTTTGTAATCCTATGGTTGCTCTACGTATTTTGTTTTTGCACTATCATTCTCCAGTTAACAGAAGAGCTAAAAAATATATGATATTTTGATTGTTAAGAGTCTCGTCCTGAAACGTCACCAATTCAATCTCTCCAGAGATAATGCCTGTCCCGCTGAGTTACTCCAGCAGTTTGTATTTACCTTATATTCTATTTTGATTGTTGTTGTTGCATCATATGTCCCTGTAAAGCAGCAGCAAGAAAGAATTTCATTGTAGATAAACACAAAAGTGGGTCGGGCAGCATCTCTGGAGAAAAGGAATCGGTGACTTTTCGGGTCAAACCCCTTCTTCAGACCCGAAACGTCGCCTGTTCTTTTTCTCCAGAGATGCTGCCTGACCCGCTGAGTTAACCCAGCATTTTGTGTCCTTCTTCGGTGTAAACCAGCATCTGCAGTTCCCTCCTGCTCAAGAATTCCATTGTTCCAGTTCATATCCGGTGCACAAGATAAATAAACACTCTTGTACTTGAAAAGTAGAAAAGAGGAAAAAAATAAGGACACAAGGAAGAAGGCAGGAGAGGTTCAATGGTTGAAGGAATAATGGTACAAAGCAAAAGTGTAATGGAATGGGACAGGGGTAAAGAATGAGGAGGTGAGGGGAAAAATTGTGAATGAATGTTGAGTCTAGAAGGCTGCCGTGAATCTAGTCACAATAAGAGGATCTGCTCCTCAGGCTATGATACTATGCATTTCCTGACCAGGCTTACATCTTCCAATTGACAATATTGACATATGACTGTCTAATCCATTCATGTCAAAGTAAAGATTTTACCTTCAATCCAAACACAGAGAGAGAAAAATCTGATCTTTATGCAATCGCTGCTAATATCACCCCATTTCTAGTCTCACAAATCACTCCACTTGCAGCTCAAAAAATATTACAATAAGGTATAAGAGTCCATTCATGTCATTTTATTCACCAGGAATAACCCTGGAAACATATCTGATTCAAATATACTGCTGTGAAATATATAGTAAAGAATGACAGTAATCCTGCTAAAGTTTTTTTACTAAGATGCTGCAATTGCTTTATTCCTCAATACTTTTTCCAATTTGTTCACAAAAATCAATGAGAGGTTTAAAACAACATTTTAAACTAATATCGCGCGTTTATGGTGCAGATGGGTTTCTGATTTTGGTTGAATTACTGTTCAGCAGGAAGATTAAGTTAGCAATCACACAGTTGACCTCTTTCTTTGCTATTGCACCATAAGATTAAGAAAATAATAAAAGGTAAACCACTGCCGTGGTCCTAACTCGCACACTACAGGGTGCTTAGAGCTGCAAACCTACTGGGAGTTCAGCCGTTATCAAGTCTGGTCAAACAAAGATTGAAAAAATCAACATCAGGTCAAGCCACCAGAGCAAAATTCATTAAGTCTGAAAAAATGAAATAAATGCTTTGAAAATAAGTAAATCCAAATGAAAATGTTATTTTGTTTGGTTAAACAAGGGTAATTCATTCTTAAATATCACAAGGGCAAGACTGGTGAATTTGATATCGATGTAGGTGGTGCTGACAGACTACTTGAAATAAATCATCTTTCTTTTTTTAATCTAAAGTCATGCACAATAAAAAAAAACAAGGTCACATCTAATGTTTGGTCTTCGACTAGTTGTGACTCTAGATTAACCAATGAAGTAAGTACAGTCTCTGGGCTAAGCTGGAGGAAAATTGTGTATATGAAGTCTTTGCCTTAAACAATCAGATTTCCGTCACTAGGTGTAGCTATTGGGCTTTGGAAATCAGCGTGCAAGGGAGTTTACAACCTACTCCTGTAAGTCTGATGGCAATGCAGAGATCTTTCTCGTCCATCATAACAAAAACACACACACACACACACAATTGATGATGCTCAAGGTCCCAGTACAGCCATTCTACAGTTTTACGAATACTCAGTTCAGTGTAGGCAAGACATGCATCCAATTAAATTTGCCTCAAATTAAGATAAGTCTTTACGTAGCACCTCACAAGTCCCTTCAGAATGCTCCATTTGCTTCGTAGCCACTGATGTGCTTTTGAAGTGTGGTCGCACTGAGAGCTAAGAAATCAAGAAATAATTTAGCTGATTTTCCGACACCAAGCCTACGAAAGCAGCTAAGTGATAATGGCGGTGTTGAATGAGGTGTAAGTATTCAGTTGAAAATCACGTTTTCTCATGAAATCTTCTAATTTGGCCTCCTATTGCAATACATTTGAGATGTGCAAAGACACCAAGTTTAATCACAAATGGACCCAAATGATTCTGATAGAAGAGTACTGAACCTTCAGACATTGTTTTTTTATTCAGGTTGGTCAAGTATGGCTGATAATTATCCATTTTGAGTCAGTCAAGTGATGCTGAGTCCTGCATTTGACAGAAATGCTTGTTTCCTATCCGATTTAGAACGGAGATGAGGAAAAACTTTTTCAGTCAGAGCGTTGTAAATCTGTGGAATTCACTGCCTCAGAAGGCAGTGGAGGCCAAGTCTCTGAATGCATTCAAGCGAGAACCAGATAGAGCTCTTAAGGATAGCGGAGTCAGGGGGTATGGGGAGAAGGCAGGAACGGGGTACTGATTGAGAATGATCAGTCATGATCACATTGAATGGTGGTCCTGGCTCGAAGGTCCGAATGGCCTACTCCTGCATCTATTGTCTATTGTCTATGATCATACAGTTCAGTTCAGTTTCAGTTTAGTTTATTGCCACAGTGAAAAGCTTTTGCTGTGTGCTAACCAGTCAGCAGAAGGACAATACATGATTACAATCGATCCATTTACAGTGTATAGATACATGATAAGGGAACAATGTTTAGTGCAAGGTAAAGCCAGCAAAGTCCGATCAAGGATAGTCTCTGAGGGTCATCAAAGAGGTAGATAGTAGTTTAGCACTGCTCTCTGGATGTGGTAGAATGTCTTTGATGATAACCTCTAAGGTGTTGATGCCCAAAGCCATGTATCATATGTGTGGATGGACGAACCATGGTAGCTGCTCTCATCAGGGAGAGAGTGGCAACCCATACCAAGGATTGAGATCATTCACCTCTGGTGTCCCTCATTCAGCTTTGCACCAATCCCGTACACACTGGCCATCTTGGATCAATCGTGGATACTTGGATCAATTTCCCTCCTGGGATAAATAAAGTAATATCGTATCGTATCATAATCAGAACTAAGAAAACCGAAACACTACTTGAAAGAAAATAAAACATAAACTCTATTTAGACATAAATCCATTTGCATGCCTTTTGTGTTGATGCTTTTGACATCGACCGTCGCAAATTATCTTCTGTTGAGATTGAATTATCAAATATCCTGGGCAGTTTGTTGAGACTCATTTAAAATATCTGACCCAGAGAATTTTCTAGGGGTGACCAAATCATATTATCAAGCAGTGAATAGATTTGGGAATGTGAAGAATGACCCCCAGATAGATTTTTTAATTCAACATTAATGAACTTGGTTGCTTTATTGGACTCAACAGTTCAGCAACGGCTGCAGAGATAGAACAGAGTTTCCTTTGAGGTCAAAGAAATTTCATTGGAACTGGTTCAATTTTGAAACTCTTATAACTTCTAAGCTACAATAAAAAAAGAAAACAGACTATGATTCACCGTGATAGTGTAACCTGCAGAGCTCACCTTTCACTATACTTGCCCTTGCACTTTTAAACTCTATGCAAGATATGTTGCTGAATGTGTGAGCTGATAACGTTGCAATGGTGAAAAAATGGACATGTGGGATCTGAGAAAATAGGGCAAGGAACAACGGAAACACAAGGCCTACAGATGCTGGAATCCCGAGCAAAACACGAAGTAACTCAGCAGGTCAGGCAGCATTTGCGGAGGGAATGGATAGACAAGGGAAGTGACAGTCTGAAGAAGGGTCCTGGCCTGAAACCTTGCCAATCCATTCCCTCCACAGACGCTGCCTGGCCCACTGAGTTAATCCAGCACTTTGGGACTTTTAGGACAAGGAACAATCCATTTTAACATCAATTGTTGTGAAATTATTGCCATTGTGCAAGTTTTGTACATTGAGAAGGAACAAGGAACTGCAGATGCTGGTTCATACAGAAACGTGCTGGAGTAACTCAGCGGGTCAGGCAGCATCTCTGGAAAACATGGATATGTGACATTTTGGGTCGAGACCCTTCTTCAGACAGCCACGTTTTGTCCTTTTGTTTAGTGAGAACATTACTTGGCAATCAAACAATATTTTTTTACAAATTTATCATGTCAGCATGACTTCCTTTTTATACCCGAGAGACAGGTGCTCCTCAACTTACAATGGATTACTTTCCGAGAAACCCATCGTAAACCGAAAATATCGTAAGTCGAAAATGCAATGAATATACATGATCATGTGACCGGAAGCGAGCTCGCTACGGGTCGCTTCTGTTTGCACCATCGCAAAGTCGAAATATCGTAAGTCGAAGCATCGTAGGTCGGGGAGCATCTGCACAGTGCAGAAACAGGCCCACTGAGTCCGGACCAACCAGCGATCCCTGCACGCTAACACTATCCTTCACACACTGGTGATAATTTACAATAATACCAAGCCAATTAAGCTACAAATCTGTACGTGTTTGGAGTGTGGGAGGAAACCGGAGCACCTGGAGAAAGCCCACGAAGGTCACGGGGAGAACGTACAAACTCCATACAGACAGCACCCGCAGTCTCTGGCGCTGTAAGGCAGCAATTCTACTGCATACCATGACGCCACCCTATTATGAGGCACTTTAGCAAATGCCTTTGGATGTCCATAAAGCCCATAGCTAAATATGCCTTGTTTACTGCTTTATCAATCTGACCTGCAACATTCAATGATTTGTGCACCCATTCTCCTCCATTTTGGAAGAGTATCCTTTATTCTATCTTGTCTCTCCTCAGGCTTCCAACCTAAATGCATCGACTCACAATTTTGTACATTAAATTAATTTTGTTATGAATCTGCCCATTCCACCAGCCTGTCAATACCCTACTGTGAGCTACCATTTTCTCCCACACAATTTATCATATTGTCAGTTTTAGTGTTATCTGCTAATATAGAAATTGTGGCTGGGACCAACATGTCTAACTCATTAACGCAGGTCAAAAGAAGCAATGGTCTACTCCCTAGGTAACAATCATTAATCTTCCTCCAGCCCAAGAGAAGCATTCATTCCCCAGGTCCTCTCTGCTCTCTGTTGCTTAGCCTTGAAACCGTGTTCTTCAGCTCTTATGGTAAGTTTGTTTTGGGGACAATTTCAACCAAAACTATTTTTTATTTGATGAGGTAACAGAAAGGATTGTTTAGGGGAATGTGTTGGCTGTGCGGTGGAGATGGAGAAAATGAAAGTAGGGGTTTTGGAACTCAGCCAAATTATTAGTCATAGAGTCATACAGCACAGAATCAGGCCCTTCAGCCCACTATTTGCATGCCGAGCTTTTATCTCATCTACAAAAATTGAAATTTCCTGCAACAAGACTGAAAGCCTTCTTTGCCTTGCAATTTTAAATGTGTGTCTAAATGCATCTTAAATGTAATAATTCCATCTGATCCCACCATCTCCTCTGGCACCAACTTCAAGATATTAATTACTCTCTGAATAAATTAAAACCATTTTGTCCTCAATACCATGTGTTGCAAAAGTGTTTTTCTAGCACTCAGGCTTCCTTGGTAGCTCAGACTATTACATCTCAGGGAAGACTGCTGAAATTATTTAATTACCAGCTGAGAAAACTTGGTAGGATTTTCAATCATGTTGCAGATTTCAATATCTTTTAGATTAAAAGAAACATTACAAGTTAATCAAAGAATGGGAAATATTTATGCACGCTATGTCCCACAAAGGAAGGATGAATCAGTGATAAATATTGTATTTATTGTTACTCTATTGTTACTTGTTGCACAATTCTTCACTGTTTTTTACAAAGGGTGATTTTCAATTATGAAGCAGTTTCAAAAATAAAAATAATGTACTACTTGAATATGAATATTTTTGTAAAAATAATCCTACATTTAAAAATCGTTCCCCATTTTGCCATCTGATAATAAAAATAAACATTTCATTTAATTAGTGGTTGGGCTAAAACAATGATTTCTTTAAAAGCAAGAGCACTTCCTGGATTAACTATAACACCATTGTTAATTGAGGTCTCATTGAAAAAGGACTAGGCAGGATATCACTTCTAGCATAGATCAGAGAACAGCACAGGCAGGGGGCTTTAGACCGCCACGTCTATGTCAAACATGGTGTCATCCATAAGTAACCCTATCTGCTTGCACATGGCTGTGGCATGGTGGTGTAGCGGTAGAGCTACTGCCTTACAGCGCTAGAGACCCGGGTTCAATCCTGACTACGGGTGCTGTCTGTACAAATTTTGAACATTCTCCCTGTGACCTGCGTGGGTTTTATCAGAGATCTTCAGTTTCCTCCTACACTCCAAAGATGAACAGGGTTGTAGGTTAATTGGCTTGGTGTAAATGTAAAATTGTCCCTCGTGAGTGTAGGGTGGTGTTAATGTGCGGGGGTCACTGGTCGGTGCGGACTCGGAGGGGGGGGAAGGGATGGTTTCCGCGCTGTATCTCTAAAACTAAAACTGAACCTAAAAATGTTTTGTATCCCTGTATCCTATGTCTACTTGTGCATCCATCTTGACCATTATTGTTGTAAAGGAGAGCAACTGTGAAGAAAAGGGGAGGATAAATTAAAATAAATTCCAACAAACAGGAATTTGAATGCACCATTCAACGTCTCAGAACTGAAGTAGTATTCAATGAGATTGTGGATGATCGGCACCTTAAACACACATGTGTTTTTTTGCTTCTTACCTTTTGATATTCAATCCAAGCAGAAATCCATCAGATCCTCGACCTGAAAGTTTAATGTGAACTTTATGAGGAAGGCGTGCAGATTTCTATTAGCCTTTGTACATCCGGATTACTCTTCTAAATGGCAGACCGCTGATCTTGTTCTGGATACTCTCACTGTAGAAAATAGTTTTACAGTGTCTACCATCTTGTTGATGCATGGTCATAATTCTATTAGTTTTAAAGGTTATGGAAAGCGATAGTACTGGTCCACAAATTGGGGCAACGTTAATTTTGATGACATTTGAAAAGGTCTTATCAGAGGTTGATTGGGGGAGGCTGTCAATTGGTAGAGGGAAGATGGACACAAAATGTAACAATGTGGGACAGGCAGCATCTCGGGTGAGACGGAATGGGTGACGGTTCGGGTCGAGACTCTTCCTCAGATTGATACGTCACCCATTCCTTCTACCCATCCCTCCCTCACCCAAGTCGGACCACGTTCTCGATCTCACTTAGCAAACAGCTAACAATGGCCTGTTCCCTTTATCGTCTTTACTTTTTTTGCATATCTTTCATTCATTTGTTCTCTATCTTTCTACTTCACCGTCTATATCTCTCGTGTCCCTTTCCCCTGACTCTCAGACTGAAGAAGGGTCTTGACCTGAAATGTCACCCATTCCTTCTCTCCAGAGATGCTGCCTGTCCAGCAGACTCACTCCAGCATTCTGTGTCTGTCTTTGGTTTAAACCAGCAGCTGCAGTTCCTTCCCACAACAATAGGTAGAGGGACATCTGGCAAGGGTTTGCCATGAACGTTATTGCCAGAGGGCAATGTGGGGCAGCAGGACCAAGTTGGAAGATAACCTTTGTCTTGAAAACATTGAATGTCAGTCCCATCCATTGATATATTTTATTAAATGCATTCACGGTAGCTTAGATTTTAGTCACTGAACATGCATGAAAGCAAGTATTGTCTACTTTAATAATCTTGCATCTGGAGCATAATTGGCACTGGTTGAACAGCTTCCAATTGGTTCTAAAGATGAGGTTCATTTTCACAGGAAAACTGTTGGAGGTGGAATTCAATTTGGTGGAAAGATGAAGATTGAGAAAAGTATTGAGGCAGTGAGACAGCCTCGTTTGACATCATTCTTCACTGAGAACGGTTCTCTTGCAAGCCTGTGTCAGTGTGTATCATGGCTTGCATGCCACCATGTAGCAAGCATAAGATGGAGGAGAATTTCTGCAGGCAGCCAGATCTGTGGAGGGTGTTCCACGCTCTGATTAGATCAGACGCCGCTCCGTGGTCGAGCGTGTGGGTTGGCCACAGCCTGCAGCAGGTCAGAGCAGCAGAACCTGACAAGGCAAACCCTGCAACTCTTACCCAGTACCGCCGCCAGTACGGAGGGCTTTAATGGCCAAGTTAAGTCCTTTACATCTTCAACAACTTTTGAAATTGAAGGGTACAAGTTGGTTCCAGAAACATGGCGTCTCTTCTGTAGTGCCTCAGTGTAATCTATTAATCTTGCACTCTTGTACTTGAATATGATTGTGCCCGTGTATAGTAAGTCAAAGTCAAAGTCAAAGTCAAAGTCAACTTTATTGTCAATCCTCAGCCAGTTTACACAGACAGAAAATCGAAATACCGTTTCCCACAATCCCGAGGAACAAAGTGCATAAAATTAAGTTAAAATTAAAAAGGCACAGCAAACAACAATCAACATAAAATATAAAATATAGTCACTTCAATGACTTCAGATGAAGATGAATATATTACAATACAGTAGTGCAAAGCCTGTCCATAGCAGCGTTAAAAAAAAAAGTGTCTGGTGCTGGATGTGCGTGTGTGTGGGGTGTTAAAGTCCAGGTCCAATGGGGGCAGGGGAGAGAGGAGGAAGGGAGGGGAGAGAGTTCAGCATCCTGACAGCCTGGTGGAAAAAACTGTTCTTTAGTCGGGTGGTGCTCGACTAAGATTTTTACTGAGCTGTATGCAAAAAAAGGAATTCCACTGTACCTAAGTAAAGGTAAAGGTAAAGGTAATGAAGTACCATTGAACCCTTGAAATGACAGTGATGTTGATAAAGGCTATGCATCATGTATTTTACTTGAGGTGTCATGTGGTGAAGTTCATGTTCAATGTGACCTCAAAGGAAGGGTTCTATGGTGACTTCATCCACCAGGTGGGGGCAGTTGACGAGGATCCTGGCGACATCTTATTTTGTGGTGGATGCATTGAAATCCTTCTATTGTTAGCACAATTAGATTTGCCTCCCTTCTTAAAATTGGTCATTACCACACCATCGTCGAGGACCTATGGAATATCCTCCTCTTTCTGAATGTAGTTGAAGAGGTTGTGGATTCATGACTAAACCTCTTCACTGCCCAGTTTTAAGATGTCTATGGGGATACCATCTACTCCCAACACATTGTTATATCTAAGCTGGTACATAGAAACATAGAAACATAGAAAATAGGTGCAGGAGTAGGCCATTCGGCCCTTCGAGCCTGCACCGCCATTCAATATGATCATGGCTGATCATCCAGCTCAGTAGCCTGTACCTGCCTTCCCTCCATACCCCCTGATCCCTTTAGCAAAAAGTGCCACATCTAACTCCCTCTTAAATATAGCCAATGAACTGGCCTCAACTACCTTCTGTGGCAGAGAATTCCACAGACTCACCACTCTCTGTGTGAAGAAATGTTTTCTCATCTCGGTCCTAAAAGACTTCCCCCTTATCCTTAAGCTGTGACCCCTGGTTCTGGACTCCCCCAACATCGGGAACAATCTTCCCGCATCTAGCCTCTCCAACCCCTTAAGAATTTTATATGTTTCTATAAGATCCCCCCTCAGTCTTCTAAATTCCAGCGAGTACAAGCCCAGTCTATCCAGTCTTTCCTCATATGAAAGTCCCGCCATCCCAGGGATCAATCTGGTGAACTTTCTCTGTACTCCCTCTAAGGCAAGAACGTCTTTCCTCAGGTTAGGAGACCAAAACTGCACACAATACACCAGGTGCGGTCTCACCAAGGCCCTGTACAACTGCAGCAGAACCTCCCTGCTCCTAAACTCAAATCCTCTTGCTATGAATGCCAACATACCATTCGCTTTCTTCACTGCCTGCTGCACCTGCATGCTTGCTTTCAATGACTGGTGCACCATGACACCCAGGTCACGTTGCATCTCCCCTTCTCCCAATCGGTCACCATTCAGGTAATACTCTGCTTTCCTGTTCTTGCCGCCAAAGTGGATAACCTCACATTTATCCACATTATATTGCATCTGCCATGCATTTGCCCACTCGCCTAATCTATCCAAGTCACTCTGCAGCCTCCTAGCATCCTCCTCGCAGCTAACACTGCCACCCAGCTTCATGTCATCCGCAAACTTAGAGATGTTGCATTCAATTCCCTCGTCCAAATCATTAATATACACTGTAAATAACTGGGGTCCCAGCACTGAGCCTTGCGGTACCCCACTAGTCACTGCCTGCCATTCCGAAAAGGACCCGTTTATTCCTACTCTTTGCTTCCTGTCCGCCAACCAATTTTCTATCCACCTCAACACTGAACCCTCAATACCGTGTGCCTTAAGTTTGTACACCAATCTCCTATGTGGGACCTTGTCGAAGGCCTTCTGAAAGTCCAAATATAACACATCGACTGGTTCTCCCTTATCCACTCTACTAGTTACATCCTCGAAAAATTCTATAAGATTCGTCAGACATGATTTGCCTTTGGTAAATCCATGCTGACTTTGTCCGATGATTTCACCACTTTCCAAATGTGACGCTATCACATCTTTAATAACTGACTCTAGCATTTTCCCCACTACCGATGTTAGGCTAACTGGTCTATAATTCCCCATTTTCTCTCTCCCTCCCTTTTTAAAAAGTGGGGTTACATGGCACTCTAGACTTCCAGTTGAGCCATAGAAGCATAGAAACATAGAAAATAGGTGCAGGAGGAGGCCATTTGGCCCTTCGAGCCAGCACCGCCATTCATTGTGATCATGGCTGATCATCTACAATCAGTAACGTGCCTGCCTTCGCCTCATGTCCCTTGATTCCACTAGCCCCTAGAGCTCTATCTAACTCTCTTTTTAATTCATCCAGTGAATTGGCCTCCACTACCGTCTGTGGCGGAGAATTCCACAAATTCACAACTCTCTGGGTGAAAAAGTTTCTTCTCACCTCAGTTTTAAATGGCTTCCCCTTTATTCTTAGACTATGTCCCCTGGTTCTGGACTCCCCCAACATTGGGAAAATTTTACCTGCATCTAGCTTGTCTAGTCCTTTTATAATTTTATACATCTCGAAAGATTCTCTCTCATCCTTTTAAACTCTAGTGAATACAAGTCTTTCCAATCTTTCCTCATATGACAGTCCCTCCATCCCAGGGATTAACCTCATGAACCTACACTGCACTGCCTCAATAACAATAGACAATAGACAATAGGTGCAGGAGGAGGCCATTCGGCCCTTTGAGCCAGCACCGCCATTCAATGTGATCATGGCTGATCATTCTCAATCAGTACCCCGTTCCTGCCTTCTCCCCATACCCCCTGACTCCGCTATCCTTAAGAGCTCTATCTAGCTCTCTCTTGAATGCATTCAGAGAATTGGCCTCCACTGTCTTCGGACGTCCTTCCTGAAATTAGGAGACCAAAACTGCATGCAATACTCCAGATGTGGTCTCACCAGGGCCCTGTACAACTGCAGAAGGACTTCTTTACTCCTATACTCAAATCCTCTCATTATGAAGGCCAACATGCCATTAGCATTCTTCACTGCTGGCTCGACCTGCACGCCTACCTTCAGTGGCTGGTGTACAAGGACACCAAGGTCTCGTTGCACTTCCCCTTTACCTAATCCGAAATGGTTGCAAACTTGGTCTAGATGGGTTACCATTGGTATATTTGTGTATAACGCTATCTGATTGGACTAGATAGCATACAAAACACAGCCTTTCACTGTAACTTGGTACATGTGACAATAGTAAACCAAATAAACTTAATATAGAGAATGAAAACAGAGTGCTGAATATAGTCACAAAATGCTGGAATAACTCAAAGGGTCAGGCAGCATATCTATAGAAAAGGAATAGGTGATGTTTCGGGTCAGAACCCTTCTTCAGACTGACTTCAAAAAGTGCAAGGGCCACAATGAGGTAGACTGGGAGATTAGGAATACATCTTTAGCATATCATATCATATCATATCATATCATATATATACAGCCGGAAACAGGCCTTTTCGGCCCACCAAGTCCGTGCCGCCCAGCGATCCCCGTACATTAACACTATCCTACACCCACTAGGGACAATTTTTACATTTACCCAGCCAATTAACCTACATACCTATACGTCTTTGGAGTGTGGGAGGAAACCGAAGATCTCGGAGAAAACCCACGCAGGTCACGGGGAGAACGTACAAACTCCTTACAGTGAAGCACCCGTAGTCAGGATCGAACCTGAGTCTCCGGCGCTGCATTCGCTGTAAAGCAGCAACTCTACCGCTGCGCTACCGTATATGAGAGATCCATCCAAGAAATAGATTCCAGCAGAGCTGAAGTTGTTCTTGAATCTGCTAATACATGCTTTCAAGCCAAAGTATCTTCCGTCCAACGGGGGATGGGAAGTGAGAATGACTGGAGTGTGCATGGTCCTTGATTATATTGGCTGATTTTCCGAGGCAGCTTGAAGCGTGATCTGTACTTGGATATGTATTTAGAGATCTGTGGCCTTCAGGGCAAAGGACCAAATGCGAGAAAGTGGAATTAGGCTTTCTAAACTGACAGAGGCACAATGGTCCAGATGGTCTCCATCTGTGTTCCAATATTCTAGGACTCTAATTATGATTATGGAACATTGATGGTATCAATGTGAAATTGCTGTTTGTAACTTCTTGTTAAGTTTACATAACTAGTTATTTTAAATGAGTTCAATCACATTAATCTGTGAACCCATGAATGACTGTGAAGCTTTGGACATACGTGAGTTGCCAACAAATAATCTAAAATAAAAATTCCAATCAAAGGGCAATATTGATTAGTCTGGATGAGTCACATTATAATTGAATACAGGTGGTTTATGTTACAAACTGCAGTATCATCTGTAATTATTATTCTCTTTCTTATCTTTCATTAATTATTATTCTCTTCATGTTTTTGCATTGTAAATGAGCTGTTTGGATCAGTACACTGCAAAGAACAGTTAATATAACTAACAAAATTACATGTTTCATGCACACGACTGATTAATGAAAAGCTGTGAGGCTGTAGAGATATACGTGCAATAAATGTTTTAGAAAGTTATCTTAGCATACATTTCAGAATGCATATTTTTATTCCTTGCATGTAGCAGAACTTTTTAACAAGACTAGAAAGTGGAAATGTGTAAGAAGGAATTGCAAATGCTGGTTTTAACCAACGATAGACACAAAAAGCTGTAGTAACAGCGGGGCAGACAGCATCGCTGGTAAAAAGGAATAGGTGACGTTTTGGGTCGAGATCCTTCTTCAGTCTTCAGTCTGAACCTCCTATAACTATTTGTGTAGGAAGGAATTGCAGATGCCGGTTTAAACGGAGGTAAGCTAGCCAAGAATATAAAGAAGGATAGTAAAAGCTTCTTTAGGTACGTGAAGAGGAAAAAAATAGTTAAGGCAAATGTGGGTCCCTTGAAGACAGAAGCAGGTGAATTTATTATGGGGAACAAGGAAATGGCAGACGAGTTGAACCGGTACTTTGGATCTATCTTCACTAAGGAAACACAAACAATCTCCCAGATGCTCTAGCGGCCAGAGATCCTAGGGTGATGGAGGAACTGTAGGGAAATTCACATTAGGCAGGAACTGGTGTTGGGTAGACTGATGGGACTGAAGGCTGATAAATGCCCAGGGCCTGATGGTCTGCATCCCAGGGTACTTAAGGAGGTGGCTCTAGAAATCATGGATGCATTGGTGATCATTTTCCAATGTTCTATAGATTCAGGGTCAGTTCCTGTGGATTGGAGGGTAGCTAATGTTATCCCACATTTTAAGAAAGGATGGAGAGAGAAAGCAGGAAATTATAGACCAGTCAGTCTGACATCAGTGGTGGGGAAGATGCTGGAGTCAATTATAAAAGAAGAAATTGCAGAGCATTTGGATAGCAGTAACAGGATCATTCCGAGTCATAATGGATTTACAAAGGGGAAATCATGCTTGACTAATCTGGAATTTTTTGAGGATGTAACTAGGAAAATGGACAGGGGAGATCCAGTGGATGTAGTGTACCTGGACTTTCAGAAAGCCTTCGACAAGGTCCCACATTGGAGATTAGTGGGCAAAATTAGAGCACATGGTATTGGAGGTGGGGTACTGACATGGATAGAAAATTGGTTGGCAGACAGGAAACAAAGAGTAGGGATAAATGGGTCCCTTTCAGAGTGGCAGGCAGTGACTAGTAGGGTACCGCATGGCTCGGTGCTGGGACCGCAGCTATTTACAATATACATAAATGACATGGACGAAGAGATTAATAGTAACATTAGAACATTTGCAGATGACACAAAGCTGGGTGGCAGTGTGAACTGTGAGGAAGATGCTATGAGGTTGCAGGGTGACTTGGACAGGTTGTATGAGTGGGTAGATGCATGGCAGATGCAGTTTAATGTGGATAAATGTGAGGTTATCCACTTTGGTGGTAAGAACAGGAAGGCAGATTATTATCTGCATGGTGTCAATTTAGGAAAAGAGGAAGTAAAACGAGATCTGGGTGTCCTAGTTCATCAGTCACTGAAAGTAAGCATGCATAACAAGAGGAGTTGAGTATAGGAGCAAAGAGATCCTTCTGCAGTTGTACAGGGCCCTAGTGAGACTACACCTGGAGTATTGTGAGCAGTTTTGGTCTCCAGACTTGAGGAAGGACATTCTTGCTATTGAGGGAGTGCAGCATAGGTTCACGTGGTTAATTCCCGGAATGGCAGGACTGTCGTACGTTGAAAGACTGGAGCGACTGGACTTGTATACTTTGGATTTAAAATGAGAGGGGATCTTATTGAAACATATAAGATTATTAAGGGTTTGGACACGCTAGAGACAGGAAACATGTTCCCGATGTTGGGGGTGTCCCGAACCAGGGGCCACAGTTTAAGAATAAGGGGTAGACCATTTGGAACGGAGGTGAGGAAAAACTTTTTCACAGAGTTGTGAAGCTGTGGAATGCTCTGCCTCAAAAGGCAGTGGAGGCCAATTCTCTGGATGCTTTCAAGAGAGAGTTACATAGAGCTCTTAATGATAGCGGAGTCAGGGGATGTGGGGAGAAGGCAGGAACAGGATACTGATTGTGGATGATCAGCCATGATCACGGTGAATGACGGTGCTGGCTCGAAGGGCCGAATGGCCTACTCCTGCACCTATTGTCTATTGTCTATTGTCTATTGTCTATAAGACACAAAAAGCTAGAGGAACTCAGCAGGTTAGGCAGAATCTCTGGAGAAACGGAATAGGTGACGTTTTGGGTCGATACCCTTCTTTAGACAGCATCTTCAGTTTCTTCCTACATTGGGAATGGAGGAATCCAACAGAAATAGGGTACATGGTGACGTAACAGTAGAGTGAGCGGAGTGAGGGGTTATGGGGAGAAGGCAGGAACGGGGTACTGATTGAGAGTGATCAGCCATGATCGCATTGAATGGCAGTGCTGGCTCGAAGGGCTGAATGGCCTACTCCTGCACCTATTGTCTATTGTCTATTGTCTACTGCCTTACAGCGCCAGAGACCTGGGTTCGATCCTAACTACGGGTGCTGTCTGTACATCTGTACGTTCTCTCTGTGACCTGCGTGGGCTTTCTTCGAGATCTTCGGATTCCTCCAACTCTCCAAAGACCAACAGGTTTGTAGGTGAATTGACTTGGTACAAATGTAAATTTGTTCCTAGTGTGTGTAGGATTGAGGTAATGTGCGTTGAAGGGCCTGTTTCCGTGCTATATCTCTGAAACTAAAATTAAAAACAAGACTAACCTAAATCACAAAAATAACCAATAAGAACTCAAAAAGATGAGGATGGATTTATGGCCTATTATCAAGGAGTGACTGGAAGGAAAGGATTG
This sequence comes from Rhinoraja longicauda, assembly GCF_053455715.1. NCBI lineage: Eukaryota > Metazoa > Chordata > Chondrichthyes > Rajiformes > Arhynchobatidae > Rhinoraja > Rhinoraja longicauda. Next base: position 126,100,425 of record NC_135953.1, read on the forward strand.
CACCACGAGACAAAAGCTCAGCGAGGTTCACGTGTGGTATCGAGATGAAAAATATTCGGAAACTGTCAGAATCTGGTCTATTCCAATAGAGAATAGACAATAGACAATAGGCGCAAGAGTAGGCCATTCGGCCCTTCGAGCCAGCACCACCATTCAATGTGATCATGGCTGATCATTCTCAATCAGTACCCCGTTCCTGCCTTCTCCCCGTACCCCCTGACTCTGCTATCCTTAAGAGCTCTATCTAGCTCTCTCTTGAATGCATTCAGTGAACTGGCCTCCACTGCCTTCTGAGGCAGAGAATGCCTGCCAAATGGAGACAAAGACTTGATAAAGAACCAGAGTGGACATTTCATACACAATGATAATGAAAGGAAGGTAGCCCTTCAGCATGTAAATTGTCTTGAAAGATCTGGATGGAAGTTTGATTCAATTAATCTGCACCAGGATATAAATGCAGGTCAACCACCAATTTTCCAGCACCCTTGATTTCAAAGCCTTTCTGGGTTATCCATTTTGCTGAGCCAACATAGATTACGGCCTTGTGGGGCCGACCCGCAAAGTCGGCCTTGGAAGTGGGTTGTGGGAACGGATCAGCCGGCTCCAGCCAGGCCGGAGTTCTAGAGGCCAGGCTGCATCCGGCAAATACGACCTGCAAAGTTGGCCACGGACGTTGGCTATGGGAACGGATCTGCCGGCTCGGGCTGGGCTGGAGTTCCAGAGCCCTGGCTGCAGGGGACAAATCCGACCCCCCCCAGTCGGCGCGGAAGTACCGATGAGGTCAAGATCGGCCCCCTCACCCAGTCTAGTCGCCACATTTTCAGGAGGGCTTTTGGGGGGAGATTTTGTCCGGATTAAAGAAGGGGCAAGACCACCAGTTGCTGGAAAATCAGTGGTGGACCTATATTTGAAAATCTCCTGGAAATAATCTGTAATACCTCACTGTAGGCAATGGCAGGTGTAGCTTTGTGCCTGGAGTACACATTAGTTAGTCTGAAGAAGGGTCTCGACCCGAAATGTCACCTATTCCTTTTCTCCAGAGATGCTGTCTGACCCGCTGAGTTACTCCAGCTTTTTGTGTCTATCTTCGGTTAAAAACAGCATCTGCAGTTCCTTCCTCCACATTAAATACATTTCTTTAGGTGAAATCAATAATTACATAAAGAAACATAAAAGACCAGGGACAGGGTTCCATGCAGGGAGCTGTGGTTGTACAACTGTAGGCAGTGGGATTGCTGATTTATGGGTTTGTTTTAAATGCTTATGCTATTAATAATATATTTAAAAGCAATCAAATAATCCTTGTAGTTGTATAAGTTTCAAGTAAATAACATCATCCGCCTTGTCTAAAGGAAGAACGTGTCAATAGCCCGTCTGTGTTATTGGGAAATGATGAAAAGATTTAATGAATTCTAATGTGTAGGAAGGAACTTCAGATGCTGGCTTAAACCAAAGATAGACACAAAAAGCTGGAGTAGCTCAGCGGGACAGGCAGCTTCTCTGGAGGGGAGGAATGGGTGATGTTTCAGGTTGAGACCCGAATCGTCACCCATTTCTTAATAAATTATAATGTTCGCTTAGTCTGCTCTTGCAGAAGAGTGGCAATTAAATACCATGATCAGGTACACTCCAGTATTGAGGAAATAATCTAAACTTACAATTGTTCCATTTGTTGACAAGGCTTTGAACGTCGTGGTGAAGTTGTGGCTTGTTGTCATTGATGGCAGTGCTTGATGGGTGAGCTTTATTGCTTAGAGGGAGATCTTTCTCCAGTATTTTGACAAAGGAAAGAAACATTCTTTGGACGTAAAGACACCAAGTGGTGGAGTATCTCATCGGGTCAGGTGGCATCTCTGGAAATATGGATAGGTGACGTTTCAGTTCGGGATCCTTCTTCAGACTGATTGTTGGGGGGGTGGAAAGGAAAGCTGTAAGAGAAGACGTTCAGGACAAAACCTGGCAAGTGATAGGTAGACGAGAGCGGGGTTTAGACAGGCAGATGGTTGAGCAAAGGCCAAAGATGAAAAGACGAAAGGATTGAAGAGTTGTGAATTGTGAAGCCAGAAAAAGGAATGTAGGTGGAAGGGGAGGGGGAGGGAAGAAATGCAAGTCGAGGTGGGGTACAGGGAAGAGAGGTGGAGAAATGGGAAGGGGAGGGGGAAGTGGGGGGTTTTGTCAGTTACCTAAAATTGGAAAATGCAATATTCATTACTTGGGGTTGTCAGCTATCCAAAGCCCCCGGAATATGAGGTGCCGTTCTTCCAGTTTGCATGTGGCCTCACTCTGGCAATGGAAAAGGCCTTGGATTGAAAGCCCAGTATGGTTATGGGACGAAGAGTTAAAGTGATTAGCAACCGGGGGATCCAGTAGGTCTTGCCTACCGAGCGCGTGTTTTTCGAAAGTGTCGCCGAGTCTACCCTGATCTCGCCAAGATGCGCGAGGCCACATCAGGAGCACCGGATGCAACAGATGATGTTAGAGGAGGTGGACGTGAACTTCTATCTCGCCAGGAAAAAACTGCTGGTGGTCACTGAATGGATGCGAGAGAGGTGGTATAGGGACAGGTGTTGCATCTCCTGCATTTGCTGGGGAAGGTACCTGTGGTGGGCGTGGTTTGGGTGGGAAGGGACGAGTGAACCAAGGAGGTGCGGAGGGAGTGGTCTCTGCAGAAGGGGGGGGATGGGACGGTGTTGCAGGTGGTGGATTCACGTTGGATGTGGCGGGTGTGTCGGAGAGTGATGTGTTGGATGCGGAGGCGGGTGCGGTGAAAGGAGAGGATCAGGGGAATTCTATCCTTGTTCCGTCTGGGGGGGAGGAGGAGCCAAAGCAGAACTGCAGGGCAGAGAGGAGCTGCAGATGATCCCTCACTATAGTTTATAGTCAATAGTGCTTTTATTGTCACGTATGTCAATTGTTAACACAGTGAAATTATTTTCCCTACAAACAGTCCCTCACATACACTATCCCTCAAATAGTAATGACACCATCAGTATTCATGGGAGGTAGACACAAAATGCAGGAGTAACTCAGCGGGTGAGGCAGCATCTCGGGAGAAAAGGAACGGGTGACGTTTCGGGTCGAGACCCTTCTTCAGAATGAAGAAGGATCTCGACCCAAAACGTCACCCATTCCTTCTCTCCTGCGATGCTGCCTGACCTGCTGAGTTACTCCAGCGTTTTGTGCCTACCTTCGATTTAAACCAGCATCTGCAGTTTTTTTTCCTACAGCATTCATGGGATTTGGCCTCTGCAATCTTTCCAATAATGGTCTTGGTCACTATGAATTTTAATTTTTTTGACTTTAGACTTCAGACTTTGGAGATACAGCGTGGAAACAAGCCCTTCTGCCCACTGAGTCCACTATCCTACACACTAGGGACAATTTTCTAATTTTTACCAAAGCCAACTAACCTACAAACCTGTATGTCTTTGGAAACTGGAGCAACCAGAGAAAACCCACACGGCAACAGGGAAAACATACAAACTCCGTACCGGCAGCCCCCATAGTCAGGATCGAACCCAGGTCTCTGAGGCTGTAAGGCAGCAACTCTATTGCTGCGCCACCGTGTCACCTATTCCTCATGATCTTCCCCAGATTACTAAATTTTCTCATGTTGTAGGTTGTCCTTTGTTTTACAAGAGACATGTCATTCTGGTTTTCCATTAGCAGAGAGTAGCAGAGAAAGAAACTCATATAACTGGTGTTTCTGGATGCTTCAACGACCCACATTGCCTTAAGGGCACCACACCCAAACCCAGTCTGAAAATGTTTCTCGGCCCGAAATTTCACCCAATCCATCTATCCAGAGATGCTGCCTGTCCCGCTGTGTTACCCCAGCATTTTGTGTCTATCTTTGGTTTAAACCAACATCTGCATTTCTTTCCTACAACACCCAAAGTCCTGTATGTTATGGGTCTTGCAAAGAATTTCACACTACATAACAGTCAACATTTGATGCTCAAAGTTTATTTCTGAGCTATCAAGTGTGTTCCTACAAGAGCGGGGATATTCTCAAACTAGCTTGCCTCTAGTATCAGTTCAAAGTCCACGTTACTGAGGGAACATTTCAACACTATTCTACATGGTTATAATCAATGCTGTAGGAAGGAACTGCAGATGCTGGTTTAAACCGAAGATAGACACAAAATGCTGGAGTAACTCAACGGGACCTGAAACGTCACCAATTCCTTCTCTCTAGAGATGCTGCCTGTCCTGCTGAGTTACTCTGGCATTTTGTGTCTATCTATGCTTATCATCAAAGTCATTTTAATCAAAGCAGGCACGTTGAGATCTCCATGTCTGCTTTCAAGCACAATTTTTTTAGTACCCTATTTAACCATTCGCGAGTCCGATACCAGTAGGGTCAATGGGTTTTTCCATATTAATCATGACACTTGCTAGTGATGCTTCCTGTCCAAGAAGTTCAGTTGGATTTGCCATCAACGTGAAGACCACCTTAGACAGCTGAGGAAATTCAGAGTGTCTCAGAGTGTCTCAGAGTGTCTCTGAGGATCCTTCATTGCTTCTACTCTGGGGCTGTAGAGAGCATCCTGTCCGGCAACATTACAGTCTGGTTTGGGAACAGCTCTGCCCAGGACAGGATGGCCCTGCAGAGAGTAGTGCGTTCGGCAGAACGCACCATGAGAACTACACTCGCCCCCCTGCAGGACCTATACATCAGGAGGTGCAGATCCAGAGCAAGCAAGATCATGAGGGACCCCTGCCACCCCAGTAACGGACTGTTCTAGATGCTACGGTCAGGGAAACGCCTCCGCTGTCACGCTGTGAAAACGGAGAGGATGAGACGGAGTTTCTTCCCACAGGCCATCAGGACTGTCAACTTTTATAACTCCAGAGACTAAATTTTTGTCTACATTATAGTAACTTATTAACTTTATTTATATGCTGTAACTGTAATTCTTTTTTGTGCACAATCCGCAGGCATTGCCACTTTCATTTCACTGCACATCGTGTATGTGTATGTGACAAATAAACTTGACTTGACTTGGCCCTGTGGTTCTGCAGTACCATATTGTGGCCAACAGATAGCAGTATAAAATAGATTTATGAATTGTCACCTTACAGTGACATTTTCACAGGGACTCGCAGGGCCGATGGACCTGTTTCCATGCCACGTCTTTCAATCAATTAATTTCTTCAGGCAAGTGATGTTTATTTAAGTGGACACAACTATTGGATCTGCAAAGAGTGAGGAGGGCTGCAGAGGGTAGAGTTGGATAAATGCAAAGTCATTATGGCATTGTAGGCCTGCCTGATGGAGGTTTATTTTATTATCAACATCCAAAAATTTAAAAAAACACAGATCTAAAAGCCTTTGAATAAATTATTTTTTCAACACAAATAGCTTTTTCATCGAGTCAGAGAAACCGCAGACCAGAGAAGTTGATGTTAATAGGGACTGGAAGTTTCATTTACAAGTGCCTGTATTAAAAGGAGTCCAAATTTGTGCATGAGGTTCAGTTACTGAGAAAGAGAGGAAGTGTCCTTGAGATCCTTATTGGCAAAGCTGAGGCAAAGCTGAGGCAAAGCTGAGGAAGGATATTCTTCCTATTGAGGGCGTGCAGCGTAGGTTTACTAGGTTAATTCCCGGAATGGCGGGACTATCGTATGTTGAAAGACTGGAGCGACTAGGCTTGTATACACTGGAATTTAGAAGGATGAGAGGGGATCTTATCGAAACGTATAAAATTATTAATGGGTTGGACACGTCAGAGGCAGGAAACATGTTCCCAATGTTGGGGGAGTCCAGAACCAGGGGCCACAGTTTAAGAATAAGGGGTGGGCCATTTAGAACAGAGATGAGGAAAAACTTTTTTAGTCAGAGAGTTGTGAATCTGTGGAATTCTCTGCCTCAGAGGGCAGTGGAGGCCAATTCTCTGAATACATTCAAGAGAGAGCTAGATAGAGCTCTTAAGGATAGCGGAGTCAGGGGGTATGGGGAGAAGGCAGGAACGGGGTATTGATTGAGAATGATCAGCCATGATCACATTGAATGGCGGTGCTGGATCGAAGGGCCGAATGGCCTTCTCCTGCACCTATTTTCTATTTCTATTGTCAAAGACCAGCAGAATCTCCCAACAAAAAACAAATATCTCCAAATACAAACATGGATATTGGTTTCTTTCAAGCTTAACAGACCTTAACAGACCAAGGCAATACAAGACTTGTAAGCACCAACAGTTTGAGATCAAGATGAAGGACAATCATGTAAGTTGGACAAAGACAAGCAATTCCAAGTTCCACTAAGGAGAAGCCACTGTTCAAAGAAGCAAATTGGAGATTAGCAGAATCTCTATGGAATTTCTAAGCATTTTTTTTAAAGCAGCTTGAATGATTTGTTTGATTTTCCAACCAAGCAAGAGCAAAATGGTGCCATAGTATTTCAATAGACAATAGACAATAGGTGCAGGAGTAGGCCATTTGGCCCTTCGAGCCAGCACCGCCATTCACCGTGATCATGGCTGATCATCCACAATCAGTACTCTGTTCCTGCCTTCTCCCCATATCCCTTGGCTCCGTTATCATTAAGAGCTCTATCTAATTCACTCTTGAAAGCATCCAGGGAATTGGCCTCCACTGCCTTTTGAGGCAGAGATTCCACAGCTTCACAACTGAGTGAAAAAGTTTTTCCTCATCTCCGTTCTAAATGGCCTACCCTTATTCTTAAACTGTGGCGCCTGGTTCGGCACTCCAACAACATCGGGAACATGTTTCCTGCCTCTGTGTGTCCAATCCCTTAATAATCTTATATGTTTCAATAAGATCCCCTCTCATCCTTCTAAATAGCAGAGTATACAAGCCCAGTCGCTCCAGACTTTCAACATACGACAGTCCCGCATTTCAAGGAATTAACCTCGTGAACCTACACTGCACTCCCTCAATAGTAAGAATGTCCTTCCTCAAATTTGGAGACCAAAACTACACACAATACTCCAGGTGTGGTCTCACTAGGGCCCTGTACAACTGCAGAAGGATCTCTTTGCTCCTATACTCAACTCCTCTTGTTATGAAGGCCAACATTCCATTAGCTTTCTTCACTGCCTGCTGTACCTGCATGCTTACTTTCAGTGACTGATGAACTAGGACACCCAGATCTCGTTATACTTCCCCTTTTCCTAACGACACCATTCAGATAATAATCTGCCTTCCTGTTCTTACCACCAAACTGGATAACCTCACATTTATCCACATTAAACTGCATCTGCCATGCATCTGCCCACTCACATAACCTGTCCAAGTCACCCTGCATCCGAATAGCATCCTCCCCACACTTCACACTGCCACCCAGCTTTGTGTCATCTGCAAATTTGCTAATGTTACTTTTAATCCCTTCATCTAAGTCATTAATGTATATTGTAAATAGCTGCGGTCCCAGCACCGAGCCTTGCGGTACCCCACTAGTCACTGCCTGCCATTCTGAAAGGGACCCACTTATCCTTACTCTTTGTTTCCTGTCTGCCAGCCAATTTTCTATCCATGTCAGTACCCTACCTCCAATACCATGTGCTCTAATTTTGCCCACTAATCATCCACTGGCTCTCCCTTGTCCATATTCCTAGTTACACCCTCAAAAAAATCCTTGTTATAACATTTCAACATAAGAGTTTGATTCTTTTCCTTTTGCATAGTTCTACATAGTTCAGGTAGACTGTTCCAAATATATGGTAAAAATAGATACAAAAAGCTGGAGTAACTCAGCGGGACAGGCAGCATTTCTGGAGAGAAGGAGTGGGTAACGTTTTGGGTCAAGACCTTTCTTCAGACTGAAAGTCATGGGAAAGGGAAATGAGAGATATAGAAGATAATGCAGAGAGATAAAGAACAATGAATGAAAGATATGCAAAAAAAGTGACGATGATAAAGGAAACAGGCCATTATTAAGCTGTTTGTTGGGTGAAAGCAAGAAGCTGGTGCAACTAGGGTGGGGAGGGATAGAGAGAGAGAGGGAATGCCGGGGTTACTTGAAGTTAGAGAAATCAATATTCATATCACTGGCCTGTAAGCTACCCAAGCGAAATATGAGATGCTGTTCCTCCAATTTGCATTTAGCTTCACACTGACAATGGAGGAGACCTAGGACAGAAAGGTCAGTGTGGGAATGGGAAGGAGAATTAAAGTGTTTAGCAACCGGGAGATCAGGTAGGTCCAGGCGGACTGAGCAAAGATGTTCAGCAAAACGATCGCCCAGTCTACGTTTGGTCTCGCCGATCCTGAACAACATCCTGAACAACGGATACAGTAGATGAGGTTGGAGGGGGTGCAAGTGAACCTCTGCCTAACCTGAAAGGACTGCCGGGATCCCTGGACAGTGTCGAGGGAGGAGGTATAGGGACAGGTGTTGCATCTCCTGCGGTTGCTGGGGAAGGTACCTGGGGAGGGTGTGTGTGCATAACAACCCTGCATGTTGCAAACTGTGGAAGAATAGCCTAATGCAGCTTGGCTGTACTTTGGATTTTATTTTTCCGATAGTCATTATCCGCAAGACATTTGGTAGCGAGCAATAAACAAATATGATGCATCATACAAAATAATTGCATATAATACAAGTCATAGAATTTATGCCTGTATGAATCTAGGCTGAAATAGAACAACCACAATAAACTAGCAGTGAAAATGTAAAATTGCCTGCAAATATTAAGGTTGCTGATTGTGCATTTTGTTCCCAGGTGTCCTGCACTACAATCTGTGCAATGCTCTTTTTCCGCTCTGACTTGCCATTTGCTTTATTTATCTTTGATTAAGAGGAAAAAAAGCATTCCTGGGAGTTTTAAAGATCTGAATTAATATGTGTAAGTTAATATTCCTAAATATTTTATTATATATACTGTATAGAATGCGAAGCACGTCACGTCTTATTTACCCTCACTCTCAACAGACAAATTAAGGTTTAATCTGGAATTCAATGATGCATCAGGTGCATCCGAGCATAGGGAATACATGCATTACATTTGTGCTCCCAGCTGCTTAGTAGGATTTCTGCATTAAGAATTAGTTCCAAAGTTCCCCTCAGATGCCTGGAGACCTTTGGCACCCCTTCCCGACGATCATTTGGTTTCAAGCTTCCTTCCAATTTGTTTCAGCTCATGAAACACGGCACGGTAGCGCAGCGGTAGAGTTGCTGCTTTACAGCGAATGCAGCGCCGGAGACTCAGGTTCGATCCTGACTACGGGTGCTGCACTGTAAGGAGTTTGTACGTTCTCCCCGTGACCTGCGTGGGTTTACTCCGAGATCTTCGGTTTCCTCCCACACTCCAAAGACGTACAGGTATGTAGGTTAATTGGCTGGGTAAATGTAAAAATTGTCCCTAGTGGGTGTAGGATAGTGTTAATGTGCGGGGACTGGGCGGCACGGACTTGGAGGGCCGAAAAGGCCTGTTTCCGGCTGTATGTATATGATATGATATGATATGAATATGTCAAACTGAGAACAGCTGATGGTTTACTAAAGATAGACACAAAATGCTGGAGTAACTCAATGGGACAGGCAGCATCCCTGGAGAGAAGGAATGGGTGACGTTTCGGAAGGGTCTCGACCCTTCGGGCTGCCTGTCCCGCTGAGTAACTCCAGCATTTTGTGTCCATCTTCGATTTAAACCAGCATCTGCAGTTCTTTCCTACACATGATGGTTTACTAATTTCCACTGTTATTTTATATTTTGATATTCAAAACCAGTAGTATTAGTTGCTAGTGAAAAACGTTCCCAATTATTTTTATATCCTCACCAACTAGGCATATGAAACAGCAAGCCAGATTGGAAGTTCACTTTCCTTGGTACGTCTCTCCCCTCTCAGCAAGAAAGTCGATGGTCACACTTACACTGGAAATTAGATAAAGTTAGGTTTAGATTTATTATCTCATGTGTACTGAGTGAGGTACAGTGAAAAGCTTTGTTTTGCATGCTATCCAAACATTCTAGAAATACAATATATAAAACCAATCAAGTCAAACTCAAATACATTAGATGGAGCAAAGGGGAAGATAGAGAGTGCAGAATATTGTTCTCAGCATTGTAGCACATTGTAGCATATCAAATTCATAGACAAAGTCCAATGTCCACAATGGGGTTGAGATGAATCTGACAGTACCCTAACTTATGATAGGACCATTCAGAAGCCAAATATCATAGGGGAAAAGAGCTGTTCCTGAGTCTGGCAGTACACACTTTCAAGCTTCTGTATCTTCTACCGGATGGGAGCAGTGAGAAGAAGGAATGATCAGCGTGGAACAAATCTTTGATTATGTTGGTTGCTTTCCGGGGTAGCCTGAAGTGTGGATGGAGTCAATGGTGGGAAGTCTGACTGTGATAAACTGCGCAACATCTAAAACTCTCTGCAATTTTTTGCAGTCTTGAACAGAGCTGTTCCCAAACCAAGACGTGATGCAACCCGACAGTATGCTTTCTATTGGTGCATCTTTAGAAGTTTGTAAGAGTCACCGGAGATATGTTGAACTTCATTAGTCTCCTGAAGGTTGTTGTGCCTTCTTGGCTGTTGCATCAATGTGGTTGGTCCACATTACCAGATCATTGGTAATGTTAACGCCAAGGAACTTCAAGCTCTCAACTATTTCCACTTCGCACCATTGATGCTGATTGGAGCAAATATTCCACCTTGCTTCCTGAAGTCGATAAGTAGCTCCTTCACCTTGCTGACATTGAAGGAGAGGTTATTGTCCTGACGCCATGTTGTTAAGTTCTCTGTCTCCTTCCAGTACCCCGTCTCATCATTGTTCACCATCCAGACCACCACTGGAGTGCCATCTGCAAACGTGTAAATGGAGTTAGAGCTGAATTTGGCTGCAATTGTGAGTGTAGTAGGGGACTGAGAATGCATCCCTGTGGGCCACCAGCATTGAGAATTATTGTGGAAGAGATGTCATCATCTATCTTTACTGATCGTGGTCTGTGGGTCAGAAAGGCAGTAGCAGAGGATGGAGCTGATCCCTAGGTCCAGGAGTTTGGAGATGAGCTTGGATAGGATTGTGGTGGTGAAGGCGGTGCTATAGTTGATAAACAGGAGCTTAATGTAGAAGTTGTCTAGGTGTTCCAGATATGAATGTAGATGCTTTCTATTGGTGCATCTTTAGAAGCTTCAGAAGCATCTTCACCACTGGAGATGACATCTGCTGTGGACCAGTTGCAACAGTAAGCAAACTGCAGTGGATCAAGGCTGGCTAGAAGGCTGGTGTTAATATGTGCCATCATTAAGGCATGCTGGGGTGGCGCCAGTAATGGCTGCCTCGCCAACAGTCTGTCTGCCCTTTCCTTCTTTGTGTTTCAATTGTATGTGTTAAATGTATGTTTTTAGTGTTCTTTAGCTTGTTTTAATGTGGGCGGTGGGGGTTGGGGGAACCTTTTTGTAATCTCTCACCTCGACGGAGATGTGATTCTTTCCCGTATTGTACCTCCGTCCGCCCTGTGGCCTAACATGGAGGAGTTGGCGGCCTTTGCTGGAGACCAATTTTGAGAGCTCGATTGCGGTCGTCTGTGGACTTACCATCGCGGAGCTCGCGATCCCTTTGCCAAGGTCGACCTCGGAGCTCCAACCGTGGGTGCTTGTGGACTTTTACATCACGGAGCTCGCGGTCTCTGGTCAGAGACCGACATCGGGAACTCCAAGCCGCAGGAGTTTCGACAGCCCCGACGCGGGAGTTTCGATCGCCTTGACGTAGGGGCTTCGACCGCCGACTATGGGAGCTTCGATTGCCCCGATGGATGGTTCGACTGCCCCGACTGTGGGAAAATAAAGAGGAAGAAGGTTGGATTTTTTGCCTTCCATCACAGTGAGGAATGTGGGGAATCCGCTGTGGTGGATGTTTATGTTAACTTTTATGTAGTTGTGTGTCTTGTTGCTTTTTTTTTCGTACGGCTGTATGGTAATTCACATATCACTGTTCCTTAATTGGTACATGTGACAATAACAGACCTTTGAAACCTTTGAAACCTTAATTTTCTTTGGCACCGGGATGATAGTGGTCTTTTTGAAGCTGTCGGAGACCTCAGAATGAGGTAATAAGAGGTTAAAGATGTTTGTAAACATCTCTGCCAGCTGATCCACATAGGGCCCGAGAAAGTGACGTGGGCCAGTTGATTTCCACGGATTCACCCTCATGAAGGCCGATCTTACATCTGCCTCAGTAACTGCTGGTACAGGCATCTAAACGGGCGGGGCAGGTAGCATTCCTCCAGTGATCCTGCGTTCAAAGCAGGCATTGAGTTCATTGGGGAAGGACTCATTGCTGCCAGCGATGCTGCATAAACAACTATAAAGATCTGGAGGAGGAATGTTTTTAAAAATATGCATCCACGGTAAGAGTTTGCAACCCTGTGAAATGGAAAGATGGTTGTTTGGATGAAAGATTGAAAGAAAGAAGCCAAGTTTAAAATGCTGAAAGATTCAAACCATAAGCTGTGTGAATACATCTGCTACTTTGTGAATGCTAATGTTGCTAAATCTTTTCATAGATAGGAGGCAGCTGGAGGGAAATTCATAATTGTCGGCCAATTGTAGAACAAATATATTTAAAAAAGATTTAAAGTTTTAATCTGTGGGGATAAACACGTTTAACATTATTATTTCATCTCAGGGTGAAAGCCTCACGTTATTGTAAATTTACAACTTTTCATGATTAAGGCATTTGGAAGGGCTGATAATGCCAGTTAGGGCTTAACCTCATGGGATGATTCATTGCCAATGGAAAGCTAAGCTCTCCTTAAAGTCTCTTGGGGAACAGATAAGGCTTGCCAACTTTACCCAGGATATACTGTATGAGTAGAATATGATCCTGATGAGGGTGATGAATAATGTAACACAGATATCCTACCCAATTTTAGAATGAGTAATATGGCCTATTAGTGTTTAGTGTTGATAGGTATTTGGGCATTTGATTTGTGGAGACAAAAAAAAACCTTTTCTGACCAATATTAATGTCAGGCGAATCATTTACTCACACAGAAGATCAAATTTTAGTTTAGTTTAGCTTAGTTTAGAGATACAGCGCAGAAACAGGCCCTTGGCCCACTGAGTCCGCACCGACCAGCGATCCTCGCACATTAACACTGTCCTACACTAGGGACAATTTTTATATTATACCAAGCCAATTAACCTACAAACCTGCACGTCTTTGGAGTGTGGGAGGAAACCGAAGTTCTCTGAGAAAACCCACGCAGGTCACGGGGAGAACGTACAAACTCCGTACAGACAGCACCCGTAGTCGGGATCGAACCAGGGTCTCTGGCGCTGCAAGCACTGTAAGGTAGCAACTCTATCGCTGCACCACCCCAATGCTGCCCTACATATAGTTATTTCCAGACATTGGACAGGAATATATTGTGGGTATATTTGAAGAAACAACAAACGTGGCTTGTCTCCAAAGTCTAAAGGCTAAAGTCTAAAAAATAAAAATTCATAGTGACCAAGACCATTATTGGAAAGATTGCAGAAGCCAAATCTCATGAATACTGTAGGAAAAAAACTGCAGATGCTGGTTTAAATCAAAGGTAGACACAAATGCTGGAGTAACTCAACGGGTGAGGCAGCAACTCGGGGGAGAAGGAATGGGTGACGTTTTGGGTCGAGACCCTTCTTCAGACTGATGTAAACAAGCCTGTGACATGAAAGCAGAAAATCCTGGAAAAACTCAGCATGCCCTGCCTCAGGATTTTCAATCTTAAAGTCAGTTGCTGTCCATGTGGATTTTGCACCTTCTCCCTGTGACCACAAGGCTTTCCTCTGTGTGTTCCAGTTTCCTTTCAATAGACAATAGACAATAGACAATAGGTGCAGGAGTAGGCCATTCAGCCCCTCGAGCCAGCACCACCATTCAATGTGATCATGGCTGATCATTCTCAATCAGTACCCCGTTCCTGCCTTCTCCCCATACCCCCTGACTCTGCTATCCTTAAGAGCTTTCACCTAAAGATGCGTGGGTTGGGAGATCAATTGGCCAATATAAATTGCCTCTAGTGTATTAGTGAGTGGAAGCATCTGGGGAGTTGATGAAAGTGTGGAGATAATAAAAAAACTGGGATTAATGTAGGACTAGTGTAAATGGATTCAAGCTTATTACCACATTGAGTCTCTTTATGACTCGATGAGGTCAGGCAACATCTATGAGAGAGTGAGAGAGAAAGAAAGAGACAGTTAAAATAGCAGGTCAAAGACCATCAGAACTGGGAAAGGGAAAAGCAAGATAGTGCAGAGACGGTGGGAGAGATATTTAGCACACATATTTACAGTATTGATCACATCTGGCACATTATCATGCTCCTGACCTCTTCATACTGACTCTTCAGTCACCGAATTCTGGCAAAGGGTGAATTGGTTGAAACATTAATCTTTTGTTCCTAATCAAACCACATGAAAATATTCAACTTTGCTATTTTTATTTCAGACTTGTACCTTCCGCAGTATTTTATTTTTCACCTTAACATCAAGATTGATGGATGAAGTTTGAGTTAGATAGTGGGGTGGGACTTACAATTATTTTATTACTTTGGAAGTGTGTTGCGATGTGCTCGGTGTGGCTAAATAGTTGAGTGTGTTTCGGCTGTGTGCCTTGAATGGCGTGCAGTGTTCCTTTCAGTCTTGTGCCAACACACATGGCAATTGTAACAGGGTATATAAATGTTAGTAGGAGTCCAAAACAGTAAATGTTATTATTCAGTGCGCGATGATAGTGCACAGCAGTAAGACATGAATGAATGATTCAATTGTTGGGGCTTGGGATTTGTTAATTTGTTCACTGACATTGACCAAATATTTTTAGCACTGCATCCATATTTTGGCCACTTCCTATGTGGCAATGAATATCTGTGGTCACCTCCCATCGCCAGCTCTTTTTGCCTTATCAAAACCTTCAGCACTCAGTACCACCCTCCTTCATAGAACATAGAAAAGTACAGAAGACACAAAAAGCTGGAGTAACTCAGGAGCTGAGGAGAGCATGGGAACAAGATCTTATCAGAGTTTAAAGTAAATGCAAGAACCTAGGCTCTGGCGTGCAAGTGGAAACACTGGAACGGTTGGGTTTAAACTGAGTATGGGAACTGGGGCTCTGGTGTATAGATGGGAATGTGGGAAACACTGCCCTGATATGTTCATAAGGTCATAAGTGATAGGAGTAGAATTAGGCCATTCGTCCCATCAAGTCTACTCCGCCATAAAATCATGACTGATCTAAGTCTCCCTACTCACCCCATTCTCCTGCCTTCACCCCTTAACCTCTGACACCCGTATAAACAAGAATTTATCCATCTCTGCCTTAAAAATACCCTCTGACTTGGCCTCCACTGTTCGTAGGAATGCTGGAACCGGAGCCCTGGTGTGTTGGAGAGAGTGCAAGAATGGGCTCCTTGATGTGCCAGAGGGAGCTCAGAAATCAACAATGGGTAAATTATTGCCGTTACACTGCATCTGAAAAGGCAGAGGGCGACTCAGTTTACCATTTCATCCAGAAAGCTGTCACTTTCAACAGAGTAGTGCTCTCTCAGCACTGCACTGGATTGTCGATTGAGGGTTGGTGTTTTGAGCATTTGTCAGGTCAGACTGCATTTTTTTTACCAAAAATAATTTGAATCAATTATTTACAAAAATGGCATATGCTGTAAAATATAAAACTGCATAAACAAACCCACCACCATAATAACAAATATTCTTAGATACTAAATAAACTATTATACAACCATATCACCATCCTTATTAAGGATGCATTCCAACTCCCGTGGTGCCCGGCAATCTATGAAATCCCCCAGGATGCCCATGGACAGAGTACGCGTAGTCCCTTTCTAGTACCCCCAGGTGTGGATATAACCCTGGAAAAGGGGCAGGCAGCTGGCTCGGGCAGAACCCTCTTCTGCCTGGCGCTGTGACTCTCAGATGGCCAGCTGGGCCCAGACTGCATCTTTATCAGCCTGTTGCATAGCAATAAGCAGTGGTCCAGTTCCCTGAGTTTGAGGATAGGTTTAGAGGGGAAGATGGTGTTGAATGCCAAGCTGCAGTCTATGATTTCCCGTAGATGGATCCCTCACCAACGTCTCCTCTGTGTCCCATAGTTCTGCTCTCTCTTCCCCTCCCCCTGGACGGAACAAGGATATAGTTCTCCTGGTCCTCACCTTTCACCCCACCAGCATCTGCATCCAGCACATCATTACCCAACATTTCCACCACCTCCAACATGATCCCAATCACATCTTTCCTTCTACCCCCCTTTCCGCCTTCTGCACAGACTACTCTCTCTGCAACTCCTTGGATCAGTCATCTCTCCCCACCCAACCCACCACTCCCCAGGTGCTTTCCCCTGCAAACCGCAGGAAATAAAACATTTGTCCCTGTACCTCCTCCCTCACATCCATCCAGGTCCTTCCTGGTGAGACAGAGGTTCACAAGCACCTCCTCAAACCTCACCTACTGCATCTAGCATTCACGACGTGGCCTCCTTTACATTGGTGAGATCGAGCGTAAACTCGGCGATTGTTTCGCCGAACACTTGCGTTCTGTCTGCCAAGTCCTACTGGATCTCCTGGTTACTAACCATTTTAACTCCCCTTCCATTCCCATACTGATCTTCCTGTCCTGGGACTCCTCTATTGCTAGTGATGCCACACGCAAACTGGAGGAACAGCACCTCATTATCCGCTTGGGTAGCTTACAACCCAATGGTATGAAAATTAAATTCTACAATTTTACGTAGCTAGCACACAAATCTCCTCTCCCCCCCACCATTCTTCCCTGTACTCCACCTGGATGTGCACCCATTTCTACCCTCCACCTATATACCTTCCTCTGTCTTTACAATTCACATATTTTCTATCCTTATCGCACATCTTTTGTCTTTTCAACTCGTGCTTTTGTCCAACCATCTATCAACCCCCCCCCATGTGTATCCACCTATCACTTGCCAGGGTTTGTCCTGCCTCTCCCCTCTTCCACCTCTTTCCCCACCCCACCCCCCACCCCCCACCTCTCACCACTATCAGTCTGAAGAAGGGTCCCGACCCAAAAGGTCAATTGTCTATGTTCTCCAGAGATGCTGCCTGACCCGCTCAGTTACTCCAGCACTTTGTCTCTTTTTTTGTAAACCAGCATTAGCAGTTGGTGGGGGTGGGGGAGTCTAAAACTAGAGGGCATAGATTTAAGGAGAAAGCATAAAGAATTAAAGGGGACCAGACGGGTCATCTTTTTCTACACAGTGGGAGGTGGTCATGTGGAATGTGCAGCCAATAGAAGTTTTAGAGGTGAGTACAATCACCCATTTAAAAGATTTAGGTAAGTACACGGTTAGAAAGTTGGCCCAAAGGGCCTGTTTCCATGCTCTATAACTCTGACTCCATGAGACAGCGTTCCCAACATTGTCACACACCAGACATTAGTGTGCTGAACTTTGCAAAGATAACTTTGCGGGCGGCACAGTGGCACAGCGGTAGAGTTGCTACCTTACAGTGCAAGAGACTAAGGTTCGATCCTGACTACGGGTGTTGTCTGTACGGAATTAGTACATTCTCCCTGTAACTGTATGGGTTTTCCCTGGGTGCTCCGGTTTCTTCCCACACTCCAAAGATGTACAGGCTTATAGGCTGATTGTCGTCTGTAAATTGTAAATCGTCCCTGGTGTTTAGGACAGTGCTAATGTACGTGGTGATCACCGGTCGGCGCAGACTCGGTGGGCCAAAGGGCCTATTTCCACGCTGTATCTCTGAAGTCTAAAGTGGATGGGAAGCACGCTGAATCCTGAGCCTTGGTTGACACCAGGTGATTTCTCTAATGTTATCCTTGCATTTTGGTATTATATGGTGCAATGGAGAGGGTTACTTGGCTATTTATGACGATTGATATCATTCCCCGGAAGAGCATCGTTAACCAGAAGTACTTTTGCAAATTCCAGCATCTTCATGTGCAATGTTAGTGATGCTAGCCTTTTAATAGACTTAGTTTTTTAACCCAGATGTAATTGATAAGTTAAATTCCCCAGATGTCATGGAGAGGTTCGAACATTTTGTTTGGACCATTAGTCTCTGTGTTACCGGTGGGCAACATAGATACTGTGCTCTCAATCCATTCACAAACCCATAATTCCCATGGGTCAATAACTCAAGAGGGGCGGCACGGCGGCGCAGCGGTAGAGTTGCTGCCTTACAGCGCTTGCAGGGCCAGAGACCCAGGTTTGATCCTGATTATGGGTGCTGACTGTACGGAGTTTGTACGTTCTCCCCGTGACCGCATGGGTTTTCTCCGAGATCTTCGGTTTCCTCCCACACTCCAAAGACGTGCAGGTATATAGGTTAATTGACTGGGTAAATGTAAAAATTGTCCCTAGTGTGTAGGATAGTGTTAATGTGCGGGGATCGCTGGGTGGCGCGGACTTGGTGGACGCACAGGTTTGTAGGGTATTCGGCTTGGTAAATGTAAAAATTGTCCCCAGTGTTTTAGATTTATTATTAAAAAAAATTAAAAAAAGATTTATTTTAGAAATACAGTGCGGAAACAGGCCCTTTGACCCGCCGGGTCTGCGCCGCCCAGCGATCCCCGTACATTAACACTACCCTACACACACTAGGGACAATTTTTTAAAACATATTACCCAGTCAATTAACCTACATACCTGTACGTCTTTGGAGTGTGGGAGGAAACCGAAGATCTCGGAGAAAACCCACGCAGGTCACGGGGAGAACGTACAAACTCCGTACAGACGGCGCTCGTAGTCAGGAGTCTCCGGCGCTGCATTCGCTGTAAGACAACAACTCTACCACTGCGCCACCGTGCCGCAGTGTGTGTGGGGATCGCTGGCCGGCACGGACCCTGTGGGCCGAACGGCCTGTTTCCGCACTGTATCTCTAAACTAAACTAAACTGACCCTCATACTGAAGGGGGTGTTGAAATGAACGTGATGCTGAATGAGAAGGGCAATTATTTTTGCTGCTCTACCACATCGCTCCATAGACCAGCAATGCAGTGTACCTGAATTACGTGGACAGAGCTTTGAGGTCTCAACCATCCTAGTACCACCATACTGTGCATGACTCGAATGATGGTTTACTGTTATCAATTTGAAAATAGTTCAAATATTTGAAAATAGGTTCCTGCTGGCATTGCCAAACAATTATGATTTACGTGGTAAATGACACTGTGATTGGAATCCTTCCAAGTAATTAGTGAGTACTACAGATAGCTGAAGTGTAAGAAAATAACTGCAGATGCTGGTACAAATCGAAGGTATTTATTCACAAAATGCTGGAGTAACTCAGGTGGTCAGGCAGCATCTCAGGAGAGAAGGAATGGGTGACGTTTCGGGTCGAGACCCTTCTTCAGCCAGATAGCTGAATGTTTCCTACAGAGCAATCTATCCACTGTCTCAATGGAACTTGGCACCATATCTGAGGATGGGCTGGCCATGGAGAGGGTCCAGAGGAGGTTTACAAAAATGATCCCAGGAAGGAGGTTAATAAATGATGAGTGTTTGACGGCACTGGGCCTATATTTGATGGAGTTTAGAAGAATGAGGGGGGGGGACCTCATTGAAACGTACTGAATAGTGAAAGGCTTGGATAGAATGGATGTGGAGAGAATGTTTCCACTAGTGTGAGAGTCTAGGACTAGAGGTCATAGCTTCAGAATTAAAGGACATCCTTTTAAGAAAGAGATGAGGAGGAATTTCTTTAGTCAGCGGGTGGTGAATCTGTGGAATTCTTTACCACGGAAGGCTGCGGAGGCTGTCAGTGGATGTATTTAAGGCAGAGATAGATTCTTGATTAGTACGGGTGTCAGAGGTTATGGGGAGAAGGCAGGCGAATGGGGTTAGGAGGGAGATAGATCATTGAACGGCAGAGTAGACCTAATGGGCTGAATAGGATCAATGATCTTGTGAACTGGATTCCCCACATTGATTGTTTGCTGTAGTGAATACGTGCATAATTATGTACAATCCGTAATCAGAAGGGACACAGGACACCCCAGGCCCAGCCTGACATCCCATCAGAGAGACCTTGTTAAAAACTATGGTGGCCTTGTGTCAATGAGGGAATCTACATGTGAAATAACCCTTTTTCCAAGTCTGGTGGAGAGGAAGGCTAAAAGGAATAATTTGCACCAAATCTCGAATACTCCAACGTTTCAAGTGTTTCAATTCCCTGTCACTATTATGCACAATTTAAAAATATGGGTATAATGATAGATAATAGATATAAAAAGAAAACAGGGTATTTCCTGAACTGAAGAAAGTGAACTATTTTATGACTTTTGAAAAAGTGAAATCTACAAATCCCCTTGAAGGTCATAATAGTAGAATGAGGCCATTCAGCCCATCACGTCTACTCCACCATTCAATCATGGCTGATCTATCTCTCCTTTCTAACCCCATCCTCCTGCCTTCTCCCCATAACCTCAGACACCTGAAGAGGGAATTATAGGCCCACCACTGATTATCCAGCACCCTTAGTTCCAGAGCCTGTCTGGTTTGTGCGTTTCACTGGACCAACATAGGTCACGGCCTCCGGTAGCAGTTGAATGGCACTGGAACAGTCCGTCTTGGCTGCTGAGGGGCTGAGATACCGGCCCATAGCGTTGGCCAAGGAAGTCAGCTATGGGAATGGAAATGCCTGCTCCAGCCGGGGCCAGAGTTCAAGAGCCCCGGCCGCAGGGGGCAAATTCGACCCACCGATCAGCTGCGGAAGACCCGATGAGGTCAAGATCAGCTGCCTCACCCAGCCATAGAGTCATACAGTATGGAAATAGGCCCTTCGGCCCAACTTGCCCACCTGCCCGCATTTGGTTCATATCCCTCCAACCCTGTCCTATCCATGTACCTGTCTAACTGTTTCTTAAATGTTGGGATAGTCCCAGCCTCAACTACCTCCTATTGCCATAGAGGGAGTACAGAGAAGGTTCACCAGATTGATTCCTGGGATGGCAGGACTTTCATATGAAGAAAGACTGGATAGATTCGGCTTGTACTCGCTGGAATTTAGAAGATTGAGGGGGGATCTTATAGAAACTTACAAAATTCTTAAGGGGTTGGACAGGCTAGATGCAGGAAGATTGTTCCCGATGTTGGGGAAGTCCAGAACAAGGGGTCACAGTTTAAGGATAAGGGGGAAGTCTTTTAGGACCGAGATGAGAACGTTTTTTTTCACACAGAGTGGTGAATCTGTGGAATTCTCTGCCACAGAAGGTAGTTGAGGCCAGTTCATTGGCTATATTTAAGAGGGAGTTAGATGTGGCCCTTGTGGCTAAAGGGATCAGGGGGTATGGAGAGAAGGCAGGTACGGGATACTGAGTTGGATGATCAGCCATGATCATATTGAATAGCGGTGCAGGCTCGAAGGGCCGAATGGCCTACTCCTGCACCTATTTTCTGTTTCTATGTTTCTATGATCCATACACCCACCACCCTTTGTGTGAAAAAGCTACCCCTCAGATTCCTATTAGACAGCTTAATCAAATATTTTTAGGGGGTCTTCCAGGGGGGGATTTCAAGTGCACTTGTAATTCTGTGCGGGTTAAAGGAGGTGCCGGACCACCAGTTGCAGGAAAATCAGTGGTGGTCCTACACCACCTCCAGCAGCTCATTCAGATTTCTAGTCTCCTGGCCTAACTTTGCAACAATCCGGACGAAATGAGACAAGGGAATTCACTGCTCCTTTGTTGTGTAACTGTAAGTGATTCACTGCTCCTTTGTTGTGTAAAAGCATCATACCAAGATATATAGAACAAATGAGAAAATGTATTTATTGACACATACAACAATCAGACTTTATACAGAAACATGTAGAAGCCATTTGCTTGAAAGTTAGCTTTACATCATAATTCAATGTCAAAATAGGGAAACAAAATGACATTATTTACAGTCAAATGCAAGTTTATTTATTAGTTGCCATTGTTGGATTTTCTTCTGGTATGCAAGTTAGTGCAGCCCTTTTCTCTATAATTCAGTGCGGTTTATGGATCAAAACTCCTGTTGTATTTATTATAAATATATATAACAGCAGTAACCATTGACAAGTGCTACCAAATTCATGGACATATCCGATTTTAGTGTTTCCCATTTCATAAAGACCAACAGGGTGAATGTTTACACACATTAAACATCCTTCATGGGGTATCCTGTTTTATACACTGTGCCAACCTTTACTAATCAAAAAATGATCAGGGTTTGTTTCCAAAATGTAAAAATATTACTAGTTTTAATCTGAGAATCAATAATCAATCCACTTCAACGGCACGATTTTAAGAGAACACGCATTACAATGGCAACATAGTTACAAATAAAGGCGTTAAACATATAGGTGGGGGAAAATGTGAATCAATAGGGAAAACTGCTGCCTGTAATTCGTGAATATCAGCCCTCCCAGTAATCACTCTAATTTTCTGATGCGTGCTAGGAACCGTGGATTTCACAGCAGTATCCTCATTCTTGGATAAACTAACAATGCTTTCAAGAAATGCTTGTCAGATGCAGAGCATTGCAATCCTCCAGTAACTAAACTTTACCTTATCCTTACTTTTTGAGCATTTCAAATAAGGAAACCTCTGGGTTTGTTTACTGCAAGGTAAAGACTATGGAAATTCGTCAGGAACTAACTTTGCAGGCACCCGATTCACATGTTAATAAGTAACTAAGTAAAATATTCTTTCTAATCTTGCAAACTGAAGTCTAGAAACTTTGTTGGCTAGTGTTGGAGAGCTTGCTTGGATGAATGGAGAGTATTTATGCAGAAAATAGAGAAGATTACACAGTAGACAACATAGATTATACATCGTATGAAATCAATAAGCTTAATGGCTCGTTCATATCAATATTATGTTTCATCAAGCCCAAAATGATCCCAGTTTCTCCATTACCTCAGACATTCATATTTTGTATCCCTGTGACCTCTCTATCTTGGGATATGTTATAGGAGTTACAATAAATCCAAGATGTCATTGGTCCAAGTTTAACTTTAAAAATACAAATGCTGTTTAAAAATCACCATTTATTAAAAAAAATAATCAAAATGTCTGACAAATTTAATGGGAAACTGGATTTTTGTTCCTTCAGAATAATACATTCTTTGCATCGAATACCACCAGTTCCTCTTTACAACTTGGTACCGAGGTTTGCCCAGAAATTCAACCTCAGCCAGAAGCATGACATGTGTTGGCTAGTACGTGCAGGGAGATGAGATTAGTTTAACTTTGCATCATGTTATGGCACGAACATTGTGGGCCAAAGGCCCTGTTCCTGTGCTGTATTGTTCTGTTCTAGGTGCTATCTAGTAACAGTCACGTGGCTTTCTCCATTCTGAAATTCCATCAAAAGCAATCAATGGCACCAAATTTTGGAAACAGAAACCCCAACTTCCACATTTTTGGTGGTGCAACATTTTGCGGATAATTTCGAGAGTAATTTTTGGAAGAGATTTCCCATATTCAATAAAAAAGTTTGACTGCTGCTGTGATTTGTTCAAACAGAATCGAGAAGCTCGTCTTTAATCACAAATTTTTAGAGTTTTAATTCTTATTTATGTAGTTAGGAGATGCTCAACAAAAAGCAAATTGAATTCACTGTGCTTTGCAGATCTCATTTGCATGAACATATTAACACATGTGAATTATCTCATTCACTGAAATGCTAGAAATACAAATCATATCTCTATATATGACTGAATATCAAAAGGCTGAATAGAGAAGAATCACGATACAGCTGGAAACAATTAGCGTAGTACACACCATATAGAGCAAATTTAATCAATTAAAAGTTGATTAAAACGAACAAGAATAAACGGGTAGGCCATTTAGGACTGAGATGAGGAAAAACTTTTTCACCCAGAGAGTTGTGAATCTGTGGAATTCTCTGCCACTGAAGGCAGTGGAGGCCAATTCACTGAATGATATCAAGAGAGAGTTGGATATAGCTCTTGGGGCTAATGGAATCAAGGGATATGGGGAGAAAGCAGGAATGGGTGCTGATTTTGGATGATCAGCCATGAATAGTGGTGCCGGCTCGAAGGGCCAAATGGCCTATTCCTGCATCTATTATCTATGTTTCTATATTCAGGATATAGGAAGATCACAGCAGCATTGTGGTGTGGTATTGTGGTAGGACAGCAGCTCAGCTAATAGAGCTGCTTCTCATACCTCCAATCAGCCAGGTTCAATCTTGACCTCCGGTACTGTCTGTTTGGAGTTTGCACCTTCTCACTGTGATCGCATAGGTTTCCCGCGAATGCTCCAGTTACCTCCCACACTCCCAAAAATACACGGATTGGTAGATTAACTGTCCACTGTAAATTGCCCTAATGTGTAGTAGATGTGTGGTAGTATCTGGAGATGTTCAGTCTGTGGTCAGAATACATTGGTTTTGGGGAAAATTAAAATGAATGCTTGATGGTTGGCACATGGTGGACTGAAGGGCCTGCTTTCATGCTGCATCTCACTATAACTCTATATACCTGTGCATTCAATAACTACGATGCACACTATCATTAATAGAGTCACATTTAATGGATTATTTATATTTGCCTTTTAATTAATGCATAAAATAATATATAGGGAGTTGTGATTGCAGCCCAATCCATCATGCAAGCCAGCCTCCCCCCAACCCTCCCCCTCACCTCCATCTATACTACATGCTCTCTTGGGAAAGCAGTCAATATAATCAAAGACCACTTATACCCAATCATTCCCCATAATGGGTACAGGATACAAAAGCTTAAAGCGTGAACCAACAGGTTCAAGAACAGCTTCTTCCCAGCTGATAACAGACTCTTGAACTGATCTCTCATACGCCAAGAATGCATTCCCAATCTTCCAATCTACGTCATTAAACATTTTTTAATTTGGCTGTATCTGTAGCTATAATGCTACATTCTGCACTCTCTTTTCTCTTTTACCCTACCAGATGCCTGGACAGCAGACAAAATAAAGTTTTACACTGTACACGTGATGATAATAAACCAACACCAATATATTGGTTAATGAAATCCAAATGATTTTTCTTTTATGAATGACTGCTACAATACTGTGTACTGCTGAGGCGAACAATAAAATGGCAACTCTATAACCATATTCGCTTTTATAACTCACATTTTATACCTGTTATCTGTTGACTATATTTTTGCTACCATTTCCCCATGAATGTAAGTTGCATTTCCCAAAACACAAATATTCATTCCATTGCTGTAAATTGATATGGTATCTGTTTGCAGCAACTCCACAGGTTCAATAGATTCAGCCAATGCTGCACTGATTTTTGTTGCCTCAGGAAATCAGTGAGAATGCTCAATAAAACAGTATAAACATCGAAGTCCAGCAGCTGAAATCTCACTGGTAATGCATAATGTTAATCAATCGTTATTGTGATTTGTTACACATAGACCCGATATCTGCACGAAACCGACTATGAACAAAAATACAATTTCACCAAGAAACAGAATGCATCGTAGTCAAGTTTAACAACAAGCATCTATATTGCCCATGATTAGACCAACATGGAGCATGTGTCCATTATAAACAGCAGGCATGCTGCCCAATAATAAACTTAAGCAAATAATTTTTGAAATTAAATGTTAGACATATATGGTTGCACAACTTTATTGAGAAGTTCTACTCTTTTGTCGTCATATTTGCCTTTGTTGAGGTATATCTCCTAATATTTGACCCCCCCTACACACACACACACACACACACACACACACACACACACACACACAGCAAATAAAAATAGAAGTGATGCCGAAATCCATCTGCCAATTCAAATGTAGAGGGCTTTGCATGATTAGTTAATTAAAATGAAAACAACTTTAAATTAGGACACAAGGAACTGCAGATGCTAGTTACACAAAAAAAAAATACATACAGTGCTGGAGTAACTCAGTGGATCAGGCAGCATCCATGGAAGACATGGATAGGTAACGTTTCAGGTTGGGACCCTTCTCCAGAGATATATTTTGGGAGAATGGGAGATCCGATTGTTTACATAGATCATTTAAAGACAGAGATTTGAGAAGGACAAA
The DNA here is from genome assembly GCF_053455715.1 of Rhinoraja longicauda. NCBI lineage: Eukaryota > Metazoa > Chordata > Chondrichthyes > Rajiformes > Arhynchobatidae > Rhinoraja > Rhinoraja longicauda. Next base: position 126,126,431 of record NC_135953.1, read on the forward strand.
CAAATCCTGAGATAGGGAAATGAAAACACCAGTGAACTCAACTCAAAGCTTATTTTTCTCCGTTGCTATTTATAATCTTATTTTCCATGCTCAAATTCATCAAATCCAATTCGTAAGCAATTAAATGACAAAGGGGAGAATGAGCACAACTGATTTTGAGCTGTAACTTGAGCATTGCAAAAAAATCGTTAAATTGCTGTTGTTTATAAAACAAAATGCCAGCATTGTCCCATTTGTTTGAATCAAGTACAATTTTTCAATTGTCACGAAGGATTTGCTTGCATCCATTAATAAATAGGTTTTCATTTGTTCTTTCAGTATGTCCACTTTACTCTGTGCTAAAATACTACTGTTAGCTTTGGCTCTTCGGTTTATTTAGAGTGCAGGTTTTAAAGGTTATGTTGAAATGTTACATGAATGAAATAACACTGCAAGTGGATTCTTGTAGGAAGCCATCATTTTTTGTTTTCCTGCAGTTTAGCTGTCTATAACAAGATATTTTCAAAATATTACTTGCTATGAAATAATTACTTATTAATGATGTGCATTTTGTCCTTGGTTGAATAAACCAAAGGATTCTTGTAGGAAGCCATCATTTTTTGTTTTCCTGCAGTTTAGCTGTCTATAACAAGATATTTTCAAAATATTACTTGCTATGAAATAATTGCTTATTAATGATGTGCATTTTGTCCTTGGTTGAATAAACCAAAGTATTTGTTATCATCAGTGAAGTAGCTACGCTCAGTATCCCACAATTCTTCAAGAATTGCAATGTTAACACATCATGTTTATCATAAACAAATAAAGAGAGAACTGCAAGGGGAGATCTGGAGATGGCTGTGGAGAAGCAATGGATGAAGGTCATTTTATAATTTCAATGTCATACTAAAAGTATAGTTGGTATTTTGTTCATCGTATGTCTTTAACGATACATACTTTTTAGTTGCCAACTTAAAAATGGAAAATACCTTCCCTTTGAGGGACACTATATTGTATGGAATGGATAAAATAATACTTGTCTGACTCTGTGGCCTTAGTTTATAATCCCTGTGCAAGGTGTTTGTCCAGGGGCGGGACAGTGGTGCCTCTATAAAAACCTCGCGGGAACCGCTCCAGTACAACGAGCGAGCGGGCCGGTCGGACTTTGGAGTTTGAATAATGGTGCCAAAAAGATGTAATACATGCAAAATTAATTTCACTGTGCAGTTGCATATGGAACAAATAAAGCTCCATTGAAGCGCTAAACTATTGGTGGTGGGAGGGAGGGAGGAATAGCAACAACTTAGTGAGAAGTGATGGAGAAACATTCACATAATTACCAATGGATCCTGCATATGCATTGTAGTGTCAATATTGTATTGTTATCTTTTTCAAAATGTAATCTAAAATGTTAAAGTTAAATTCCGAAAGACAAAAAATAGAATTTTAAATAAACATTGAACAGTCTAGGACAGGAAGTGCCTTTTCAGCCCACAATGTCTGTGCCATTGTGCCAAATTAAACTAATCTCCTCCACCTATATCCTCCATTCTCTGCATATCCATGTACACCTCTAAAAGCCTCTTACACGCCACTTTCATATTTGCTTCTATCACCACTCCTGGCAGCTCGTCCTTGGCACCCACCATACTCTGCATTAGAAAGATCTAACCCACACATCTCGTTCACACTTTACCCCTCTGACATTAGAGCTATGCTCTCTAGTCTTTGACATTTCCATCCTGTGTTATCTACTCCATGCCATAATTTTACGTACTTCTATCAGGCTTCATCTCAACCGCCAGATAAAATAATGTGTTTAACCAATCTTTCATTATGGCTCATATCCTCTAATCCAGGCAGCATTCTGGTAAACCTGGTGCATTCACCCTCTCAGAAGCCTCCATATCCTTCCTGTAATGCAGCAACCAAATCGGCACACAATATTTCAAAGGGGTAAGATCAAAGTTTTACAGAGTTGCAACATGACTACCTGACTCTTGCACAATGCCCCAACTGATGAAGTGCCCCTTTTAGGGAGCTACAGAATTGGACTACAAGATCCCTTTGTACATCAATGCTGTTAAGGGTCGTGGCATTAACTGTATACTTCCCCCTTACATTCAATCTCCCAAAGGCAACACATCACACTTGCTCGAATTAAACTCCATCTACCAATTCTCCACCCATATTTGTAACTGAACAATATCCTGCTGTATCCTTTGATGTCGTCTGCAAACTTACTAACCAACCCATCTACATTTAAGTTCAAGTGGTATATAATAAACATCAGAAGCCCCAGAACTGACCCATGTAGAACACCACAGGTTACACACTACAGCCACCATAACACTGATCCATCACTGTTTTCCATGGGTAAGTCGGTTCTGAATCCCAACTACCAAGACACCATGGATAACATGCATCTTAATCTTCTTCAAGTCCCCCGTGGTAGGCTGATCCAGAGTTATCAAATACCTCACTAAAATCCAGGCAGACATCCACCACCCTACCTTCATCAATCATCTTCATCACCCCCTCAAAAAACTTATTCAAGTTAGGAAGACATGACTAAACACGAGCAAATCCTATCCCAAAGAACTCTCTCCTATATCTCTAAATCTGAAATGACCTTCACAGGTCTTTAATTTCTTGGATTATCTCTGCTCTCCTTCTTAAACACAGGAACAACGGCTACTCTCAGGCACAGGGGATTTATCCACCTTAACGTTTTTCAGGACACCTAACATCACCTCCTTCTTGATCGCAAACTGTCCTGGCTTATTAGCCCACACGGATCTCACTACATTTCCTTCTCCTTGATGAACACACATGAAATCATTCATTTACATCCCCTGACTCCAAACATAAATTCTCTCCTTTACCTTTGAGTGATACTACCTTCTCCCTAGTTACCCTTGTGATTTTGATGTACATAAAGAGCCTTGGGATATTCTTTCATCTAATTTGCCAATGCCATTTCAGAGCCCCTTTTGGGCCTTCCAATTCCCTGTTTGAATTCCTTCTTGCTTTATGTTCTTCAAAGGCCTGGTCCAATCTGACATTCCTGAACCATGCATGTGCTTCCTTTCTTTCTTTTTGACCAAATGTACAACCCCTCTGGTTATCCAAGATTCCCTTACATTACCATCCTTATCCTTTCACCTTACTGGAACGTGCCGGACCTGAAGGCTGATCAGCCATTCGTTACGTGACTTCCATATGTCTTGAAATCCATCTTGAATCTCTTGAATCTGATGTGGACTTACCCAATGACACTGCTCACAATTTACTCTCCCTAACTCCTTAATTAACTCCCTAATTCAGCACTGCCTCCTTCCCCAATGTCTAGACTTATCTGCATTCAGAACAATCTTAAAACATGCAGAGTTGTGATCACTGTTCCCAAATTGCTCTTCCACTGAAAAACAAGTCATCTGGCCAGGGTCATTTCCCAATACAAGGTCCATTATAGAATCTCCTTGTTTGGACTATTCATTTATTTTTCAGCACACCCTCTTGGATAAACATAGCAAATTCCGTGCGTCTGAGCCACTTGCATTGAGTAAATCCCAGTCAATATTGGCTGTTAAAGTCGCCCACAAGATCCCTATTCCTTTTGCATTTTTCCACAATCTGTCTACATATCTGTTCCTCCATCTCCCGCTAGCTATTGGGAGGCCTATAGTATAATCCCATCAGATAAATTGCAGCTTTCCTATTTTTGAACTCTACCCATATTTCATCAGTGGATGAACCCTCCAATATGTTTCACCAAGTGCCTCTGCGACATTTTTTCTTGATTACTAATGCAACTCCTTCACCTCTTTTGCCTCTACCGCTATCACATCTAAAACATGGAAACCCTGGATGATAAGCTGCCAATACTGTTCCTCTCTCGCAACCAAGTCTCCATAATGCTCATAACATCATACTTCCATGCACTGAGCCAGGCTCTTAAGTTCAACCTCTGTACCCATGACAGCTCCTTGCACTGAAATAAACACACTTTAGTCCAACAGTTTCACCATGTTCGTTAATCTCTCCCTGCCTGTCCTTCCTTTGAGACCTACAGATCCTAACCGCTACCTTCCCATCAATCCTCCTTTTAGAACATCATTCTGAAAATATTAGACTAGAAGCTAACCCAGAAACACATCACCCTGAAATACCAGCTATTTTTTTATTAACGCTTCCTTTTTTTAAACTTATTTTTTTCACCCAACTATTCTTATGACTTAATGTTTTAATTTCTTTCAATGATATTTGAACTGACTCCTAGAGTTATTGCTTATTAGCTGGAAATAGTTTGACGTAATATTGTAGATTTAATTCATGACTTGTGGTGAATGCACATTGGCTGAACCTGTATTGTTATCACCAAGGCCTGGAATTTATCAATGGATGCAGCGATCAGCCATGATCACAATGAATGGCGGTGCTGGCTCGAAAGGCCGAATGGCCTCCTCCTGCGCCTATTTTCTATGTTTCTATGTAACCTGTAAGTTGAACCAGAAGGTGCCTTTTCTGCCACTAACCTGTTAACTTATCTGCTAAATTTTCTATTCTATGACAAGCAGGGAGGGGAGGGGGGTTGGAGAAACAGGGACAGGTTGTGAATAAATGTAAATTATCAAACACAAGGCCATACTTGCGTTTCACGTTTAAACATTAATGCATTCAATCAACATTCATGCAAGTTTAAGAACCTGAAATTGGAGAAGCATCGCATAAAGTATAAAACTGCACTAAAATGAAACTATGTCTCATTGCAATTCGATTTTTTGTTTGAAAATCAAGTCAAGAAATTGCAAACATGACCAGAAATAATAATCCATTCCCATTGTGCACAAATGAAGAGACCTGAGCAATCACAATTGATGGAAATCCATTAGAGGTTCTGCAAGCAGCATGGGGCAAGTTTTAAAGATGACTGTATTTGGCAAAGTGATCAATCGCCTACTGTGAAAGCCTGAAGAAATATGGACACCTTGTACACAAGTGCATAATTTGTGTCAAACGTTTAGATTTTATAAGCCACATAGTTGGTTTGTACCCAGGTTTGTGCAGTGCCAAAGTGCAAATGTGGAGGAAATTCAAGGCACTCGTGTAGTTTGTGGAGATCAATAAGTAATAATTGGCAGAGAAGAATTCTTGGTAATTTTCCATTATTAATCCAAGAGGGCTAAATGGCAAAAGTTGCTATCTGCATAGGAATTGTTCTTATATGCATGTTCCATAACCTAAAAATCTGACTTAATCATCCAAAAAATCATTTATTTATTTTAGAAGTGCATCTACAGAAATGTTCCAAAATAATTGGCAACAACCTTTTTTCGGTGTACAGGTTAAAAGTATCTTTCTCCTGATATAGATGATTATTTTAAAATCTTTGATCTGTAATGATGCAACATATTCATTACGAGTACAGTTTATGTTTTAGTAACCTTGAAGGGATATTTAATTAGCTTGTTAATTAAAAGACTCAAACTACTAAACACCCTTTTTAAAATATTTATTGTTCGTTTCAGCATCAGCAGTTCACATATTGTAATTTAGGAAACAGGTTTCTAGTTGAGAGGATGCTTGTTCAGTGTTTGAACACACTTGGTTTATTAAGGATACACAATAATTTGTGTCCTCCATGGAGCAAGTTACACGTTTTAGCTCTGTTTAATTCCCACCTTCCAAAACCATTATAGCATTAAAGAGGAAAGTGGTTCTTTTTTCCCCCTCAAAGAAACTCGTGTTTAAGAATGAGCTTCTTAATCTGACAACGCTGTGACATGGCAAAATATTTTAAGTCATCATCTCTTATTGTTAGCAGGTTAAAGGTTAAATAATGTTCATCAAAGCTGCTGTGCTTTAGAATTTATTTACATTTAATCATTTATCAATAAGACCACAGTATCAAAAAATACAAGTAAAAATATCTGTAAAAGTATCCCATAACATGTTTATATAAATATTTTTGTAGAACCCAAATTCTGCTGTGTGCATATGACACCCCCTAACCACTTTTGTTAATTACAACTGTTCAAACTGCTTAACTTAGCTTGTGCTAACACAAATAACCATTGTTCTTTAATTTCAGAAGTGTTTAGCAAGAATGAAGAAAAAATGGAATATCATTGAAACAATACAGAGATCAATCTGAAAGGAGAAAGGAGTTTCTGAAACAGTTGGAAAGAGAGCCACCCAACTAAATTAGTTAGGCAGAGGTTGAATACACATCTAATCCTGGAGTGGTTAGAGATAGAATCAATGTGCACAAAGATTTTTTAAGTGACTTAAATGTCTAAGAACCATTAGAAACTAAAATTCAAGGAAAGATGCCTTAAACCTCACCATAGGCCAAGTGACAACTGGTTGGTGAATGTTGCAGATTTACACATTCGGCATTGGCAATTACAGAGTGCAATGAAACTGCACTGTGCAATATTAATACTTTAGCACAACTAATGTGACTAAAGTAACACCTCTGAATGCACTTACATGAAGATTCTCTTTCCCTTATTTTTAGTCCTTTGTCAACAACATACAAGGTTAACACATTAAAAGAGACAGGAATTTCATACAAATATTCTGCAGTTTGCCAATATTAAATAGCCTAATGTTAATCTTCAGGATTGAAATCTATGTGAAAAATTACATTGCAGCAGACAGAAATGTTTTAACCCTGCAGATATATTCGATCACCTCTAAAATGCAATATCTATTTGTCCTTGGTTAAACCCCCATTTCTCTTCTGCAGAATAACTTTACAGTTCAAATAGTAGTTATCGAGGCCGTATGATTGTGTAACCAAACACCCTTGAAAAATACACATTTTTTGAAAGTGGGTATTTCTAAAGGCAGAATATTACATTTTAAATCGGCTGGGTCACTATGGTCTAGAAATTGCTAGCAATTTTCAGTGCAGACCCATTTGCTTTGATTAACACATTAAATTACGATTTTAAAATCATTAATCTTTTCTTGAAGCTTTTGGTTCTAGCTGGCCTTCAGAAAACCTTCCGATTCAAGATTAATTGAGTTAACCCTTTAAGCTGGTTTTATACCTCAGTTGACAGTTTCTTAAAAAAATTCAGATTGCAAAGCACCAATATTGAAACATGACAGTTCATTGTGCAGCCTATCACATTACATGACCCTCTAAAGGAATGCCTTCTGCACTATGTTATTTCAATCATTTGAAACTTCTAAGAGTGATCTCAACGAGGTATCGCAAGCTCAAATGGATTAAACCAACCCAACACGTACAGGCTGTCATTTTGAAGCACTCGACAACAAGTCACCGTGCCACATGACTAATCCCCTGAGCTGTAACCTTTAGCCATTCAGATCTAGTTGGCCTTCAGTGCTTTCCCGGTGCTGCTGCTCAGGTAAGCTCCGTGAAAAAACTGGCAAAACAGCACAAAGTAACTGAGGTACATGAGGGAAGACCAGACAATGTTGTGCATATGGGAAGGGCACTGGCCCGTCTGCATCCACTCATACACCAAATAGTTAACCACGCAGCCCAGGATCATCTGGGTGATTTGCGTCATGGTGATGAACATGGCAAACTTGCGCGAGACTCGGAAGCCAGCAGCTCGCAAAGCGTAGTACGAGTACATGACAGCGTGCACGCCATAGTTCATGGTCATAAACCACCCTCCTCCAGCCACCATGTCTTTGTAAGAGTACCAGGAGTACAGCAGGACTGTGATGTGATGGTACCAGTGCAGGAAGATCAGCTTCTGTTTCCGTAATATAATGAAAATTGTGTCTCCTAAAACAAGAAAGAGAAACACATTGGTAAAACATGTAGCCGATTTCATTGTGTAAAGATTGATAGTGTTTTATAAAATTTCTTGGTTACATTGGTTCCAAGGAGATAAAAGCTTCTTTCAGGCAAAATTCTCTAAACTTCTCCATTCACTTAGAATTGGCTGTAATTTACAATCAACTACTTTGTTGCTCAGGAACTGTGAGGCGAATGTTTTAACTGATCTCCAAATGTACGGATTCTGCTCTTTCAAGAGTTCATTCATTCACATTTCCACTCTAAAGAACAAACAGACCGATTTTAATTTTTATTAATTTCAGAAATCATTTCTAAACACTTTCTACTTTAAACAAAATTTTACAGTAAGTTAGGTATACAGTAGGTACACCATAGATGGAAACTATTATGAAAATAAATGCACAATAATAGATAAAATATACTGTGAGTGAAATTACGATAAAACAATGTTTTTAGCATGTTTAAGTAAGACACTATATTGAATTACTTCACACATAACTGCCAGTTTCCTCGACAGCAATCTGATTCTATTATCTGTGACTGCAAGTTATTTTCCCTGGAGTGACTATCTAATTGCGTTTGAAAGTGTTGACTGCCTCCTCATCCATTTTCCCTCACGGATTTACAGATCAGCACCACTGCATAATGAAGATTTTGTTTGCATCCCATGTCCTCTTCTCATGAAATCAGTTCCTTTCAGTCCCCGAAACAAATATCAATGAGAAACTTTTCTTTGTATTTACCATATCCATTGTGACTTAGTACACCTCTAATATTTTTTATATTTCAGATACAGCGTGGAAACAGGCCTTTTCGGCCCACCAAGTCCACGCTGCCCAGCGATCCCCGCACATTAACACTATCCTACACACTAGGGACAATTTTTACATTTACCCAGTCAATTAACCTACATACCTGTACGTCTTTGGAGTGTGGGAGGAAACCGAAGATCTCGGAGAAAACCCACGCAGGTCACGGGGAGAACGTACAAACTCCTTACAGTACAGCACCCGTAGTCAGGATCGAACCTGAGTCTCCGGCGCTGCATTCGCTGTAAGGCAGCAACTCTACCGTTGCGCCACCGTAATGAGTCACCTCTCATCTTTCTTTGCTCCAAAGAAAACAATCTCAGTTTATCCAGTCTAACCTTCAGGCTGAATTCCCTCAATCATGCTACTACTCTGGTAAATCTCCTGTATTCCCATCTGCCACCTTTGTATACTTCCGAAACTGTTGTGACCAGAAATGAATGCTAGCTGTTCCGCTGTCTCAGGTTGGAGGAAGTCTGAGCCACTGGGACAAACGCGAGACCACCAGCGCCACCATGTGGTCAAGACCTAGCTGCCGGGAAGAATCCCTAGACAGCCACTGCCTTTACCGAGGCTAAGACTGAGTGGCTGGGGCCAGCCTGAGGCACCAGTGCCCCCTCCTGCCCATAGACAACGAGGGACCTCGCTCACAAATAGAGGCAAAGACTGAGCTGCCAGGATAACCCAGAGCCGGCCAGCACCACCTCTTCAAGTCCCAAAGCTGAGCCTCCAGGATGAGCGTGAGACCACCAGCGCCTCCTCTCCAGGCAAGGGTGAACTGCAGGGAAAAGCTTGAGATCACCACGCCTCCTCCTTTGAGGCCAGAACTGATCTGCCGGGACAACCCTGAGATCACCAGCGCCACTAGACATGTGCCCTGATGACGAGGGACAGCGCCCCCATGTGGTCCTGGACTTTCTTGTCACTGTAAATAAAAGATATCATGCAAGTTCACCCTATTGCGAGTGTCGGTGTGGTCACTGCCAAATTCAGCATCGTCCTCCACACCACAGTACATATATCGTATTTTGCTTCTGCGGAACAATTTTTATTTAATTGTTTGGAACATATGAAACAGGAGTAGGTGCAGGCCATTTAGTCCTTTGAGAGTGCTCCATCATTCAGTAAACTACAGCTGACCTTCTACTTGAAGAATTATGGGGTAAATTACATGCCATAGTTGCTGATTTGCACCAAAGTCTTCAATCACCCCTTCAGTTTTGTGTTTAACACAGACCCCCTAAGTCAAATTGAAATTCACAAGCTGCCATTAAAACCCCTGACACATTATTCCAGATCCAAGCATTACTTTTCCAGTAATTCAACCACTGTGCAGATGCTGGAAATCCGAAATAAAAGCAGACAATGCTGTGATAATCAGCGGGTCATGCAGCACCCGCTGAGAGAAAAGCAATTGATGGTTCACCTGTTGGTGAAAGGTTCACTGGTCTGAAATATACCCATTTCTTTCTCCACAAATGATGCTCGACCTGCTGAGCATTCAACATTTTATGTTTTCTATTCACCATTACCACTCTACTACCCAACTATTCACGACAAGGGTGCAATTGGAAGATCCATATTGGGAAAATAAAATGTGAAAAAAGATCGGAACTTTAAAATGGAAGCCAATATTGTTTGAGAGACAGAGTGTAAAGGGGGAGGGAGACAGAGCTATGGCTGAGTCACAGTTTAATAAGGACTATGCACATCAGGCTAGGTAGGAGGCCATGGGAACAGTCATACTAAGGATTTCATCAGTAGGTGGGCTGAGACAGGGAAGGAGTTGGGAGGAGTTGGGTGGTTTGGGCAGGGAAGAGCTCATTCAGAAGGTTATTACACATGGAGATGCAGCATGAATTAAAACAGATGAGCTGTCATCCAAGGAACTGATACAGAAAAGATATCTTCCAAAAGGATTTAGCTGGGCTCGGAGGAATGTGTATGGAATGACCATTTATGAATGACTACAAGGTGAAGCGAGGCAAGATAGTCAAATATAGAAGAGTTGGGGAAGATATAAAGGCTCAGTGCCATTGGCAACAAAGACATGGCAGTTTGCAGAATGTGTAGTCAGGTACTGCTGTGATGGTAAAGGTCATGGTACTGTTCTGCAGCATGGATGTGAAAAGGATGTTTCCACTGGTGGGAGAGGCTAGGACCAGAGGAAAGTGGAAGTCGACATGGCTGTGTAACGCGACAGAATGAATTAGAAGGGCCACTGGAATAAAATAATGTAAGAGGTCGTCCTTGGAGATACCCTATCTCTGAGGGTTGTGTCGGGCGGGGTTGGGCAAGTAATGTGCCTACTCAACAATGAGTCGCACAGTGACTGCATCCATTGCTGACGATCGATTGCTCCAAGCATTGACTGACCATCTGGTTCCAACAATCCCCCCTCTGTTGGAGGTGACGGTCGGTGCAAAGCACCAGGGAGAACACGCCCAGCTGAAGTTACGAGGAGGCGGCAGTTTCCTTAACATCCAGCAGGTGACCGTAGGATCCGGGTGATATGTAAAAATATGGAACAGTGGCTAGCCGATCCCCGGCCATGATCACACTCACCGTGTCGACCAAGATAAAGCAAAGCCCCACGCCTCAGCACTGAGGGACTGCACGGTTCACCACAATCCACTCAGCACCCGCCCTGCACTGGCAGCCTGTTGCCACAGAGTTATCTGAAATTCATTGCTACAGACTTGATGGTAGCAATGGTAGCAGAGTAGACTTGATGGGACGAATGGCCTAATTTTACTCCTATCTCTTATGATGGAGATGGAGATGAGGATTTACGAAGGAGATGAGGAGAAATTTATTTAGTCAGATGGTGGTGAATCCATGGAATTCTTTGCCACAGAAGGCTGTGGAGGCAATAGACAATAGACAATAGGTGCAGGAGGAGGCCATTCGGCCCTTCGAGCCAGCACCGCCATTCAATGTGATCATGGCTGATCATTCTCAATCAGTACCCCGTTCCTGCCTTCTCCCCATACCCCCTGACTCCGCAATCCTTAAGAGCTCTATCTAGCTCTCTCTTGAATGCATTCATAGAATTGGCCTCCACTGCCTTCTGAGGCAGAGAATTCCACAGATTCACAACTCTCTGACTGAAAAAGTCTCAGTTCTAAATGGCCTACCCCTTATTCTTAAACTGTGGCCCCTTGTTCTGGACTCCCCCAACATTGGGAACATGTTTCCTGCCTCTAACGTGTCCGACCCCTTAATAATCTTATACGTTTTGATAAGATCTCCTCTCATCCTTCTAAAACTACACCAGGGAGGGACCGCACGGTTCCTCTGTGGCAACAGGAGGCCAAGTCAGTGGATATTTTTAAGGCAGAGATAGATAGATTTTTGATTAGTATGGGTGTCAGAGGTATGGGGAGGGGGCAGGAGAATGGGGGGTTAGGAGGGAGAGATAGGCCAGCCATGGTTGAATGGCGGAGTAGACTAGATGGGCCGAATGGCCTAATTCTACTTCTATCTCATGATCTTACCAGAGGGCACAGGAAAAATAGTCACTCAGTACTTCAACACATCTGAAAGTGTTGCAGCAGGAAACAGTGTCCTGGTCTGTCTAACAGTCCATTTTGCCACTCCACTGAAAGAGGCAGATCGCAGGTATCAAGGCAGCTGCTGGACAGTCCAGCCTAGATTAAAGGAGCGCTTGTCTGGGGTTCCCTTTCAGTGGTGATGTGTGCATAAATAAGCCGTACAATATCTATAATGTACATCACTGCATCCATAATATTAAAGCACAAAATATTAGAGGAGGAAATGAAGTGAAAACATTTTTCAAGTAGATTTCATGTCACCACAGACAACTTTCATTCACCATTTAAGAATTCTCTGAGGAGCAATGGGGAGGCAAGGCAGAAAGTCATTTACAAGCAAGGCAAGAGACTTCAACCAAGCAGGATTAGCCAGCCGGACGGAGATGCAGACTGAGCTTTAGATTGTCCAAGTACAATGTAATTACTGATATGGCTCGAATCACAATGTCGCTTAGAATAGCTTTAAACCCAGAATCTGGCATGATGTCAAATTAAAATCAAAGAGTCATTCTCTTTTGTTTTCATTGTTCTACGACAACCACACGCATTCTATACATAGAGAATAAAACAGTGTTTGATTAATATTAGGCACTTCGGGTCATGATTTCTGCAGAGTACAATTTTCACCATAAATTAGCTCAGAGCATTCAGCGAAAACAAAATTTTCTGCCTCACTCACCTAGCTCAGGGGCTTTGCTCAACACAAATGCATATGCCCAGAATTTGCTGATCGGCCCATTGTAGAAACCTTGATCACACACCGACTGCTTCAAGCCACTGGTTGTCAGGATATACACCATGTACACTCCAGTACGCACAGCTCCGATAATACTTTAAAGGGGGAAAAAAACACCAAAACAATGAGGCATAATATAACCATACCATAATTAAGCTATTTATGACTAACAAAGATCTTTTTTTTTCTGAAAGCTGTGCAATGCAGAAAAAGGACTGTAGAAAATGTTGGAGACATTAATGCTTTGTTTCATGCTTAACATGCACGTGAATAGGCTTTTTGCACCGACAGGGCACTCCATAATGTTTGGGACAAAGACCCATCATTTACTTATTTGCCTCTGTACTCCACGATTTGAGATTTGTAATAGAAAAAAAATCACATGTGGTTAAAGTGCACATTGGCAGATTTGAATAAAGGCCATTTTTAGATATTTTGGTTTCACCATGTAGAAATTACAGCAGTGTTTATTCATACTCCTCCCCATTTCAGGGCACCGTAATGTTTGGGACACAGCAATGTCATGTAAATGAAAGTTGTCATGTTTAGTATTTTGTTGCATACCCATTGCATGCAAAGACTGCTTGAAGTCTGCGATTCATGGACATCACCAGTTGCTGGGTGTCTTCTCTGGTGATGCTCTGCCAGGCCTGTATTGCAGCCATCTTTAGCTTATGCTTGTTTTGGGGGCTAGTCGCCTTCAGTTTTCTCTTCAGCATATAAAAGGCATGCTCAATTGAGTTCAGTTTGGGTGATTGACATGGCCACTCAAGAATTGACCATTTTTTAGCTTTGAAAAACTATTTTGTTGCTTGAGCGGTATGTTTGTCTTTGCTTGAGTAATATGTTTGTACATTGTCTTGTTGTAGAATGAACCGCCGGCCAATGTGTTTTGAGGCATTTGTTTGAACATGAGCAGATAGGATGTGTCTATACACTTCAGAATTCATTATGCTACTACCGTCAGCAGTTGTATCATCAATGAAGATAAGTGAGCCAGTACCTTCAGCAGTCATACACACCCAGGCCATAACACCCCCACCACCGTGTTTCACAGATTAAGTGGTATGCTTTGGATCTTGGGCAGTTCCTTCTCTCCTCCATACTTTGCTCTTGCCATCACTCTGATATAAGTTAATCTTTGTCTCATCTGTCCACAAGACCTTTTTTCCAGAACTGTGGTTGCTCTTTTAAGTACTTCTTGGCAAACTGTAACCTGGCCATCCTATTTTTGCGGCTAACCTGTGGTTTGCATCTTGCAGTGTAGCCTCTGTATTTCTGTTCATGAAGTTTTCTGCGGACAGTGGTCGTTGACAAATCCACACCTGAAGAGTGTTTCTGATCTGTCGGACAGGTGTTTGGGGATTTTTCTTTATTATAGAGAGAATTCTTCTCTCATCAGCTGTGGAGGTCTTCCTTGGCCTGCCAGTCCCTTTGCGATTAGTAAGCTCACCAGTGCTCTCTTTCTTCTTAATGATGTTCCAAACAGTTGATTTTAGTAAGCCTTAGGTTTGGTTGATGTCTCTAACAGCTTTATTCTTGTTTCTCAGTCTCATAATGGTTTCTTTGACTTTCATTGGCACAACTTTGGACCCAGTACAGTGATAAACTGCAATAAAAACTTCCAAAGACTGGAGGAAAGACGAGGTGCTGAGAGCTCTCTTATAGCTGCATTAAGGAGGCAATCAAACGCACCTGAGCAATTACAAACACCTAAGCCATGTCCCAAACATTATGGTGCCCTGAAATGGGGGGACTATGTATAAACACAGCTGTAATTTCTACATGGTGAAACTAAAATGTATAAAAATACCCTTTAATAAAATCTGACAATGTGCACTTTAACCACATGTGATTTTTTTTCTATTACAAATCTCAAATTGTGGAGTACAGAGGCAAATAAATAAATGATGGGTCTTTGTCCCAAACATTATGGAGGGCACTGTATCTTTCTGCTTCAATCCTCAGCAATACACAAGACATTGAAGGAACTGCTACTCAGTGCAATTGCTGAAAATGGGATTGTATTAAAAACAAAAAAAGTTAGTGTTGGTACATTCACACTTATTATCCAACACTTAAATCATTCATTAGTGCCATAAACATCTGGCATCAAAAAATAATAATTTTACCTATGTGAGGCCTCATTACCTACAATACTTAGCACTTCACGTTTTAGAGAGTTAAACCACAGCAGTTGCAGAAAATAGATAGGATGAAAGCTGAGAAGCTCGTGCAAACTCCAAGTTGTCACTTAGACCAATGAATCACACAGCAAATCCAGCATCAACATTTGAGCAACTATTCTACAAGAGCCAAAAGGAAATGTAATATTTCTTAATATACTTTGAAAACCATCCGAGTTCAGAAACCAGGAACCTTGACTGCACCTGTCCAAAAGTGGAATACTACAAGTTCTGTACATCTGAAATGAAACAAAAATAAAACTGGAAACTCTCAGGAGGATAAGCGACATCTGTGGAGAGAGAGAGAGAGAGAGAGAGAGAGAGCGAGAGAGAGAGAGAGGGAGAAAAACAAGACTGGAATCGAATGAAACATTATTGACTTGAGATATTAACTTGGTTTCCCTCGCCATAGGGACCCAAAGTAGAGTTATATAGCACAGAAACAGGCCCTTCATCCCAATTTGTCCATGCCCACCAAGCTAGTCCAATTTGCCCATATTTGGCCCATATTCTAAACCTTTCCTATCCATGTACCTGGATGTTCAAGTCTTTATTAAATGTTATTATAGTATGAACTATCTCCTCTGGCTGCTCATTCTATATACCCACCACCCTCTGAATGAAAAAGTTGCCCCTCAGGTTGGTATTAAATGTTGTCCCTCTCATCTTAAACATACGTCCTCTTATTTTTCGATTCCTCTACTCTGGGTAAAAAATTCTGTGCATTCACCCATCTATTTCCCCTCTTGATTGTATACACCTCTATAAGATTATCCCTCAATCTCCTGCACTCCAAGGAATAAAGTCAAAGCCTGCTTAACCTCTCGATACATTTCAGCCCCTCAACACCTTTGTAAATCTTCTCTGGACTCTTTCCATCTTAATGACATGCTTCTGATAGCAGGGCGTCCAAATCTGAATACAGTACTCCAAATGTGGCCTCATCAACATCTTGTACAACTGTTACATAACGTCTCAATGTCTATACTCAATACCCTGACTGATAAGTAATAATTGAGCAATTTATTTCACCAAGTCTAACTTGCTCTACTTATTAGAAAGATGCAAATTATAATTTTAACTAGAATAATTACACGCTGGAAAAAGCTGCACATTTTTAAATTTAAAGAAATTTAAGGAATAAAATATGTGCCAGACACTGTTCTGTATAGTTAGCAAAGAACGATGGACTGACACAATGTGGTGCCCCCAAAACAACTTTTTCCTTTTGCCTTTGGTAGCCCTGCTAAGAAGATTAAGTATTTTTTTAATAATGTAAAATTAACTACAGTTCAACAATTGGCCAAAATGTTGGTTATCAAAACATTGTGAGGATCATCATCCTTTACTGGAATGCAAAGTGCATCACATGTATGGCTAAGTCAATTGGATATAAAACTAGATGTATAGTTCGTGATTGTGGTCAGAACTTTACTCCAGTTGCATTCAGAATTTCATTTCTTGACAAAGTGGGACAAATTGGGCTCTGGAATAGTTTCAGAGGAGAAATGAATTATTGTTTAAGACCCCCTCAGTGATGATCTGCCGTAGTTGAACCAAAGACAGATTCAACACATCACCAGGTCCTTTCTAGACACACAAAGCTGGAGTAACTCAGCGGGACAGGCAGCATCGCTGGAGAGAAGGAACGAAGGTCTGAAGAAAGGTCTCGACCCGAAACATCACCCATTCCTTCTCTCCAGAGATGCCGCCTGTCCCGGAGTTACTCCGGGTTTTTGTGTCTACCTTCGGTTTAAACCAGCATCTGCAGTTCCTTCCTACACAACAAGTCCTTTCTTTTTGTCTTCTGCACATTTGTTAATCGATTTGTGTATTAAGTCTGTATAGTTCCGAATGCAGAAAATACCTTGTTTTTTTGCAGGACGCCCTACCAGAAGATCACTCAGAAGATGAAGTTATCACTTGGAGCTACAGTGGCAATGCCACCTACAGATTCCGCACACTATTAAAGAGAAGCAAGTACTATACTACGCAAAAGAGAAGCTACATAAAGAGACCGTCAATAACCCGGACCTAAAATTAGTGAAGAAATATCAAAACTTATTTTAATTTTCAGATAATTACTTCTACCTAGAGGTTACTAAAGTTTAAGAGAAATAACGGCAAGCTTAAAACATGCATTGGGTGGTAACTACTATTAATTTATTGTTTAGCTAATGTACTTATAGCATTAAAATGAACTGCTTACCCCAGCAGTCTGTTTTGTGAGGTACATCAAACTTGAACTCTAGGAGCAAGGTAACAGCATATTACTGTACAGTGATTTCCTTGCAGTATAACTAATTTATATCCAAAAATCTTGGCAGTTTTATTAATAGATGGTCAAATTCTCAGGACTGGAGGTAGCGCAATGTTGCTGCCCACCATACCAACAAGACACATATCCAGATAATCAACAAATGTATTACATTACAGTAGAAATAAGTTGTTCCTGCTGATTTTTCTGTGGAAAATTCAGATCAACTTATGTCAGTGCATGCTCAGTTTTTCAAGAGTGGCTGCAGGATTATGGAATTGTAAATTTAAACTCTGACAGAACATGCAAAAGGTGTGTATTTTTTAAAACCACATAGATAAAAACCAAGTGTAGCTAGACAAGGAAAACAAAAAGATCTTGATTGATATTTTACAATTCTTACATCTCCGTAGGCAATCTACTATGTTACTTCACTTTCATGCATGTTGAAACAAATTGTGCATCATCTTCATTTTAAGTATTGGCCTTGAAATTACATTTTTTCCCACATTTCATCTCAGTGCTGCACAACTGAGAATGGACCCACCCTTCAGTTAGAAGGCAAAATCCAACCAGTCACTTTAGTGACACTAGTTGCTCTGCCTGATGCAATTTGTGCGTCACGTTGCATCATTCCCATGCCATGCCTGCAGAGCTAGTGGGAAAATCAAACCATTGTTCCACGAAGCAAGCATCACTGCTGCTAATGTGCATTACTTTCACTGTACTGCTCAGGATTAGGACTCTGCCAAATGTTGTTAATTACTTTCTATCTTTTGATCCTCAGGATTACACTAATGTTCATTCCCTGCAGCCCCACCACCACCCCAACCCCCTCCCACACCAAAACAGACCTGTACTGACATCACTTCAATTGCTGCTAGACCTGATCCCATTCTGCATTTTTCACCCACCCTCCCACCCACCAAATTATCCCTGCTTCCATCTCACCAATCACTCTACTCCATCCCTCACATGTTCTCAAATTGGTTTGCATGGGTGCTTTCACAGATAATCAGACTACATTGAAGCAGTTATTCCAGTGTGATATATCATCAGCATAGAACAATGGTCACCTTTCTTTCTGCAGCAGCATAGAACAATGGTCACCTTTCTTTCTGCAGCAGCATAGAACAATGGTCACCTTTCTTTCTGCAGCAGCATAGAACAATGGTCACCTTTCTTTCTGCAGCAGCATAGAACAATGGTCACCTTTCTTTCTGCATCAGCATAGAACAATGGTCACCTTTCTTTCTGCAGCAGCATAGAACAATGGTCACCTTTCTTTCTGCAGCAGCATAGAACAATGGTCACCTTTCTTTCTGCAGCAGATTAACTGAGCTTCAAACAACTGAATCCACCCACTACAAAATATACATAAAGGTGACATTCATTTAACTTTAATGGAGCTCCCAGCCTGAATTCTAAAGCATGTGCCTCAGTTACCTCATATTAAAGGAACAAACGTGGCCTATGTGCTAGTTGTAAAATAATGAACACACACACTCCCACAACTCAGTACAAATTATGAGTTTAGGGGGCGGCACAGTGGTGCAGCGGTAGTGTTGCTGCCTTATAGCACCAGAGACCCAGGTTTGATCCAGACCACGGATGCTGCCTGTACAGAGTTTGTATGTTCTCCCTGTGACCGCGTGGGTTTTCTCCTGCTGCTCCAGTTTCCTCACACTTTCCAAAGACGTGGCTTCTGTACATTGTCCATTGTGTGTAGGATCAAACAAGTGTGCGGGTGATCATGATTGTCACGGATTCAGTGGGCCTAATGCCCTGTTTCCATGCTGTATACCAAACTAAAGAAGTTTGATTGTGATATTAACAGTTAAACCTTAATATATTCAAGCTAATAAGTAAATAAACTCTATTTAAAATATAAAATGTAAATGGACCCAGCACAAATAAACAGGAAATATTTGCTCAAATTGCCCAGGGAAGACCCTCGTTCATTCTAAAAGGGTTGAAAGCTTCCTTATACAAAATTTGTTCCCTACACTGGAGTGCAAAATACAGATTAAGATCTAAAGCAGAGATATGGAAAAACCTTAACCAATGGAAAAATCCTGATAGTTCTTTTCACATTATAAAACTAGGTATTAAAATCGCTATAACGTTATATTCTTATCATGTATCAATACATTGTAAATTAATTGATTGTAATCATGTATTGTCCTCCTGCTGACCAGTTAGCAGGCAACAAAAGCTTTTCACTGTACCTTGGTGCACATGACAATAAACCAAACTGAACTATACAGCAACACCCTTCATTGGACAATCTAACAACAGAACACATATTGCTGGCTACCTCTGAGTAGACAGACAGTAATATATTTTCAAACAAATGATTAAAGGGAAAAAAGATTTAAACAGGTTTGGGCTTCACGGTGGCACAGAGTTGCTGCCTTAAAGTGCTTGCAGCACTAGAAACTCAGGTTTGATCCCGACTACAGGTGCCGTTTGTACGGAGTTTGTATGTTCTTCCCGTGACTGCGTGGGTTTTCTCCAAGTTCTTCAGTTTCCTCCCACACTCCATAGAGGTACAGGTTTTTTAGGCTAATTGGCTTGGTGTGAATGTAAATTTTCCCTAGTGTGCGTAGGATAGCGTTATTGTGTGTGGATGGCTGGTCAGTGCGGACTCGGTGGACAGTAAGGCCTGTTTCCGCGCTGTATCTCAAAACTAAATTAAACTAAGGTTAATTGCACTCGTTCAAAATTTGTGCAGCCAAATGCCAACAATTACAGTTAATTAGGTACACTATTTAAATACAGTTTTCCAATGATAACTATACATGCAATTACTGATCCTTTAATGCGTTAAACACTTTTAAGAATTGGGTAAGAGTGGAATTACTGGTAACATCGGGCCCTAGTTGTTTCAGGAACATGTCAGTCTTCCTGAGGTTAGATAGGGTTTCGTACTGAGTTCACACAAAGCTATTTGGTTTACAATGCATTGAACTGATTTGACCTAATGCAGAAATAAGCTGATGAGCCCAACTATTATGTGCTAATGTTTGTTTCACATTAATAGCTCTAAACGTACGTGTCTGCTCCTTTCCCACATTCTTTCATTCAACTACTAACCTATTCCTAAATCCTAATGTGGTTTCAGGTTCAATTATTAACTCCAGTAATATAATCCAGAGGACTAAAATTGCCTTTGAAAATAGAAACTCTCATACTTTTATATCCTAATCTTTTGCATTTAAATCCTATTTCAAGGTCTTAGCCTAAGCTCGGAGCCCAGTCAGAAAGTCAAGTCAGACCCCTAAGCACATAATCGGAACTGCCACACCTGTGCCGTACTCAAGGAGTGCTGCATTTTTGGAGATGTCATCTTTCTGGTGAGACAAGTTTCATTTGACCAATATGTCAAATATGACCAAATATCCTGACCAATATTCATTCCTCAAATGTTCAGTAAAAACAGATTAATTGATTATAATTGTGGACGTTTTTGGTACTAAGACACTGTACTTCCACATATCATAACACTTTCATTTCCCCCCAGAGATCCCATGATAATATGAATCAAATACCATTAGAAAAATATAGCCCTTTAAAATATTACGTTCATTGTTTTAAGTGTTCCTCAAATCAATGTTGTCACCACATCCTGAGAATCATGGTTAAATACTGGCACGTGAATGCTCTTGACCGTTCCCTTCTGCAGCACCAACTCACTAGCACAAAGCTGCCCTGCACTGCAGTCCCATCACATCCTTCTCCACATTAAGCTTTAAATTTTTTTTTTTACGTTTCTTCCACGGGTGTTAGATACCAACGTTCCCCCAGATCTTGCACACCAATCACGTTCCTCTAACCAAATCTTTCCTTCAGATCTCTCCACTTGCCTTGTTCCCAACAGTCTTCTGACCCTCCCCTCTCTTCCCTCACCGGAGACTGCGGCTTATGTGCGGCGTCAAAAAACTTCGCTCACCAACTAAACTTCGAACTTGGACGCAGTCGGGACTTGGGTTTTTGTGCTTAATCTTCACCTTCTCAACATACTTGAATGCACCACAAATGTCTCCATTGTATGAGATTGTTAAGTGGACAGATGATGGGAGGTTCTATTCATCATCATCATCATCATATATATACAGCCGGAAACAGGCCTTTTTCGGCCCACCAAGTCCGTGCCGCCCAGTGATCCCCGTACATTAACACTATCCTACACCCACTAGGAACAATTTTTTACATTTACCCAGCCAATTAACCTACATACCTGTACGTCTTTGGAGTGTGGGAGGAAACCGAAGATTTTGTTGTTTAGCAAAGAGGCATCTTTTTTTTTACAGATACTCTCTGACATCACAGTGCACCTCCCTCTCGACCACAATCCAACCACCGAACAACGGATGTTCCCAGGCAGCCTCCAATTTCATGATGGACACAATCAGGATTCAAACTCTCTACCTGGATCAATATACCAGGCCACTGGAATCCACTCCAGTGACTTAACCTTTGCACTACCATAACCAGTTATAATGTAGTCCTTCTTGAAATCTCATTAAGTATGTATCCATTCAATCAAATCAGTGCCATTCTAACCTTAAAACCGCAAGCTGTCATTTCCCTGCCCCTTACTTTGCTGATAAACAAGAAACGCACCTTGAGTATTACACCACCTCAGATAACAGGTGGGATTGTTGCTGCTGTCTTTCTGGGGAGCTCGACTCCGAAAGCAAGGCCATGTAAGAGTGGTATCAGGAAGATGAGCTTGCTTTAAATGAAGGAATTTATTTTGTATTACATGTAGAATTTGCTCAAGCACTTTAATGTTATTTCAGTGCGAGGATAAGAAAGGAAAGCATTGAATACCATACCATACAATGTGTGGATACCACACACACCGACACATCAGCTTTTTAACCTCTTTGTGCTTTAGGAGGCAAATACAAATAATTTAATGCCAAATTGCAGACTTCTGACTCCTTGCACAAATGCTTGCTTGCTTTACAATAAGCTGCACGATTGAAACAGATACGACAAGCAGATTACTACATTGTGAGAGTACTCTCACAACTGTTGGTGACATCCACCTACACTGGAGAGAAAATAATGGAATCCTGTGAGCAATTACATTACAAAAACTGCATCAGGAATACAAAGACATATCATAAATCTCAAGAGCAAACTCAAGCTCTTTACAATTGCATGGGTGGAAGAGTATGTCAGAAATCACGAGCAGAATCCATTAATTCTATAATCTATTTGTTGAAGTATTTGGACACAGTACTAATTCCTCATGGGTCCATCTTTTTCCTTGCACTACACTGAAGGCATGTTTTGTTAGGTGGTATTGGGGAGATAAATGCAGAAAAAAATCATTTTGATATCATTGGGCTATAAACCCAGGTATTCTTCCAATACTCTGCACAGAAGGAAATCCCAAACAAAATAAAAACACTAGTGGCGCCACCTGGGGGTCAAGCCACTTACTGATTGAACATTCGTCACCGGAACTGGAATGATCAAGTGACAGGGAGATGACAGTTGACAGTTGGAGATGAGAATTGACAGTTGAAGATGACAGTTGACAGTTGGAGATGACAATTGGAGATGAGAAGCTCAGCTCAAGCCCACGAGTTGAGAGACTTGTGGTGCTCCTCTCAACAGCAACAAACACCTAACTGTTCTCCTAACTAATCTCGCGTGTGTTCAACCACTGTTTCGTGAATAAAACCCGTTTGTTTCACCATGCTTGGTGTACTACACTGTCTTCTCCCAAGTTATTTTTGGACGTGTCACAATTTATGTGAAGATACAGTTAATTGAGCAATAGGCCCACAATTGCAAATATGCTTAAACTCCATGGCAATCTGTTATCTCGCTTGCTGGACAAATTGCAAGAAAGATTATAAGGGCAAATATATCATATTATAGTTTACAAGATTCAAATGTGGAGGAAGTCACGTCACAACTTGCAATCATCGTAGTCTAACCTAGTACAAGGTCAGCACCTCCAAGTTATTTAGTTATGTTTAGAGATACGGCGCGGAAACAGGCCCTTCGGCCCACCGTATCCACATCGACCAGCGATCTCCGCATATTAACACTATTCCACACACACTAGGGACAATTTTTACATTTACCAAGCAAATTAACCTACAAACCTGTACGTCTTTGGAGTGTGGGAGGAAACCGAAGATCTCGGAGAAAACCCACGCAGGACACGGGGAGAATGTAGAAACTCCGCCCAGACAACACCCGTAGTCGGGATCAAACCCGGGTCTCTGGCGCTACAAACGCTGTGAGGCAGCAACTCAGGTGAGAGACTGATTTCAGGAACTCCAAGCCGCAGGAGTTCGACCGCCCCGATGCGGGAGCTTAGACCGCCCCGACGTGGGAGCTCAATCGCCAGCTGCGGATGGTTCGACTCCCCCGACCACGGGAGGAAGGGAGGAAAGAAGATAAGACTTTATTGCCTTCCATCGCAGTGGGGAACGTGCAGGAGCCGCTGTGGTGGATGTTTATGAAAATTTTTATGTAGCTGTGTGCCTTGTTGCTTTTTTGTTATGACTGGATGGCAAACCAAATTCCTCGTATATTGCAAAACGTACTTGACTAATAAATTACGATTATGATTAGGACACAGTGGTGGAGGAATGAACATTTAAGGGGCAGAGCCAGTTGAGCCTGCGCAGTACTCAACTCCAAATCTTCATGATCATAAGGTCATAAGTGATAGGAGCAGAATTAGGCCATTTGGCCCATCAGGTCTACTCTGCCATTCAATCATGGCTGATCAATCTCGCCCTCCTAACCCCATTCTCCTGCCTTCTCCCCATAACTCCTGACACCCGCACTAATCAAGAATCTATCTGTCTCTTCCTTCAAAATATCCATTGACGAACTCCACGGCCTTCTGTGGCATAGAATTCCACAGATTCACCAATCCCTGACTAAAGAAATTCCTCCTCGTCTCCTTCCTAAAGGATCATCCTTTAATTATGAGCCTATGACCTCTAGTTTTAGACTCTCCCACTCGTGGAAACATCTTCTCCACATCAACTCTTTCCAAGCCTTTCACGATTCGTTAAGTTTCATTGAGATCTCCCCTCATTCTTCTAAACTCCAGTGGGTAAAGCGTTCTGCCATTCCTGGGATGATTCTTGTAAACCTCCTCTGGACCCTCTCCAGAGCCAGCACATCCTTCCTCAAGTATGATAGGGGAACTTCACAATAGTAATGTCAGTCAGATTTCCAGTCATTATTGCCTAGCTTGCCACCTCAATCCATGACTGAATATTACCTCGGGTTGGAATGGGCCTTCCGAAGGTTGGAGGTGGGGGCAATGAGAGAAGATGGGATCAGAGCCAGGCGAATGGAGATAGATGTGTGCCAAAAGAATAGAAGTGTGAGAGCCACCTTTGTAAGGTTTCAGTCTGATGCCAAACTACATGGTTATCATGGGAATGACCAATGATCATAACCATTGGTTATCATGGGAATGACCAATCATCCCTGTAATCTGTAATTGTACTCTCACTAATCCTTGCCAAATTATATACTTTCTCTTTTGCTTTCATGCTTGCCACACCAATCTTTGAGCCGCAAATTTAACTCCATAATCTTGTTGACCCGATGCCAATTTGCTCATGGCTCAGAGATTATAACCTTTTTTTGTTGTTTTACTTAATTTAGTCCCTAGCTCCTCAAATTCCCTCAGCAGAAGTCCTTTTATTTTTCAACCTACATCAGTGGTACCCACATATCATATCATATCATATATCTACAGCCGGAAACAGGCCTTTTCGGCCCTCCAAGTCCGTGCCGCCCAGCGATCCCCGTACATTAACACTATCCTACACCCACTAGGGACAATTTTTACATTTACCCAGCCAATTAACCTACATACCTGTACGTCTTTGGAGTGTGGGAGGAAACCGAAGATCTCGGAGAAAACCCACGCAGGTCACGGGGAGAACGTACAAACTCCTTACAGTGCAGCACCCGTAGTCAGGATCGAACCTGTGTCTCCGGCGCTGCATTCGCTGTAAAGCAGCAACTCTACCGCTGCGCTACCATGGAGCACGGCAACTGGATCTTTCCCACCTCGTTCCAAATTCCTCGGAAGTTGAGGTGTCCTGAACCCAGACACCAGGCAGGCAACACAGCCTCCAGGTCTCTCGGTCCTTGCGACAAAGAATAGTGACTCATTCATTGTGCTGCTTGCAAAATGTTACCACAGCACAGCCATGTTGACGAATGGGAAATGGAAATTTGCCCCATCAAATCTGGAGTCAGGCAAGACTTCGCACTCTCCACAGTCTTGCTTGGGAGTTGTATTGAAGCCTTTGCTGCATCCATCATGGATGACATGGGGTGAAGAGGATGGGAACATGAGGCAGAGAGGCACTCAGATCAAATCCTCCCCCTCGGTCAATGACATTACAGCCTTCTTCCCAGATGCCTTGTCATCCCGCTGATTGATCAGCATCTGCAACCAATTTCAGCTGGCTTCAGGTCATAGCAAAAGTAAGGCTATGATTTTTGGCAACTAATCTAACTGATCCTTTGGAACCCTCAAAATTAAGTCTGACCACCCTGAATGTGCTGAGACTCTGGTTCAGAAGAGCCGAGACACATGGAAAGAATTGGCTGGAGCAGATCGCCAAGGGAAATTGGGAACATTGCTCTCTTTCAGTGGGGGCTAAGAACTCTGCCATCCAGTGCAAGACGCTCTTGGTGTTGGGTGTGCATGCTGCACATGTGCCCATACCAGTCACCCTATTAATCCAAAGACCAAGAATGAATTGCTTCTGTTGGCTCATGATGCACAAATATCCAGAGAAAGCAGGGGGAAAATTATCAAGTGTAGGACCTATCCAATTGGCACTCTGGTATGTGACTGCTTCAAGGTGTCCATGCAACCGAAGTGCACAAGCACAAGGGTGGCATAGCAGTAGAGTTGCTGCCTTACAATGCTTGCACACCACAGATCTGAATTTGCCCCCGACTACGGGTGCTGTCTGTACAGAGTTTGTACGTTCTCCGTCACCTGCATGGGTTTTTTTCCGACATCTTCGGTTTCCTACCACACTCTAAACAAGTACAGGTTTATAGGTTAATTGGCTTGGTATAAATGTAAATTGTCCCTGGTGTGTATAGGGTAGTGTTATTGTGCAGGGATTGCTGGTCAGTGCAGCCTCGGTGGGCCCGATGGGGCCTATTTCCACGCTGTATCTCTAAACTAAACTAGGTATCAGTCTGTGTTGTGGTTAACTGTCCTCCGTGTTGCAGAGGATGGACCTGGCCTCGTCATCCTGCAATCTTCAATTCAGTTGGACATTGCTGCATTCGTTGTCCTTCATAGAAATGTTTCTGTAACACCTACACCTTTGACCATAGGTTCATCTAGCAATGGTCAGCACAGAACATCCTGCCGGCTCCACGTGAGGACATCATGGATCCTGTGAGATAATTTCCTGAGCAAGCTGTTAAAATAGTCACCAGAACAAACAAGTAAACACCAAGACCTCATTTGACTGGCAGTGAGAGGGACCTTTCCTGTCAGATCCGTCCTGCAAAAGCCAATCTCATTCCCATTGCATGCTTTCCTCAAGATCGCTGCGGTGAGGATGCGCAAAACATCCACTTCTTCCCACACTGTGCATTTGTCAAGAAACATAGAAAATAGGTGCAGGAGTAGGCCATTCGGCCCTTTGAGCCAGCACCGCCATTTAATGTGATCATGGCTGATCATCCTAGATCCAGACAAGAAGATCTAGAAAATGTTGCAATGGTCCTTATCAGATTTGTTTGGAGCTGGTGGGTAACAGAAGACCCTGGTTTATGGGCTGTTCTCGGGGATGCACATTGAGACGAACATCAATTGCTTCAGGAAGGTCATCAAGCTGGTGATGGATACCATTTGGTTCACTTGAGCATTGTTGGTGTTCCAGCAAGGATTTGTCCATAAGCGAATGCTGCCAATTGGCACATTCCAACGTGTAGAGAAATTTACTGAGGGACACACTGAAGCTTGGTACAGCCACCGCAAAGGCTTTGTGGGGAAGGAATGCATACTAAGGTCCTGCTGCCATGAGATGTCGAGATAAGGGGACCTGTTTTACCGTCACTCAAACACTTGACAGCACATTAATAAATGAGGAAACTTAAGTTACATTGATCCATTACAAGACAATGTATTGGATGGGTAGCACAATGACTGTAAAGGAAGAAAAGTGTGCCAGTTTTATTTATTGTGTGTAAATCATGAATAAGGTCTACTTTCTACATTTTTTTAAATGGCTTTACACAGAGAGAATGGAAAAGCTGTTGAGCCATGTGTCGTTTTCACTTGATGCTTGTGTGTACTAACAATACCTTCCTAATACACAGACTTGGAATCTCCATTGACATCGGTAGTGTTTCAGGTTCCAATGTTGATCCCAGCAACAGATATTGGGTCATCTGCCATTCAGCAAGTCCAAATTTCCACTCTTGTCATCGCATCCATGCAAATCCAAGTCATTCTAAGTTTTGATGCAGATGGTTCGGACAGGCGCATTATATTTTCAGTGTAAGGTGACTGGATTTAATTTGAATGTACTGACACCACACTGTATGAATTGCAGGCAAGCACATACTTCATAAGGTCATGTAATAGCAGAATTAGGCCATTCGGCCCATCAAGTCAGCTCCACCATTCAAACGTGGCTATCTATCTCTCCCTCCTAACCGCATTCTCCTGCCTTCACCATATGACACCAGCACTAATCAAAAATCTATCTATCTCTGCTGTGTAAATATCTAATGACTTGGCCTCCACAGCCTTCTGTGGCAAAGAATTCCACAGATTCACCACCCTCCGACTAAAGAAATGTCTCTTCATTTCCTTCCTAAAAGAACGTCCTATAATTCTGAGGCTATGACCTCTAGTCCTAGACTAGTGGAAACATCCTCTTCACATCCACTCTATCCAAGCCTTTCGCTATTCTGTATGTTTCAATAAGGTCCCCCCTCATTCTTCTAAACTCCAGCGAGTACAGGCCCAGTGCCGACAAATGCTCATCATAGGTTACATAGAAACATAGAAAATAGGTGCAGGAGGAGGCCATTCGACCCTTCGAGCCAGCACCGCCATTCATTTTGATCATGGCTGATCGTCCACAATCAATAACCCGGGCCTGCCTTCTCCCCATATCCCTTGATTCCACTATCCCCTAGAGCTCTATCTAACTCTCTTAAATCCATCCGGTGATTTGGCCTCCGCTGCCCTCTGTGGCAGAGAATTCCACAATTAGTTAACCTACTAATTCCTGGGATTATTCCTAGGATACAGAATCCCAAACCATACATAGTACTCCAGATGTGGTCTTAGCAAAGTTCTGTGTATTTGTAAAAATACATCCTTGCTTTGGCACCGCAATCATCTTGTACTAAAGGCCAGCATAATAAATTATTTCCTGTACCATTTGTTTTCTGCGCCTCATGAACCTGTAAGCCAGATTCCTTTGAACAACAACATTTACTTGTTTATCATTTAAAACATTATTTTCCTCTTCTTTCTACCAAAGTACATGACCTCACATCATCCCCCACTGCCTTTTACATACATGCTAAAATAGGTTTCATCAAGGGCATAACAGAACAATAACATTTATACGATTTGAAAGAACATCCACATTAGCATGAATACTGTAAGCCTACATTAAGCTAAGCATGATTTAGTAGTCAGGCTATTGTTGCTGTCGGCAGTAACTGTCACAAGTATTCTGTCTAACTAAACTTGTACTGAACCATGTTTTCAAAGCAACAGTACAGACTGAATGAGGGCAGGAACACAGCTCTGGTCTTCAAAGATGAAACTCTCAGCTTTGAACCACATATTTAACCAGCAAGATGGCCACTGCTAACTGTTACTGTAAATATAGACAATAGGTGCAGGAGGAGGCCATTCGGCCCTTCGAGCCAGCACCGCCATTCAATGTGATCATGGCTGATCATTCTCAATCAGTACCCCGTTCCTGCCTTCTCCCCATACCCCATGACTCCGCTATCCTTAAGAGCTTAATCTAGCTCTCTCTTGAATGCATTCAGAGAATTGGCCTCCACTGCCTTCTGAGGCAGAGAATTCCACAGATCACAAATATGACCGTGATCCAGATAAATTGGCCAAAACAAGTATCATGTAGACTGGTTTGCCTTATTGCCGTGTTTCTCTTCAGCTGAGGGACACCACAAGTTCCTCCACTACCCTCTTTGAATAACGTTTTGACAACCAGCAAACATTTCAGTTTTGGTTCAGACACAAAGCGGTGGTCAGATCATCTAAAGCCTTACCATAGACAGAGCTTTTCAAGCTTCATTGTTCCCCACTTTTGCTTATTTAAACTAGAGGATCAATGGTTTTAATCCTCAGATAATATCCTACGGTTTTGAATGGAGGACAATAGTTCAGATCATTAGGAAGTAACATTTGATTTGTTAAAAACTGTTTTGTGACCAGAAAGCAAAAGAAAGTGAGGAGAACACATTTTAAAGAGAGGTGTCAAGATGATATTTGTAGTATTATGCTATTCTTTCAACCATGAACGGCTCAACTTTGACATTTCTGTTTGTGCAGCACCCAAGAGTAAAAAGTTAAATATACAAGCCTGTATACCATATATCTTCAAAATTCCACCCCCCCCCCCTAAAAATTAGGATCTTCATTTACAGATACATCATCATCAGCATCTGAAATTTGGGCAAGTGATGCCTTTTGCACACACATAGAAAATTATCCTTACTTGGCAATAATTATTATTGTGTTACAGTGTAAGCAGTTATTATTCATTGTGCTTACAATTCCTTTAATAATTATTGTGCTCTGATATTGTATGTTTTTAGCAAAAATGTTTGGAAATCAGCACAACCTGAGCAAGTCACAGGGTGAAACACAAAGTGCTGGACAGATCAGCCAGTATCTGTGGGGGGAATGGATTGGCAACTTTTTGGGACGGGACCCTTCTTCAGACCAATTGTAGCAGGGGGAAGAAAGCAAAAAACGAGAAAGCGGGACAAACCTTGGCACGTGATACGTGCAAACAGGTTATGGTTGGGAATGGTTGGAGCAAACGACAAAGGCAAGAGTTGAAAAGGATATCCATCTATATCCCTCCCTCTAGCTTTACATTTCATTCCTTTTCTTTGGCACCCTACTGTCTTCTTTTCACCTTACCACCCATCTGCCAATCAGACCCCTCTCACCAAAATCCACATGCCAGGTTTTGTCCCAAGCCCACCTCTCTTTTTAAGCTTTCTCCCCCGCCCCCCATCCACAATCAGTTTAAAGAAGAGTATCAACCGGAAATCTTCCCTGCCCATTCCTTCCACAGATGCTGCCTGACCTGCAGAGTGTTGTTTTGCTCAAGATTTCAGCGTCTGCATTTCCTCACGTCGCCAAATCACAATGTGGAGATGCATGGAACTGCAGATGCTGGAATCACTTGCTAATCTGGTTTAGAAATCTGATCATTTAGGCTTAATGACATGATAAAGAGAATACTTATTTAAAAATTTGACACTGGCATTTTGTTTCCAAATTATGTACAGCCAAACATATGATTGAGCCTTTGGGAGACCGGTAGATGGATTCACCTGCTGCTACAGAGATGCAGGCATCTTCTATATCGAAGTATAGAAGTTGGGAAGTCATGTTGCAGTCTTATAAGACATTGGTGAGACCGCATTTAGAGTATCGTGTTCAGTTCTGGACACCATGTTATAGGAAAGATATTGTCAAGCTTGAAAGGGTTCAGAGAAGATTTACGAGGATGTTGCCAGGACTCGAGGGTCTGAGCTATAGGGAGAGGTTGAGTAGGCTGGGTCTCTATTCCTTGGAGTGCAGAAGGACGAGGGGTGATCTTGTAGAGGTGTATAAAATCATGAGAGAAATAAATCGGGTAGATGCACTGTATTTCTTGCCCAGAGTGGGGGAATCAAGGACCAGAGGACATAGGTTCAAGAAGGGGAAAAGATTTAATAGGAATCTGAGGAACTTTTAATAGGAACTTTTTCACACAAAGGGTGGTGAGTGTATAGAACAAGCTGCCAGAGGTGGTAGTTGAGGAAGCAACTATCCCAACGTTTAAGAAGCAGTTAGACAGGTACATGGATAGGACAGGTCTGGAGGGATATGGACCAAATGCAGGCAGGTTTGGAGGGATATGGACCAAAAGTGGGCAGGTGGGACTAGTGTAGCTGGAACATGTTGGCTGATGTGGACAAGTTGGGCCGAAGGGCTGTTTCCACACTGTATCACTCTATACAACGCTGTATCTCTAAACTAAACTGAAAAGTGCACCAAAAAGGCTATTTTCATTCAAGCAGATGTTTTAGTGGTCAAGATGAGAAAAATAATGGTCAGGTCAAACTTACTTGAGTGCACTTCTAAAATTTGATTGAGCATTAAAATTAAAAAATGCAAAATGATCTTACTGGGCAAATGGATGTCTTAATTGTAGAAAAAAATTGTTTGAATTTGGTTATTTAGAGAAATACTTTAATGCAAATTAGCCTCCCCATTTCACAGAATAAAGAACAAAAGGGTTGCACAATGTCACAGGTTTGATCCTGACATCGGGTGCTGTCAGTATGGAGCTTGCACGTTCTTCCTGTGACCATGTGGGTTTCTACTGGGGGTGCTCTAGTTTCCTCCCACATCCCAAGGGCTTGCAGATTTGATGGTTTATTGGCCTCTGCAAAATTGCCATTAGTGTCTAGGGAGTAGATGAGAGAGGGATAATATTGTCAGTGTGGACTTGGGTGGAATGAAGGGCCTGTCTCCATGCTGTATCTCTAAACTAAACATCAAATAAAATTGATTCATGAATGGTAAATATCATATCTTGTTAATAGAAACGATACCATATCCATTTACGGGGCGGCACGGTGGCGCAGCGGTAGAGTTGCTGCCTTCCAACGCTTACAGCACCAGAGACCAGGGTTCAATCCTGAGTATAAGTGCTGTATGTATGGAGTTTTTACGTTCTCCCCATGACAGCGTAGGTTTTCTCCAAGATCTTGTTTCAGCCCACACTCCAAAGACTTACAGGTTTGAAGGTTAATTGGCATGGTATGAATGTAAAATTGTCCCTCGTGTATGTAGGGTCGTGTTAATGTGTGGGGGTCGCTGGTCGGTGCAGTCTTGGTGGGCCAAAGGGCCTGTTTCTGCGCTGTATCACTAAACTAAACTAATTTGCAGCATCATGATGCAATTTTGACAGAAAACATAAACGTAAAACATTAAACATAGAAAAATAGGTGCAAGAGTAGGCCATTCGGCCCTTTGAGCCAGCACTGCCATTCAATATGTATGATCATGGCTGATCATCTAAAATCAGTACCCCGTTCCTGCTTTCCCCACCATATCCCTTGATTTCTTAACCCCTGAGCTAAATCTAACTCTCAAAATGAAGTATTCTCAGTTTTAGACAGGAATTGGTGTACTTAAACATTTTTGACCTCAACGCGAATGGTAAAAATCACAATCCTATACGAGAATTAAAAGATGGCTTGAACTTATATGCAGTCTTGATCGGAAATGTCATGGATTATCACCAACCGAGGGGAGGGGGGGGTGGGTGGGAAGAGGGAAATGACACTTACCTGAAGAGGGCAAGGCTCAGTGACCACAGTACCAAGGGTTTCCGCAGCTCAAATTTTGCTCGTTGCTTCATCATGTGCCGACCGCCAAATATCAATGCAGCATAGAGAGCTGCATACAAGAAAGACTTCTTCCTGAAATAGTGGGGGGGAGGGTGGGGGGTAAAAAACACTGCTTTGTTAATGCAAGTTCTGTGAGAAGTCAGAGTTGAAACTGCTGCATCTATTTTTGTCTGCAAATGCTACTGTGTAATGGCAGGGCCAAGGAACTAACTTCCAAATAAACCATGCACTCCAGATAATTCAACACTTCTTTCCAGCTAAATCTATTTGTCCAACAATCTGATCTTAAATTGTAGTGAAAGTGGAGTGCAATTCCAATGCTTGGGGGATATCAAGTGAAAAAGTGCGGCACGGTGGCGCAGCGGTAGAGTTGCTGCCTTGCAGCGAACGCAGCGCCGGAGACTCAGGTTCGATCCTGACTACGGGCGCCGTCTGTACGGAGTTTGTACGTTCTCCCCGTGACCTGCGTGGGTTTTCTCCGAGATCTTCGGTTTCCTCCCACACTCCAAAGACGTACAGGTTTGTAGGTTAATTGACTGGGTAAATGTAAAAATTGTCCCCAGTGTGTGTAGGATAGTGTAAATGTGCGGGGATCGCTGGGCGGCGCGGACTCGGTGGGCCGAAGGGCCTGTTTCCGCGCTGTATCTCTAAATCTAAATCTAAAAAAATCTAAATCTAAAAAAGCATTGTCGGCAATGGAGAGCTGAATGGTGAAAATTATTCAGGCAATGCAACTGATTTTTTTTTTTAATGTCTCCGAGATTTTAAAACTATTAAAAATTGAGGTAAACAAGTTTAATGTAAAGTTTATGAAAGCATTTTTTTAAAGTTTAAATTAAGGAAACAAAGAGTAAGGCAAAAATAATTTGTGCTGCCCTAGCATTGCACTGGGAAGTCACGTTGGAAACTTGGACTCACTGCTACTAGGTGAATCAAAAGATTAAATGAAGCCGAATCTGTCACATTACAAAGCACCTTTTTGTTTCAATTTGAATGTCTGAACCCTAGTGGATCCAAGCAGAATTGCCAGCCGCAGCCAGCACCTTTCAGCTCAGTGAGTGTTATTTGATGCTGTGAATCGGCATTCCCTCACAGCACAACAGTAGAGTAATCATCAAATAATATAATAAGGTGGTATGAAGTAATTGACAATATTCATCATATTTTAGAAGAATGAGGGGGGGACGCACTGAAACATGCAGAATAGTGAAAGGCTTGGATAGAGTGGATGTGGAGAGGATGTTTCCGCTAGTGGGAGAGTCTAGGACTAGAAGTCATAGCCTCAGAATTAAAGGACGTTCTTTTAGGAAGGAGACGAGGAGAAATTTCATTAGTCAGAGGGTGGTGAAGCTGTGGAATTCTTTGCCACAGCAGGCTGTGGAGGCAAAGTCAGTGGATATCATTAAGGCAGAGATGGATAGATTCTTGATTAGTGCAGGTTATAGGAAGGCAGGAGAATGGGGTTAGGAGGACGAGATAGATCAGCCATGATGAATGGCAGAGTAGACTTGATGGGCCAAATGGCCTAATTCGACTCCTATCCCTTATGACATTATAATGTTCATAATTATTCATAATAACTGTCAAGCCTTTGGGATGTGTGAGGAAGCCAGAGCGTGCAAGCTCCACACTGACAGCACCCAAGGTCAGGATCAAAACCGGATCTCTGCAACTGTGAAGCAGCAGTTCTACCAGCTGTGCCACCCTGCAACCCTTTTGTTCTTAATTCTATTAAATGGCATGGCCTAATTCACATTAAAATATTTCTCTGACCAACCAAATTCAAACAAAAGTTCATGCATAATATTCACTGTATGGGTAGATGGGGTAAATATTCATCGAGTTCAATGCAATCACAAATCCATTGAGCTAATAAGGTGGTGTCTGCCTGGTACCACATTACACTGTAGAAAGAATAGCAGTATAACTGGATTGATAATCCGATCAAGTTCGGGTATTCTAGAGAAAGTAGGGACAAAGCTTGTAATGGAAATTTAAAAAGTTAGCAGAGAAATCACACCTCAGAACATTACATTTTTACAATAAAGGGCCTGTTTCCATGCAGTATCTCTAAACTAGATTAATTCACAGAGCAGAACATAAAGCATATTTAAAAGGAATAAGACCTCTGTGATTAATTTTCTGTCACTTCACTTTTAAAACCGTGACAGTTCATTACATTTGAATGAGAGTGAGGTTTTATCCTTTATACTGTGATGTTATATTTTGACCTTCTTTCGCCTGCTACACTTTGTTAATGTCAATTAAATTTGACATAAAGGTAATAAATGTGAAGTCAACAAAATCCAAGCTAAATTAATGTTCAGGAAGGAATTGCAGATGCTGGTTTAAACCAAAGATAGTCCCAAGAAGCTGGAGTAAGTCAGAGTTGTCCCCAGCATCTCTGGAGAAAAGGAATAGGGGACGTTTCAGAGTGAAGAAGAGTCTCGATCCTAAATGTCACTCATTCCTTTTCTCCAGAGACGCTGTCTGAGCCGTTGAGTTACTCCAGCATTTTGTGTCTATCTTCGGTGTAAACCAGCATCGGCAGTTCTTTGCTACACAGTTTAATCATCATGCCCTGCACAGAAATTGTGGGCCAAAGGGTCCGTCCCTGACAAGTATTTCTATGTTCTATCACAAACTGCTGCCAGAAGGGCCTCTGGAACGTCTGTGGGGAGTTACCCCAGCTTTTTGTGTCCATCCAAGCTAAATTAATTTCTGAACATATTCCAGTTACAAGAATCATAGTAGTTCAGCAATTTGTTGTCACAACTACTTATGCAAGCAGGATATTTAAATGGTCAGCTCTCAAGTTCTTTGATAATAGTGATAATCTGCAAGCCAATTATATCCTTAAACTACAAGAAATGCAAAGAGCACTGCCACGCAATAAAACACAGGTAATCAACAATGTAAGGTACACAAAAAGTTGGAGAAACTCAGCAGGTCAGGCAGCATCTCTGGAGAAAAGGAATACATGACATTTTGGGTCG
Organism: Rhinoraja longicauda; assembly: GCF_053455715.1. Lineage (NCBI taxonomy): Eukaryota > Metazoa > Chordata > Chondrichthyes > Rajiformes > Arhynchobatidae > Rhinoraja > Rhinoraja longicauda. The sequence goes on from NC_135953.1 coordinate 126,162,412, forward strand.
AGACCCTTCTCAAGACCCTACAATAATGTAATTGAGACAATAGATCATTACAAAAGGAAAAACAATCATGTCATAACATAAGAGGTTTTCATGTAATCTCACTTTTTTTTTTACTGACTACAAATTAATGACGGAGACGGGAACAGAGGCAAAAAATAACTTTGACAAAGTCCATTAGGTTTGGGAAAAATTGTGAATGGACCAACCCAAGATCAATCATTGACTCCTAATACATCACCAGGATATTTGTGATATGTTTACTTGGACATGAAACAGTTTGGTTTGCGGTTGGCTGACTGAAGTGCACAGAAGGTATTATCTGAAGGATCTTACAAGTTTCTGTTTTGCATTCCAGGGCAAAACCTGCCTAAGTTTTAGAAACAGAAGGGGCACAGTGATAACACAGGGCGGCACGGTGGCGCAGTGGTAGAGTTGCTGCCTTACAGCGAATGCAGCGCCTGAGACTCAGGTACGATCCTGACTACGGGCGCCATCTGTACGGAGTTTGTACGTTCTCCCCGTGACCTGCGTGGGTTTTCTCTGAGATCTTCGGTTTCCTCACATACTCTAAAGACGTACAGGTATGTAGGTTAATCGACTGGGTAAAATGTAAAAATTGTCCCTAGTGTATAGGATAGTGTTAATGTGCAGGGATCACTGGGTGGCGCGGACTCGGTGGGCCGAAGGGCCTGTTTTCGCGCTGTATCTCTAAATCTAAAAAAAAACCTTTGCATGCTAACCTGCTATGAGTAAATGAAGACTGCAAATAACATGGTTTGCTTCGTTTATTTGGGTATTAAAACTACCGCGGGGGGGCGCCGCACGATGGCTGCCTCGCCAACAGTCTGTCCCGTCCTTCTTCTTTAGTCAGTCGTTAAATGTATGTTTCAGTGTATCTTTAACTTTGTATTATGTGGGGGGTGGGGTTGGGAAAACTTTTTTAAAATCTCTTTCCTCGACGGAGATGCAACTTTTCAGTATCGTATCTCTTTCCGCGCTACGGCCGGACATCGATGAGCTGGCGGCCTCTTGCTGGGGATCGGATTTGGGAGCTCCAACCGCGGGAGCCTGTGGACTTAACATCGTGGCGCTTGTGATCCCTTTGTCAGGGATCGACTTCGGGAGCTCCAACCGCAGGAGCTTCGGCTGCCCTGATCATGGGGAGCTTTGATCGCCGGCTGCGGATGGTTCATCTGCCCCGACCGCGGCAGGAAAGGAAGGAAGAAGATAGGACGTTATTGCCTTCCATCACAGTGCACTGTGATGGATGTTCATGTTCATTTTTATGTAGTTGTAGGTCTTGTTGCTTTTTTGGTATGACTGTATGGCAAATCAAATTCCTTGTATGTTTTTTACATACAAGGGCTAATAAATTAATTACAATTACAATTTATTTGTAGCTTTCAAAAAAAAAATCTCAACCTTGCAGTGCTCAGGCAAATTGCATCATATTGCAATCTAATATATGGCACATTTTGCAATGCAAAGTAACTTTTTGTACTCATTCAATAAATAGCACATTTTTGTATAATTTTACATATTAGGAAAAATAACGTAATTATATAGGCAGTTTATTTTCTAGATACAGCTTGGCCCTTCAGCTAACCGAGTCCATGTCAACCATTAAATCACCCGTTCACATGGTTTGTTACCTTTGTTATCCCATTTTCCCCCATCTACTCCCCACACTTTATGGTCAATTTACAGAGGCTACACACCCACACATGTTTGTGATGTGGGAGGAAGGTGGAGCACCCGGAGGATACTCACAAGGTCACAGGGAGAACTGCAGCACTGTTCACGTACTTAATTGAAGTTTTGAAATCCTTGCACCTGACAGTCTCAAGTGATTTTGGACTCTCTCTATTCTTAAAATGGACACACAATGCTGGAGTAATTCAGCGGGACAGGCAGCATCTCTGGATAGAAGGAATGGGTGACATTGGAAAAGGCAAAAGGTCATGACATTGGCCTACATTACAGTGCACAAAAACATGAAATATAGTGTTGTGCATAGAAGTATAATCACAGGGACTTCCCAAAACAGGAGGGAGGGGGGTTTGCTGCACAGATGGCCTTCTATGGCTGAACCTGAAGTCATGGGTATAGTCTGTGAGCAGTGTCAGATCAAGGGAACAGAGGTAGCTATTTCAGAGACAATGTAATGGTCCAAGTCAATGGGAGTTTGGAGTGGAGGATAAAAATCCGAATGACGAGAATTGAGGGGTGTAGGAAGGAAGTGCCCATGCTGGTTTACACCAAAGATAGACACAAAAAGGTGGAGTAACTCAGCAGAACAGGCAGCATCTCTGGAGAGAAGGAATGGGTGACGTTTCGGGTTGAGACTGGGTCAGGTCTGAAGAAGGGTCTCGGCCCGAAACGTCACTCATTCCTTCTCTCCAGAGATGCTGCCTGTCCCGCTGAGTTACTCCAGCATTGTGTGTCCATTTTAAGAATTGAGAGATGACAGATATTACCAAAATTGCCAAAGGTTCAGAAGAAGGGAAAATGGAGGGAAATGGGCACTTCGATTTTTTTAATCCATTCCTTCACTTAACATTTCCAAATGTCTTTTAACCACACCGAGCCATAGATGTGATGACTGACAGAAATGTTTATAAGAAGGGTCTGAAATGTCTGAAGAAGGGTCTCGACCCGAAACGTCACCCATTCCTTCTCTCCCGAGATGCTGCCTGACCTGCTGAGTTACTCCAGCATTTTGTGAATAAATCGATTTGTACCAGCATCTGCAGTTATTTTCTTATAGAAATGTTTATAATCTAAGTACCAGAATTCCTAACATTGTTCTCTGCTGGTCAAGGCCTCTCAGCAGTAATGTGGTTCTGAAAACTGATTCCAACATCGATGCCTTTACACCACTTATTCCAAAAACGTAATTGTCGAGTTGAGTGCTAGGTTACTTAATTGCTTGTAACTATTTCTAGCTCTGTTGTCTCAAGATACATCTTGAAAATCATTGTGAAGTTTGTTCCCAGTGTCACAGCTGGGAATGTAGCGAAGGATGAGATTGAGTAGAAATGAACAATAAGTAAAAGGGAACGTTTGCTCAAAATTGGGCTGGGGAGAAAGAACATGTGATGCAAGTGGTGAATAGGATTAAGACAGCACATCAGGTGAGACAGTTTTCAGAAGTTTCAGAAGGATGTAGCAGCGAGAATTGTAACAATTATCGTAGATGAACAAAATCTGGTTCTCACATAAATTGAGTGAATCTGCAATAAATTGGTATTTATGGAAACAGCAAGGTGTAAAATGTGTGCTATGGAAGGCCTATAGTAAATAAATACTCGCAGAAAAGTAAAGCAAAATTATCAGTGTCTACACCATTCCAACATGATCCCTATTAGTACACACACCCCCGGCATACATTGATGGCACTGAAGTAGATATGGTCAAATGCTTCAAGTTCCTTGGAATAAATATCACCAGCAATTTGTCCTGGATCAGTCACACTGAAGTTATGGCCAAGAAAGGACACCACCGCCTCTACTTCCTAAGAAGCTCAGGAAGTTCAGCAGGTCCACAACAACCCTCGCCATATGCACCACAGAAAGCATTTTATCAGGATGCATCACAGCATGGTTTGGGAACAGCGCCATCCAAGCCCACAAGAATTTGCCGAGAATTGTGGACGCAACGCAGGACATCACACAAACCAACCTCCCTTCCATTGACTCCATCTACAGTTCATGTTGTCTCGGCAAGACCAGCAACATAATGAAGGACCAGTCTTACCCGGTCACTCCCTCTTCACCCCTCTCCCATCAGGCAAGAGGTAGAGAAGTTTGAAGATGTACACCTCCAGATTAAGGGATAGTTTCTTCACAGCTGTTATTAGACAACTGAACCATCCTCTCAGCAGTTCAAATGTGGTCCTGGTCTCCCATCTACCACAGTGGAGACCTCTGAACCATCCTTAAACAGAATTTATCTTCTACTAAATGTTGCACCCTTTATTCTTTATCTGCCCACTGTGGACGGCTTGATTATAATCATGTATGATTTGTAAAAGATATGGATAGCACATAAACAAAAGCTTTTCACTATACTGTGATACAAGTGACAATAAACTGAAATACTAATTCTTTGTGCAGTCAGAATTAATTGTTTTCGATGATGCATGAAGCAGCCTTACAGCTATCCAAAGCTTTGCGTAAACTACTTAGTATTGTTAAATACCTGAGGCAAGTTTTTAAAAAAATCACGCTCCTGGATACAATGGGCTACGCACCAACACCCAATTCCTAAAGATTATGAAGTGGGCAGAATTGTTTTTGTATACATAAGGAAATAAAAGATAATGGAGCTCAGAGTACTGTTTGCAATCGGCAAAATTAATGGGCTAAATTGCCAAGTTTGGCCAACAGTTCTAATCATAGATAGACAATAGGTGCAGGAGTAGGCCATTCGGCCCTCCGAGCCATCACCGCCTTTCAATATGATCATGGCTGATCATCCAGAATCAGTATCCCTTGATTCCGTTAGCCCCAAGAGCTATTTCAAACTCTCTCTTGAAAACAGTGAATTGGCCTCCACTGCCCTCTGTGGCAGAGAATTCCACAGATTCACAATATCTCAATCAGAAAGGTCAACGAGAGCAGTGGAGGACTGACAGAAAAGACAGAAAGAGCTGTTTATCATCAGTTTTATCATCGTTCTCCATAAAGATTTGCACAGCCATCTACATGTGGAGTCACAAGAGATGGCTCAGATGTTTAATAAATATTTCTCATTAGTTTTTACTGTGAAGATTATGGAAGCCCAGGGATTGAGGAAAATGTAGTGAGGTCCTGGATAATATATTAATTATCAACGAGGAAGTATTGACAGACTTAAAGCACATTTAAGTGGATACATCCCAAGGGCCTGACCAAGTGCATCCCCACTACTTGCAGGAAACTCGGGGAGATATTGTTCATGTCTTTGCAGAGATACTTGCATCGTCTTTGGCCGCAGTTCCAGAAGACTGGAGGGTGGTTAATGTTGTACCGTTAATTAGGAAGGGCAGCAAGGGCAAACCAGTGAACTGCAGGCCAGTCGGTGGGCCTGACATCAGTGGTGGATTAAGTTACTGCAGGGGATTCTGATGAACAGGATTTACCAGCATTTCGACAGACAAGGTAGTCAGCAGAGCTTTCTGCATGGGAAAATGTGTCCCGCAAATTTGATTTGAATTTTATATGAAGAGGGAACAAAGGGATTGATGAGGGAATTAAGTAAGATTGCGTACATCTGCATTGAAGCTTTCTAGTGCAGGTTGGCCCACGCAGGCGACTACTCCAGGTGCGGGCCAGACCGCGAGGATGACGTTCGCTTCTGGGTTAAATAGAAATCAGGAAATAGGCTGGCACCGTCAGGTGCGAGTCACCTTAGGGCAGTCGAAGTGCCCATCACCTATTGCATTGTGCACGTTTCCATCACTGCTGGCAGAAAATACAGCTTTGGAAGGAAACATAGAAACATAGAAAATAGGTGCAGGAGTAGGCCATTTGGGCCTACGAGCCAGCACCGCCATTCAATATAATCATGGCTGATCATCCAAAACCTGCTTTCTCCCCATAACCCTTGATTCCATCCTGTGACCTTCAATACAAACTATCCCGAAAACCAGAAGCACCTTATTCTGAGACGAATCTGAAGAAGGGTCTCGACCCAAAACAACACATATTCCTTGTCTCCAGAGATGCTGCTTGTACCGTGAGACGCTCCACACCTTGTGTCTATCTTCGGTATAAACCAGCATCTGCAGTTCCTTCAAGCACATTATTCAAGGTTGGGGTTGGCACATCAATAAAAGGGACTGCACTGTCACATCAAATGTGGAGGAAGGAACGGCAGATGCTGGTTTAAACTGAAGATCGACACAAAACGCTGGAGTAACTCAGCGGGACAGGCAGCGTCTCTGGAGAGAAGGAATGGGTGACGTTTCGAGTCAAGACCCTTCTTCAGATCAAATGTCCTCCACTGCATCTGCAATCTCACTCTTCAACCACCAGCCGATATTAAATACTTTGCTGAAGCTTCCTTTACTGATTATTTAAAAACAAGTGTAATCACTTGGGACCATTGACAGCTCAGGTGTTGAGAGAGAGCATACGAGTAAGTGTGTGCAAGTGATTAGAGAGGGTGGGATGAGAGCGAGGTGACACACAGAAAAATGCTGTGCCTCCTCTCCCCATCGCCCCTCAGCACCACGGCAGCCTATCCTGCCACAGAGCATCATGACTTAAAGGGATTCTTGAAGTGCCGATTGCCTTCCGAGAGATCGGTGCAGAAACAATACATTGGACCGCTTTTTAATGTAATTGTTACCTTGACCATGTTGATCTCCCCTCAATTACAGGTGCTGGAAATAAAAGTACGTGTGAGAAAACAGAATGCAAGGTAAACATTCTGTTTTCTCACAACTTCCTCTCTGCAACTTAAAACTGTTTTCTTGCATTTTCAGTTCGATAAAAGGTTTTTGATCTGAAACATCAACTTCGATTTTCTCACCTCTGATGCTGCCTGACCAACTGTTTTACCTGTTTTTTTTTTAATTCCAGCACCTGTAGTTTATTTCACACCACAGTGGGTAGAGTTGTTGCCACATAGCTCCAACTCACCAGGTTTATCTCCAGGTTCAAATCTCTGGTGCCGTCTAAGTGGGAATTTACATGTTCTCCTCTGGTGCTCCAATTGCCTCCCAATTAACTCCTTGCTATAAATTGCACCTGGTGTGCATGGATAATAGGAGAATCAGAGGAGAGTTTGCAGCTATTTGAGTGTAAAAATAGATTAGAGGAAAACAAGTGGGTGAACGGGAATAACTACGAGAAATGCCATAGAATCAACAGACTAAATCAGGGGTTCCCCAACCTTTTACGTCCCGTTTACCCCTGGCAACATTTCGAAAGTAAATTTATCCCCACCCTGTTTTGTTCATTAATTTGAGTTTACACTTCGACCATAATAAAGCAACTGACAAAGGGGAAATTTTAAAATACTGTTAACATTATTATTTTGAGTTCAAATAACAATAATCATATCATATCATATATATACAGCCGGAAACAGGCCTTTTCGGCCCTCCAAGTCCGTGCCGCCCAGTGATCCCCATACATTAACACTATCCTACACCCACTAGGGACAATTTTTACATTTACCCAGTCAATTAACCTACATACCTGTACGTCTTTGGAGTGTGGGAGGAAACCGAAGATCTCGGAGAAAACCCACGCAGGTCACGGGGAGAACGTACAAACTCCTTACAGTGCAGCACCCGTAGTTGGGATACTCAAGTTCAAATTCCACCAGAGCAGCAATACAATTAAAAGGACTGATTGTTTACTAATGGTAAATCACAAAAACAGTTGTGTTACTGCAAAAACCCATCTGATTCACTTCCATATTACCTCACTGCATAGGAGGCCTTTCGGCCCATCAGCTCTCAGAACATTCCCATTCGCCCATTAAACTTTCCCCCTGGCCCATTCACTCCACATCAACTGCTCCCCCAGGTGCAAGCCACTTTGTACACACGAGGAACATGTTGCAGCAGCCACTTTACTTACCAACCCATGTCGTTGGAATAAGGGGGAAATATAGCGCGCCGTGAGGAAACACGCAATCACTGGGATAAGGTGCAAATTCCGTACGTACAGCCCCGGATGTGTGGAGTGAATCTGGGTCGCGTGCACTGAAAAGTTAGCAGCACTATTCGCTGCACCACTGCACAGGATTATGCTGGTGCTTGGGAGGAGGACATTTACCATCCTCACCTGGTTTGGCCAATCAATACATGACTCCAGGTCAGTCACTATGGCTGTCTTTCAAAAGTCTACTGAAATGGCACAGCAGTTTAAGAGGTAATTAGGAATGAATAATAAAAGCTGCAAGTGGTATCCAGATCCCAAGCAAGTCAAAAACAAGCCATCGTTGGGGAGGGCAATTGAATCCTTTCTACAATTCCAACAACCATGTGTAGGAAGGAACTGCAGATGTTGGTTTAAGCCGAAGACAGACTCAAAAACCTGGAGTAACTCAGCGGGCCAGGCAGCATCTCTGGAGAGAAGGAATGGGTGACGTTTCGGGTCGAGATCCTTCTCCAGTTCGAAGAAGGGTCTCGACCCGAAACATCACCCATTCCTTCTCTCCAGAGATGCTGCCTGTCCCGCTGAGTTACTCCAGGTTTTTGCGTCTATCACGTGTATGGAATGTCAGGCCGAGATACAATCTGCCATAGTTTGACTAAGGGCTATGGGAAAGAGATAGTCTCCAACCCCAATGGGTTAGGAATTCATTCGCATGGCCCGAGGCATTGTGCATTATTGAACTGACCTTACATAACAAATCTGCAAAGGAGTGAATGACTATGCAAACTACTTATGCTGATTACTTCAGAAAGCCAAACTGACTAAACACTACGAGACCCTCCCGCTTCTTAAATACTGCCATTATTCCTACTATTACCAGGTTTGTGCTCAAGGGTTGGCTCCTTGTTTTAATACTTCTTATAAAAGGTGGGTGATACTGGAAGGCTCAACCTAGATAATATACTTAGGTCGACACAAAATGCTGGAGCAACTCAGCGGGTCAGGCAGCATCTCAGGGGAGAAGGAATGGGTGATGTTTCGGCCTGACTCGCTGAGTTACTCCAGCATTTTGTGTCTACCTTCGATTTGAACCAGCATCTGCAGTTATTTTCCTTAAGTTCATTTGGGAGGTTGAGTCTAGAATGGATCACTTCTTCCATGATTACACCAATGAAGCCAAGATGACAATGAAGTGCAGAGATATTAAAAAATATATATATGCCTTCATATTTCAAAAATGTTAATGCCTATTATCCAGGATTCTAGCTTCGAGAATTGATTTTAAGTAGGATACAATGTATGGGTTAATTCACAAGCATATGCTAAATTTAAGGCACTCTCTTCAGAGCACTGTGAGCAGGCTTAACCATAAACTGAAGGATTGTTAAAGGATAGACACAAAAAGCTGGAGCAATTCAGCGGGTCAGACAGCATCTCTGGTGAAAAGGAATAGCTGGCGTTTCGGGTCAAGAACCTTCTGTCTGAAGAAGGGTCTTGGCCCGAAACACCAGGTATTCATTTGAAGAAGGGCCTCGGCCCAAAAAGTTACCTATTCCTTTTCTCCAGAGATGCTGCCTGTCCCGCAGAGTTACTCCAGCTTTTTGTGTCTATCTTCGGTTTAAACCAGCATCTGCAATTCTTTCCTACACGAATACTTAGAGGAGGTTCTTCTAGAACAGAGATTAGAGGTTGTCCCCTGTTCGATGGTACAAATGTCCTGAAGTAAATGAATATAATATGCACAAGCTTAAATATTTAAAATAACTCAGTTTAATAATGCAACCATTAGTTTTTTCCTCCCCCATTCACCAAAAATTGAAAATAATACCACAAATCAGAAGCTAGGAATCAGATGCAAAGTAATATATAGGGAGAGTTTAGTCTGAAATCTGCAGGCCTGAATCTGATTTCCCTTCACAAATTGGGGGACAAAAAGCCCAGCTTTCAAGATGTCGTAAAGTCATAAGGTCATAAAAAAATAGGAGTAGAATTAGGCCATTTGTCCCATCAAGTCTACTCCACCATTCAATCATGGCTGATCTATCGCTCCCTCCAAACCCCATTCTCCTGCCTTCTCCCCATAACCCGACACCTGTACTAACCAAAAATCTATCTATCTCTGCCTTAAATATATCCACTGACGTGGCCTCCACAGCTTTCTGTGGGAATGAATTCCACAGATTCACCACCCTCTGACTAAAGACTCCTCATCTCCTTTCTAAAAGAACGTCCTTTAATTCTGAGGCTAATTCTTAGACTCTCCCACCAGTGGAAACATCCTCTCCACATCCACTCTATCCAAGCCTTTCACTATTCTGTACGTTTCAATGAGGTCCCCCCCTCATTCTTCTAAACTTTTTCTGAGATCATAGCACAACAGATCAAAGACATTCTAGCCTTAGAGGGAGTACAGAGAAGGTTCACCAGATTGATCCCTGGGATGGCAGGACTTTCATATGAAGAAAGACTGGATAGACTAGGCTTATACTCGCTGGAATTTAGAAGACTGAGGGGGGATCTTATAGAAACATATAAAATTCTTAAGGGGTTGGAGAGGCTAGATGCGGGAAGATTGTTCCCGATGTTGGGGAAGTCCAGAACCAGGGGTCACAGCTTAAGGATAAGGGGGAAGTCTTTTAGGACCGAGATGAGAAAACATTTCTTCACACAGAGAGTGGTGAGTCTGTGGAATTCTCTGCCACAGAAGGTAGTTGAGGCCAGTTCATTGGCTATATTTAAGAGGGAGTTAGATGTGGCCCTTGTGGCTAAAGGGATCAGGGGGTATGGAGAGAAGGCAGGTACAGGTTACTGAGCTGGATGATCAGCCATGATCATATTGAATGGCGGTGCAGGCTCGAAGGGCCAAATGGCCTACTCCTGCACCTATTTTCTATGTTTCTGTGTTTCTATTAACAGGTATTAATTCTCCCAGCAGGATTTTCAGGTGGCTTTTCACTGCACTTTTCAGTCCACTTTCGACAATTCCTCACCTCCACAGATGCTGCTCTGTCTGGCAAGTTCCTTCAGCAGTTTAACACCAAATGCTGGAGTAACTCAGCGGGACAGGCAGCATCCTTGGAGAGAAGGAATGGGTGACGTTTCGTGTCGAGACCCTTCTTTAAACTCCTCTCTCCTTCAGCAGTTTGTTTTTCTTCTCCAGACTACAGCAGCTGCAGTCTGGTGTGTACTCATCGATTTACATTCTTCAGAAAAGGGAGGAGAAGGAGAATCACTTCCCTCCTTTATAATTTAAAAAATAACTTTGAAAAACCCTTTTTTTTAAAAAATTATCCTTTTCACTCCAAGAAAGGTGGTTAGTTACCAGTGAAAATGTGATACAAATTTATTGCAACACTGTGGGAATGTGCAGAGAAGGAAGAACAAGTCGATCCACGCAAGTTTATTTCTCAGGATCATAGACTACAGCTGAAACAAAAAGCATCCACAGTGGAGGAGTGAAAATGGCGAGGTCAGTCAGATGAGGTACTGCTACTTTTGTTTCCTTTTGAAGAATTGAGAGTCCAGAAATTAAACCTTTGTCAAACAAGAAATATATTTCATTGCTTTTTTAACTGAAATATTCATTCAAATCTATTTTCAAAATCAAAGAAAACTTCTCACAGCAATTAATAAAAAGCACATCTTCAGTCCAGCACCAACCACTGAGCCAATGAGTGCTATCTACACCCTCATCCAATTTCCGCATCAAAGATTATCAGGTTTTTTTTTTCTAAATTATACCAAAATCTGCTCTGGGTCGTGTAATAATTGAAAGTTTTCTTGGTGTATATTCAATTGCATATATCGATTTATTTCCATAAAAATGCAGAGCTTGATATTGTGTTAGTGAGTAAGATTAGCTAGGAACTGCAGATGCTGGTTTCCAAAAAAAAGACAAAGCGCTGGAGTAACTCAGCGAGCCAGGCAGCATCTCTGGAGAACGTGGACAGGCCACGTTGTGGGCCAGGAACCCTTATTTCTATTTTTGTCGTCTTTCCTTTGCTCAAAGTTAACTGAACTCTTTGACCCTTGAAAGGGTCTCAACCCGAAACGTCGCCTATCCGTGTTCTCTAAAGATGCTGCCTGACTCACTGAGTTACTCCAGCACTTTGTGACTTAGATTGGTCAAGATGGGTGGTTAAACGACAACAAATAACCCTTGTGTTGGCCACAATGAAATGGAACTAGTTCAGCTAAGCATGGATTAGTTGGGCCAAAGGATCTCTGTTCATGCTGTGCAGCTCGCCGACTCCATCATTTAGTTGTTCTGAGCAAACTTGGAGCTGCTGTTGGAACGCAGAGTGTCAGGCAGAATCTGTGGATGGAAATCGATAGCCAATATTTTGGGTTGGGACCTTCATCTGGACCAGATGAAAGACACTGAAGTGGGTGGTATGATAGATAGTAAGAATGGTTATCAAAAATTACAGCAGGATCTAGATCAGTTGGGCAAGTGAGATGAGGAATGGTTTTTAGATTTTAAGATTTAGAGATACAGCGCAGAAACAGGCCCTTCGGCCCACCGAGCCCGCGCCGCCCAGCGATCCCCGCACACCAACACAATCCCACACCCACTAGGGACAATTTCTTTACATTTGCCCAGCCAATTAACCTACATACCTGTACGTCTTTGGAGTGTGGGAGGAAACCGAAGATCTCGGAGAAAACCCACGCAGGTCACGGGGAGAACGTACAAACTCCGTAAAGACGGCGCCTGTAGTCAGGATCGAACCTGAGTCTCCGGCGCTGCATTCACTGTAAGGCAGCAAGTCTACCGCTGCGCCACCGTGCTGCCCATTAATGGAGTTTAATGCAGAGAAGTGTGAGATGTTGCATTTTGGGAAGTCAAACCTGGGCAGGATTATCACAGTGAATGGCAGGGCTCAGGGGAGGGTTGCAGAGCAGAAGGTACATAGTTCCTTGAAAGTGTCATCACAGGTAGATAGGGTGGTCAAGATGGCTCTCGGCACATTGGCCTTCATTAGTCAAGGTATTGAACATAGAAGTTGGGATGTTATGTTGAGATTGTGAGGGGAATAGCTAGGAGTTATTTTTTACCTGGAGTAAGGGAATGAAGAACCAGAGATCATAAGTTTAAGGTGAGGGGGGAAAGATTTATTAGAAACCCGAGCGGCAACTTTTTTCCACACAGAGGGTGGTGGGTATATGGAATAAATTGCCAGAGGAGGTAGTTAAGCAGATACTATGAGCACATTTATAAGTCACTTGGACAGGTACATGGAGAGGAAAGATTTAAAGGGATATGAAAGGGATCTGAGCCTAATGTGGGCAGGTGGGACAGGTGTAGATGGGTTATCTTGTTCGCCGTTCACCAGAAGGCCCTGTTTCCATGCTGAACAACTGTGATTTTATCTGGACTAAAACACTGTTTTTTTGCTCCAGATTCCAGCATCTGAAATTTCTTGAGTCTCTAATCTGAGAAATATGTTCGGGAAAATAAAATCTCTAGTGTCTGGTAGCTCATTTGCAATTTAGAGATACAGCGCGGAAACAGGCCCTTCGTCCCACTGAGTCCACGACGACCAGCGATTCCCGCACACTAACATTATCCTACACACACTTGGGGCAATTTTTGTACAATGATACCAAGCCAATTAACCTACAAATCTGTACATCTTTGGAGTGTGGGAGGAATCCAGAGATCCCAGAGAAAACACACGCAGGTCACAGGGAGAACGTACAAACTCCGTACAGACAACAACTGAACCCAGGTCTCTGGCGCCGGAAATGACAAGAAATTTCCAGGGCACTAATAGTAGCTGAGAGAATGAAGGGCTGAAGCATAATGATAAATGTCAAACTGAACAGTTAATCAATTCCATGATATTTTGTTTTGCACAGTCTATCAAATAGACTCAAACTAATGAAACATGGGAGGTAAAGGGAAGCACGGTGGCGCAGCGGTAGAGTGACGCAGCGGAGATCCGCGTTCCATCCCGACTACGGGTGCTGACTGTACGGAGTTTGTACGTTCTCCCCGTGACCACGTGTGTTTTCTCCAGGATATTCAGTTTCCTCCCACACTCCAAAGACGTACAGGTTTGTAGGTTAATTGGTTTGATGCATGTGTAAATTGTCCCTTGTAGTAGGATAGTGTTAATGTGCAGGGATCGCTGGTCGGCGCGGACTCGGTGGGCTGAAGGGCCTGTTTCCGCGCTGTATCTCTAAACTAAACTGAACTTCCAATGGATAAGAATGACAATGGTATTGAAGAAAGATCTCAACCAGCGCCAAGCTTCGATGGCTTAGTTTCTCACTACACCCCAAACCGTGAATGGCAAATGGAAGGGCTGGCTTGATGGTAGGAAACGGAGAATGATGGTGGAAGGTTGTTTACCTGGAGTGGAGACCCATGTCTAGTGATATGCTTCAGGGGTTAGTACTAGACCCTATATTGTTTGGCATCTCCAACAACGACTTGGATGTGAATGTGCAAGACATGGTTAGTAAGTCTGCACATGATATTCAAATAGGTGATATTGTAGATAATGTAGGAGATGATGAACAATGACAGTGTGATATTTATCAGCAGGATAAGTGGGCCGAAGGAACGGCAAATGAAGTTCAACTGGCAGCAGCTGCGACTGATTGAAGCATTTGTTCCCCAATGTATTCAGGTCACAGATTTGTTTCCCACCCAAAAAGTTAAATTAATGCAGAATAAAATATATGCAAAACAAAAACCGTGCAAAAACTCTCCATATATTGAGTGTCATACTTAGTAGCCAGCTTACAGATTTGTTTCCCACCCCGGCCAAAAGTAAAATAAATTAATATGGTCATAAGTGATTGGAGCAGAAATTGGCCATTCGGCCCATCAAGTCTACTCCGCTATTCAATCATGGCTGATCTATCTCTCCCTCCTAACCTCAGTCTTCTGCCTTCTCCCCATAACCCTTGTCACTCTCACTAATCAATCCATCTCTGCCTTAAAAATATCCATTGACTTGGCCATGGCAAAGAATTTCACAGATTCACCACCCTCTGACTAAAGAAATTCCTCCTCATCTCCTTCCTAAAGGAACGTCCTTTAATTCTGAGCCTATGATTTCTGGTCCTAGACTCTCCCACTAGTGGAAACATTATTTCCACATCCACTCTATCAAGACCTTTCACTACTCGATACGTTCCTAATCCTTCTAAACTCCAGCAAGTACAGGCCCAGTGCCGACAAACGCTCATCATATGTTAACCCACTCATTCCTGGGATCATTCTTGTAAACCTCCTCTGGACCCTCTCCGGAGCCAGCACCTCCTTCCTCAGATACGGTGCCCAAAATTGCTCATAATACTCCAAATACGCCCTGACCAGCCTCAGCTCTATTCAGAATAAAATATATACAAAACAAAAACTGTGCAAAAACTCTCCATACATTTAGTGCCATACTCCGTAGACAGCTCGCAGACTCCTCAATCTGCAGGCCCAATGCTGCCGATCGACACAAAAAACTGGAGTAACAGCAGGACAGGCAGCAGCTCTGGAGAGGGCCCAGTGCTGCTGTACCTACAGTGGCCCAGAGCAACCTTCAGCAAGGGGATGTGATTACCATGCTCCACAAGTCCAGTGTGGGATTAGTCATAAGGTCCAATGGGCCTTACTCTTTGTGCTGATACCCTCTCAACCTAAATATAAAATACTTTGCGATTTTCCTTAAATGTGTCCAGCAGGAAACCCATTTGGCCCTCCTAATTTATTTCCTCTCAAGAGCCTCCGATTAAGAATTGGAAATATTTAATTTTAGGATTGTTTTGATACCCCTAAAAAGAATTTAATAAGAAATTAGCCGGAAGTGTTTCCTTCTTGTCTCCAGGTTTCCTTCTTTCTTCTTTCTTTCTTTCTTTCTTTCCTTTTTTAATTTTTAATTTTTATTTCTTTATCTTTCTTCTTCTCCTTTTTCCTCTTTTTTCTAACTGGGGGGTGGGGGGGAGGGGGGTTGTGGGTGGGGAGATAATACAGAACAATACAGGTATAATCGAATTTTAAATGTATAATCGAATTTATAATGTAGGTACCATCGCGTACTATGAGTTCATACATGTATTTGTTTTGTTAAAATTTAAATAAAATTAATTTTTTAAAAAGAGCCTCCTACACTTTCTATACTCCCAAGGGCCTCTCCTGCTTTCAGTTTTCTATACCTAGCCTTTAAATTTATTTTATTCACACATTCAGCCCTCACTATACTTTAAGATCCAGGATTCCATAGTCTTGCCGTCCACATCTATCACACATTGACCACAAACTCTGACTATTTCATATTTGAACATCCCCCCACTAGACAGACGTAGACCTATCCACAAGTAGCCGCTCCCAGAAATCAGCACTTCCATCAATACAGGACTTCATTTCCAGCCTGTCTTTATCCCTTTCCAAAACTAGTACGAAACATAGTACTGTGAAACATAGTGGTGCAGTATGTAGTCCATTGCAGACATTGGACTTTGCGCTACAATGCTGAGAACTACATTCGGCACTCTGTATCTTCCATTGCCCTATCTATTGTACTCGAGCTTGACTTGGTTGTATTTATGTATGATACTATTTGTTCTGATTGGATTTCATGCAACATAAAGCTGTTGATTGTCGGTACACGTGACAATAATAAATCTAAACCATAACATTGAGGACAGGACTGAACTGACTTACTTACTTCTCTATTCATGGTCACACATGCCTGACTTGACCATTTGTTCGATCGGAATTCATAACCTGCCAATCCTGTTTCATCTGTGCAAAGACTAAATAAACTGGCTGATTGCAGTACCTCACTGCAAGTTCCTTGAAGTTGCAGTAATAGTGTGCTGGTTTACGAGATGGCTTTGCAAGGTATGGTACAAGACCCACTGCTAAACAGGCTCGCTGATCCCACTCAAGATCTGGCTCATTTGCCGAAGGAAGGCATATATTGCGCAGCTTGAAGGGCAGCAGTCACATGGATACAGCAGGCATCAATGCTGTTGGTGATTTAATCTGCACGTTAATTCGTTTCACAAACATTTTCAATAAATATGGCGCAGAATGGAATGCATGTCTGTTCATCATACCAGTAGTGCCAGCATTCGGTACTCAAGAGACTGTAACTCAAGTCGGCAAACCCTCTTTGATCTGCTCCACCATTCATGAACAATATCCCTGGGGTTATTTCGCTGCTTGCCTTGGCACAAATCACATCCATTCAACAACTTAGATGAAGAGTGGTGAGGTGGCTCTATATGCATCCAGGCATGAAAACATAATTGAGTCAGAGTCATAGTGCAATACAATGTGGAAACAAGCTCTGCGGTCCAACTTGCCCACACCGGCCAACATGTCCCAGCTACACTCGTCCCACCTGCCTGCGTTTGGTCCATATCCTTCCAAGCCTGTCCTATCCATGTACCTGTCGGAGTGTTTCTTAAACACTGCCTCAACTACCTCCTCTGGCAGCTTGTTCCATACACCCCCCACCCTTTGTGTGACACTTTGGGCAGAGTCATCCTATGCAACCACATGGTCCTCATCATGTATGCTCACTATCCCTCCACAAATTCACTAACCAAGTTCTCCAGAGTTCAAAATTATTTGTCCTGATCTTTTAGGCATTTTGGTCTTACCAAGTGGAGCTCCTTATAAGAGGGCAATTTATTTTCCAGGAAATTGGCTTCCAGCAGGTTAGCGAGTCCCAGCATTGTGCAATTGCGTCTGTCGCACACTTGTGGACCTGGTCAAGCCCAGCCCAAGTTTACCAACAGTCAAATTGGTTGATGAAGTTGAATGACTGAATGTCTCATTCATCCAAAACAGATAGTAAAAATACATTTTTTAAAAATAATTCTTCAAAATATAATTAAAATACATTAAACCGGAGTGGAATACCTATGATCGACACAAAATGCTGGAGTAACTCAGCAGGACAGGCAGCATCTCTGGAGAGAAGGAATGGGTGACGTTTCGGGTCGACACCCTTCTTCAGACTGAAGGAAAGGAATAACTATGCACGCGTTTAAATCAATAATACAAACAGCTTCATTTGAATACCTTGGGTATGCAAGCAAAGAATTTCACTGTGCCTTATCACACGTGACAATAAAGTATTCCATTCCAGCTTCCATCTCCACCTGATTTTGAGATTAGACCATGTGTACTTAGATCAAGTTGAGCAAGCAGTTTTCCCAGCCTACTGCAGATGTTTGTGTGGCACTGCTGGACTCAGAAGCAGAGGGAGGAATGTAGTTTTTCTATCAACACCAACTGGTTGGGTAGGTATTCCAGACATCTGTCTCCAACACCCACAGAGTTACAAACACATCAGTGGGCATTCAGTAACGTGATATGGGCCGTGATATTTACCATGAACATCTCCAACTGAACCCTTCTTTTATAAATTTACTGATGTGCAGTGATTAAAGTGGACCCAGCCTTCATTTTATTGGTCAGTTTTGACCAAATATGGAAGCTTTTTCTTGCAGTTCTCTTTAGATATGACTGCTGCAAGGTAAAACTTTCAGTCATACTATTTAACATAAAACCCGATCAACCTGTATCAGAAAATAGTGATCATCTCCGATTCTTTATACATGTGGCCATTTGATTTGATTTTTTCATTTGATTTAGAGATACAGCGCGGAAACAGGCCCTTCGGCCCACCTAGTCCGCGCCGCCCAGCGATCCCCGCACATTAACACTATCCTACACACACTAGGGACAATTTTTACATTTACCCAGTCAATTAACCTACATACCTGTACGTCTTTGGAGTGTGGGAGGAAACCGAAGATCTCGGAGAAAACCCACGCAGGTCACGGGGAGAATGTACAAACTCCGTACAGACGGCGCCCGTAGTCAGGATCGAACCTGAGTCTCCGGCGCTGCATTCGCTGTAAGGCAGCAACTCTACCGCTGCGCCACCGTGACGCCCTAGTCATTTGCAGTCATTCCTCTGGATTGTATAAGTGGCAGATGTTGCCACCGCATTGTGCTCCGATCTAAGAAAAGGGACCACATAGACTATGGAACCGGGCAACTCCACCACACACTTCCTGCAGAAGCACCTCCACTGCTGAATAGTAAGGCAATGTTCTGCTGTAGTGCATTGCGCCACCACTCAGCCAGACACAGATTTTTTTAAAATGTACATTTCTTTGGTTCCACAATGAAAAATATGGATGTGTCACATGAGTTTTCTTCGGGAGATCCTGTTTCCTCCCACACTCCAAAAACGTACAGGTTTGTAGGCTAACTGGCTTGGTCACATTGTAAATTGTCCCTGGTGTGTGTGTGTGTAAGATAGTGTTAGCGTGCGGGGATCGCTAGTCAGCGCGGAGTCGGTGGGCCGAAGGGCCTGTTTCCGCACTGCATCTCTAAACTAAACTAAAACAAAACACAAATTAAAAATGGCAGACCGTCCAGAACAGAAAATCCCGACTTCCACTGTGCAAAACGTGTGGAATAATGAACACCGTGTTCAATCCAGTTTTTTGTTCCTATACGAAAAAGTCAACAGACAGTCGATTCTTATGATTGGAATACAGAACTGTGGAGGTGGAGCAGGAATGCATGCGGCATTTTCACAGGCACAGAACAAACGTTTCCTCTTTACAGGGTGGCACAGGGGTAGAATTGCTGCCTTACAGAGCCACAGACCCAGGTTCGATCCTGACGTCGGGTGCTTGTCTTTACGGAGTTTGTACGTTCTCCCTGTGGGTTTTCTCCGGAATCTCCAGTTTCCTCCCACACTCCAAAGGCGTCCAGATTTGTAGGTTAATTGGCTTGGTATAATTGTAAAATTGTCCCTAGTGTGTGCAATATAATGTTAGTGTGCGGGGATTGCTGGTCGGCGCGGACTCGATGGGCCGAAGGGCCTGTTTCCGTGCTGTATCTTTAAACTAAACTAAACTACTTAATCTGAAGCAAGTACATAGCGAACGTTAGCTAAAACCTGAAGACGCTTGCTTACCTGGAGATTATACCTCCTGCCCAAACATCAAATATTCAAAACAAGTGAACTTTGAGACATCGACTCTAAACAAATATAGGAGCAGTTTGTTTGTCAAGCGCCATTTCTGTTCCTCAATCAAAAAAAATGTACATGAATTGTTTGGTATATTTTAACTACTTGCTTTCCATGGTCCCTGGAAGACCAATAAAAAAAACACTGGCTTTGCACGTGAGCAATGGTTGAGCCACTAATCTTTGGGTCAGACACTTGCCCAACCTCGCGCTACAATAGAAATAAGCTTGAGCATAGCCAACTCAAAACTCATGCTGCTTGGAACCTCAATGCACACCGCACAGAAACAAGAGTTGGAAACATCTGTTCACAGTGGATTTTGCAGGGCTACCTCAAAATTCCACAGGTATTACATGGAAGGCAAACTCATTGAGAGAAATGGTATTCAAATATCTAACCGCTAATTAAATGAACATCAAAGCAATGCCACAAAGACGCACGATACCAATCACTAGCCATTCTCAACTGAAGGGCTTGGTTTGTCCAAAACAATGCCAAGGCAGGTAAGTCAAGTCAAGGCAGGTAAGTCAAGTCAAGTCAAGTCAATTTTATTTGTATAGCACATTTAAAAACAACCCACGTTGACCAAAGTGCTGTACATCTGATTAGGTACTAAGGAAAAAAATGAAACATACAGTAGCACGCAAACAGTTCACAGCGCCTCCTCAATGAGCCTCAAACGCTAGGGAGTAGAAATAGGTTTTGAGCCTGGACTTAAAGGAGTCGATGGAGGGGGCAGTTCTGATGGGGAGAGGGATGCTGTTCCACAGTCTAGGAGCTGCAACCGCAAAAGCGCGGCCACCCCTGAGCTTAAGCCTAGACCGCGGGATAGTGAGTAGCCCCAAGTCGGCCGACCTGAGGGACCTGGAGTTAGAGAGGTGGGTTAGAAGATTTTTGATGTAGGGGGGGGAATGTCCATTTAGGGCTTTATACGTGAATAGGAGGAGCTTGAAGTTGATTCTGTACCGTACAGGGAGCCAGTGGAGAGAGGCCAGAATCGGGGTGATGTGGTCCCTTTTACGGGTACCCGTCAGGAGTCTCGCTGCGGCGTTTTGGACCGGCCAGTGAGCCTCAGGTAAGGGCACAGGCAAGGTCCCTGGTGACTGGGGAATAGCTTATGTTGCTTCCAAAACAATGCCAAGGCAGGTAAGGGCACAAGCAAGGTCCCTGGTGACTGGGGAATAGCTTATGTTGCTTCCAAAACAATGCCAAGGCAGGTAAGGGCACAAGCAAGGTCCCTGGTGACTGGGGAATAGCTTATGTTGCTTCTTTGTTTAAGAAGGGAAATAGAGAGAATCCAGGGACTGAAAGGCCAGTGAGCCTCATGTAATTATTGGAGAGGATTCCTCAGGGTGGGATTTGCTCCCATTTGGAAGAGTATGGGCTAATTAGGGATAATCAGCACGGCCTTTGTTCATGGCAGGTTGTGTCTTACTGACTTGATTGAGTTTTTTTTTGAGGAGGTGACAAAGATGATCGATGAGACAGGGCAATGGACGATGTTTAAATGTATTTCAGTAAGACATCTGATAGAGTCCCCCATGGCAGGTTTAACCAGAAGGTTAAAATGTATGGGATAAAAGTGACTTGGTCACATGGATTCAAAACTGGCTTGCTGTTGAAGACAGAGGGTTATGATGAAGGACAATATTCAGGCTGGAGGCCAATGACCAGGGGATCTCTGCAGGGAGCTATGCTGGGACATATAAATGACTTGGATGTAGATGGGTTCGTTAGTAAGTTTGCAAATCACACCTAGATTGCAGCGAGGAAGGCTGTTAAAGTATACAGTGGGATGTACATCAGCTGCAGAAATGGGCAGAGAAATGGCAGATGGAGTTTAATCTGAGCAAATATAAGATGTTACACTTTGGGGAGGGGGTCAAATCAAGGGGAAAATACATAATTAATGGCATGACCCCTAAAAGCGTTGATGTATAGTGATCTTGACAGCAAGTCCATAACTCCCAGAAAGTGACAACGCAAGTCTATAAGGAGTAATTAAGGGATATGGTAAGCAGGATATGGAGGGATGAGGTTTATGTGCAGACAGATAAGAGTTGGTCTTGACATCATGTTCGATATAAACATTGTGGGCTGAAGGACCGGTCCATGCTCTGAGCTGTTCTATGTTCTAAGGGCAGAGCACTTCCAGCAATTTGCAGGCACGACAGAAAAATCTAATGTATTCATCATTTAACTTACATAAAATCTCAGCCCATAACGAGTCAAGTACAGATAGGATGGCTTTACAACAAGACGATAAAATGGCACTTATTGGTGGACAAGAAGGAAGATTGAAAAGTACCAGGCAGCACACAAATGCTGGTGACCCTAGCATCAAGTAATATTCTGAACAAATTGTTGAATAAATAGCAATAGAAACTCTCTAGGAAGTGGACCCTCAATGGATCTACACCGGCTCAAAATATAATCACTTTGATTTTCAAGCTTTCTAAATATTTAATTGGTGTTAACAAGTGCAAGCCCATCCTCCAATCTAGTCTAAGGCATCTACTATTCAAAATGTGTTCTTCTGTGAAATAAAGAAACAAAACAGATTGGACAATCGCTTTCAGAGCATTCTTTAGTTCACAAGACTTTGAGTTGCCGGTTTTCTGCCACTCAGTTATTTTACCAATCCCATTCCGGCCTTCCTGTCTGTGGCATTGTGCCCTGTTACAACAAGGACCATCGGAAACTTGAGGAATAACATGTCAACTTCTAACCAGGTACATTGCAGTCTTCAGTATTCAAAAGCAGACTCCCCAACTTCAGGTAACTTGGAGACAGGAGAAACTGCAGATGAGGGTATCTTGAGCAAAAAACAAAGTGCTACACAAACTCCGTGGATCAGGCAACTCCTGTGGAGTCACTGTTGTGGGTCAGGATTGATTGGAGTGGGGAGGATTGTGGAAAAGAGAGACTGGGCTGGCATGTAATGGATGGAGCGGACAAGAGTCTGAAGAAGGGTCTCGACCCGACACATCACCCATTCCTTCTCTCCAGAGATGCTGCCTGTTACTCCAGCATTTTTGTCTGCCCTGCTGAGTTACTCCAACATTTCGTGTCTACCAAGTAACAGATGGAAAATAGACACAAAAAGCTGGAGTAACTCAGCGGGACAGGCAGCATCTCTGGAGAGAAGGAATGGGTGACGTTTTCGGGTCGAGACCTTAAGCATTTGTGGCGGAGGGGGGGGGGGGGTGGTTTCATTGGCAGACGGGTGGAGTAATTGACAAAGGCTAGAGGTGAAAAATGAGACGAGGATGTCAAATAAGGAGAGAAGGAGGGAATGGGAAGGGGAATTGAAATAGTTTGCAACCGGGGAGATCCGGCAGACTGGCTAACAGAGCACAAGTGTTCATCGCAAGCGATCAGGTGCCTGACCTGCTGTGTTCCTCCAGCACTTTGCTCAGGTTACCTTTAAGTGTATAGGAACACATTTTGTTATTAATTACTACACATTATTTTGGCTCTACCCCCCCCCCCCTTATCTATTAGTCTAGCACGTCCCACAGCCTCACTTACAGTGATGCATTATGCAAACAAAGAAGCATAATGTACTTTAATTGCTACTCTAACCAGCCCCATTAACCAATTCGATCTCATTATTTTTGTTCTACTCACCCCTCCCCCACCATTTCTTCTGCTAAAAACTAACTGTTTTTTTCTTTCCCTGTTCTGACACAGGGTCCCACACTAAAAGATCAATTGTTTATTTTTCCAAAATGCTCCCTGATGAGAGAATTTAACATTTTTACTATTTATTTCAGATTTTCAGCATCTGTATTTCTTATTATTTCTATTTATTTCACTACTCAAAATGCCATACAATAATATTTTTGTTAAATCATACAGAAATAAATCTTAAGTACAGCTACTATAGCAGACATTTAAGCAACAAGGCAAGGAAAATCCAACTCTCTTGGGATTTCATTAAATAATTATGTACCTCCACTGTAAAAGCAATCCTGCAATTCATAACTTTGTGAAATATTTTATGAGCATTTTATGAGGTTTGCCTTCATCAATCACAAAAGGCACACCTCTCTCAACCACACTGAAATAAAAATGACAGCATTTTTGGTTACAAGAGTACAAAGGTAAAGGATACAATTTAGCAGAAATTCCTGAATATCTTTTCATAACTCTAGGCTGTATTGGTTCAAGTTTTGAAATAAAATCTCTCCATTCATGAAAAAATTCTGAAGAGCATCTAGTATAAACAACAATAAGTAGCAACAAAAAGTTCAGTGTATTTTAGTGCTCAGAAGGTTGCATGTCATCTGTGGGGAGAGAAACGGAGTTCACAATTCAGGTTGATGACCTTTCAGCTGAACTAAACAGTTTGTGCCTCATTTCTTTCAATTTAAATCACGCAATTACGGACCATTAAAATATGGGGAAAAAATCTTGTTAAACGAGGAATACAAGTAAAGAGCATAGTTACTATCTGAACCCTCCCCCACTAAAAAAAAAATCAGATCAATTACAAGTGGATATTACTTTCTTTAACAATTGTGGCGCAGCGGTAGAGTTGCTGCCTTACAGCACTTTCGGCGCAAGAGACCCGGGTTCGATCCTGACTACGGGTGCTGTCGGTATGGAGTCTGTACGTTCTCCACGTGACTGTGTGGGTTTTCTCCAAGATCTTCGGTTTCCTCCCACACTCCAAAGACGTACAGGTTTGTAGGTTAATTGGCTTGAGTTTGTATACTTGGTATAAGTGTAAATTGTCCCTAGTGTTTATAGCCTTGTATTAATGTGCTGGGATTGCTGGTCGGTGCAGACTCGGTGGGCCGAAGGGCCTACTTCCGTATTGTATCTCTAAACTAAACTAAACAAAACAGGATTAATGTATATTTCTGAAGTGAACCAGATATGCTTCTGGCATTCAAAGGAGGCTTTGGGTGACCCCATTTGGTTGGTTAGAGACGAATGGCAACACATTTGCAACAGGGAAAATCCATGTCTCTTGTATGTCCAATATTTGAACAGATAATTATTCCCTAAACCATGGTCTGAGATATATTATAGACATGATCAGCCATTAAATAAATGGATTGGTTGCATTATGAATTCACTGTCCCCTTCTTCACCCAATTATGAACAAAATTATTAATGTGAAGTTGCTAAATGTGTGGATAAATCATTCCCTTTTCAAGGGACTGAAGGTGGGGGAAAATGAGCTACAACTTTAAATCACCTAACCCACAGAGGAGGTGGGATCTAGGACATAGAATTGAGAAAGTTGCCAAAATATTTTAAGGAGACTGCCTTCTTGTACTCTGGCAAGAAGATAAGACACAAAAAGCTGCAGTAAAGGGCCTGTCCAGTTATGCGATTTTTAAGGCGACTGTCAAAGTCGTAGCAGATCACAGAAATGTTCTTTTACCCCACGACAATGACCACGACAATGCCGAGTCAGGTCGATACAAGTCACTTTTTTTGTGAAACTAGCACCTGACTAAGAGATTACACCGTCTACGAAAACATTGTGAAATTCCCACGCTTACCTGACCGTCAAACTGTCGCCTCCAATCTACCTGTCAAATGTCCTGACGGCAAATAAATTGGTTAAACAAAACTATCTTCTGGTATCTTCAAATGCCTTTTCTTAATTTAATATTACGTGCTTCTAAATGCATCTGCGACAAGGGTTTTCCAGTGAACCTCCAGCAGGACCAATGCGTTCCCATGGGAGACTTGGGATCTGGTTTTAACGTGACATCCGGGACTTTTCCGACAGACAGTGAGAACCCGACTGCCAATACTGTTGTCCCCACTGTCTTTGTATCAGCCTCCCCGGTATCAACATCTTTTACTTATCCAGTCCCGCTGAAAATCCCAGAGCTATTCTTCCTCTCACCGTTGGGAGATCCGATTCCTTGTAACCTGCTGCAGTCAGGTTGAAGAAAATTGTCACTAAAAAGCTGGAGTAACTCAGCGGGACAGGCAACATCTCTGGAGAGAAGGAATGGGTGACGTTTGGGGTCGAGACCCTTTCTTCAGACTGAGAGTCAGGGGAGAGGGGAAATGAGAGATCCCTGGACGTCGGTAATGGTCTGGCCGGACCTTGCTGTCCTTATGGTCATGTGCCCATGCCTCCTTTAACAGTATCGCAGTAACTCCGTTTGTCTTTGTGTTAGTAGTGCCTGTCTTTGTGTGAGCGTTTGCCTTTAAACGTTGTGAAATGCTTGTGTATGTGTTTGCTTCATTGATCAAAATAAATGAATGAAAAGAGTTGTCATCGTGCAGTGCCTGTGTCAGCGTTTTATTTCATTGGTCAAAATGAATGAGACTAGAATCTTTGAATGAGATGCCTTGATAAAGTACTTAGAAACACAATAAATTCAGACTCAAATTTTTGTTTTAAATGACCAAAATCAACTTTATTACAACAAACTATATACCTATGAAAGATAGATAACTACATGCCAAAATCTTTTTTTTTAAACGGACACTTCAAACGATGACCAAATATGCCTAAAAATTTCACTGGCCGGACCTTGCTGTCGGTTTGTTCAGGTGTCCACCCACCTTTGACAGTATCGTGGACTCCGCCCACATTACACACCTGGCTATTGCAGCTGCACTTCTGTCAATTGTCAAAACGGGTTTTGACAGTTCCTGTTGGACCTTGTCTTCTCCTGATCCCGGTACCTGTCTCCGGTTGCGTTGATAGTCAACAATGAAATTCATCCGTCCTCAGTACCGGCGCAAAGCTAGGAAACCTGGGGACAGCATGCGACATCGCCCGCAATAATACCTGGCGACAAGCCAGCTGTCACCGAGAAATTTATAGCAGGTAAAACTTTCCGCGACGCGCCGAGATCCGCTGCGATTCATTGAAGACTCCTCACGATCGTGCCCGCGACACCCCGGCGAACATTCGCCGACAGCCTAGTCGCCGGCAGTCGCCATAAAATCGCCTAAGTGGGACAGGCCCTTAACTCAGCGGATCAGACAACAGTGTACAAACGTCACCTATTCCTTGTCTGGAGAAAAGGAATAGGTGACGTTTCAGGTCGAACCCCTTCTTCAGACTCTGGTAGTTTGGATTTCCTGAGAATCAGAAAGTGACAGGAGAGAAGGCCAGTGCCTTTCATGCACTGATTATGAGCCCAGAGGTGCAGAAGCACTTTGTTCAGGAATTACAAACTTTTACCTGATAAACTGTCCTTGAACTGCCAATGACATCCCGCCCATCACAGGAATGTTTAATCTCCTCGCTCAACTTATTGTAAAGTTAGGACTTGCCCACCAAACAATTCATGACTGCTCAACAAACAGCAATAACATGCCAGTCTGATTGCCAAATGGGAAAGCCATGTGGGATCATTTGGAGTCTGAGAAAGGCTTCCGGCCCGAAGCGTCACCTATCCATGTTCTCTAGAGATGCTGCCTGACCCGCCAAGTTACTTAGTGTCCTCTCTGGGATCATTTAAACAGGTCTGCACAAATCACTGAAGTCAGGGTATCCTGTACACAAATTCTCTCCCATTTTCATCCAAGTTTGAAGTCATTATTGGGCTCCTTTTCTTGGGAATCGTACACAGGCAACTGAGCTCTCTGTTATCAGGCAACTGAACCGTCCTCACACCAGCCAGAGTGCAGTCCTGACCTCCCATCTACCTCATTGGAGACCTTTGAGCTATCTTTAATCAGACTTTATCTTGCACTAAATGTTGTGTCCTTTATTTGTACACTGTGGATAGCTTGAATATAATCACATCCAGCATTCAAGAGAGCTGGATAGAGCTCTTAAGGATAGCGGAGTCAGGGGGTATGGGGAGAAGGCAGGAACGGGGTACTGATTGAGAATGATCAGCCATGATCACATTGAATGGCGGTGCTGGCTCGAAGGGCCGAATGGCCTCCTCCTGCACAATAGACAATAGACAATAGGTGCAGGAGTAGGCCATTCAGCCCTTCGAGCCAGCACCACCATTCAATGCGATCATGGCTGATCACTCTCAATCAGTACCCCGTTCCTGCCTTCTCCCCATACCCCCTCACTCCGCTATCCTTAAGAGCTCTATCCAGCTCTCTCTTGAAAGCATCCAACGAACTGGCCTCCACTGCCTTCTGAGGCAGAGAATTCCACACCTTCACCACTCTCTGACTGAAAAAGTTCTTCCTCATCTCCGTTCTAAATGGCCTACCCCTTATTCTTAAACTGTGGCCCCTTGTTCTGGACTCCCCCAACATTGGGAACATGTTTCCTGCCTCTAATGTGTCCAATCCCCTAATTATCTTATATGTTTCAATAAGATCCCCCTCATCCTTCTAAATTCCAGTGTATACAAGCCTAATTGCTCCAGCCTTTCAACATACGACAGTCCCACCATTCCGGGAATTAACCTAGTGAACCTACGCTGCACGCCCTCAATAGCACCTATTGTCTATAGTCTTTCCTTTGACTGGATAGCACGCAACAAAAAGATTTTCACTCAGTCCATGTGACAATAATAAACTAAACTTTACTAAACTAAGCAGGTAGTTCTTCTCTAATGCACGTTTCCGTAATGCTAATTGGACATAACACAATTGATGAATTTGGGAACAATATTTGCATTACAAGGGCCAAATTGGTTTCACGCGATTTCAATACGAACAAGAAAACCAATTAAAAGTCAGTCTGGAAATTGACAAGCCTAAAAGCAATCTCAGAAAACAACAATCAGGAAAAGTTTCCACTTAATCGACTAGTGATATTCAGACACCATTGTATCCCAAGTACATAATCTGGAGAAAGTCAATGGGTCAGGCAGCATCTATAGAGGGAATAGACGATTTTTTGGTCAAGACCGTTCTTAGGTCTGAAGAAAGGTCCCGACTTGAAACGTTAAAATTCCTTCTGCAGATGCTTCCTGACCCGCTGAATTCCCCCAGCAATGCATGTTTTGCTCCAGATTCCAGTATCTGCAGTTCCTCGTGTATCCGAGAACACAATCTGTAACGTTTCACCACAGTTGATCATTGAAAGTAACAAGCAATTACTTCTATTGACACTCATTAAACACTGTTTTTTTGGCTTGCCATAACAAAAACAAACTTTGTTTTTGAAAATCCCGGCAGAACAATACCTTTGTTATTTGCAAGTCTGAAACTCTAACCCTCAACTCTTTTCCACATTGATAATTATTTTTAATAATACGATATTCAAGGTTTCTTAGGAACATAACTATTGTACTACATCAGAGCTATATGCAAGCAGACATCAAAATGGGAAACTCAACCCACAGAATTTTCAAAACTAAACATTAATTAACCTGGCATTTCAATTCTGTTTGAAATATATTATGATTTGGATGAATATAAAAAGGGTCAATCTTTAAGATGAAAGTAGTCTAACTCAAAATTAACTTGGAAATGCACACAAATTCTGAAGCATCCCTAAGAGTAGAGCGAAAAAGGAATTTCGCAGTTTTGTTTTAGTGCAGCCAGCACTAAACATAGTAATAATACATCAAAATATATGATCTCCGGAATCAAAGCTTCAACAAGCTTTACATATTGCTTTCAAAAAATGCTTAGTAGCTTGTATCCAAACATTGCTGAGCATAGATTTTTTGTTACACAAATATATGCCCTTAGAAGTAATTGTAGACCGTCTTCCTTTCCCAGTCTGACAATGTCAGGAATGTTTAATTGTCATATGTATCAACGACAGAACTATGAAATTCATACTTGCAGCAGCTTAACAGGCCTGTAACACAATACACATGATTATTTCATGAACAAAAATTCACTAAATTGACAACCCCAATACCAGTGCACGCACAATTTCATAGTGCAACCAAAGACAATCAATAGCTCATCAGTTAGTGCGTACTGTTCAAGAGCCTGACGGTTGCTGGGGAGAAGCTATTCTTGAATGTGGTAACCTTTTCTTTAGATAGGCACAAAATGCTGGAGTAACTCAGTGGGTCAGACAGCATCTCTGGAGAGAAGGTACGGGTGAAGTCTCCCATTCCTTCTCTCCGGCTGCCTGTCCCGCTGAGTTACTTCAGCATTTTGTGCCTATCTTCGATTTACAACAGCATTTTCAGTTCTTTCCTAAACCTTTTCTTTAAATGCATGTAGAGCTCCCTGGTTTATTGGCAAGGTTGCACTGAATTATTGTAGAGGGAAGTTGAGTAAGTTTAATGCAATGGACAAAAGAAAAGCAACTCGATTACGTAGAAGAAATCATGTTAGACTGCTCCAGGAAAAAATCCAACAGGTGGATGGTCTTCCAAATGACAGTTCTTGCGAAACATTGAACATAGCTCAACTGAATTTTCTAGTCACAACTTATATTTTCTGAACCTTTCCTGGCTTTTTAAAAAAAAACCCAAATCTTTGCAGCTCTTCCAATATTACAATTGAGTGAAAATTAGCATTGCCAACTTCATTCTAGCTGAGCTGTAAAGAACCCTGTATATTGCTTAATCCTTTCTTAAACAAAGTTATTACTATCCTTCAGCAGAATGTTTGTTCCTATGGATATGAAAACGTTTATTAGAACCGCCCCACTTTCATCTCTGGATTGTTCCAGGACACACACCACCACAGCCCAGTGATATTTCTATTGCAACTTAAACTTGCCTGGTATCACTTCATATATCAATTTTTTTTTATGCAATTGCCCTATTTCTGCTGTAATCATCATCATCATCATATATATACAGCCGGAAACAGGCCTTTTCGGCCCTCCAAGTCCGTGCCGCCCAGTGATCCCCGTACATCAACACTATCCTACACCCACTAGGGACAATTTTTACATTTACCCAGCCAATTAACCTACATACCTGTACGTCTTTGGAGTGTGGGAGGAAACCGAAGATCTCGGAGAAAACCCACGCAGGTCACGGGGAGAACGTACAAACTCCTTATAGTGCAGCACCCGTAGTCAGGATCGAACCTGAGTCTCCGGCGCTGCATTCGCTGTAAAGCAGCAACTCTACCGCTGCGCTACCGTGCCGTAATATAGTCTGGGGCTTGCAATGCTGTCACTGCTGTGATGTCAGCACATGTATTTAGCCCTTAAGCCTTTCACATCTCAACCACATGGAAACTGCAATAGAAATACAAGGTTAGAGAATCATAAAGTTAAACAACATGGCGAAAGGCCCTTCTGCCAAACTCAACCGTGCCAACCAAGGTACCTTCCCGAGTTAATCCCATTTTCATGCATTTAGTTCATATCCTGCTAAATCTTTCCCATCCATTAATCTCTCCAAATGAATTTGGAAATATATAACTGTACCTGCCTCCATCACTTATAGAGTCATAAAATCAGAGACTTACAGCGTGAAAACAGGCCCTTCAGCCCAACTTGCCCACACCTGCCAATATGTCACATGTACACTCGTCCCACCTGCCTGCATTTGGCCCATATCGCTCTAAACCTGTCCTATCCATGTACCTGTCTAAATGTTTCTTTAAAGTTGCGATAGTACCAGCCTCAACTATCTCCTCCGGCAGCTCGTTCCATACACCTACCACCCTTTGCGTGAAAAGGTTACCCCTCAGGTTCTACTAAATCTTTCCCCCCTCACCTTAAACCCATGTCCTCTGGTTCTCGATTCCCCTACTCTGGGCAAGAGACTCTGTGCACCTACCTGATCTATTCCACTCATGGTTTGTTACACCTCTATTAGATCACCCCTCATCCTCCTGCATTCCAAGGAAGTGTCCCTGTGGCTCAGACCGAGTCCTGGCAACATCCTCACAAATCTTTTCTGCACCCTTTCCAGCTTGACATAATCTTCCTTATAACATGGTTACCAGAACTGAC
Organism: Rhinoraja longicauda; assembly: GCF_053455715.1. Taxonomy (NCBI): domain Eukaryota; kingdom Metazoa; phylum Chordata; class Chondrichthyes; order Rajiformes; family Arhynchobatidae; genus Rhinoraja; species Rhinoraja longicauda. The sequence goes on from NC_135953.1 coordinate 126,193,806, forward strand.
CCCAATACTGTAAATGCAGCCTTACCAATGTCTTATCCAACTGCAATATGACCTCCCAACTTCTACACTCAATGCTCTGACTGATGAAGGCCAATGTGCCAAATGCCTTTTTGACCACCCTAATTTTAATTAACTATAGTACCTGTACTCTTAGATCCCTCTGCTCTACAACACTCCCCAGAGCCCAAGCGTTCACTATGTAGGTTCTGCCCGTTAGTGCTCTCAAAATGTAACCACTCACATTTCTGTGTTAAATTCCTTTGCAACTTATTCCATATGCCCAGAATGCTGAAAACATGCTCCTCAGGCTCCCTATAACTCTCCTCACCTTAAACCTATATTCTCTAGTTTTAGACTTCCCTACCTAGCTATTCTTCTTCTAATTTTATATACCTCGGTTATGTTAACTTTCAGCTTCCCTCACTTCAGGAAAAGCAGACTTCACCGATATAATCTCCCCATGATAACTCAAGCTCTTCAATCCATGTAACATTTGTGAACTTTTCTGCACCCTCTATCTTAAATCGCAACCTTTCCCCATAGGGCAATCAAATCTACACACCACATTTTAGATGTGGTCTCACCAGTGCTTTATACAGTCGTAGCATGGCATCATAATGTCAAAATTTACCATCAAGAATGATATTGGATGGGACTTGCTTGCATGGTCCATCTAGTTTGGGTCTGAACCACTTGGGTGAGGCCCTCATTAAAGCCTTGTTCCAAATTAAGGTAAAAGGGCAATTCCAGAGGCGATGTGCAAGTTAGTGCCTTTTGACTTCAAGACAAATGTAAGGGTGGAGCAGTAAGATTCTCTGGTACAACTGGAATCAATTAAAGTCAAGGGAAAGCTCTCAATTTTACTCAAAAAAAGGAAAAAATGTTTGTGATTGTTGAAGGTCAACCATTTCAGGCTCGGGATATTACTGCGAGTTTTTCATTGAAAAGTTGCTGGGCTACCCATTATCATGTTGCATAAACCCTTCCATATGAAGGCTAGAGATGGGAAGATTCACTGACAAATAGTGGTGGCTTAATGAATTGGCTTTCATCACGTCTGTTATGCTGTCTGTGTGGACATTGCACAATCTCACATAACCCACTGGTTTCCCTCAAGCACTCCAATTTCTTCCCACATCCCACAAAATGTTCAGGTTGCCAAGTTAATTGACATGCAGGCAAATGGTAGAACTTGAGGGGGAGCGATGGCAGTGTGGGCAAAAGTAGTAGGTACAGGGAAAAGTAGTGGGAGAATGGGACTGCTCAGTGTGCCTGCATAGACTCGATGGGTCAAAAGACCTCCTTCTACGGCGTAGGGAAACACACAAACATTACACAATAATCAGTTCCATCTGCAACTCCTCAAAATGTGTAGCAGATTCAAGCAGGTTGATGATTAGTCCATAAAAGGCAGTTATGTAAAGGCTGTACAGGCTGACATTCCCTGTTCCCCGAAGATGGACACAAAACGCTGGAGTAACTCAGCGGGACTGGCAGCATCTCGGGAGAGAAGGAATGGGTGACGTTTCGCGTCGAGACCCTTCTTCAGACTACTTTTGTAGTCTGTTTATCTTCGGCTCTGGTATTTTATTTTATTCTTCACATGTTTAAATTATGTTTTATTTTTAATTGTCTACTGTATATCGTGTTGTTATCCTTGTGAGCAAAGATCGTAAGGCAAATAATAAAATGTATTCAAACCAGCATCTGCAGTTCCATCCTACACATTCCCTGTTACCTGTGCTCCGTGGCTAAAATTAAAGCAATCCATTGGAGCACCTAAAGGCCATACTTGTACCAGTTGCTGAGGAAATGGATCAGCTAACAGAGAGATGAATTGATGGCCTGAATGGTTGAGCTCTGTTCCGGAAGTAATATCTATCTTGTCAATAGACTCTCTGCTAGCAAGGGCAAAACACTCCAGACAGCAGTGCTCCAAGTCAGGGCTGCTGCCACGAGCAGCATCTGGCTAAATACAAGTTATTTATGGGACTTAAAACACGAGCTCAATTGGCAAATTAAAGCAAACTATTGACTCTCTTAGAAAATTATTGCAATAAAAATGCATAAATCAGACTGTGTGATTTATGTGGTACTTCCTTCAAGAGTATCTGCTATAATCATTTTTAAAAGAGGAGGAATAAAATCCTTTTCATTTGCTTTTCATGTTATGAATGAGCTTGTTGGCAGTGACCTTGAGAGATTTAAACAAATCAAAGAATAAGTGGGCCATAAGTAGAGAATGCACATCAGCAGCTGATAGTTTGAAATAATAGCAGAGGTTAAGAGCACCACGTTATAAATTAAATATTTAGAAGCATGTCCATCTGGCTTTTTAATCTTATGTTGGCAAATAGGTAAGTAGCCCCAGTTCTTTGAAAAACAGGACACAGCCATCAAATGGATTAACACATGAAATTAATGTCCTTAATATTTCCCCATAGATTTTCTTTCAAGTCTGGCTCCATGGCGGCGTACAGTTCTTTGATCATCCAGCCCCCTCCCATTTGCAACCAATGTTCTCTGTTGAAGTCCTGGAATGGAGTGAATCAGGGCTTTAAAATATTTTATATTCATTTTCAGATCATTTTAATTTAGTTTGGTTTAGTTTAGATATACAGCGTGAAAACAGGCCCTTTGGCCCACCGAATCCATGCCGACCAGCGATTCCCACATATTAACACTATCCTACACAAACTAGGGCCAATTTTTACATTTACCGAGCCAATTTACCTGCAAACCTGTACGTCTTTGGAGTGCGGGAGGAAACTGAAGATCTGGGAAAAAACCCACGTGGTCACGGGGAGAATGTACAAACTCCGTACAGACAGCATCCGTAGTCATGATCGAACCAAGGTCTCCGGTGGTGCAAGCGCTGTAAAGCAGCAACTCTACCGCTGCGCCACCAAGGGGCCATGGGCCATCTTTTCTTCCCATTACTGATTTCCATTTAACAAGGTTACGGGGAGTGACATAATTCATACAAGGTGACTGGGAGTAACATTTTCCCATCAAGGTTGAACTCCAATGCTCTTGAGTAAAGAGTTCCTTATCTAGACCCGTGATGATAAAAGAACAGTGAACCTTTCCCAAAGCTGGATGTTGTTTATTTGGCGGGCAGCTTGCACATGGTCATATTTCTATGCTGCTTTTGTCCTTCTTTGTGGTGAAGGTCAGGCACCGAGAGCCACCTAGGGCGACACGGTGGCGCAGCAGTAGAGTTGCTGCCTTACAGTACTGGGTTCAATCTCGACTATGGGTTCTGTCTGTATGGAGTTGGCACTTTCTCCCCGTGACCACGTGGGTTTTCTCAGAGATCTTCGCTTTCTTCCCACACTCCAAAGATGTACAGGTTTGTAGGTTAATTGGCTTGGTACAAGTATAAATTGTCCCTAGTGTGTGTAGGATAGTGTTAATGTGCGAGGATCATTGGTCAGCGTGGACTCGGTGGGCCGAAGGGCCTCTTTCTGCACTGTATCACTCAGACTAAAACTGCATGTAACTGCAGTGTATTTTGTGGATATTATACACAGCAGCCACTGGACGTCAATGATTAGTGAAATGCATGTTTAGAGTGGTGAATTGGATGCCAATCAAACATGCTATTTGTCAAGCTTTGAGTGATTTGAAGCTGATCTAATTCAAGCAAGTGGAACATTCAGTAATACTCCCGATCTATGCCTTCTGCATGGGGGAGACTATGGGGAGCCAAGGCACGACTTACTCCCCACCGGATAATCAGCCTCTGACGAGCTCTTAGCTCAGTCAAGTATTTGGTCAATGATGATCCCATCGGGATGTTAATGGTAGACAAGATGGCGATGGTTATACTTGTAGAAGAAGTGTTATCTGGTACTTTGCTGATGCAAATGTTACTTGCCACCTATCAGCCCATGCCTCAATATTGTCCCAAAACTGCTGCATGCAGGCATGGATTGTTTCATTGCTAAGGCATTGTGAATGAAATGGAGCACTTTTGTCAACAGTGAACATTCCCACTTCTGACTCTATCGCCAAGTGATTATTGATGAATAATAGACAATAAACAATAGGTGCAGGAGTAGGCCATTCAACCCTTCAAGCCAGCACCGCCATTCAATGCGATCATGGCTGATCACTCTCAATCAGTACCCCGTTCCTGCCTTCTCCCCATACCCCTCACTCCGCTATCCTTAAGAGCTCTATCCAGCTCTCTCTTGAAAGCATCCAACGAACTGGCCTCCACTGCCTTCTGAGGCAGAGAATTCCACACCTTCACCACTCTCTGACTGAAAAAGTTCTTCCTCATCTCCGTTCTAAATGGCCTACCCCTTATTCTTAAACTGTGGCCCCTTGTTCTGGACTCCCCCAACATTGGGAACATGTTTCCTGCCTCTAATGTGTCCAATCCCCTAATTATCTTATATGTTTCAATAAGATCCCCCCTCATCCTTCTAAATTCCAGTGTATACAAGCTCAATCGCTCCAGCCTTTCAACATATGACAGTCCCGCCATTCCGGGAATTAACCTAGTGAACCTACGCTGCACGCCCTCCATAGCAAGAATATCCTTCCTCAAATTTGGAGACCAAAACTGCACACAGTACTCCAGGTGCGGTCTCACCAGGGCCCAGTACAACTGTAGAAGGACCTCTTTGCTCCTATACTCAACTCCTCTTGTTATGAAGGCCAACATTCCATTGGCTTTGTTCACTGCCTGCTGTAACTGCATGCTTCCTTTCATTGACTGATGCACTAGGACACCCAGATCTCGTTGAACTCCCCCTCCTCCTAACTTGACACCATTCAGATAATAATCTGCCTTTCTATTCTTACTTCCAAAGTGAATAACCTCACACTTATCTACATTAAACTGCATCTGCCATGTATCCGCCCACTCACACAACCTGTCCAAGTCACCCTGCAGCCTTATTGCATCTTCCTCACAATTCACACTACCCCCCAGCTTAGTATCATCTGCAAATTTGCTAATGGTACTTTTAATCCCTTCGTCTAAGTCTGAAGCTGAAGATGATGTGGCCATGGACTCAGCCCTCAGGATCTCCTGCTGGGATGGCCTGGGGTTGGGATGATTGATCTCCAACAATGGAAAACATCTTCAAGTATGTATGACACGACTCAAGCCTTCAGAGAGTTTTCCCCTTGATGTCTATTGACTCCTTGATATCACGTTCAGTCAAATGCTGCCATGGGTAGTCACTATCAATTCACCCCCAAAAATAAAAACTCTCTTTGTTCAAGTTTGGACCAAGGCTATGAAGAGGTTTGAAACAAATGTTGCATGCCGAATCTCAGGTGCTTTATTGGAAGAGTTGCGTGATGGTATTGTCAGCAAACTACCTTTCATCACTTTCTGTTGATTGAGATTTGGCTGATGGGGTGGGGATTAACTGGATTACATTTGTCCTGCTTTTGTGGACAGAACACAATGTTTCCACATTGCCAAACAGTACAGGTACAATTTTTGCTGTAACTAACTTAGTTACAAGCACAAGAGATAATGAAACACAAGACTTTAACTGCGACATCATCTGGTCCTAGGTTTAGGTTTGGCACCTATACAGAGGTAGTGAAAAGCTTTGTTCTGCATGCTTTCATATCAGTTTGCATCTGATAATACGATACATAAAGGCAACCAAGTCAAATTCAAGGATAATAGGTAGAGCAAAGAGGAAGCAACATACAATACAATACATCTTTATTGTCATTGTACAGGGGTACAACGAGATTGGGAATGCGCCTTCCATACAATGCAATAAATTAATTAGCTAATCAACATAAATTTAGACAACCCAGAGAAACAAATTAGAAACAGTTTTAAAACAGAATAAAGTGCAAATAGGTCTGTGCCGGGTCGCTGTGCGATGTGACCATCCGACTCAGCAGGACCGGTTCAGAGCAGCTATGGCCCTGGGGATGAAGCTGTTCCTGAGTCTGGAGGTGCGGGCGTAGAAGGCCTTGTAGCGTCTGCCAGATGGTAGAAGTTCGAACAGACTATTGCAGGGGTGTGAGGAGTCTTTATGAATGCTGGTGGCTTTCCTGAGGCATAGTGAGACATCTTCCTTTATGCATGATACAACAGAGTTCTCAGCATTGTAGCACAGTCCAATGTGTTGGGGGGGGGGGGGGGGGGGGGGGGGGGGGGGGGAACAGGACAGTACTCTAGCTAATGGAAGTCCTGTAGCCTTTACTGCATTCATTGTTCTCAGCTTTTTGACAACATGGTAAATAACATGTGCTGAAGACTATGATAACCTCGTTTCTATGATAACCTGGATATCAGAACATTGCAAGATGGATTCTATATTACCAGCTGAATCTGGATGCCATCGGCACCACTTAACTCTGATCTTGTCCACATCAGGTATCCATATCCTTATATTTTCCAACTTGGTCGCTGACATCCCCATTGCACAGGATGCCGCAGATAAAAGTCCCATTAATGAGTTTGGCTGACCGACACAGGCATCAGGTGGAAGCTGAGAATCTTCCCGATTGGCTTAATACCAATTACAATAGTAAGATTACAATTGCACACTCATTAATTACTTGAAAACCAAACAGCAGATGACATGTCAAGCAGAATCTATGGACAGAGAAACAGAGTAACATTTCGGGTCAAAGACTTTAATCCCGTTTCCCTTCCTACAGATGCTCCCTGACCTGCCGAGACATTTCAGAATTTTGTTTTCTATTTACCAATTACTTGCTAGGACAATATCACCTTCCTAAATGACAACCATATAGTTAAGGACATTTTTCAACCATTACTATGAAATATATACTTTAATTGCAAATCCCTGTGCAGAATCAAATACTTACAAGAACAGGAATATTCTTTTAAATTTGTTTTCAACAATGTTTAAATAGGAGCATCATATTGAAGCTTTTTCTCATCTCTTGAGGTGTGGAGGTGGCGAGTGAAAAGGGCAGTGGAACCGAGTAATGCACCAACAATTTACCCTTGCATATAGAGTGCGATACGTGTGTGTGTGTGTGTGTGTGTGTGTGTGTGTGTGTGTGTGTGTGTGTGTGTGTGTGTCAGTCTCAGAGCTTATTCTCAGTTTCAGTTCGTTTTTCCACTATATCAATAGAATAGTCTATCATTCCCATTCGAATGATGCAATTTGGCAACGACACCAATCTTAGGGCGGCACGGTGGCGCAGCGGTAGAGTTGCTGCCTTACAGCGAATGCAGTGCCGGAGACTCAGGTTCGATCCTGACTACGGGCGCCGTCTGTACGGGGTTTGTACGTTCTCCCCGTGATCTGCGTGGGTTTTCTCCGAGATCTTCGGTTTCCTCCCACACTCCAAAGACGTACAGGTATGTAGGTTAATTGACTGGGTAAAATGTAAAAATTGTCCCTAGTGTGTGTAGGATAGTGTTAATGTGCGGGGATCGCTGGGTGGCGCGGACTCGGTGGGCCGAAGGGCCTGTTTCCGCGCTGTATCTCTCTAAAATCTAAATCTTATGCTGCAAGTGCACAACCACTGGGCTAAGACAGTCAGCCCAGATTTTACACTGAATCCCCAAAAGATATTAAACTCATCAGTTTATATGCCAGACAACGAGCAAGTGGCCTGAATAACTGACAGACAGACATGATGTTCTTAATAACAAATTATGCGCGTCTCCCCATCATCAAGGTCAAGTTCAGTGTTTTAGTGTTAAACCAAACACAGAGTCCATTCTCCTACGATATTTGGCTCTGGATCACAAAAGATAATCCACAGTGTAGGCGAGAAGACAAAACAAAGTGCAACAAAATGAAGTTACAAAACTTTCAAGGTAACCTATGGTATAGATCTACACAGCAACCACAGTATCTTTTGTGGTTGTTAGTTTTAAAATAGGACTCAACCACATTGTTAAAGCATACTACTACTACTACGCACTCTTCAATATGTATGGGAAGGGGTGGCTACAATATTAAATGCAACAGTTGCAATTTGCTTGATCATCGTGAATAGTCGTGTTTCCACATTCGTGATTTCCGAGGATCTTAAAAGCAGAAATCTATTTAAATGTAAATCATCTACTCCATGCCATGCGTTGAAGTTCATGTTGAAAGGGTATGAAGCCATAAAAATGAAATAACCTCTCAGCCCCTCCCCTCCCCTCCCCTCCCCAAACAATCCCTGTCATTAGTCATGGCATATCAAAGTGATGGCATGGTATGACCAACTTTGTACAGTATGTGTGCAGGAGAACAACACTTTAAAAATACCATACAAAACAAATATTGTAACTGATATCAAGGAGTAAGCTAAAGGTCACAATTTGTTCTCAGGATCACCTTATACAAACAAGAACTATGGAACAATAAAGTGTTATGGAACTGACTCCTCCCCAAGGATCATACAGTTTGACTGCTTCAATTTATACCACACCAAAACCAATAAATCTCTGCTGTTTCAATGCACAACTTTCCTTTGATATTTCCTCCCAATAACCGTATCCAATCCCAGCAGAGTGCCATACACCTCTGAGGACTAGTAGAAGGCAATGTGGATGAACCTTATGTCAATGGTTCTGAAGTTCCCTCTGGTACCTTCCCTGGGGGCATTCCCCTTAGGAAACTCAAAAAACATCACCAGACTACAAAAACTAACCAGACTAAAGGACTGTGGAATCCATCAGAAACATATTAGACCAAACATCTAGAAAAAGATACTCTTGTATTGGTGATTACCAGGCAAGAATGGGGTATTTCATGTTAATTTGCCTTCTTAACCCAAAGATGCCCTTCATCAAGTGAGCCCTTATCACCAGTCCAGATCAGTGCAGATTAGAGATTGAAACTAGGATACCTTGTCTTTTACAACTGAACCATTTAGGCATTCATTTTTTTCTGTACTCATGCAGACTCGCGCTAATTAGAAACAAATGTACAAACTTCCATTAAGAAATAAACAAAGTAATCTCGTTGGTCTCAACAAGTTGAGCTAACTAGAAGTTTGTGAAATCGTATCTACTTTTGTTCATTCCCTCACCCTTTTCTACAGCCGCTTTCCGACCACAGATTGAACACTGATTTTCCAGCAACGGATGGTCTGCCCAACCCTATAATACGCACAAAATTACGAGAGCTCAGTTGAAATTCCCAGAGCGGCCACAGATGGCGTTGCGAGTGGTGAGCACCATTTCCTGTCGTGTCCCTCCACCGGGAAAAAATTAACTACGCTCTCAATCTTCTCTCCTGACTGTTTTGTAAAGACAATTCAGTAAATACATTTTAACGACCCCCTTAGAACAGATGTGGGATTTAGCGGACGGACCTGCCGACCCATCCTTGGCTCCCACCGCCTCCCCGCCCGTTCAGAGCCCCGGTTCCGACCCCACTGCCAACTCACAAGATGCACCAGCCAACCCTTCTTCACCCACCAACAGGACGCAAAGTGCTGGAGTAATTCAGCGGGTCAGGATCTCTGGAGTAATTCAGCGGGCCAATATCTCTGGAGTAATTCAGCAGGTCAATATCTTGGAAGGACATGGATGGGTGACATCGGGACCCTTCCTCAGACTGATTCAGTTGGTTGAGTTACTCCAGTACATTGTGTCGTTGAACTTTAATTCTAGGCACAGTTGCCGCTGATGTGCACCAGCAAGCCCTTTCTCACCGCTGTTGTTGCAGCTCGTATTGTAGCTCTTCAATGTGCTCCCATCCACAGAACATGCTCGGTCACCATGGGGCTTCCTCCCCTCTCACCTGGTGGAGGAAGGAACTGCAGATGCTGGTTTAAATCGAAGATAGACACAAAAAGCTGGAGTAACTCAGCAGGACAGGCAGCACCTCTGGAGAGAAGGAATGGGTGAAGGTTTAGGTCAAGACCCTTCTTCCAAGATGGAGTATGATGCGGTGGTGGGGGGGGGGGGGGGGGGGGGAGGACAGGGCAGCATTATGAAGGTAGGCAAGATAAAAGATAATCCAGAGAGGCTCTGGAACCAAGGGTGCTGGAAAATCAGTGTTCAGCCTGTACTATCCCATCCACAATCCCTTTGAAAGAGTATAATGAATTGCATATAAAATCATGTAGTGTATAAAATTATGCAAGAAATAGATCAGGTAGATGCACAGAGACTCTTGCCCAGTGTAAGCAAATCGAGGACAAGAAGACAGAGGTTTAAGGTGAAAAGGAAAAGATTTCATAGGAATCTGAAGAGTACCTTTTTCAGTGAAAAAATGTCACACAAAGGGTGGTGGGTGTATGGAACAAGCTGCCAGAGGAAGATCCCAACATTTAAGAAACAGTTATACAGGTACATGGATAGGACAGGTTTGGAGGGATAAGGGCCAAACGCAGGCAGGTGGGAGTAGTGTAGCTGGAACATGTTGGCCGGTGTGGGCAAGTTGGGCCGAAGAGCCTGTTTCCACGCTGCATCACTATGACTCTACGATTTTATTCTAATACCAAATTCAGTAATTCTGAAATAAATCCTCAGATGTCAAGAATAGAAGCCCCACTTTGTGTTTACGTTCCACATAATTAAGCTCCCACTTTAGCCAATCTCTCCTAAGTGCTATCCAACTTGCTGACTTATTTCCTGAGTCAATCATCAAATGGAAGAAATCTGCAACTTCAGTTGCAGGAAACAGATTGTCACTGCAACCAAGTTGGGCAGCATGGTGGCGCAGTGGTAGAGTTGCTGCCTTACAGCACCAAAGACCCAGGTTCGATCCTGACTACGGATACTGTCTGTATATGTTCTCCCCGTGACCTGTGTGGGTTTTCTATGAGTGCTCCGGTTTCCTCCCATACTCCAAAGACATACAGGTTTGGAGGTTAATTGGCTTGGTATAAATGTAAATTGTCCCTATTGTGTGTAGGATAGTGTTAGTGTGCGGGGATTGCTGGCCGGTGTGGACTCTGTGGGCCGAAGGGCCTGCTTCTGAGCTGTATCTCTAAACTAAACTACGTTTCCAGGCAAAAATAAGAATGATGTAAACTAGGCATCAAACTAGTTTTACCTTGAATAAAAGGCAGTGAAAGGATTGGGGAGAAGGAAAGTTGATGGAAACGGAAAAAATTGCATCAGGATTATTTTAAATTGTTAAGAACCTGCATAACGTCTAGGTTGTTGAACTTCCAACACACTGAAATATAACTGAAATATAACAAAAGTTAATCAGCAGTTGCTATTTTGGTCAAATGTCATTACCCTCTGAAACACAACGTTTTGTTGATATCAATTTGAATGCTACTTGTTGCAATCGCACTCCACCCATTAAATTCTTCCAAATTTTGGAATACAAATCACAAACTTGCAATGCAATCGTTTTATTAAACACAATGTCCAAGAAGACAACCAAAGGAAGGCAGCTGCCATTAGGATGTCCACCAGCAGACACATGAACGCCTCATTGAATGCAATTTGGCGATAATTCATCAGCATTACACAAAGGAGTGCATTCACTGGAGTTTAGAAGGATGAGAGGGGATCTTATAGAAACATATAAAATTCTTAAAAGGTTTGGACAGGCTAGATGCAGGAAAAATGTTCCCGATGCTGGGGGAATTCAGAACCAGGTGTCACAGTTTAAGAATAAGGGGTAGGCCATTTAGAACTGAGATGAGGAAAAACTTCTTCACCCAGAGTGTTGTGAATCTGTGGAATTCTCTGCCACAGAAGACAGTGGAGGCCAATTCACTGGATGTTTTCAAGAGAGAGTTAGATTTAGCTCTTAGAGCTACGGGAATCAAGGGATATTGGGAAAAAGCAGGAACGGGGTACTGATTTTAGATGATCAGCCATGATCATATTGAGTGGCAGTGCTGGCTCAAAGGGCCGAATGGCCTACTCCCGCACCTATTTTCTGTTTCTATGTTAGAACTACTATGGCAAGAACTTTCCAAAATCACAGATGACAACAAACAATCTGCTGGACAAAACTTTACAGATCGAGCAGCAGCTGTGGGAGGAAAGGAACTGTTACAGAGTTAAAAACCTGCATGAAAGAATGTATGATACTTTATTAAGACATGCGACAGGGGGATTCGTTGTTGGAATGGAATTGTTTTTCTATCAGGACAGAATGGAGAGGGAATAAAGAGAGGGCGAAAATGGAGAGACAACAACCAGTAGATGATTTGGCAGAGCGAGGCGAGGCAGAGGAGGACAGGTAACGACAGCCAGGAATGAGAGGGGGAAGGTGAAGTTGAGAAACAGACAGGTGGATGCAGACAATAAAAATACAGATGGAGCCGGGTAGGGGGAGGGTAAGATGAAGATGGAGACACCCAAGGTGGTGATAAGTTATCACCACCTTGGGTGCCTCCATCTTCATCCTCCCCTCCCCCTATCCGGCTCCATCTGTATTTTTATTGTCTGCATCCACCCGTCTGTTTCAAGCGAGAACACAAAGGTTACCAGTGCTGGAATGTGGTAAGAAAGGAGACAATGTGAATTAGCAAAACAAAGTGTTGGAGGTGGTCAGCTGGTCAAGCAGCATCTGTGGGGGGAATAGATCGGCAATGTTTCGCGTCAGGGCCCCTCTTCAGACATAGGTGCTGCCTGACCTGCTGAATTACTCGAGCACTTTTAAGTTTTGCTCAAGACTACAGTATGAGTAGTTCCTTGCATCTCTATCATGTGTTTTATTAGGGGAGAGGTGAAGGGCAGATAGAACCAGAACTATAGAAGCAAGGAACTGCAGATGCTGGTTTATAAAAGGCACAACATGCTGGAGTAATTCAGCAGGTCTTGCAGCATCTCTGGAGAACCTGGTTCTCCGGTTTCCTCCCACGGTTTGAACGGAGATGAGGAAGAACTTTTTCAGTCAGAGAGTGGTGAAGGTGTGGAATTCTCTGCCTCAGAAGGCAGTGGAGGCCAGTTTGTTGGATGCTTTCAAGAGAGAGCTGGATAGAGCTCTTAAGGATAGCGGAGTGAGGGGGTATGGGGAGAAGGCAGGAACGGGGTACTGATTGAGAGTGATCAGCCATGATCGCATTGAATGGCGGTGCTGGCTCGAAGGGCTGAATGGCCTACTCCTGCACCTATTGTCTATTGATAACAAGGTTCGAAGCCATGTTCCCTAGCAGACAAAAACTGGTCTCCAAATTTGAGGAAGGATATTCTTGCTATTGAGGGCGTGCAGCGTAGGTTTACTAGGTTAATTCCCGGAATGGCGGGACTATCGTATGTTGAAAGACTGGAGTGACTAGGCTTGTATACACTGGAATTTAGAAGGATGAGAGGGGATCATATAAGATTATTAAGGGGTTGGACACGTTAGAGGCAGGAAACATGTTCCCAATGTTGGGGGAGTCCAGAACCAGGGGCCACAGTTTAAGAATAAGGGGTAGGCCATTTAGAACAGAGATGAGGAAAAACTTTTTCAGTCAGAGAGTTGTAAATCTGTGGAATTCTCTGTCTCAGAAGGCAGTGGAGGCCAGTTCTCTGAATGCTTTCAAGAGAGAGCTAGATAGAGCTCTTAATGATAGCGGAGTCAGGGGGTACGGGGAGATAGAGCTCTAGGGGCTAGTTCTGCACCTATTGTCTGTTGTCTATTATAAACATTAGTTTACAAGTTACTGATCAGAAGCCGTGTTGAAAGTGAAATTTATTTGCCAATTGAGATAAATATGCAGGTGACCACAACTTCATTGAATTTATTCAATTTGTGGTAATAATTGGGTTGCAAACTAGAAGGAAAAAAGTTTGGGGAGCTCGTAAAGAGTAAAAGTGGCTATTATAGAAACATAATTTAGAAAATAGGTGCAGGAGGAGGCCATTTGGCCCTTCGAGCCAGCACCGCCATTCATTGTGATCATGGCTGATCACCCCCAATCAATACCCCGTGCCTGCCTTCTCCCCATATCCCTTGATTCCACTAGCCCCTAGAGCTCTATCTTACTCTCTCTTAAATCCATCCAGTGATTTGGCTTCCACTGCCCTCTGTGGCAGAGAATTCCACAAATTCACAACTCTCTGGGTGAAAAAGTTTTTTCTCACCTCAGTTTTAAATGGCCTCCCCTTTATTCTAAGACTGTGGCCCCTGGTTTTGACGCGCCCAACATTAGGAATATTTTTCCTGCATCTAGCTTGTCCAGTCCTTTTATAATTGTATATGTTTCTATAAGATCCCCTCTCATCCTTCTAAACTTATCTATTTCAAAATTTGTTCTTGTGTTAAAATGTCATTATTCCTGACTACTATTAATTACTGTTAACAGCGCTTTCTTACGAAATAGAGAAACGACTACTATTAATTACTGTTAACAGCACTTTCTTATGAAATAGAGAAATTACAATTACTGTTAACAGCGCTTTCTTATGAAAGAGAAATGATGCAACACAACTTCAACTTCAAAGTGCACTAGTCTGCAAGGTAGATTAAAGAACCATTTGCTAATTTCTCATGCATGAATCACACATGAATCACACATAAAAAGCTTATTGAAATTTCTGGCAGGAGTCCTGAAAAGTGGACCGAGGCAATCCGCAGGCGTTGCCACTTTCATTTCACTGCACATCTTGTATATGTGACAATAAAGTTGACTTGACTTGAGCACTTCTCGTCTTGATACTGCATGTGTATTTGTATTAGTGACAGAAATCGAGCCAAAATGCACTGTTTTCCTACCCTTACTTAAACAGGGAGCAAACCACACTCTAAATTGGAAAACAAATGCAATTCAGCTACCTCACTGGGCATTACTTTCACATGTAGACATTTTGCCCTTCCCCAATTAATTTACAAATGGTGCCCTTTTGCAGTGGCCCAATTGGACTGCTCCATAACACGATGAACCCAGCAAACCAAGCTGGGTGCTGTTTGCAGCTTTTCTTCCATCCCCTTCTCCCCCCAATTTTCTCTCATCTCCACGGCAGCTTGGACCTTGGAGAGAACATAGTACAGTCTTGTCTCAAGCCAGGAAATGAAGTGGCAGCTGCAAACTCAGGAAGCTGCCATCACTTCTGAACCATTTACCTTCTAGCACTTCCAAAGGAAGTCAACCTCTTAATAGTTTTGATGAACCTTAACTTAGTAGTTAAGGCAAAATGTTGCACATCTGAAAATGGTGGAAGTCGAATTCCAGAGCACCGAGGCCAATGATATGCACTCCCAACCAACAAAGCCTGTAGCAACAAAAACCATTCCTCATCTGTCCCCGCAAAAAAATGCTCCAATATCTGAATAACTAAGGTATTTTGATTTCCCAAATTTCTATCGCTGGACTGGGAAGAGTTCGTGCTACCAATTGTTGTTTCCAGTTCACACATGGCCACCAAAATGGATAACTCAGATTCCAGGACAGTAGAGCCTAAATAACATCTACCACATACTCGAGGAACTACCTCTACAGTGAAGAAGGGGTGGGGGGGGGGGGGGGGGGGGAAGAAAAAAGGAGGACCCGGCGTGGGTTACTTTGAAACGTTGTCAGCTCCCTTTATGTGGTGACTATTGCATACCTTGTCATATGTGACAACATATTATTCAATTCAATTCAATATATTATGGAGCACAAATCTGGTGGGTTCCAATCAAATCAGAGGCTGAGCAAGGCTAGCCAAATAATGAAAAAAGAATGAAAAACTATTTATACCACGCACGCATACTACTTCTGCAAAGTATCACCTTAAAAAGGCGAAAGAGACGTGGTAGTTTACAGAGGGAAATTCGGAACTTAACTCCTATAGTCATGAAGTGCTTTGAAAGGCTGGTCTTCTCACACATCAAATCCAGCATCCCTGACTCACTGGACCCACATCAATTTGCATACAGGGCAAATAGATCCACAGAAGATGCCATCTCTCTGGCTCTTCACACTGTCCTGACTCACCTGGAGAGACAGGGCACGTACGTGAGGATGCTATTCATTGACTATAGCTCCGCCTTCAACACGGTCATCCCCACCAAGCTCATCACCAAACTCCACCAGCTAGGCCTCAGCTCGTCATTATGCGACTGGATCCTGGACTTCCTGCTGGAGCGACCGCAGGCAGTGAGAATGGGCCCGCACCTGTCCTCCACTATCACCCTGAGTGATAGCCCTATCACAGGGCTGTGTTCTGAGCCCCATGCTCTACTCCCTCTTCACACTCGACTGTGTTCCTGCATTGTCAAGTTTGCAGACGACACAACGGTGATCGGGCTTATCACCAACGGTGATGAAACAAAATACAGAGCTGAGGTGCAGAACCTGGCGGACTGGTGCTCTGATAACAACCTGTCCCTAAATACCACCAAGACCAAGGAGCTGATCATCAACTTCCGTAGGTCACATAACAGGGAATATGCCCCGATCTTTATCAACGGGGACAGTGTGGAGAGTGTCTAGCTTCAAGTTTCTGGGCACTCACATTTCTGAGGACCTAACATGGTTCAATAACACTGCTGCGCTGGTCAAGAAGGCACATCAACGACTGTTCTACCTAAGAACACTGAAAAAGTCTGGTCTACCCCAACAGCTGCTGACGACATTCTACCGCTGCACCATAGAGAGCATCCTAACACATGGCATCCCTGTGTGGTACCTCAGCTGCACGGAGGTAGAAAGGAAAGCTCTACAGCGGGTAGTCCATAGAGCTCAGAGGACCATCGGAATGCAGCTACCAGCCTTGGAGGGCATCTACAACACACGATGCCTCAGAAAAGCCACCAGCATCCACAAAGACTCTTCACACCCCTGCAACAGTCTGTTCGAACTCCTTCCATCGGGCAGACGATACAAGGCCTTCTACGCCCACACCTCCAGACTCAGGAACAGCTTCATCCCCAGGGCCATAGCTGCTATGAACCGGTCCTGCTGAGCCGGATGGTCACATCGCACAGTGATCCGGCACAGATCTACTTGCACTTTATTCTGTCTTAAAACTGTTACAATTTGTTTCGTTGGGTTGTTGTTGTTTAAATTAATTAATTTATTGCATCGTCTGGGAGGCGCATTCCCAATCTCGTTGTACCCCTGTACAATGACAATAAAGATATATTGTATTGTAGAATCATCTCAACAAAAGTTGCTGATGATGAAAATTAAAAATACTGAGAGCACACAGCAAACAAAGGGCAGGCTAGATCTCTCCGAAGGCTGTCAGAGATTACAGGGTTCAGCAGAAAATAAATTGCGAATTAAAAAAATCAAGTTATTGCTTAACTGCGAACAAACGTGGGTCATTGAACACAAAATAAATTATAATTATGGCACAATAAGATGAATGTATCTCTGGTTTTGTTAGCTGCCACCATAGAAGGGCCCAAATTCACTCTTTCTGTACTGTTTATGTTGAGTTGGAGGCTAGGGCCACCTGGCTGAAGGGGGAAGGGTTTGCTAGGACCACCTGGCTGAAGGGGGAAGGGTTTGATAGGACCACCTGGCTGAAGGGGAAGGGGGAAGGGTTTGCTAGGGCCACCTGGCTGAAGGGGGAAGGGTTTGCTAGGGCCACCTGGCTGAAGGGGGAAAGGTTTGCTAGGGCCACCTGGCTGAAGGGGGAAGGGTTTGCTAGGGCCACCTGGCTGAAGGGGGAAGGGTTTGCTCGGGCCACCTGGCTGAAGGCGGAAGGGTTTGCTAGGACCACCTGTCTGAAGGGGGAAGGGTTTGCTAGGATCGCCTGTCTGAAGGGGGAAGGGTTTGCTAGGACCACCTGGCTGAAGGGGGAAGGGTTTGCTAGGGCCACCTGGCTGAAGGTGGAAGGTACACCCCAGCGGTACGAACATTGACTTCTCCCACCTCAGGTAGTCCCTGCTTCCCCTCTCTATCCCCTCCCCCTTCCCAGTTCTCCTACTAGTCTTCCTGTCTCCAACTACATCCTATCTTTGTCCCGGCCCCCCCTCACCTGACATCAGTCAGAAGAAGGGTCTCGAGTCGAAACGTCACTCATTCCTTCCATTCAATATGATCATGGCTGATCATCCAAAATCAGTACCCTGTTCCTGCTTTCACCTCATATCACTTGATTCCATTAGCCCCATGAGCTATAACCAACTCTCTCTCAGCATCACTTTCTGAAAGATCAGGGTATAACCGACCTAAATATCAGAACAGTGTCCCAACAGTATGACGCAAACTCAAAGAAGTCACTGATCACTTGAAACAAGAGGGGCTTGTTATCTTTTTGGGGTGGGGGGGGGAGGGGGAGGGTTTGCTAGGGCCACCTGGCTGAAGGGGGAGGTGGGAAGGGTTTGCTAGGACCACCTGGCTGAAGGGGGAAGAGGGAAGGGTTTGCTAGGACCACCTGGCTGAAGGGGGAAGGGTTTGCAACTTGCAAGTTGAATTGCAACTTGAAAGAAACCGCAATCAACATCACAGACCACGATACTTATTGTAGCTGAGGCACCTCCACTGAAATATTAGACAACATGGTGTGATTATCCCCCTTAATATGCATGACAGCCAGTTGACAAATTGGTGCATAAATGAAAGTTATAATTAAAAATGTCAAAAGTCAATTACTCTGCCTGTCAAAAATCTGAAATGAAAACAGAATGCTGGAATGACTCATCAGGCCAATGCAGTGCAGAACAGCAGCAATGTTTCAGGTCAATGACCTTCTCGAACTGAGAAAGGTTGGAGATTAAAAAAAAGAGGAAATGGAAGGGGCAGAGAGAACTAAAATGGAAAAAAAACCCGACAAGACAGAGACCAAGAAAAATTAAGTGACACAAGTGATGATGGTAATGCCGGCAGAAGGATGATGATAAGATGTAGGTCTGGAAAATATACAATTAAGTGCAACAAATGAATTCTGAAATATCAGAAAGAAAAATTAAAGCAGAGTAAATTTTGGAAATGCAAAATTAGAATGGCTGATGATCTGAAACTGTCTGAAGGAGGGTCTCGACCCGAAACATCACCCATTCCTTCTCTCCAGAGATGCTGCCTGTCCGGCTGAGTTACTCCAGCATTTTGAGTCCACCTGTTGAATCAAAGTTGAGTCTCAAGAGCTACAATGCGCCAAATCAGAAGACAAGGCTCCATACCTCAGACCTGCATTGAGTTTTGGAGACACAAGAGACTGCAGATTCTGGAATCTAGACCAATAAACAAATTGCTGGTGGAGCTCAGTGGGTCATGCACCATCTGAGGAGGAAAAGGAATGGTCAACATTTCAGGTTGCAACCCTACATCCGAATATTTCAGTCCTATCCCTTTGCTTCGTGGATACCGTTTAACCTACTGAGTTTCTCCAGCAATTATTTTTTAAAAAACATACTGAACTTTGTTGGAAGGGCCCCAGAGGCCAACAATGTCAGAATAAGAGAGAGCAGGAGAATCAAAAGTGATAAGCAACTGTAGATTCAGGGCGATTTATTCACAAAATGCTGCAGTAACTCAGCAGGTCAGGCAGCATCAGATTCAGTGCGACCCTTTGCAAGATGAACCGAGTGTCCTGCAAACCCAAAAGAGGTGCCATGAAGATGGGAGTGGGATGCAAGAATGAACCTAAAGATCCTGGAGGACACTGACACTTGGAATCCAGAGATGGCTACATTATGGTGGAATTGAAAGCTAAAAGCCTTGAAATCAGACAGTGATTTAAATAGTTAATGCACTGATATACCATCCCCTCTGGAAGTAGGAAAGAGGCAAGACCACATATATTGCCCATCTCCAATTGTCTTTAAGATGGTATAGAAATAAAATGCTGGAGTAACTCGGCGGGACAGGTAGCATCTCTGGAGAGAAGGAATGGGTGATGTTTCGGGGTCGGGACCCTTCTTCAGACGGTGTTAAGAAGTGCTTCTGTCCACATCTGCAATCCAAATAGTGAAGGTTTTACTACAAAGCTATTCTCATATTATATTATTTTTCATATTTCAGATACAGCGCGGAAACAGGCCTTTTCAGCCCACCAAGTCCGCACCGCCCAGCGATCCCCGCACATTAACACTATCCTACACACACTAGGGACAATTTTTACATTTACCCAGTCAATTAACCTACATACCTGTACGTCTTTGGAGTGTGGGAGGAAACCGAAGATCTCGGAAAAAACCCATGCAGGTCACGGGGAGAACGTACAAACTCCTTACAGTACAGCACCCGTAGTCAGGATCGAACCCGAGTCTCCGGCGCTGCATTCGCTGTAAGGCAGCAACTCTACCGCTGCGCCACCGTGCTGCCCTAAACAGGGTGGGCAAAGATTTTAACCCTGCAGTAATGAAGGAATGGAAATACATTTCCGACTCAGGATGGCGTAGGTCTCTGAAGAATTAGCAGGTTACATTCCCACAAGCCAGCTGCTTCTGCCCTTCCAAGCTTTGGAGGTGCTGCTTGGAATCCTCAGTACATTGTGCACACACACTAGTCAGCAGACAGGCTACATCAGATTGAGAACGTGAATGTGTGAACTTCTCTTGTTCTTGTAATATTTATCTGAATAAATGCCATATTGTTAGACGGTCTTTCAAAATGCTCCAGGAAAAAAAAGCAGACGGAAATTTCTTCCTGTTGTTACTTCCCAAACTAAACGTCAGTAACGTTTGCCAATCAGCTTTCGAAAAAATACATCAAAGTTCAGTGAGATGACAGAATGTACAATGTTGGGCTCTCCCTCACAATAACCAGGCAATACTTTAAACCAATCCATGTACGAACTCTTTTTATTATATTGGAGGTATTTACAGATTTCCGAAATGGACCTTTCGTCTCAACATAAAATAGGTTTCCAGAGCTTCAAGGTCAGTTTATTGTCACATGTACCAATTAAGGTACAGTGAAATTTGAGTTGCCATACAGCCATACTAATTGAAGAGCAACAAGACACACAACCACATAGAAGTTAACTTAAACATTCAATCACAGTGGATTCCACATTCCTCACTGCGATGGAAAGCAATAAAGTTAAATCTACTTCCTCTTTGTTCTCCCGCGGTCGGGACAGTCAAACCATTCGCAGTCAGGGTGATCAAAGCCACTGCAGCCGATGATCGAAGCCCCCGCTTCGGGGTGATCGAAACTCCCGCGTCGGGCTGGTTGAAATTCTCTCCACAGCATGGAGCTCCCGAGTCAGCCTCTTCTTACCAGAGACCGCAGGCTTCATGATGTTGAAGCCCACAGGCCCCGTGGTTGGAGCTACGATCCCCAGCAAAGGGATCGCAAGCTTCACGATGTTAAAGTCCTGGAGACTCCCGCGGCTTGGAGCACCGGGTCGGTCTCCAGGAAAGGCCGCGCCACTCCACGACATTAGGCCGCAGTGTGGAAGGAGATACAATATGGAAACAAATCGCATCTCCGTTGAGGCAAGAGATTGAAAAAAGTTTCCCCCAACCCTCCCACCTAAAACAAACCAAGGAACACTAAAACATACTTTTAACACATACTAAAAATAACAAAAAAAGGACAGACTGTTGGCGAGGCAGCCACTGCAGGCAGTGCCATCCGGTGGTTAATACAGCTTTAAGAATTGTTGCATGACCAGCTGATCTCTTTACTTTTAAGGCCTAGTTTCAGTATAGCAGCGACTGTACAAAGGATACTGCAAGGAATGTCACTTTGCACAATTGCACTTCTTCTACAAGTTCCTTTGTTAAATTATGATTCTGGAGGATAACTCGTACATTTACAGAGCGGACATTACAATTTGTTTTAAGCAGACTCTGGAAAAGGTGCAAAATTCCCCCAAGATTGCTCGGAATTCCAGATACCCCAGCTTAAAATAGAGAAGAAGCATTCTGATGGCACCGAGAACCACGTGCCCATTTGCCCAGAGTACACAGACAACCTCTCAAACCACGCACCCCCCACACACCGTCAAGTATTTCTTGTCCACCTTGACAGGCGCTGGGGGTGTTCTTCCATTGATGGGAAAGAGGACGATTGGAGCAGAGAAAATTAATCGTCAAGTCCCAGACAGGGATGAAAGCATGCGAGTGGCACCCAACACAGGCGTGCTAGCCACAGAAGCAGATCTACAATAACATATGACAATCGCTCCACACTCTTAAATCTCTATTCCTGCAGCAACATTTCTTACTTCCACTATGATCTTCTTAAACTCCTTTCAGATCTGACCTTACTTTGACTCCCAGCACCCGAAACACAACCACATCGGCCTCTTTGGTGATCCCCGGACTACCCTTGATCGGACTTTGCTGGCTTTACCTTGCACTAAACGCTATTCCCTTATCATGTATCTACCCACTGTAAATGATTCAATTGTAATCATGTATTGTCTTTCTGCTGTCTAGATAGCACGCAGCAAAAAAAGCTTTTCACAGTACCTCAGTACACGTGACAATAAACTAAACTGAGCTGAATAAGTGGCACATGGTGTTAGAGCTATTGGATAATTAAGTCAATTAAACTTTGAACATCACATTAAAAAAGGTGGATAGGATCCCTCCCATTGTGAGCGTATGTGGACCTGGGCCAAGGGCAACCGAATCATGTGCTTCAGTTAATACACTAATCATGAAACAAATAAAAACATCCAAGCTGCTGGGTTCCAGTCAAGTAGACTGTGAAAAGAACAAAGGCTGTAGAGGGAAGAGTTTATTCCCTGCATTCAGCCAACCACAATAGACGAACTAAAATCGGACAAAAGGTCCAATTTTACCATACGACAAACCCTCAAAAAGACATCAAGGAATGAACCCAGTGAATTACAGGCACACCACGACATACCTAGAAATGAAAGAGCTTGGCTTTAGCAAATCTTCACCTTTAAACCAGGAGCAGGGGGAAAGTCCACAAAATGGATGCGAGGATCCATGCAAGGGTCAGATTCATATTCAGAGTATCACTTGAACACAAAGTATCTGGTCATGGTCAATCCTACAGAAGAAACACTCGTTAGATGTATCTATACCAAGATGAAGGCATCAGAGAAACCTTACATTTTAAGTTAACTCAGGAATAACTCAGCATATCCTGCTGAAGCAAGCCACTCTTGAGGTGTTGCAATTAATAGCAACGCGTTAGGTGCTGCAATGTTTAAGACCACAATGACGTTGGCTGGAAGATGTTATTTGAATGTGGTAAACCCAAAGAATACACTGTAGTTTCAAGCAAATTTCACAGTAGTAGAATGGAAAGTCATACTTTTACTCAATTATTACAGAACAGGAGAAGTGATCGTATAAACTGCTTGGAGGAGACTCACTGTGATGGATGTTTCTTTTTTTGTGTGTTTTTGGGGTTGTGTAATTTGCCTATTTTAATGCTTTATTGTGTAATCTGCCTATTTTAGTGCTTTTATTG
The DNA here is from genome assembly GCF_053455715.1 of Rhinoraja longicauda. Classification (NCBI taxonomy): domain Eukaryota; kingdom Metazoa; phylum Chordata; class Chondrichthyes; order Rajiformes; family Arhynchobatidae; genus Rhinoraja; species Rhinoraja longicauda. Next base: position 126,216,951 of record NC_135953.1, read on the forward strand.
TTGGACTGTGGGTGACTGAATTTCATCCAAAAAGCTATCTTCAAGGCCAGCCATCATTGCAGCACCAGAACTCGTACAAAAAAAATGTGGAGTGATACAAAGATGAACCTAAAGGAGACACACACACACAGTACTATCACGGATACGCCAAAAACCCACCAATGGGTTGGAAACAATTAAGGTGAAGTCTACGTCAGACTAATGTCGGATGTGGCTCTGTGGTGGTGACTTGACACATTGCACGATACAACCCAGATCAGACATGTTGTCCCATGTCAGAGGAACGGGTCTAGAAGAATAGCCTGTCTCCCAAATATCTAGAGGACCTGGTGTCAAATGATCCTACATTCCTGTTTTCCCTCACCACCCCCATCCCTTCTACTGTTAAAAAAAGGCATGCAAGGGAAAAAATATAGGTATCACTTCAAGCATTGTAGCATGTTCCGACTGCTTTCCATGTTGAGACAATTGTTCCAGTATTGAAGCTAATACCCAGAAAGTCTGTCTGTCTATCTGCCTGCAGAGCATAAGAAATTCTAACTGAGATGACTCCTACCTTCAAATGCTTTGGGGTGAATGATTGAGAAATATTTAGATACAAACCTAGACTTAGCCCCATCCCTAACCCGTAAATGTGTTGTGCAGGAAGGAACTGCAGATGGTGGTTTAAACCAAAGATAGATACAAAATGCTGGAGTAACTCAGCGGGACAGGCAACTCTGGAGAGAAGGAATGGGTGACGTTTTGGGTCAAGGCCTCTTTTTGAAATGTGTTGTTCTAGTCAGAAGATAATTCCAAATAAAATTGTTGAATCTTTGATTCCCAAGCGACATCTTGTTCTCTTTTTCATACATGGAGTGTAACGGACATCGTAGTGGAACTTTAAAGTACCAACAATAAATGTCCTGTAAGCTTTGTTCTTCTTCCTGGAACATATCCACGAACCCTATTGGTATCACCCACATAGGGGCATCAGTCTACCCCACGACAGAAGGGGGAGAAGTTGTACAGTTTGATAGCCACAGGGAAAAAAGATCTCCTGTGGCGTTCCGACCTGCATCTTGGTGGAACCAGTCTGTTGCTGAAGGGGCTCCTCAGGTTGACTAGTGTGTCATGGAGGGAGTGAGCTGTACTGTCCAAGATGCTCCACAGTTCGAGGAGCATCCTCCCCTCCAAGACCACCTCCCATGATTCAAACTCCACCACCAGGAAGGAGTCAGCCTTCCTGATGAGTTTGCTAATCCTGTTGGCATCTGCGGCCTTCGCCCTGCTGCCCCAGCACACGGCAGCGAAGAAGATGGAACTGGCTACCACCGTTTGGTAGAACATCTGCAGCATCTCACTGCAGATGTTGAAGGGGCGGAGCCTTCTCAAAAGGTACAGGTGGCTCTGTCCCTTCTTGTGCAAGGCCTCAGCATTCCTGGACCAGGCCAGTTTACTGTCCAGGTACACTCCCGGGTATTTGTACTCCCTGGTAAACTGCACATCCACACCGTTGATGGAGACGGGGGACAGGGGTGTTCCTCTCCTCCTAAAGTCCACCACTAACTCCTTAGTCTTGTCAATAGACAATAGACAATAGGTGCAGGAGTAGGCCATTCAGCCCTTCGAGCCAGCACCACCATTCAATGCGATCATGGCTGATCACTCTCAATCAGTACCCCGTTCCTGCCTTCTCCCCATACCCCCTCACTCCGCTATCCTTAAGAGCTCTATCCAGCTCTCTTGAAAGCATCCAACGAACTGGCATCCACTGCCTTCTGAGGCAGAGAATTCCACACCTTCACCACTCTCTGACTGAAAAAGTTCTTCCTCATCTCCGTTCTAAATGGCCTACCCCTTATTCTTAAACTGTGGCCCCTTGTTCTGGACTCCCCCAACATTGGGAACATGTTTCCTGCCTCTAATGTGTCCAATCCCCTAATTATCTTATATGTTTCAATAAGATCCCCCCTCATCCTTCTAAATTCCAGTGTATACAAGCCTAATTGCTCCAGCCTTTCAACATACGACAGTCCCGCCATTCCGGGAATTAACCTAGTGAACCTACGCTGCACGCCCTCAATAGCAAGAATATCCTTCCTCAAATTTGGAGACCAAAACTGCACACAGTACTCCAGGTGCGGTCTCACCAGGGCCCGGTACAACTGTAGAAGGACCTGTCGGTGCTGAGCTGCAGGTGATTCAGCCCACACTACTCAACAAAGTCATGACTACACCTCTGTATTCAGCTTCTCTTCCCTCACTGACGCCGCCCACAATTGCAGTCATCTGAAAAACAAGGGGGGGGGGGGACAACAAGGTTCCCCCCCTGCCCCAACTAATTTTCAACAGTTGGCAGATAGGAGAGCAGAGAACCATCTCCCACTTACCTCAGCCAAATGTATATCCACCAACTGCACTGCCTTCACAAGGCCAAGCTAAACGTGATGAGTAATGTGCAGATACAAGGAACCTTAGATGCTGGTTTACCACGAAAAGAGAAAGTACTAGAGTAACTCAGCAGCTCAGGCAGAAATGCCATATTTCCAAGTTCTACATAGATGCCACCAGACCTGTTGAGTTACTCCAGCACTTTGTGTCTTTTTTTTGTGACAAGTAGGGTTACCAACTGTCCCGTATTAGCTGGGACATTCCGTATATTGGGCTAAATTGGGGTTTGTCCCATTCGGGACCGCCCTTGTCCCATATTAGGCCCGGGGGTTGCTGTAGGCCTGGACACTGCAGGCCCGGGGGTTGCTTTAGGCCCGGACACTGGAGGCCCGGGAGCCACCTAACGGTGGTTGCATAGCAACCAGCCTCCCGGCCCGGGCGGCCGCCATTGGTAAAGCGGGAGCATGTGGCCGCTGGGTGGGGTCTTGTGGGGCCCGGGGTGGTGACGTCACCTTTTGTCCCTTATTTGGGAGTCAGAAAGTTGGCAACCTTAGTTACACGTACAGGTGACCCATGCTTACTCAGTTTGTGTTTCGGCCACATCTCAAGGTGCAATGTGCTCAGCATCAAGATCCTGTGCGGAAACTTTCAATAGTTGAGATTGCTTTATTTCCACATAAGTGGGATGTTTGCATGTTTACAATGAGGAATTAATTTTACTGATCGCAAGCAGGCAAATTCCCTCCTGGCAGAACTTGTAAAAATCTGCACTCATTTCCACATTGCACCACAAAATATCTGCGATTACCCAAATCACCCTGTACTTTTTCACTTTATTTGCATTTAAATTGCTAGACCAAGAAATGGCTAATCGTTATTCCCTTATGTATCTACACACTGTAAATGGATTGATTGCAATCATGTATTGGAAAGAACTGTAGATGCTGGTTTAAAGCCGATAGACACAAACTGCTGGATTAACTCAGCAGTGAATGATCCATTCCTTCTATCCAGAAATGCTGCTTGTATAACCGCTGAGTTACTTCAGCATTTTGTCTATTTTCCATTGTAATCATGTATTGTCTTTCTGCTGACTGGTTAGCATGCAACAAAAAGCTTTTCACATAGCAATAAACTGAACTGAAACTGATTCAGTCGTGAAAGAGTTAATGGGTAGACGAGCAAAACTGAGGCGAGACAAAGTGTAGAAAGTTCACTGAATACAGCTCATGATATTTATCTGCAAAAATCAGACGAGCCTCCGGTGATGTAATCACATGCAGATAAGCTTGTAGTCGTCAGAGCAGGCCTCCTGTCTTTTGGTTGGCTAGTTTTTTGTCAGAAGACATCATAAGATGATCAGCATTGGTGGACCGATCTCAGTTAAACAAGGTAGCACCAAGTCCCTACAGCACATGGCTCTGACAGAGCTCAAAAGAAACAGACTGCAAAATAGAGTGACCAAAAACTTTGCTTTCATGCCGAATTTTTCCCCTCTAATAAGCAGCTGCATTTACTTGTTTTTCCAAATCATTTCTAATCATGTTTCAGCATAAATGCCTAACTACAAATGCACACTGTGGTGCATTCAAATATCAATGCTATGTTAGTCCCACGTTTATATCAGAAAAGCAGACCTATTACATTTACTGGATTATCTTCTCCCTCAAAATGTTTTTAAAAAGGTGTTTTAATCCTTTCCAGATACATTTTGCAAGTGTGAAAGAATCTACCACAGCTGACCTTTTAAGATCACTGCTACATTTATACATATTGTTACAAAACTTCACTGAATAGCTCCAACTTTAGAATGTGAAATTAATACAGCATTTATTCTATTCATAACGTACAGGAAACCACAAAGGATGAAATACTCTTTTCCAGATTAAACACCAATCAGGAAAGTCAAAAACCAGAATTTAAAAAGTCTCCTTTAATTATGTCAGCATGCATTTCAAAAGCACATTTTAACATTGCAAAACATTCCAAAATGCAAATAGGACCAGGCAAATAGTAACTTAAAGCCAAAACACAAAGGCATCAGGGCAAGAGACAAATGCTTAATAGTCAAAAGTGGTGGGTTTTAGGGTGCACTTTAAAACATAAAGGATAAATGAGAGTTAGTGTGGCTTCAACTAATGGTACACAGGTAATACAGATGTAACAGAGGAAGTCAGGGACATGCAAGGACACTTGGAACATCGCAGATCTGAAAGTCTAAAGATGGCAAGAGGCATGCCAGAGAGATGTGAAGACAAGACTAATGATTTCAATTTCAAACAATTGGTCTATTTTTTATATGAAATGACTGGGTAATATTTGCACAGTTCCAAGTACGATTGCTAATCTCACAAGAACACCCGGATACCTATTATTTTTTAAATCTTTTAAGATGGAGGTTAATTTCTGTTTAATGACAAAGTCTACTTCCACAACATCCCAGCAAGGGCGACTGGCTCACAATTCAAATCTAACATGTGCAAAGACAAGGTGTTTTCCAAAACAAAGACTCACAAAGTTTACTCTAGCTGTCGTTTGAGGCACTCTACAGGAACAACAAGTTTGAATTCTGCAATTCAATTCGTTATCAAAGTTTCAATGTAGGTTGGTGCCATAGTACACTTTACACTTCTCACATACAAGCAAACATTATAACTGTCTAGGGAAAAAAAAACCCTGCAGATGCTGGTTTAAATGGTCGACACAAAATGCTGGAGTAACTCAGCAGGTCAGTCAGCAAATCAGGAGAGAAGGAATGGGTGACATTTTGGGTCGAGACCCTTCTCCACTCAGTCTGAAGGGTCTCGACCTGAAAAGTCACCCCTTCCTTCTCTCCTGAGATGCTGCCTGACTCGATGAGTTACTCCAGCATTTTGTGTCTACCATTATAATTGTCTCACTATCTTTCTAGTAAATTTTACAATCACATATACAGGTAATTGATAACTTAACAGTCCTACTCATAGCAGTAACAAAATTGTTACGGATTAGTATCAGACTGCAAAGTAAATATCAGAGCAGTTACTGCCTGGTTCTAACTCCTAATAATGATGCAGCAAAATTTCCAATAAAGATGGAATCCTTATTTTATGATTTGGATTCCATATTTGATTTTGAACAAAACGCAAAAGGCTGCCATTCAGACTATTGAGACCAAGCCGACTCACAGTAGAGCAAAGATAGACACAAAATGCTGGAGTAACTCAGCGGGACAGGCAGCATCTCTGGAATGAAGGAATGGGTGACATTTCGGGTCTCGCACCAAAACGTCACCCATTCCTTCTCTCCAGAGATGCTGCCTGTCCCGCTGAGTTACTCCAGCATTTTGTGCCTGTCTTTTGTTTAAACCAGCATCTGCAGTTCCTTCATACACATTCCAGTAGAGCAATTCCATTCCCCATCTTTTTTTAATGCACCGCCAAAACCTATTTTGTGATACATGTCTAAAAACACCCCTTTGAATATTTTACCTCATTACTGACACTTACAACTTTTACAGCGGCCAGTTGTTTTACCAACCCATCATTGGAATGTGGGAAGAATTTAAAGCATCCAGCATAAGCCATGGGTAAAATGTGCAAACTCCAAGCATACAGCACCTAAAGTTACGCCTGAAAGCTAGGCCCGAGCTGTGAGACAGCAGCATCAACTGTTGTGGTAATGTTATTTATATTATTTTTGTTCACTCACAGGAATCTGGTTCCTTAAATTAAAGGAAGGAGATAATCCAATTGGCTCTTTTGACAGCATCTTCCGCGAGTTCTCAATGATAAGCACCTCCCCAACTTATATTCGGACAATTTGAAACATCCCCTGCCAACAACACTTCCTTACACATACCAGTCTTTGGAAACTGACACACAATAAAATATGATCTGACTTTGTTTGCAAGTTAAATTACTTTTTGCAGTGAGCTGTGATCTATTCATTTCTACAAGAGCAAAATAGCACAATGTAAAAGCTTAATTCAGATTACTGAATGGCTTTAGCTAAAAACGCCAATTATAAAATAGCCATTTTACCATTTAAAAAAAACACCAGTGTCTGGCTGTGATGAGAGCATCTGTCTGCCTCATTCCCCACCCTCCATCTCACCAACCCCCATTAAAACTATGTCACATTGACAGAATAACCACTTACACGAAAGCAAAACGGAAAGTGGATTTACTTCGACCGCAGCAAACTTTATTTCTATTATATTGGATTTGCCAATATAAAGGAGTGCTTATCTAAAAAGGAAACCAAATGTGCATGTCCTCAACTTTCAGTAATGTGAGCATAGTGTGATCTCAAAAGTAAAATATTGCCAATCACACTTATTTATACCCATAAAACAGCATAATAACCACTTCAGTGGACACATGCTGAAGCTGCTTTTTTTAAAAAAAATTATAGAAAGGCTGAATTCATAGAAAACAAGGGGTTACTCAAGGCTTCAAGCACTTTTCATCGAGCAATCTGAGAATTGCTGCTGCTGTTGCTGTCTAGGCGAGTGCAGGGACTCAGCTAATCTAAATCGCAACAGTAAAATAAAACTGGGTATCATCAATGGATTAGACGCAACTATTGACCGCTGGCATCGTGCACAGAGGAAGAACCCACACTAACATAGCAGCATCCGCGACTGGGCTTCCACCCCCTTCTCTCTCTCTCTCTCTCTCTCTCTCTCTCTCTCTCTCTCTCTCACACACACACACACTTGGGATACAAATACCTCCAGCCAAAGGAGTGGAAAGTATTTTTTTCATGAAATCTTTTGTTGATTTTTTTTTGGGGGGGAGGATTGGGTCTTTCTAGTCTCGGTAGTTTAATGCAAAGTCACGTTTTGTGCTTCAGTTTGCAGTGGGGAGGTTTTTTTTTTCTCGCCCTTGTTCAATGCATTAAAAAAATGGATGTGGCATGAACGTCTGCTCCAGCAGGTAGGGGCGGGCTGTCTGCACGTGTTTCAAATGTCTGCTCAAAAGAGCCTTGCAAAAAAATGTTTCTAAAAAAAAAAAAAAAATGTATAGTGAGAACGCTGGGACTTTTGAAAACAAAAAAAAATCGTGACACAATGAACGCTTTTCCTTTTCCAACCCAAATCCCTTAAAAAAAATAATAAATGAAACACCAAATTAATTATCCAGAGTAAGGGCAATGCAATCTGATGATGTTTGCAATATGCCCCCCACCCATATGGAGAGCTGGGCAGGAAAGGAATGGGAAGAGCTCCTAGAAAGGTTGGAATAAAACTGATGGAAAGCCAGACGAGGAAGTGCTTCTCGGTTGCATCCAAAAGTAGGCGAACCCCTCTTCACAAATGCAAGGGGTAGTAGATTTGGAGCGAACAATACATTTGCAGCGAACTTGAACCATTGGGGGAGTGGGGGAGGGGGGGGAAGAAAAAAAATTACCTCCACAAAATATATATATATATATATTTTAAACAAAATGCTGGCGTTATCTGGAAATACCACAATAGGTGTGTGTGTGTGTGATGCCAACCCATTTGTTCTGCAGCAAGTCCTCTATAAAACACCGCTCACCAGTTTTCCTGCATCCACAGAATGGCTTCTCTCTCGTTGAATTGTCTCTCGAATTCATATTCCTGCAGCGCCAGCACTGACATGCTTCCAGGTTGACGAGTAGTGTTTTTGTACCAAGTGCTGGCTGGGAGGAACTTAAGCCTCGCTGCTGCTGCTGCTGTTTCTGCTGCTGTTGCTGCCTGCGTTGTCGTGATTGATTGTCAGCCTTTAGAAGCATTCACTTCCTTCTCTTCCCATCCCACTCCACACACACACACTCACTCTCTCGCGTCAAGGCAGCGCCACCAAACTCTGCACGCAATCCTAGCGCCCGCCCACCACCGCATCTTCTCATGGCTTCTTCCACTCCCCTCTGCTAAATTTCTTCTCTTCCCCTCCCCCCTTCTGCTGGATTTATTTCACTTTCTCCGCCCCACTGGATTTCTTTTATATTCCCCCTCCCTCTGCTGGGATTTCTTTCATTTCTTCCCCCCCCCCCCATGCTGGATTTCTTTCAAACCCCCTCCTCTGCTGGATTTCTTCCACTCCCCCCCCCCCCTCTGCTGGATTTCTTCCCTCCCCTTCTGCTGGATTTATTTCACTTTCTCCGCCCCACTAGATTTCTTTTATAACCCCCCCCCTCTGCTGGGATTTCTTTCATTCCCCCCCCCCCCCTCTGCTGGGATTTCTTTCATCCCCCCCCCCCCCCCCGCTGGATTTCTTTCAAACCCCCTCCTCCTCTGCTGGATTTCTTCCACTCCCCCCCCTTGCTGGATTTCTTCCACTCCCCCCCCCCTGCTGGATTTCTTCCACTCCCCCCCCCCTGCTGGATTTCTTTCACCCCCCCTCCTCCTCTGCTGGATTTCTTCCACTCCCCCCCCCCCCCCTGCTGGATTTCTTCCACTCCCCCCCTGCTGGATTTCTTTCACCCCCCTCCTCCTCTGCTGGATTTCTTCCACTACCCCCCCCCCCCCCCCTGCTGGATTTCTTTCATCCCCATCCCTTTGCTGGAGTTCATTCATTCCCCATCCTCTCCCCCCCCCCCCCCCCCCCTTCCTCCCTCCCGCGCTCCCTGAGGGCATTTTCCCAGGCAACGGAGATGAATACAAACAGACTCGGTTCTCTAAATGCCACTTTAAATATTTCAAACAAGAACGTGTAAAGATTTCAGTTAAAAATCTCAAGGTGCTGATATTGCTCCCACACAACAGTACAAAACACTTCTTCCAATTGCCTTCACCTAGCAATATCAATCAGTATTCTTGGACCTCTAAATCGATGAAATGCTCTTTCATTTATACAAACACATTTCCCAACCTCAGAGAAATTTCAAAGTGCTTAAGAGTAGGTGAAATATTTGTAATACTTTATAATATCATAACGAAAGAATCAAAACAGCTAACTTGTGCACGATTTAATAAAGTCAGAGTGCACAACCTTTCTCTTCCTAGAAATAGTCTTCTAAGACAGACAGAACTTAATTTTAACATCTTATCTGCAGACCAACTCCAACAGTGCAGGACTCCAGTGTCACCATATCTGTTTGGCTGGAGATGGTCTGAACCATCCTTTCTTTCCAAGCCTCAATGCACCATTTTACCCAGCCTACCTCTTCCTCTTTCGTATGTCAACTACAACAATCAAAAGTGGCAATTGGTGCTTCAGAGTACTGTAGTTGACACTTTGCTGCACATTTTGCCAGTTCCGTAGAACTACCTAGGGTGGACGACGAGAACGTAAAGCAGCTCCCACCCCACCCAGCCTACTGAAATGTCTTTAAAGATCTTTAAGATCTTTAAGATAAAGATGGCCGCGCCGTGTGTTCTGCGAGCCACCTTGGTCTACGAACGCCGAACCCTCCTGATGATCCGACCCTCCGTCATCGACTTCTTCAGTCCAGGTCCCGGACAAAGTTTCTCCCAGCGATCGCTCCTCGATCAACTCCCGGTAGATGTGCGGGCCCAGCCTTACATCCACCGCCGTACGAACCGCGCTACGAGGCGGAGTAAATGCGCGGGAGCCTTTGAAAAGCTAAAAAACCTCGCCCGCGCTCATCCAACATCGGCCTACCTCGCCCAGCGCTGCGAAGTCGGACCTGGTCGACCTTATCGTTCCATCCACCGGCGCTCCCTCGAGCTCAGGTATGCCTCTCTCCAAACGGCCATCTGTGAAGCGCAGCGGTGTGGTCTCCCTGAACCTCCGCCCGGTGGCGTGGGAGCCGCTACCAGACCGAAGCTTACCTGCTGTCCCTGCTAAAGTGGCCCTGATCAACACAAGATCCCTACTGAACAAGACCTTCATCCTCAACGATTTCTTCACCACCCGTGGATTGGATTTCTTACTTGTCACAGAAACCTGGCTTAACCCTGGTGAGCTTGCTCCACTCGTGGAACTCTGTTCTGATGACTGTAACTTTTTCACCTCGCCTAGGCTCTCCGGACGCGGTGGGGGCCTAGTCACTGCGTTTAAGAAACATTTCAACTGCCGCCTCCTGAGCGCTGATCATTTCTCCAGTTTCGAGGTGCAACTTATTAAAGTAGGCCTAGCCTATCCCCTCTTAATTGTTCTTGTGTATCGCCCACCAAAAATGCATAAGGATTTCATCACCCAATTTGCTGATCTTATCTCTAGCATTTTGCCCAAATTTGACCGGGTCATGATTCTTGGTGATTTTAACATTCATGTTTGCTGTCCCACTAAGCCTCTTGTGAGTGAATTTATGCACCTGGTTGAGTCCTTCAATCTGACTCTACATACCACTGGACCCACTCACAAGCTAGGCCATACACTCGACCTAGTGTTATCGTCCGGATTCCCAATCTGCAATATTGAAATTACTGAGGCTTGTCTATCGGATCATAGCGCTATTACTTTTGATGCATCTCTGCCTTTCTCTCCCGCCAAATCTCATCTCCCTGTTCGTTACTCCCGCTACATAAACGCACTGACTGCCAGTAAGTTCTCCGAGACTCTCATAGCTGCCCCCAACATCTGCACTATTGAGGCTTCTCCCCCCCATCTCAGCACTGAGGATCTCATCTCTTTATTTAACACCACTTGCTCTTCCATCCTGGATTCTGTTGCTCCTCTTAAAATGAAAAAGCCTAAGCCCAAAGGTCGGCCTTGGCTCAATAACACCACCAGAGCCCTAAGAAGGGAGTGCAGAAAATCAGAACGGAGGTGGAAATCTGATAAGCTTCAAATTTTCTTTGAAATTCTGAGAAACAATCTTCTCAAATATCAGGAAACAGTAAAGTCTGAGAGAACACAATACTTTTCTGATCTTATCTCCAAAAACTCTCAAAATTCCAAGATCCTATTTGGCACAATTACCTCTGTCATATGTCCCGCCCCCAGTACCAGCTTAGTTGGGTTCCCTGCTAAGTGCGAAGAATTCTCTAAATTTTTCACCAGCAAAGTTGAGAACATTAGAATGAACATTTCCCCTCCCACCCGTGACCTAGCTGTCTCACTGGTCTGCTCATCTAAATTGGACTATTTCCAACCCGTCACTCTATCCTCCCTTGCAAAGCTTGTCTCCACCATGAAACCTGCAACCTGCCCCCTTGACGCTGTCCCCACTACCCTTCTGAAGGATGTCATTGCAATAGCCGGTCCCAGCATCCTCTCTATCATCAACAGTTCTCTGGCCACTGGCACCGTTCCAACCTGTTTCAAGCACGCGGTGGTCCAGCCCCTCCTGAAAAAGCCTAACTTAGACCCCACCTTACCTAGCAACTACAGGCCCATTTCCAAACTGCCATTCCTGTCAAAAGTCCTTGAAAAGGCAATTCTAAATCAATTAATGCCTTACCTACACCAAAATACAATCCTGGAAGGTTTCCAGTCAGGTTTCAGGGCCCACCACAGCACAGAGTCTGCCTTGTTGAAGGTACACAACGACCTGCTTCTCGCCATCGACACCGGCGACTGTGCTATCTTGCTCCTTCTCGACCTCAGCGCAGCGTTTGATACAGTGGATAACACCATCCTTATTGACCGTCTCCGGTACGGGGTTGGCGTTGATGGCACTGCCCTGAGTTGGTTCATTTCCTACCTCAAAAATAGGAGTTTCTCCATAAACATAGGCCCGAGCCTAAGGCGAGTCGCAGCCGCTCCTGCAGCCTCCGAAGACGGCCGGCTCCGCCGATGATAAGTCCGATCCGGGGCGGGCGAACACGCTGCTGCTGCCGCTGTTGCTGCACGTCGGGGCGGTCGTGGCTCCCGACATTGAAGCCCCCGCCCAGCAGAGAAATATCCTGCGGCCTATCTTAGGCCGCGCCGGACGGTGAAATGTCCGCGACCCAAGCCCCGCGATCCGGGGCGGGCGAACACGCTGCCGCTGCCGGAACTCCCGATGTCGGCATCCACGCGGCCCGAGCCTAAGGCGAGTCGCAGCCGCTCCCGCAGCCTCCGAAGACGGCCGGCTCCGCTGATGGTAAGTCCGGTCCGCGGGCTCTGCGAACCGGAGCCCTGGAGGCCGCCAGCTCCAGGAGTTGGGCCGATGGTAGGCCGCAGCAGGAATGGAGACACCACCCAGAAAACAAAGGTCGGGTCTCCGTTCGGAAGGGACACCTATTTACAATTTTACAGTTCCCCCCTCCCCCCCACATACACACATAGTACAAAAACACAAAAACACGACATCACAACTGCAATTAAGACAAAAAAACAACAAAAACACAAAGACAAATGGACCGCAGGTAAGCCGCAGCTGCTATGGCAGCGCCGCCATTTTGGTATACGCGCCGCCATTTTGGTATACATCACATATAAAGCCCTAAACGGGCTTGCCCCCCCTCATATCAAAAATTTTCTATCCCACCACTCTATCTCCAGGTCCCTCAGGTCGGCCGATATGGGGCTACTCACTATCCCACGGTCTAGGCTTAAGCTCAGGGGTGACCGCGCTTTTGCGGTTGCAGCTCCAAGACTGTGGAACAGCATCCCTCTCCCCATCAGAACTGCCCCCTCCATCGACTCCTTTAAGTCCAGGCTCAAAACCTATTTCTACTCCCTAGCGTTTGAGGCCCTCTGAGGGGGCGCTGTGAACTGTTTATGTATTATGCTGTTATGTTTATGTGCCATTTAGTTGTTCGTTTATTAGTACCTGAACTGATGTACAGCACTTTGGTCAACGTGGGTTGTGTTTAAATGTGCTATACAAATAAAATTGACTTGACTTGACTTGACTTTAGTCAGAGGGTGGTGAATCTGCAGAATCCATTTTCACAGAAGGCTGTGGAGGCCAAGCCAATGGATATTTTTAAGGCAGAGATTGACCGATTATTGATTGGTACGGGTGTCGGTGGTTATGGGGAGAAGGGAGGAGAATGGGGTTGTGAGGGAAAGATCAATCAGCCATGATTGAATAGCGGAGTAGACTTAATGGGCTGAATGGCCTAATTCTGTAGGCCGAAAAACCTATGAACTTATGAACATACGATTGACAGTCAAGATTCAGACAATCTAACAATTTATTGTCTCGAGAGTACTTTCATATCAGTTGGAACAAATTTCCTCCACTTTCTGTGCCATTTTCGAAATTCAGGACAATGTATCTATAAAAATAAGTGAGATACATTGGTAGAAAAAAATAACTTTGGTCGAAAAAATAGAAAGATGGAAAAGCATCATTTAACCATGGCCTCATTGAAGCACAGAAGTGGGCCCACAGGGTCTGTGCCAGGAATTTATACCTTTAAGAACCATCTGAACCAAATTAGGACACCAAATTGAGGGCACAAATTAACAATGGCAGTCAAAATTAAGGAACATTTCCAAGACTTTATATTAATGTTATAGGCAAGATTTATTGGAGGCCAAATGGCAATCTGTGCATGATGCCAGATGGCACTGATGAAATCCCAAAAGAATATTTCTCATCCATGTTCGCAAAAGTGAAAACATTGTTGAAGACTTCATGGGGAGGACCTGTGAAATTCTCGAACATATTGTATGTAGAAAAGGTAGAAGAGGTTTTAGTGGTGTAAAGATGGATGCATCCCCAAGGTTGAATGTGACGTATCCCAGGTTGCCAGAGGTCGACGGAGAATAATGCTAGAGCATTTTGACTGGGATTTTTAAATCTTTGCTAGCCAAAGGTGAGGTGCCAGAGGGCTGCCAGGGGTCGACGGAGAATAATGCTAGAGCATTTTGACCGGGATTTTTAAATCTTTGCTAGCCAAAGGTGAGGTGCCAGAGGACTGGGGGAGCAGCAAATATGGTGCCCTTATTCACGAAGAGCAGCAAGGATCAGTCAGGCGCTTACCGGCCTGGCTGTACGTCAGTGGCGAGGAAGTTCATGCAAGAACAATCTGAGGGAGAGGAAGTTCATGCAAGAACAATCTGAGGGAGAGGATTGTTCTTCACTTGAAAAGGTGGTGATTAATTCAGGATGGTACAGTGGTGCTGCCTCACAGCATCAGAGACCCAGGTTTGATCCTGACCTCGGGTGTTGCCTTTATGGAGTTTGCATGTTCTTCCTGTAACCACGTGTGTTTCCTCAAGGTGCTCTGGTTTCTTCCCACATCCCAAAGACATGTGGGTTTGTAGGTTAATTGGCCCATGTAAATTGCCACTGGTGTGTAGGGAGTGGATGAGAAAGTGGGATAACATAGAACTAGTGTGAATGGATGATTGACGGTCAGCATGGACTCGGTGGGCTAAGGGGCCCATTTCCATGTTGTATCTCTAAATTTGAAAAAATGACAGTCTTTGTAATCTTGTCTTGTGACTATCTGTGTATAAAATCATGAGAGGAATAGATCGGGTAGATGCACAGAATCTCTTGCCCAGAGTCGGGTAATCGAGGACCAGAAGACATAGGTTAAAGGTGAAGGGGAAAAGAGTTAATAGGAAGCTGAGGGGTAACTTTTTCACACAAAGGGTGGTGGGTGTTTGGAACAAGCTGCCAGAGGAGGTAGTTGAGGCTGGGACTATCCCAACATTTAAGAAACAGTTCAACAGATACATGGATAGGACAAGTTTGACATGTTGGCCGGTGTGGGCAAGTTGGGCCGAAGGGCCTGTTTCCACACTGTATCACTCTATGACCCCACAACACTATCTTACATGATTTTGTTAGTGGAAGTTCCTGACTAATCAATTTGTCAATTATTCAAAGCGATCTCAAAATGTATTTGATGGGATCAATGTGATTGATATAGCATGCATGGAGTTTAGTAAAGGCCTTTGACAATGTCCCATAAAGAAGACTCAAAGGTTCAAAGGTATTTTATTGTCACGTGTACCAATTAAGGCACAGTGAAACTCGATTTACCATACAGCCATACTAAAAAAAGCAACAAGACCCACAACTACATAAAAGTTAACATAAACATCCACCACAGCGGATTCCCCACATTCCTCACTGTGATGGAAGGCAATAAAGTCTTATCTTCTTTCCTCATTCTCCCACGGACGGGGCAGTCGAACCATCCGCAGTCGGGGTGATCGAAGCCCCCGCAGCCGGTGATCGAAGCCCCGATGTTGGGGCGATCGAAGCTCCCGCAATCGGGGGGGTCGAAGCTCCTGCGGCCTGGAGCTCCTCGTTGTTAAGTCCGCAGGCTCCTGCGGTTGGAGCTACGAGGTCGATCCCTGGCAAAGGGACCTCCGGCTCCACGATGTTAGGCCGCAGTGCGGACAGAGATACGATACGGAGAAAATCGCATCTCCGTCGTGGTAAGAGATTAAAAAAAGTTTCCCCCAGCCCCCCCCCCCCCCTCCCCAGAGATGCTGCCTGACCCACTGAATTACTCCAGCATTTTGTGCCTATCTTAGGTTACCATGGGGTCCAGGGTAAGTTGGCAAATCGAATCGAAAATTGTCTTAGTGGGTGGCTGGGATATTTTTGTAATTGGAAGTTTGGATCAGTTGAATATCACAGGGATCAATGTTGGGACCCATTTTATTATATCTACCAACATTTTGGATGATAATGCAAGAGACACAATGAGAAAGTTTGTGCAAATGAAAATTATAGTATTGTTGATACTGAGCAGAATAGTTATGGTCCACAGGATGATATTGATCAGTTGGTAAGGTGGCCAGAGGACTGGTAGATACAATTTGATTTGAAAAACGTACAAGGTGATGCACTCTGGGTGGATTAATAAGGGCAGGATATTCACAATGGCCTTGAAGATTATGGACGGATAGTGAAACCTGTCTGAACAAGTCCAAGGATTCCTGAAGATGGCAGCACAGGCATAAAAGGAGGCGAAGATGGCACAGGAGATATTTGGTTCAGTAGGTAGGGCATAGAATGTAGGAGCAGGAACTTTGAACAAACTGGTTAGGTTATAGCCAGTATTCTGTACAGTTTTTGACACAACTCCAGAGAAATGATGTGATTGAACAGAAGAGAAGTACAGAGGAGATTCACCAGGAGGCTACCCGAGGTGATATGTGGAAAGACTAGCTAGACTGGGTTTGTTTTACTTGGAGCAGATTAGGCTGGGAGGGGTTTGAGATGGGTGGGAACCTATGGAGGTATGCAGAATTCTGAGAGGCCAAGTAGGTTACTTTTCTCCCTGGCAGAGATGTATAAAACAAGAGGAGATCAGCTTTAGAGGTTGGAGATTTGAATGTTTTCACAAGAGGCTAATTCCAATCTGAATGTTTGTGGGGACAGATATTCTCACAATTTAATGTATCTAAAATAAAGGACCCAAATTGCTGGAGTAACTCAGTGGGTCAAGCAGCAGCTCTGGATAGCATGTAGAGGTGATGTTTTGAGTTGGGACCCTTCTTCAGACGTATCTAGTTGGGCACAAGCAAGAGAAGGTGGCTGTTCAAGAACTGGTAAATGGGATTAGCACAGAAAGGCACCTGCTGGTCGGCAAGGACATAATGGCTGAAGGGTCTGTTTCTATAATCCCATTTTCCAGTATTCAGCCTTTGGCTTTCGAAAACATGGCATTTCAAGTATTCATCAAAACAATTCTTGAAAGTTGTGAGAATACCTGCATTCACCATGGTTTCCAGATTTATATCACCCTGTGGGTAAAATAAATCTTTCTCCACGCCCCTTTAAATCTCCTAGTCCATACCTAAAACATCTATATACTAAAATTCTCGTTTGTTTCTTCCTAAACCACAGCGATAACGGTACACGATAGCATGACAATTTTAGGCCCACCTTACTCACGGTCGTCCCTTTGGTGTTAATGGAAGAAGTTTCATTGAAATCGGTGTTATATTTTTAAAGTTATTCACATTTTAAAGTTTAAATCTATCTCTTAGGGAGGGAGGAAGGGAGGGAGGGAGGGAGGGGGGAGGGGGGAGGAGGGAGGATAAGGGGGATGGAGTGGGTGGGAGGGGAAGGGGAAGGGAGGGAAGGGGAGGGGAAGGGGAGGAGGGAGGGGGAGAGAGGGGGAGGAGGGAGGGAGTGATGGGGAGGGGAGGGGGAGCGGAGGGGGGGGGCGGAGGGGGGTAGGGGAGGATGGAGGGGGAGGTAGGGGGGAGGAGGGAGGATGGGGAAGAGGAGGGGAGGGGGAAAGAGGGGAGGGGGAGGGGAGGGGGAGGGGGTGGGGGGGAGGAGAGGGTGCTGCACCACTGCAGGTTTGGGGCCAACGGGTCCACTTGGTCTATTATGTCCTTAAATTGTAAACACCTCTGCGATGGGATTTACCCCTTCTATGCTCCTTGTCAGTAGCAGACTGTAAGATAACAAGAAAGGTAGAGGTTGGTTTAGAATGTATATGTGTGGGTGCACAGAGTATAGTAAATACGTTTAGTGAACTGAAAGCACAAAAGCACAAATAACCTCACAAACCATGGGAGTTTGTGATAACTGAAGCAGAGCACAAAAAAGTTCAGGACTGGAAACTTAATTCTCATGGATATAAAGTGCTCAGAAAAGGGTGAAAAGGGAATTGGAAATGTAATTCTTTAAGGAAGATAGACACAAAATGCTGGAGTAACTCAGCATTCTGAAGAAGAATCCCGTCCCGAAACGTCACCCATTCCTTCTCTCCAGAAATGCTGCCTGTCCTGTTGATTTACTCCAGCATTTTGTGTCTATCTTCAGTTTAAACTAACATCTGCAGTTCCTTCATACACATTTCTTTAAGGAAGATACATTGCTGGGAAGATAGGATGTTCTTGAGGGAACAAGGTGAGTAACTACATCAAAGTTTGTTACATGTTCTTTTTGTCTTCACCCTAAATGCTCTCATTAATCTATCAATCAAATGACTCAATACAGATGAAAGTCACGCCAGTAATCCAGAACATGTTCCCTTTGTCCTAACCCTCCCTCTCCCACCCTTTCTGCAAATTAAAACTAAAAATTGGAATCAATTCAGCTTTTCACAGATGTAGTCTGACCTGATGAGTGATTCTGGCTTTATCTGTTTGTTTTTTTAAATTACAGGAACTATTTGATTGATGAAGAAGCAAGAAGTCTGTTATCATGGTGCCAGAGGTATGCTAAAGGCCAACAAGTAGTGAGAGGGAAATAAAGAAGTAAATCTATAATGGAAATGTAGAGCTGTAGAAGAATTGTAGAGTAGAGATATTGGGGTGAATTCTCCGACCTTGATATTTACGTTCACATGTTTTAGGGGTAGAATTAGGTCATTCGGCCCATCAAGTCTACTCCGCCATTCAATCATGGCTGATCTCTGCCTCCTAATTCTATTTTCCTGCCTTCTCCCCATGACCCTTGACACCCATTCTAATCAAGAATTTGTTTATCTCTGCCTTAAAAATATCCACTGACTTGGCCTCCACAGCCCTCTGTGGCAATGAATTCCACAGCTTACCTACCCTCTGACTAAAGAGAAGTTCCTCCTTATCTCCTTTCTCAAAGAGCGCCCTTTAATTCTTAGGCTATGACCTCTGGTCCTAGACTCTCCCACCAGTGGAAAGATCCTTTCCACATCCACTCTATCTATGCTTTTCATTATTCTGTCGTTATTCACCTATTGATTGGTGCAAATGTTACAGCAGAAGGTAAAGTGTGGAGTTGGACAGGGAGGAAGAAATTTCGGAAAAGTGTTTGGGAAAGCTCTCTCATAACAATAAGGCTTTGGTGGATCTGATATTGGATATTGAGAAGGGCTAAGTGGGCCAAGTGTAACACTAGAACTCCTGAAAATCACAGGATTAATGGTGAAGAGCAAGAAGCAAACTAAACAAAATAACAGTTGAAGGAAGACTAACTTCAATAGAATGGGTGGAGATCTGGCCAAAGTCAGGCAGGTAAAACTGTAATAGAACAATGAAAGCCCTTGAAAAAGGAAATGGTTCATGTACAGATCAGGTACATTTCCAGAGGAGGGAAAATATGGGGGGCAAAAGCCAAAGTTTCCTCAGTGATATACATAATGTAAAATGTTGTGAAACATAAAAACGTAGGCTGTATTAAGCATGTCAAATGAATAAACTTCTGAGAACCAGGCTGAATATGGTGAGATGAGAGAGGAATGTAAAGGAGAACAGGGTGGACAAAGAGTGAATACGAGAAAAGGATGTCAGTTAACATTTTAAAAAAACGTAACTCAAAAGCTCTCTAGGCAATTTGTGAATAATAAGCAGGTAGTAAGAAGAATAGCTGTGGCCAGTTAGGGATCATGAAGGTAATCTGTGCTTCTTGACGGAGGATAGATGAGAGTATTTAATTAGTATTTTGCATAGATCATTAACCAGGAAGAAGTTGCTGGCAATATTTCAACAGAAGTAGTGTTGGCAGCGATAATGGATGCAGTGAAAATTGATAAGGAGTAATTATTAAGAAGCCTTGTGTGTAAAATAAACAAAATACTTGATCTGGGTGAGATGCTTTTAAGGTTGCTAGGGAAGTGGAGGTGGAGATTGCAGATGGCTTTCCCATAATCTTTCAATTTGGAGAATGAGAAATAGGGATGTAATGTTATGCCAAACAATTACCAACTGTCTTAACTGAAAACTAACTTTGAATGCTGGGGAAGCATTTTAAAATGTTAAAGAAACAGGCCATTTGGACCAAAATATCCACATTGACAAAGATGCCCCGTCCAAGATAGTGCTATAAACATTTCCCATCTATGTATTTGTCCAAATGTCTCTTAAATGTTGTTATTGTACCTGCCTCGACTGTTTTCGTCTGGCAGCTCATTCCACATACCCACCACCCTCTGTGTTAATTATTATTTGGGGGTAATGTTAATGGGCATTTGGAAAATATCTGACTTAAAACGGAAAAGGGAAAGCAGCATGCAATTGTTAAAGGTAAATCATGTTCGACCAACATGACAGAATATTTTGACAAGATAATATAAGAGACGGATATAGGGAATGAAGCAGTTGTCTGAATGGATTTTAATTTTCAACAAAGGTAGCTGATGCAATTGAAAAGCGGAAGAAACGATGGCTACTGGACATCTGAAATAAACGCAAGAATGCTGAAAATGCAGGACAGGCAGCAAATGTGAAACAGCGTCAGTTTTTCAGATCATTGAGCTTACATCAGATTTTTCATCTGTGCTGCTAAGTATTTTCAGTATTAACTGCTTTTATTTTTTTTCATATGATATTACATATGCATGTACCACTTTAAAAACCGCAGCCTGCAACCAATCACTCTCTATGTCTGTCCGACAAATATTTTACTCCAGATTTGGACAGAATTGGATACCTGTCTCAAAGTAGGCTACATCAAGAATGCACTTCATGTCATTAATTTTTCTTTCGAGTCATCGAGTCACAAAGTGATAGTATTAGACAACATATAAACAGGTCCTTCAGCCCAACAGGTCCATGCTGACCAAGATACCCTTGCTGAGCCAGTCCCATTTGCCTCCAATAGCCCACGTTCCTCTAAGCCTTTCCTACCCATGACTCTGTTCAAATGTCTCAAATGGTTGCATTCACCACTTCCTCTGGCAGCTTGTTCCATATACCCCGCTCTCTACGGCGGCACGGTAGCGCAGCGGTAGAGTTGCTGCTTTACAGCGAATGCAGCGCCGGAGACTCAGGTTCGATCCTGACTACGGGTGCTGCACTGTAAGGAGTTTGTACGTTCTCCCCGTGACCTGCGTGGGTTTTCTCCGAGATCTTCGGTTTCCTCCCACACTCCAAAGACGTACAGGTATGTAGGTTAATTGGCTGGGTAAATGTAAAAATTGTCCCTAGTGGGTGTAGGATAGTGTTAATGTACGGGGATCGCTGGGCGGCACGGACTTGGAGGGCCGAAAAGGCCTGTTTCCGGCTGTATATATATGATATATGATATGATACGTGAACAACATGCCTCTCAGGTTCCTGTTAAATCTTTCCCCTCTTACCTAAACTTTAAAGTTATGTTCTCTAGTTTTAGGCTTCCCTGCCTGTGACTAAGACTGTGACTATCCATCTTATTAGTGCCCCTCACGATTTTATAAACTATTGTACAGTTACCTCTCTGTCTCCTTTGCTCCAAGCCCACTCAACCTATCCTCACAACTCAAGCCCTCCAGCCACATGAACCTGATCAGCACCCTCTCCAGCTTAATGAAATCTTCCTGTAGCTGAGTGCACAATACTCCAAGTATTGTCTCACCAATAACATTTACAGTTGCAACATAATGTCCCATCTCCAGTACACAGTGCCCTGACCGATGAAGGCAAGCATGCCAAACATGTCACCACCGTATTTACTTTTCTTTATTGAGTTTAGTAAGAAAGTACCATTGTTTTCGAATTGAATCGCTGATGATTTTCTCTTATCACTGGAGAAGATAATGAGGTGGCATTTGATAAAGTCCCACAAGAAAAGCTAGACAGCAAACTGAGGCCCATGGAATTGATGTTCCCTTTGAAATAAATGGCAGCATGGATTTAAACAAAAACCGTTCAAGCCAGAAAGAAAAGAGTTGTAGTAATTTGTATAAATTATGTAGTAGTTAATAGAAGTTAATTGTTCTCCTCTGATCATGCAGAGGGTCATATCTGGTGTCTATGTTTTCATCTTTAACTGATGCCATTTTGGTTGATTTCTGAAGGGGCCGTGTTTGGAGATGTGCACCCAAAAGGCTTTAAGAAAATAAATCAACTTTCGAAAGAATGCAATTCTTCCTTCTCATTTTCTTTAAATGTTAGGATGTAAAAATTGTACTAAATTGTTGGGTTTTTTTTGTGTGCCATCGTTGATGGTGGCCTTCGAGGGTCAGAGCTGGAACCACTGCTTTCATCAATGTAAAGGAAATGAGTAATGTGGGGTGAAATTTCAAAATTTGTAATTGACACAAAACACAGAGGAGTGGTAAACAGTGAAGAGCTTCTAATTGATCGCAAGGGAACTTACATAAGCTGATAGATCAGGCAGGTAAATGGAAAGTGAAATTTAACACAGGAAAGTGAGCCGGCACGGTGCGCAGCGGTAGAGTCACTGCCTAACAGCGGCTGCAGCGCCGGAGACCCGGGTTCGATCCCAGAAAGGGGTGCTGTCTGTACGGAGTTTGTACGTTCTCCCCGTGACTGAGTGGGTTTGTCTCTGAGATCATCGGTTTCTTCCCACACTCCAAAGACATACAGGTATATTGGTAAATTGGCTTGGTGTTTGTGTATATTGTTCCGAGTGTGGGTAGGATAGTGTTAATGTGCAGGGATTGCTGGTCTGAGCGGACTCGGTGGGCCGAAGGGCCTGTTTCCATGCTGTATCGCTAAACTAAAAATGTGAAGTAGGACATTTGGTACGAGGGGACACAATATAGGCTAAATGTCTGAATCCAATGGGTCTACAGTGCAAAATAAAACACATGTCTTTTAACATAAATCAGTGAAAGTTGCAGAGCCACTCTGTTTAATCTCTGTACTCATAGTATTAAAAGGCATGTCTCCTCGGTAGGCTTGGCGAAAAAACAAACAAACTTGCAAACGGAAGAAATTCGTCCTCTTTTTGCGTATGTTTAAAATATAACAACTCCATTAAGTGTGTTTTTAGAGAGTGGAAGGTAATAGACAGTAGTGCTCTCCAGGGGTCAGAGCTGGAATCATTGCTAAAAAGACATATTAAATCTTGGACCTTGTTAATAGTGGGGTGTACAAAGGCAGGGAATGACCAAAGCCTCAACATCTCTTGACAACCAGATTTCTCCAGTTCTCTGCAAATTCCCACCTGATACCATTAAAATCAGCCTTACCCTAATTTAGGACATTAACGTGGGCTATTTCCATCCTTCACCATTAACTGCTCTAAAACTAATAGAATTATGGTCACTGGTCCAAAAGTGCTCCTCCACTGGCACTTCCGTTACTTGTCCTACCTCGTCCACAACAGAAAGTCCAGTGTTATGCCCTCTTGAGTAGCCCCTTGGATTAAGGAAACTTTCTTGGACACATTAATCAAGTTTCACCCTTCCAAGCCCTTCACACTTTGGGATGAGAGGGGATCTTATTGAAACATATAAGATAAAGGATTGGACACATTCGAGGCAAGAAACATGTTCCCAATGTTGGGAGAGTCCAGAACCAGGGGCCACAGTTTAAGAATAAGGGGTAGGCCATTTAGAACGGCAATGAGGTAAAACTTTTTCAGTCAGAGAGTTGTAAATCTGTGGAATTATCTGCCTCAGAAGGCAGTGGAGGCCAATCCTCTGGATGCTTTCAAGAGAGAGCTAGATAGAGCTCTTAAAGATAGCGGAGTCAGGGGGTATGGGGAGAAGGCAGGAACAGGGTACTGATTGTGAATGATCAGCCATGATCACATTGAATGGTGGTGCTGACTCGAAGGGCCGAATGGCCTACTCCTGCACCTATTGTCTGTTGTCTATTGTCTATTGAAACCCAATGAATATTAGAGAAGCTGAAATCTCTCACGAACACTGCCTATTATTCTTACAGCTACCTTTACACTGAGTAAAGGTAGCTGTAAGAATTCAGACTTCTATTAAGAATTCTAGTAAGAATTCTAAAGGCTTCAGACTTTAGATTTTAGACTTTAAATATACAGAGTGGGAAACAAGCCCTTCGGCCCACCAAGTCTGTGCCGACTAGCAATCACCCTGTATACTAACTAGCACTATCCTACACACTGGGGACAATTTACAATTTTACCAAAGCCAATTCATCTACAAACCTGTACATCTTTGGAGTGTGGGAGGAAACCAGAGCACCCGGAGAAAACCCACGAGGTCACAGTATGAATGTACAAACAGCGCCTGTAGTCGGGATCGAACCCGGGTCTCTGGCGATGTAAGGCAGCAACACTACCGCTGCGCCACTGTGCCGCCAGCAGCCTATTATATAGATCCATCAAAGTGATCATTCTCTTCCTGTTTCTCTCTACTCATAAAGCCTCTTTGGATAATCCCGCAAGAGCATTAAGGGCCTGTCCCACTTAAGCGATTTTTTTAGGCGACTGCCGGCGACTGTCAAAGTCGTAGCAGATCGACAAAATTTTCCTTTAACCGACGACAACGACCACAACAATGCTGAGTCAGGTTGAGATTACACCGTCTTCGGAAACATCGCGAAATTCCCACGCTGTCAATGCTTCTCTGGCGTCCTAATTTTCGCTGAAATCACTGACAAGTCGGTAAGTACTTGATAGTTTTGAACTATAACATCTTGTATGGGTTACCTGAAAACCAAGCTTCACGGTAACAAGGCATAAACTGGATTGACTTCCAGTTTACTAATAGCAGTGTTAAGAAATTTAATTTTAAAAGTGGTTAAATGGATTTTTGTGAAAAGTGTGTGGGCATTCTTTGAAAATGTACGGGGGATGCATATCTGGTTTCTGGGTTGCATATCTGGGTTGGGAGCCTATTTTAAATGTGATCGCTGATGGCCATAAACATCGCAAAAATTCCCACGCTTACCTGACCGTCAAACTGTCGCCTCCAATCTACCTGTCAAATCTCCTGACGGTAAATAAATTGGTTAAACGCAAGTATTTTATGGTATCTTGAAATGACTT
Organism: Rhinoraja longicauda; assembly: GCF_053455715.1. Taxonomy (NCBI): domain Eukaryota; kingdom Metazoa; phylum Chordata; class Chondrichthyes; order Rajiformes; family Arhynchobatidae; genus Rhinoraja; species Rhinoraja longicauda. The sequence goes on from NC_135953.1 coordinate 126,241,713, forward strand.
TACTTATTTTAATATTATGTGCTTCTAAATGCATCTAAGAGAACCTAGCAAACCTGGGGACAGCATACGACAGCGCCTGCAATAAGCAACGACACCTGGATCACTCCGGATGATTTCTCAGCGACGCGCTGAGATCCACTACGATTCTTGGAAGACTCCTCACGATCATGCCCGCAACACCCCAGCGAACTGTCAGCGACAGCCTAGTCGCCGGCAGTCGCCTTAAAGTCGCCTAAGTGGGACAGGCCCTTAAAGATGATCTCTGAGCACCTAAGTTCCATCCTCCATGACCAAAAAGGCAACCCCACCCCCTCCCCCACCTCTCTTACCTGCATCTTTATCACACCTGTAGTGTCTATGCACCGGTACATTGAGCTACCAGCCCTGCTACTCTTTAATATCCCAGTCCTCCTTCAAATTAATTCATGCACTGAGTTTATCCACCTTACCTGTTAAGCCTCTAATATTGACATAGTTTAAACTTCCAGTCTTTCCTCTCCCTTTGGCATACTAACGACATAGGTAGGAAATAGGTGCGGTCTTGCTGAGTCAATATAGGCAGTTGGGAAAGAGGTTGAAAAGCAGGATCTTGCAGGTATTAATCTCTGCCCTGTCTGCTCAACTTACTCTTTTTGACCACAGTATTTGCCTTCAACTTGTTATCTGCCTCCTTGCTGCTCTGGGACCCATTTCTCTATCAATCTAGTTTAAACCCTCCCGAGTAGAACGAGCAAACCTCACTCCCAGGATATTTGTCCCTCTCCAGTTAAGGTGCAACCCATCCCTCTTGGAACTCAGCCCCAGAACAGATCCCAAAGACCCTAAAACCTGTATCCCCACACCAACACCTCAAAACATATTCATCTTCATCTTATTTGATCTTATAGAGGTGTGTAAAATCATAAGAGGAATAGACCAGGTAGATGCACGGAGTATCTTGCCCAGAGTAGGTAAATTGAGGGCCAGAGGACATAGATTTAAAGTGAAGGGGAAAAGATCTAATAGGAATCGGAGGGGTAACTTTTTCACGCAAAGGGTGGTGGGTGCATGGAACAAGCTGCCAGAGAAGGTAGTTGAGCCTGGGACTATCCCAACATTTAAGGAACAGTTAGACAGGTACATGGATAGGACAGGTTTGAGGGATATGAACCAAACGCGGGCAGGTAGAAGTGGTGTGGCTGGGATGTGTTGGCCGGTGTGGGCAAGTTCGGCTGAAGGGCTGCATCACTCGATGACTCTATCTGTCCTATTCTTCTATTCTTGCTCTCACTAGAACATGGCTCTGGGAGTAATCCAGTGATTAACACCTGCAATGTCCTTCTTTTAAACCTCTTTCCTAACTTCCTATATTCACTCCGCAGGACATCCATTTTCTTACCATTGTCATTGGTATTGATGTGCACAATGACCTCTGACTGCTTACTCTTCTCCTTGAGAATTTTCTGCAGCCATTCCCAGACATCTGGAATCCTAAGACCCAGGGAGGCAATGCATGACACTGCAATCCCATTTGCAGCCACATCTCCTGATTGTCTCCTTAACTCTATGGTCTCCTATCACTACCACTCCATTCGACCACCCTACCCCACTGTACCTCAGAGCCAGACATGGCTGCTGCTGCTTTCTCTTGGACAGTCATGCCCAGCCCCCCCCCCCCTCCCTTCTGCTGCCTCCTAGCGGTATTCAAAAGAATAGTCTGAAGAAGCAACTGGACCCAAAAAATCCCCCATTCCTTCTCTCCGGAGATGCTGCCTGTATCGCTGAGTTACTCCAACATTTTGTATCTTATCTTCAAAAGAATATGCATGTTTTCAAATGGAAAGGCCACAGGAGATTCCTGCAGACTCCGCCCACTCACTTCACCCTTCCTGGTGGTCACTCATCTAGCTTGTTCCTGCACCTCAGATGTGATCATCTCACCATGACTCCCGTTTGAAATGTTTTCCGTCTTCCCTACCATTCCGAGGGTCATCCAGATGTGGCTCCGGGTCCCTCACACGGTCAGTCCGGAACTGCAGTCAGGAACTTCCCACAGGCAATGGAAGTTTCCCTGGCTTCCTAGGTCCTGCAGGAGGAGCAGAGCAATGCTTCAACTGCACGTAGACTAAAGAAGAAGGTCGCAAGAAAAAAGACTTTACCTTATCTTGGCATCATCCACTGCTGAGCCTCCTCACTGAAGCTTCTTTAGTCAAAGCCTCACACACATTTCAGCTCAACACATAGCCACTATCCATAGGTTGGTGCCTTATAATCTATATACTAAAACTCTCGTTTGTTTGTTTGTTTGTTCCTGAACAACAGCCAAAACGGTACACGATAGCGGGACAATTTTAGGCCCACCTTACTCACCGTCATCCCTTTGGTGATAATGGAGAAGTTTCATTGAAATCGGTGTTATATTTTAAAAGTTATTCACATTTTAAAGTTTAAATCTATCTCCTAGGGAGGGGAAGGGGAGTGAGAGGGGAGGAGGGGGGAGGGAGGGGAGAAGAGAGGGAGGGGGAGAGGGCTGGAGGGGGAGGGGGGAGAGGGGAGGGAGAGGAGTGGGTGCTGTACCAATGCAGGAGAGGTTTGGGCCCAACGGGTCCATTTGGGCCCAACGGGTCCATACTTCTTATTGGCTGCTGCGCTTCTCAGAGACAATCAAACGGCTCCTTTAAACCTTCCCACTGGTGATCGGAGAATAGAGTTAGAAAAGGAAATGAACAGACAAATCTACAAAGAAATGACGAGGGTGGAATAGCCTTTAGTGTTGTAAACATTTTCAGATTTTCTAATGAAGTAGAGATTATATATTCTCTCCCGACAGGTGTCCAGAGACCCGTGTTAATATTGTGCATTGCTTCATGAGAAATGAAGGCAACCAGATTAATGCAAAGATAAAAACATTCACTGCAACAAGATTTTATATATATCACCTTCAAGAAGCTGCAAACATTACTGGCTTTGGACTTCTATGGACTGGCTTAGGTCACACTTGCACTTGAATGTTGGTAATTCATTTATTGTTTCAATTTTGTTTAATATATATTATCTCTGTGTATTTATTCTCCCCCTCCCCCTCCCGCTCCCCCTCCCCCTCTCCCTCCCCCTCTCCCTCCCCCTCTCCCTCTCCCTCTCCCTCTCCCTCTCCCTCTCCCTCTCCCTCTCCCTCTCCCTCTCCCTCTCCCTCTCCCTCTCCCTCTCCCTCTCCCTCTCCCTCTCCCTCTCCCTCTCCCTCTCCCTCTCCCTCTCCCTCTCCCTCTCCCTCTCCCTCTCCCTCTCCCTCTCCCTCTCCCTCTCCCTCTCCCTCTCCCTCTCCCTCTCCCTCTCCCTCTCCCTCTCCCTCTCCCTCTCCCTCTCCCTCTCCCTCTCCCTCTCCCTCTCCCTCTCCCTCTCCCTCTCCCTCTCCCTCTCCCTCTCCCTCTCCCTCTCCCTCTCCCTCTCCCTCTCCCTCCCCCTCCCCCTCTCCCTCTCCCTCTCCCTCTCCCTCTCCCTCTCCCTCTCCCTCTCCCTCTCCCTCTCCCTCGCCCCTCCCCTCTCCCCTCTCCCCCTCCCCCCTCCCCTCTCCCCCTCTCCCCTCCCCCCCTCCCCCTCTCCCTCTCCCTCTCCCCCCCCTTCAATATTCCTCTCCAAATAAATAAGTCCAGTGGAGCGGGGGAACAGTTTGAAATCTCCATTGAAAGATAGTCCCATCCCTCTATCCTGTAGCCAACGAGATTGTGTATTGTGCCCATGAGCACTTGGAACCTATTCTACTTGATCGGGCTACACGGTGGCGCATCGGTAGTGTTGCTGCCTTACAGTGCCGGAGACCCGAGTTCGATCCCAACTACAGGTCCTTGTCTGTATGTTCTCCCCGTAACCACGTGAGTTTTTTTTTCTGAGATCTTCGATTTCCTTCCACACTCCAAAGATTTACAGGTTTAAAAGTAAATTGGCTTGGTATAAATGTAAATTGTCCCTTGTGTGTAGGGTAGTGTTAATGTGCAGGGATCGCTGGTCGGTGCGGATTCGGTGGGCCAAAGGGCCTTTTTCAGCGCTGTATCTCTAAACTAAACTAAACTAAAAAACTAAACAGGTGGGTGTGATCACTGAGCCAAAACAGGCACGATATATTTCTTGTGCAATTTCCATGAAATTGAAAATATGAGAAATTAGAAATAAATTGCCAAGTGAGTCACTAGGGCCTACCCATCTTTGGCTTAATATCCAGTTCCTGCACCCACACCTCACACGCAATACTACTGAAATCCTGCAACCACAGCATTTGATTCTTCGAAATCTCTGCGAACTAGCTTACCAAATTACATATTTTATCAACAAAACTTGCAGTACTCGATGTGTAGGGGAAAAAACTGCAGATGCTGGTTTAAATCAGAGGTAGACACAAACAGCTGGAGTAACTCAGCGGGCCAGGCAGCATCTCTAGAGAGAAGGAATGGGTGACGTTTCGGGTCGAGACCCCTCTTCAGACAGATGTCAGGGGAGGGGCGGAGCAAAGATAGGATGTAGTTGGAGACAGGAACTGGGAGAACTGGGAGGTGGGAGGCGATTGAGAGGGAAAGCAGGGACTATCTGAAGTTAGAGAAGTCAATGTTCATACCGCTGGGGTGTAAACTACCCAAGCGAAATATGAGGTGCTGTTCCTCTAATTTGCGCTGGGCCTCACTCTGACAATGGAGGAGGCCCGGGACAGAAAGGTCAGATTGGGAATGGTAGAGGGAGTTGAGGTGCTGAGCCACCGGGAAATCAGGTTGGTTAAGACGGACTGAGCGGAGGTGTTCAGCGAAACGATCGCCGAGCCTGCGTTTGGTCTCGCTGATGTAGAGAAGTTGACATCTGGAACAGCGGATACAATAGATGAGGTTGGAGGAGGTGCAGGTGAACCTCTGCCTCACCTGGAAAGACTGTTTGGGTCCTTGGATGGAATCGAGGGGGGAGGTAAAGGGACAGGTGTTGCATCTCCTGTGGTTGCAGGGGAAAGTATCCGGGAAAAAAAATTACATGTAATGAAACAAAATCTCAAAAAAGCGAATTTTCTCCTAATGTCCTGGGCAGGAAACCTAATTAAGTTAATAGGGATGCCAAACCACATAACTGATGTAGTGTGAATGAGATGGATGCCAAACCACATAACTGATGTAGAGTGAGAGAGACTGATTCCCTTGTATAGGGAGTGCAACCAAGGCAGAGTTCTGTAGATGGAACTACAACACATCATGGACAGGTGTGCCAACATCTGTCACATGGTTGTTCCTGACTTTAAAGCCAGTCTGAATAAGTCTGTGGTGTATTTAATTGGGAGCGGGTGAATGTCTGCAGTTCTCTGGATCACTGGCCACAGACAGCTTCATTTGGACTATAGTCTACTCAGTTAATTGGAACATTACTGCCAGCATACTGTTTGTCATATCTCACACAGGGCAACAATATCAATACCGATAAAGTACTTTGTGAGGTGTAAAGGTCTGGGACCTGCTGCGATCATGAACAGCGCTATAGAAATGAAGGGGTTTTAAAGGTCAGATATTTATATAAATGGAAAACAACAAAAAGCCTGAGTTTGGGGTTATTTCTTTCGTCAGTGCACAACTTTGAATAGAAATATTAAAGTAAAAATAGTTTTTCTTTACTTACGTGAACATATTTCCTTGTTTCTTGACATTTTTGTGCCATCAAGAGAAACAATGTCAGCACTTTAACAGCACACACACTTGTGGCAACTATCATTTCAGTAAAATAAATTATTTGAAGCAAAACATAACTGCAGATACTGGAAATTTGAAACCAAAGCAAAGAATATCAGGTCCAGTTGGAGCTGTGGAGAGACAACCAAAGTAAACATATATATGTATATATATATATATATATATACAATTCTGGTCTGTGCGATCGACTATATATATAGTCGATCGCACAGACCAGAATTTTCTACATTAATAGACGCCAAGTGCTGGAGCAACTCAGCAGGTGAGGCAGCATCTCTGGAGAAAAGGAACAGGTGACATTTTGGGTCTGATTCGAAATATCACCTGTTCCTTCTCTCCAGAGATGCTGCCGGACATGCTGAGTTGCTATATCATTTTTTTGTCTATCTTCGGTATAAACCAGCATCTGCATTTCCTTCCTACACATGTTCTCTCTATTGACTCCCTCGACACTTCATGCTGCCTTGGGAAACCAGCCAACATAATTAAAGCCTTGTCTCACACTGGCCATTCATACTTCTTCCTGTTCCCATCTGGCAGAAGTTTCAGAAGCTTTAAAGAATATACCACCATATTCAGGACCACTTCTTCCCCTCTGTAAGCAGGCTTCTGAATGGTCTTTCTAGCCCATTGAGGACATTGGACTTTGTCTGTGGAACTGATGCGTGACTATCTGCTATAATGCTGAGAACTATATACTGCACTTATATATATATTCCCCCTTTGCTCTTTCTATTGTACTTGAATTTGAACTGATTGTATCTAAGTATGGTACATCTGATCAATTTGGATAGCATGCAAAACAAAGCTTTACACTGTACCTCAGTAGACGTAATAATAATGGACCTAAACATGGAAACATAGAAACATAGAAAATAGATGCAGGAGGAGGCTATTCGGCCCTTCGAGCCAGTACCACCATTCATTGTGATCATGGCTGATCATCCCCAATCAATAACCCGTGCCTGCCTTCTCCCCATATCCCTTAATTCCACTAGCCCCTAGAGCTCTATCCAACTCTCTCTTAAATCCATCCAGTGATTTGGCTTCCACTGCCCTCTGTGGCAGAGAATTCCACAAATTCACAACTCTCAGGGTGAAAAGGTTTTTTCTCACCTCCATTTTATATGGCCTCCCCTTTATTCTAAGACTGTGGTCCCTGGTTCTGGATTCGCCCAACATTGGGAACATTTTTCCTGCATCTAGCTTGTCCAGTCCTTTTATAATTTTATATGTTTCTATAAGATCCCCTCTCATCCTTCTAAACTCCAGTGAATACAAGCCTAGTCTTTTCAATCTTTCCTCATATGACAGTCCCGCCATCCCAGGGATCAATCTCGTTAACCTACGCTGCACTGCCTCAATTACAAGGATGCCCTTCCTTAAATTAGGAGATCAAAACTGTACACAATACTCCAGATGTGGTCTTACCAGGGCCCTATACAACTGCAGAAGAACCTCTTTACTCCTATACTGAAATCCTCTTGTTATGAAGGCCAACATTCCATTAGCTTTCCTCACTGCCTGCTGTACCTGCACGCCAACTTTCAGTGACTGGTGTACAAGGACACCCAGGTCTCGCTGCACTTCCCCCTTACCTAACCTAACACCATTGAGATAATAATCTGCCTCCTTGTTTTTGCCGCCAAAGTGGATAACCTCACATTTATCTATATTATACTGCATCTGCCATGCATCTGCCCATTCACTCAACCTGTCCAAGTCACCCTGCAACCTCCTAACATCCTCTTCACAGTTTACACTGCCACCCAGCTTTGTGTCATCTGCAAACTTGCTAGTGTTGCTTCTAATTCCCTCTTCCAAATCATTAATATATATGGTAAACAGTTGCGGCCCCAACACCGAGCCTTGCGGCACTCCACTCGCCACTGCCTGCCATTCTGAAAAGGACCCGTTTACTCCTACTATTTGCTTCCTGTCTGCCAACCAATTTTCTATCCATGTCAACACCATACCCCCAGTACCATGTGCTCTAATTTTAGTCACCAATCTCCCGTGCGGGACCTTATCAAAAGGCTTTCTGAAAGAATAGATACACTACATCCACTGGCTCCCCTTCATCCATTTTACTTGTCACATCCTCAAAAAATTCCAGAAGATTAGTCAAGCGTGATTTCCCTAAACTTAAACCATGAGAGCAGAATTATTATGTGGACTTGAATAAAATAGGTTACAATCCATGCACCTCAAAAGAATGAGTATTCACTTCACTGTAACATACAACATTATTTTGGGGGCTGACAAAGAGTAGATGCTGAGAGAATGATACTGCTTGCATGGAGGACTAAAACTAGGGAAACAGTCGCAGGTAAAGGAATGACTAAATAACACGGAGACCAGGAGAAATTTGACTCAGAGAATTGTGAATCTTCAGATTTCTCCACCCTGAAGGTCTTTGGTTGTTTGGCTAATTACAAAAAAAAACATTATTGGACATTAAAATAACCAAGGGGTACAAGAATATTGCAGGAAGTGAAGTTGAACTTGCAAGTCAACCACAACGTCATAGAAAGCAAAGTAGATTTGAGCAGGCCTAGTCCTGCTCCAGGTTTGTATTCTGTAATGTGCTTAAGTCCAGGAGTGTGGATAAAATCCTAACCTTCTGTCTCAAAGGCGCAGAGTTTCTACCGAGCCAAATTAATATTTAATAGGATATTTCCATTAGCTGAAAGTAATTAATAATGTTGTTTTCTTCGTCCTTACTGCATTAACAACATTTTTATCTTAGTAAGGGCTTCGTCAAAAGGCATCAGAAGTGAGGATAGTAACGTGTGTATTCTATCATTCATAAGCAGAGAAATCTAGAATGAGAGCTGAAAGGATTTAGATATCTAACTCCCACACCCTTAGACAACGCAACTACTGTTCCCAGTTTTACCGCAACCTGAGTATGAGTGAGTTTCTCCACAAAGAGCCACTCTCTTCAAAACTGCCATTTAAACTTTTGCTCAAGAAGGCATCTCATATCCAGTCCTGGCAACATCCTTGCGGATTTTCCTGCACCCTATACTTCCTATCCTTCACATCCTTCCTATTCGAATGGCAACCAGACAATGTGGTGCTGTTTGACCAATGTTCCATACAGATGTGACATGATGCCCAGACTCTTGTAATCAGTCCCCATATGATGAAGGCAAGCCTTCATCGGATATGCTTATTTCACTGCTTTGTCCACCTGTGCAGCCACTTTCGGGGAACTATGTACTAGTACCCCGAGGTCTCTCTGTTCTACCACCCACTCTCGGACCTTGTCATTTACCATGTATGTCTTGCCATATTTTAACCTCCCATAATGAACAATTTTGTATTAATCTGAGTTATAAGGGCGGCACGGTAGCGCAGCGGTAGAGTTGCTGCTTTACAGCGAATGCAGCGCCGGAGACTCAGGTTCGATCCTGACTACGGGTGCTGCACTGTAAGGAGTTTGTACGTTCTCCCCGTGACCTGCGTGGGTTTTCTCCGAGATCTTCGGTTTCCTCCCACACTCCAAAGACGTACAGGTATGTAGGTTAATTGGCTGGGTAAATGTAAAAATTGTCCCTAGTGGGTGTAGGATAGTGTTAATGTACGGGGATCACTGGGCGGCACGGACTTGGAGGGCCGAAAAGGCCTGTTTCCGGCTGTATATATATGATATGATATGATAATCCATTTGTCATTCCTTTGCCCACTTTCCCAGTTGACCTAGATCTTGTTGTACCCTTAGCCCACCTACTTCACTGTCCACCACTCCAGCAATTTTGGTGTCATCTTCAAACTTACTAATCTGACTACCTACATTCTTCAGACTGATCAGTCTGAAGAAGGGTCTCGACCCAAAACATCACCTATTCCTTCTCGCCAAAGATACTGCCTGTCCAGCTGAGTTACTCCAACATTTTGTGTCTATCTTCGATTGAAACCAGCATCTTCTGTTTTCTTTATCATCATTACTTTTTTGCATATCTTTCATTCATTTGTTCTATATCTCCCTACATCACCATCCATATCTCTCGTTTCCCTTTCACCTGACTCTCCAGTCTGACGAAGGGTCTTGACCCAAAACGTCACCTATTCCTTTTCTCCAGTCTGACCTGCTGAATTACTCAAGCATTTTGTGTCTATCTTCAGTTCAAACCAACATCTGCAGTTTCTTCCTACACAAGATTTAAATCTTTGCTGATGTGCACTGTTAGTTGTGGTGGATGGCCACCTATTGAATCACTGGTAAATTAAAAACCTATAATTCAACAATCTTAAAAGATTGCACAAGTTCCATTGCTGTTAAATCTGTGGGTAGCAGCTCCAATTTCACCTGCGCTGTGATTCTAGTACTGCAACTTTCTTATACATTGCATATACATTGCAGAAAACCATTGCACTGCAAAGTATGACTGGAATGTAAGATTGCTTGGACCCGAAACTGATTATTTGATCTACCTGGTTAGTTGCCTTTGCTCAAATTGCTGGAGGCTTTACTGATTACTATGAAAATACTTCAAGATTACCTTTTCTGATTAAATTCTTAAAGTTCCAATGTTTCATACTTTACTTTTTTGCTTGCCTCTAAAGCACACTAGTCTTAAACTATATATATAACTAACTAATGTCAATCCTAAATAATGATTTGTTTTTTCAAAGAACATTAGCTTGTCCGTTGCCTTGTCTAATTAAACGTTACCTAATCAGGGACAATCTCAGAGATGCCTGCCATTGCTGATGACATGATGGTAACATGCTCACTGAGTTTGGCGTGGGTCTGCCATATTTTCCTGGCTGTTATCCATAACAGCGTGAGGTGGAGCACTGAAAGAAAGATAATCTTGCAGAAGAAATAAACAAAATAGTGGGAAACAAAGAAGTTCAGTGTTGGTGTAATCCAGGAGCAAAGGACATTTGGAATCAAGGCTTGATCAACCCAGGTCACAGCAGAGATACTCAGAACTAAGTCTGGACAGTGTCTGATTGTTCAATGGCTCACTCCATTCAGCAGTCTAGATATGCAAACTTATGTCAATGTTGGCTGGGTTATAGTCATAGAGTTATAGAGTGATACAGTGTGGAAACAGACCCTTCGGCCTAACTCGCCCACACCGGCCAACAATGTCCCAGTTACACTAGTCCCACTTGCCTGCGCCTGGTCCAATATCCCTCCAAACCTGTCCTATCCATGTACCTGTCTCACCAACATCTTATACAACTGCAACATGACCTCCCAAGTTCTATACTCAAAACACTGACCGATGAAGGCCAAAGTGCCAAAAGCCTTTTTGACCACCTTATCAACCTGCGACTTCAAGGAACCATGCACCTGTACTCCTAAATCCCTCTGCTCTACAACACTACCCAGAGGCCTACCATTTACTGTGTAGGTCCTGCCCTGATTCAATGTCCCAAAATGCAACACCTCAAACATCTATGTATTAAATTCCATCAAACATTCCTCCACCCACCTGGCCAATCGATCCAGATCTTGCTCACAACCATCTTCACTACCTGCAAAACCACTAGTTGACAGTAGCAAGCCAATCAACCAATGCAAGAAGATAGAGAGTCCACTGGGATGCTGAGCACTTTGGAGAGCACCACATAACGTCGGAGGGCCTGCTGAGATGACACAAGGCTGATCAGAAGATCCCATTTTGCTGATGCACTGAAAAGAAAAAAATACCTGTCGGTGCCAGCAGTTACATGAGTAAAAGCTGACGGGCCATCAGAATACATGCTTCATAGAGTCTACAGCAATAAAACTGGTCAAACCCATGAGAGAGACATGCCCAATCTTGCAATCACAAAAGAAAGTTCATCGATGCCTGTACTTGCTTAAAAGACTAAGGAGATTTGGTATGTCTCTCGAATATCTCCTGAATTTTTACAGGTGTATGGTAGACAACATAAAGACTGGCTGCAACTCAAACATGCATGAACAAAGAAGATAACAGTGATTGGTAAGTTATTGGTAAGTTATTGGTAAGACCATGTCTGATCCATCATGGGTACTGACCATGAAAGTGATCGATATGATCCCACCATCAACGGGATCTATTGGAGGCTCTGCTATAAGGCAGCTAATATCATCAGACCAACATCACCCTGGCCATGCTTTCATTTTGCTCCTAACATCAGAAAAAAGGATAGGATTCGGAAAAACGTGGACAGTGAGTTCAAGAAGAGCTACTTCCCAACAACCGATAGGCTCTTGAACACTACACAACACCAACCTTAACTATAAACCTGTGTGGACTGTCCTTGGTTGCCCTATGGACTGGTATTGTTATTATCAATTTATTGAGTTTATTGTGTCGGAAGGAACTGCAGATGCTGGTGTACACCGAAGATAGACACAAAATGCTGGAGTAACTCAACGGGCCAGACAGCATCTCTGGATAGAAGGAATGGGTGATGTTTCAGGTCGAGACCCTTCTTCAGACTGAGAGTCAGGTGAGAGGCAGCGTAAGGTGTGAAAATGAGACATCAAAGGGGATGTGAATCAAGAAAAATCTAAAATAGATCATTGTTAGCTAGAAGGTAACAACAAAGCATACATATATAAAATGTAATCAGGGGGACAGTCAGACTGGTCAGAGAACTGGGAAGGGAAGGGATGGAGAGAGAGGGAAAGCAAGGGTTACTTGAAGTTAGAGAAGGCAATATTCATACCGCCGGGGTGTAAGCTCCCCAAGCAAAATATGAGGTGCTGTTCCTCCAATTTGTGTTGGGCCTCACTCTGACAGTGGAGGAGGCCCAGGACAAAAAGGTCAGTATGGAAATGGGAGGTGGTTGTTCAAGTGTTTAGCAACCAGGAGATCAAGAAACAATCATCTGGAACAGCGAATAGAGTAGATAAGGTTGGAGGAGGTGCAAGTGAACCTTTATGTACATTATCTGCGTTTATTGCATTTACAGGCTGGTCACGCTGCTCCAAGTAAGAATCTCTTTGTTCTGTTGTCCGTACATCTGACAATAAAACATTCTTGACAGGGTTTATGTTGCCAAATTTTCTTTTCATTCATCTTCATCCCAACTGTATTAGCAACCGTTTTGCTACATTTAGTTTCTTGTAAATCTGTATTTTTCCAGTGATTTATATTCTTATTTCAACACAGACACCAGACTTTACCAGATATATCCAAGGGTGCCAAAGAAGGCGAGCATAACTTTTCTCCTTTTCAGTTTTACAGTTGTGGAAGCTAAATGCTTTCTATTGTATGGTTGTTTCATGACCTGAGGTCCTTGGGACCCAGGTCCTTTGGAGTGCAGGGGGCTCTCCTAAGGACCTTCTACAACACGGTGGTTGCATCGGCCATTTTCTATGGAGTGGTTCGCTGGAGTAGCAGCATCTCAGGGAAGAGACTCGACAAGCTGGTCAGGAAGGCCAGCTCTGTCCTGGGTTGCCCTTCGACTCAGTGCAGGTGGGGGGAGAGAGGAGGATGATGGCAAAGCTAACATTGCTGCTGGACAACGACTCCCACCCCATGCAGGACACTGTCACTGCACTGAGTAGCTCCTTCAGTGACAGACTCCTTCACCCCAAGTGCGTGAAGGAGAGATATAGGAGGTCCTTCCTTCCCGCTGCTGTGAGACTGCACAACCAGTACTGTTCCCAGCAGATGAGTCAACAATAACAGCTAAGAACACACAGAAAACCGATGACAATTTATGTATCTTTATTTATAATGAATGATCTCTTGCTCTCTTGCTATCCACTTTGCTGCTGAAACATTGTAAATGTCCCCGGTGTGCGATGAATAAAGGAATATATTATTATTATTATTATTATTATTATTATTATTATTATTATTATTATTATTATTATTATTATTATTATTATTATTATTATTATTATTATTATTATTATTATTATTATTATTATTATTATTATTATTATTAACCCGAGGAAATATTTTTAGAGACTTATCGTTTTACACCTCTGAGTCTTTTGTTCATCTATCCCATTTCAGTTATTGATTCCTGGGAATATTTGGTCTCTGTATTTTCCTTCCAAAGTACACCACCTGCCACATATATTTTGGCTGCAAGTGTATTAATGACTTGTATTTTATTACACCAACGTTCATTATTATGGATACTCTTCAATTTAATGCCACATTAAAGGAGATTGAGATCTTTGTGTCCTGGTGTCGAGACAACAACCTTTCTCTCAATGTCAGTAAGACAAAGGAGATAGTGATCGAATTCAGGAAGCAAAGCCCAGTTTGGATTGACTGTGCCAAAGTAGAGATGGTTGAATACTTCAAATTCCTAGGAGTAAATATCACCAACAATTTGTCCTGGGCCACCCATATTGCAGCAATGGCCAAGAAAGCACACCCAATGCCTCTTCTTCCTTACAAGGCTTAGGAAGTTCGGCATGTCCCAACAACTCTCACCAACTTCTACAGATGGGCCGTAGAAAGCATTTTATCGGGATGCATCGCAGCACGCTTTGGGATCAGCTCAATCCAAGACCGCAAGAAATTGCAGTGAATTGTGGACGCCACCCAGACCATCACACAAATCAACCTCCCTTCAATTGACTCCGTTTATAACTCACGCTGCTTTGGCAAGGCCACCAGCATAATCAAGGACGGCCACTCCCCCTTCTCCCCTCTCCCATCAGGCAAGAGGTACAGAAGTGTGGAAATGCACATGTCCAGATTCAGGGACAGTTTCTTCCCAGCTGTTATCAGGCAACTGAACCATCCTACCACAACTAGAGAGCAGTTCTGAGCAACTATCTATTTCATTGGAGACTCACAGACTATCTTTTGATTGGACTTTACTGGATTTTATCGTGCACTAAACATTATTCCTTGTATCATGTATTTGTACATTGTGGACGACTCGATTGTAATCATGTATTGTCTTTCTGCTGACTGGTTAGCACGTGACAAAAGCTTTTCACTGTACCTTTGTACATGTGACAATAAACTGAACTAAACTAAAGCCATTGAAATGGTCAGAGAGTCATAGATTCATAGTCTTACAGTGTGGAAACAGACCCTTTGGCTCAACTTGCCCACACCGGCCAACATGTCCCATTTGCATTTGTTCCATCTGTCTACATTGGACATACCCTTCTCGACCTGTCCTGTCCTCTCCAACATGTACCTGTCTAATTGTTTCCTAAACGTTGCAAAAGTACCTGCCTCAATTATCTCCTCTGCAGATTGTCCATACACCTACCACCCTCTGTGTGAAAAAGGTATCCCTCAGGTTCCTGTTAAATCTTTCCCCCCTCACCTTAAACCTACGAGCTCTGGTTCTTGATTCCCCGATTCTGGGCAAGAGAATCTGTGCATCTATCCAATCTATTCCTCTCAAGATTTTGGTCACCTCTATAAGATCACCCCTCATCCTCTTGCGCTCCAAAGAATAGAGTCCTAGCCTGCCCAACCTCTCCCTACAGTTCAGGCCTTTGAGTCCTGGCAACATCCTCATAATTCTTCTCTGTACCCATTCCATCTTTCATCATGGTGCCCAAAAACAACACAATACTCTAAATGCAGCCTCACTAACGTCTTATACAATTGCAACTTGAGCTCCCAACTTCTATACTTAACACTCTGACGGATGAAGGCCAATGTGCCAAAATCCTTTTTGACCATCCTATCTACTTGTGATGCCACATTCAACGAACCATGATCCTGCAGTCCTAGAACCCTCTGCTCCACAACACTCCCCAGCGCACTACCGTTCACTGTTTAGGTTCTGTCCATGTCAGTGCTCCCAAAATGCAACACCTCACATTTTTCTGTATTACATTCCATCAACCATTCCTTAGCCCACCTCCCAAAGGATCAAGATCCAATGCAATTTTGACAACCATCTTCACTATCTATAATCCTATACACTTTTGTGTCATTTTAAACTTGCTACTCATACCATGTACGTTCTCATCCAAATCTTTGATATAAATGACAAACAGCAATGGGCCCAGCACTGAACCCTGAGGCACACCACTAGTCACAGGCCTCCAGTCCAAAAAGCAACCTTCCACCAACACCCTCTGCTTCCTTCTATGAAGCTAATTTTCTACCATACAGAACTTTGTCAAATGCCAATGAAATCCATGTTTACAACATCTACAGCTCTGCCTTCATCAATCTTTTTGGTCACATCCTCAAAAAACGGAATCAGATTCATGAGACATGACTTCCCATGTACAAAACCATGTTGGCTAGCCCTAATCACCCCTTATCTATCTAAATGCGTATATATATCATATCCCTCAGAATACACTGTACTAACTTTCCGACCACAGATGTTAAGCTCATTGGCCTTTAGTTCCCATTCTTTTTCCTGCAGCTCTTCTTGAATAGAGAGACAGCATTTGCCACCCTCCAGTCCTCACCTGTATTTAATGACGACTCATAAATCTCAACAAAGGCTCCTGCAAATTCCTGGTCATTCTCATTTTGGGGTCCAAATCCTTTACGTAAATCATGACCCTCAATTGTTCGAGCACTGCTCCTTTCTGTCACCTCCAGCCACCCTAAATCACCACTCACCGACATCCCATTTCCATACTTACCAGATCTGAATTTGGAAGGTTTTTCTTACTCATAGTATATTTTACTTTTCTTGTTGAGAGAAAATTGCCCTTCAGTCAAGCAATGTGAAACTTTCCTTCAATCTAAGGACACAAGGGGAAGAAAGTGCTTCCAACAAGCAGACTTGTTCAATACTGAGCTGCAATTCCATCCTAGATTGTTAGATCAGGCCCTCAGTTCCAGCCTGAACTATGAGCTAAAGCAGCCTCCTGAATAATTTTACTAGGAAAACATAATTTTAATATTATTCATGTATAATTCCTTTCCTGCAGTTAGATTTATGAAACAAAAATGTAAGCAAAAAACTAAAGCAACCATACCACCCCAGATACCAGGCAGCAAAATAGTATCGTTAGAAAAAATAATTTGGTGAGCAATCAAAAGTCCTAAAGCAAGATTAGGCAATCAGCAATAATGCTAAAGCATCTACATGAACAACAGAAGAATTACCTTAGCAAGCCAGTTAACAAAGACATTGACAAGCAGATGCTGGTTATGTAAATATTCAAAGTTGCACTAGTTTCAGCAGATCATCATGCATGATTTTCACCAACCCCTGTAAAGCAATCAGTCTTGGTTTGGTTGATAGCCAGAGTAACCCATGAAATGTTAGTACCCTTAGCAGTTGCCACGAGTGTAATTGGTGAATAAATTTGGCCTTGCCATTGGTGTTGTAGATCATCTTCTGTTGTAGGTCATCTTCTCATTCCTCTTCTAACGAATAAGGGGTAGGCCATTTCGGACTGAGATGAGGAAAAACTTTTTCACCCAGAGAGTTGTGAATCTGTGGAATTCTCTGCCATAGAAGGCAGCGGAGGCCAATTCACTGGATGTATTCAAGAGAGAGTTGGATATAGGGCTAACGGAATTAAGGGATATGGGGAGAAAGCAAGAACGGGGTACTGATTTTGGATTATCTGCCATGATCATATTGAATGGCGGTGCTGGCTCGAAGGGTTGAATGGCCTACACCTGTACCTATTTTCTATGTTTCTATGTTTCTCTTCTTGTTATTGTTATCTCTCTTTTTCTTCCTCCTTTTTATTCTTCTTCTGCCTCTTCTTCTTGTTCTTTTTTTTTATCATTATTGTTATTCCTCTTCTTTTTCTTCTTCTTGTTATTCTTAATATTATTATTATTGTTATTCTTCTTGTTTTTTCTTGTTATTTTTACTACTATTATTGTTATTTTTCTTGTTATTCTTTTTTTCTTCTTCTTGTTATTCTTATTATTGTTATTCCTCTTCTTTGCTTCTTTCTTTTCTTCTTTCTCACCGTTTTCTTATTATTATTGTTGTTCCTCTTCTTTCTCCTCTTTTTTTTAACTTCTTCATCTTTCTCATCCTCCACCTCTCCTCCCACTTTTTGCATGAAGGCTTTGAAAATATTCTTGAATCCTTTCCTGGTGCTGTAATGGAGCTCAAAGTAGATGAGCTATTTTTGGGAGCCTGGTATTGGGCGTGTGAGTGATACGGCCCGTCTATTAGAGCTGTGTGTAATTGGGACCCCAGTGGTGAGGAGCTTTAACTGGGAAAGGACACTGGCATGAAGTTGCTCATTTATGCCTGGAGGATTTTGCAGAGATTGTGTTGGTGGTATCCCTCCAATACATGTATGACAACACAGTGATGAAAAAGCAACATGGTTAAGGGATAGGAATCTTAGGGTCAGAGATAGTAGATCCCTCCCCAAATATCTGAGCAAAAAATCATGACTGTCTCTTTCATGCAGTTATTTCTTGGGCAACACTACCATTTGGGCCAATTACGCAGCTAAAGGCAATACATGGTGTTCGTTCTAGCACGATCCTAGGCACAGCCTTCCTCTGGAAGGTCTGATGATGTTTATATAGCCTTTAGCCTAGATTTTTTTCAAAGGACTAATTCATGTCCATAGTTTTAAACTGGGATTTGATGAATTTCAAAAAAATGAACTTTGCCTCACAGAACCATTGTTTTATCATTAACTCAAGGAAGTTAACCTGCAGAGCCAATCGGTAATTTTACATTCTCTTGGGATGGAAGGATGGAATGTAGGTTTGTTATAGAATTGCACCAGCATGGTATTTGAATGCTGAAAGTATGCACTCTCTCTCCCTTACCCTCCACCTCCCCCTCTTCTTCCCCTCACTCCCCCTCTCCCCCTCTCCCTCCCCTCACCCCCCTCCCCTCTCTCTCTCTGTCTCTCTCTCTCACACACACACACGCATGCACACATAGAAACTCTCAGTTTCTCGGTTCTTCTTGCTCATTATCTCCAACTGGATGAAATGTTCAGAGTCAGAGAGAATGTAAGGCGACTGCACATTTACCCTTTGTCCAATTCTCCAATTCTCTTTTATGTTGGTTTTAATGGACTGGAAAGGCAAGCAAATTGCTTGTAGATTTGACAATACATTTTTTTCTGCCAATTCAGATGTCAAATATCGTGGTTTCGGTCTCATGAGCTCACACAAGTAGAACAATGGAAATGTATCAATACAAAGTGAGTTGGAAGTGGCAGAAAGTACATTCAACAGGGGTCAACCTGACCTTCACCAGTAAAGGGGTTATATTATTACATAAAAGAAGAAGTATTACATAAAAGAAGAACTCTTAAGGGGTTGGAGAGGCTAGATGCGGGAAGATTGTTCCCGATGTTGGGGAAGTCCAGAACCAGGGGTCACAGCTTAAGGATAAGGGGGAAGTCTTTTAGGACCGAGATGGGAAAACATTTCTTCACACAGAGAGTGGTGAGTCTGTGGAATTCTCTGCCACAGAAGGTAGTTGAGGCCAGTTCATTGGCTATATTTAAGAGGGAGTTAGATGTGGCCCTTGTGGCTAAGGGGATCAGGGGGTATGGAGAGAAGGCAGGTACAGGTTACTGAGCTGGATGATCAGCCATGATCACATTGAATGGCGGTGCAGGCTCGAAGGGCCGAATGGCCTACTCCTGCACCTAATTTCTATGTTTCTATGTTTCTATGTATATTTTGTGTGCATTTGGGATGCATCATGACTGCATGATATTCTGGAAAGAAAATACACTTCACTCTTTTGGCAGTTAGTCTGAAAATAAACATGAATAAAGCTACAGATCCTATTGTGAAATATTGTTAGTCAAGTCAAGTCAAGTTTATTTGTCACACACATATACAAGGTGTGCAGTGAAATGAAAGAGGCAACGCCTGCGGATTGTGCTAAACTACAAAACAGAATAGAATTATTTTTTTTAACACTAAAATAAATTAATACAGTAAATTAAATTAGTCTCTGGTGATATGAGAGTTAACAGTCCTGATGGCCTGTGGGAAAAAACTCAGTCTCATCCTCTCTGTTTTCACAGCGTGACAGCGGAGGCGTTTGCCTGTCCTTAGCAGCTGGTTTAAGACACCGAGCTCCAGAAACATCAATGTGGAGTATGGAGCCAAATGCCAGGAAGGTATCATTCTATACTGTGGGAATGATCTGATCTGAATTCAAAGAGAAATCAGCTCTGATCTGTGGCAATGGTATAAAAGGTAGTCGGTCACGACTGCAGAATCTCCGCCCATGCTGGGCTCAGATTCCTTCAACATCCCATGGAGGCATTTGTAAAGTGTAGGCAAAGATGTAAGCTGACATTAACAGTTTTCTGAAATGCAGGAGACCCGAGGAGAGCGTCAACAACAACTTTTTGTGGATGAGAAAGGATGCAATCCTTTCAGCGGCTGCGAGAGGTTAGGCACAGCAGGCATTTTGAAACAGCCAGGGGGTGAAAGTTTCACCAAAGGAGGAAAGCTGCGCAAATGAAAAGTGAACAAAGTATATAGAAGTGTGTTTCAAAGCCTGAGGCAGGAATCATGTCAGCCTGCTGTAGCTATCTCAACGAGGATTAGAAACACAATACATAATTACAAATTCAAGGAAGTGTGCAAGAGGTTATAGGACCAACTCATTTGGGGGCAAGTGACCCCAGACATGTAAAAAGTTTATCAGAAATGCAGGGCTGATTATAGCATAAACTATAGATCAACAGGAAAACAAAAAAGGACAGAGGACGATGAACAGCCAAATTGCAGATCAGTGTCGGGAAAGAAGATGGATACAGTCGATCAAAGTGTATCAAATCATGAGAGGAATAGATTGGATAGAGGTGTATCAAATCATGAGAGGAATAGATTGGGTTGATGCCCAGAGTAAGTGAATAGAGCACCAGAGGACATAGGTTTAAGGTGAAGGTGAAAAGATATAATAGGAATCTGAGGGGTAACTTTTTCACACAAAGGGCGGTGGATGTATGGAACAAGATGCTAGTGGAGGCAGTCGCCATCCCAACATTTAAGAAACAGTTAGACAGGTACATGCATAGGACAGGTTTGGAGGGATAGGGACCAAACGTGGGCAGATGGGACTAGTGTCGCTGGGACATGTTGGCCGGTGTGGGCAAGTTGGGCTGAAGGGCCTGTTTCCATGCTGTATCACTCTATGACTCTATAATCAACTGAGGCAGGAGAAAGAAAATCTGATTGAAGGAAAATCACACAGGAGCTCTGGATGATGTGGAGATCACAGAAAAAAATGCTTCACATACAAATTAAACCAGATTACATAGCAAGTCAGCTATTGGGACAAAAGTGTGGAAATTGAAAGTGACATGGAGGAAAAATCAAAGGAAGAGTAAAATGAGCCAATTTTAAAGAAACCAGAATATTCATTTCACGGAGGTCAAGAGTATTTGAGGACACACGAGATGTTGTAATCATACACTCACTCGACTCTTTGAAACCTCTCTTCAACCTGTAAATCCAGAACAGAGAAGTTTTCTAGGACCAACTTTACACATGAATTATTTAATTCTTCACACACAACAAGCCTGACATAACTTGCTAAATACAATTCTTTCAAACAAGGTTTAACAAATTTGAGGAAATGGTGTACACTGAGACAAACCTGTCATATTACAATGTGTATGAAGGAACTGTACATGTTTGTTTAAACCAAAGATAGACACAAAATGCTGGAGTAACTCAGCGGGACAGGCAGCATCTCTGGAGAGAAGGAATGGGTGACGTTTTGGGTCGAGTCTGAAGAAGGGTCTCGACCCAAAACGTCCTTCTCTCCAGAGACGCTGCCTGTCCCGGAGTTACTCCAGCTTTTTGTGTCTCCTGTCATGTTACAATATACATAGGTTGAACTATCGTTATACAGGCGAATGACTCTTGCACTTGTGACAAGGTTTCAAGTCTGTAGTATTGTGTCAAAAGCACTCACACTTGCAAAGTACATAGAAACATAGAAACAGAGCTATAAGCAATTGTATATGAATGTCATAGGCTTGGTTGCTGTGTCTAGGGAAATAAATTTCTCTTAGGAACTGATCACCAAATGCTGGAGCAAATAAACAAAAACATGTTAGACACAAGCAAGACTGTTTCCTTATTGGAAGGTAACCCTCAGTTTAACAGTCTATTGTCCCCATTGCTTTAAGAAATGCTCCAAGAGTCAAGTCATGAGTCAAGAGTGCTTTATTGTCATGTGTACCGAAACAAAATCATGAAATTCTTACTTTCAGCAGCACAACAGGTTTGTAAATACAGTAAATAGGTAATATAATAAACAAACAAAATAAAAGATTAATAAATTTAAAAACTCAACAAAACAAAACCCGAAGTTCCTCGAGAAAGCAAGATAGTTTGTGTAGGAAGGAACTGCAGATGCTGGTTTAAACCAAAGATAGACACAAAAACCTGGAGTAACTCAGCGGAACAGGCAGCATCTCTGGAGCCTTGGATAGTATATAGTTCAGAGTTTAATTGGATTCCTGAACCTGGATGTTATAGTTTTCAGACTCCTAAACCTTCCTCCCGATGGCAGGAGTGAAATGAGAGCATAGTCAACGAAGTGTGGTCCTGACCACCACAGGAAAGAGATTGAGAACCTGGTGTGATGGTGTCAGGACCATAACCTAGCCCTTCATGTCAGCAGCACAAAACTGTTAGTTTCTAGGAAGGAACTGTTTGTTGTTCAAGGTGGGGGCATGGAGAACAACGAGGGACCATTGTGAGGGGACATTGAACACTTTTGTAACTTTGTCGGCACTGACAACTCTTTGCATGCTTTGTGCATGCTGTGCAAAAACAAAGACTTTCACTGTGACCTGTCACATGTGATCATAAAGTGCCATTCAATATTGAGACTGAAGCTGACAAGCAACACTAATAGAACAAAAGCCACACGTAGCCTACACCAGAACTGATAAAACAGTGAGTTTTAACAACGGTACCACCATGGTAGAAGTAGCAGTACATTACATTACACCTGTAACGCAGACCAAGAAATGTATTGATTGCAGTGGCTGAATCTAATTTTGTTTTGTGTGATTTCCATGTCTATCTATATGTATCATCTTTTAAAATAAAATAAACTGTTTAGGTTTCTAAAAGAAGCAGGTCCAACAATACCTGTGGCAGTCAGGTGGTGGGATGTCTTTCCCTCACACCGGAACGGTTGCTGTTCTTCCAGTTCCGGTAAACCGATGCTGGTGGGTCCATCTGTAACAATGTAGAACCCAGCTAAAGATACCAGTAAAGTTGAAACCCCCGCGATAGTGCTGGGGGGTCAGAGTGGCCCACGGTGAGCGCCAGAGGTCGGTCGAGGACGTGCCGCCGAAAGAACAACGGAGGGCCCGGCATAGGGGGGGCCATCGAGAACAAAGGGGGACCGTTGTGGACGACATTGAACTCTTTTGTAACTTTGCCAGCACCAAATAGAGTAGAAATCAAGCAGAGATAGATAGGGAAGAGGAGGAATAGAAACATAGACATAGAAACATAGAAAATAGGTGCAGGAGTAGGCCATTCAGCCCTTTGAGCCTGCACCGCCATTCAATATGATCATGGGTGATCATCCAGCTCAGCAACCTGTACCTGCCTTCTCTCCATACCCCCTGATCCCTTTAACCACAAGGGCCACATCTAACTCCCTCTTAAATATAGCCAATGAACTGGCCTCAACTATCTTCTGTGGCAGAGAATTCCACAGACTCACCACTCTCTGTGTGAAGAAATGTTTTCTCATCTCGGTCCTAAAAGACTTCCCCCTTATCCTTAAGCTGTGACCCCTGGTTCTGGACTCCCCCAACATCGGGAACAATCTTCCCACATCTAGCCTCTCCAACCCCTTAAGAATTTTATATGTTTCTATAAGATCCTCCCTCAGTCTTCTAAATTCCAGCGAGTACAAGCCTAGTCTATCCAGTCTTTCTTCATATGAAAGGCCTGCCATCCCAGGGATCAATCTGGTGAACGTTCTCTGTACTCCCTCTAAGGCAGAAATCTACAGCAAGCGGTGACTTGCCCACCTGCCCTTTGTCTTGTAGCAGATGCAGTTCCTTCATGCAACATTTTGCCAACTCCTCTACGAAATCTCAGGTTATGTCTACTTCGAAGAAGTTCTCCTCTTCTCTCCGACGAGAGTGCTGCAACATCCTCTCTCGCTGCTCCCCCCTCTGTGATTCCTCCTGCTCTCTGACTCCACGACCACGTTTTGTACTTTTCTCCCAGCTAACAATGGTCTATTCTACATTTTCCTTGATCTCCACCCCCTTTGTCTCGTTTTTCACACCATACATTTCCTTATCTCTTTATCTCTCCTGATTCAGTCTGAGGAAGGGTCTCGACCTGAAACATCACCCATTCCTTCCATCCAGAGATGCTGCCTGTCCCGCTGAGTTACTCCACCATTTTGTGTCTGTCTGCCCTTTGACTTGAACATGCAACTCCCTTGGAATCCACGACTGGGTTTTTTCTTTCTCCAGCGGCAATTTCCAACAGGGAGAACTGGGGGAAATTGGATGGCTTAAACATGTAAGGGAGGTAAACTGAGGAAATTGTATGTCATTTTCAGTGGAGATTAAATTATGGGCAGAAATATTGCTTTGGTTCTATTGCAGCACAACTAAAGAGAATCAAGGCCATTAATTTTCTGCAGGTAAATCCAGGCTTGTTTGTTACGTGCAAAATCACTTGTAGTGGCTTGGAGTGCATCATGGATAAATACTGTGTAAACAATGCCATGAACTGTGATAGATGAGGGGTGTGGTGAAATAAAAAACATAACCTTGCGAAACCCGAGATCAAATAAATCTAGTGAGTTGAGAACATAATGGTATGTGAAACAAGACTTTCCTGAACTGACTAAACAGTCAATGGGAGGGGATCACAATTCCAAGCATTGTGCCAACAGCTAACATTTAAATACTTTTACCTCCACAGTTTGAAAGCGTGGGTGATTTACAGGAGTCCATATGCACACTGGGCCACGTTCTTTAGTTTCTGGTTTGCATGGGCAGTTTATTCCTGTGCGAACACAATTAAATCAAATTCAATGAACTTATTTATGCAATAATCAGTGAAAGCAAATGCCTGGCTTAGAGTGAGTTAGGAAATGAGTGTGCCTTTCAAATAGAAAGGACATGCTTACGTAAGGGAAGGAAGATGGATGAAATGGTCGAGAAAGGGAAAGCTAGGATTATTTAGCACCTTTCATGAATTTGTAATGTTCCCAAGGCACTTCACAGTAAATGGAGCACTCGTGCAATGCAGTTACTGTTGTGATGTAGCACAGGCAGCAGCAATGTGCTCAAAGGAGTTCCTTTGAATAGCAATGAGCAGACGATCTATTTTAATTATGCTGATTGAGAGATTATATATTGAGCAGGACACTGGAGAAAAAACGCCTGTACCTCTGCAAAATAGATCCTTTACACCCACATGGGAAAGCAGCAGGCTTGTTTAAAAGAGCCCAGTACTGATTTGCCTCATAAGGTAGGAATGGCAGAGAGCTGAGAGTGTCTGCAGAGAGAGAGCAAGAATGTTACTGGGTGGAAGCAGGAAGAGTGATATGCAGATACTCAATCAAATGTTTGACCCACCTCTGCCCCCTGATGGTTGAAATTAGCATTGCTTTGTGCAGACACATGGCCATGAATCCGTGCAAGTAATGCTGTTGTAGACGACGTGCCACATCAGTACAATGGGACTTAAACATTTTCACCCCTCCCTGCCCTTTAATTTCTGCCATCTTTTCCTCCTCTTCCCTCTCTATCTCTGCTTCATTCCGACTCTATCTGCTGCTCACGTTATTGTTTCCTCTCCCCCACTCATGCTGGTCCTTTGTTCAGACCTATTTATTTTTGGACAGCTTTGTTTCACTCTCTTGCTTTTGACTTTTTGCATGCACTTGCTTTGCTGAGGAATTGGGAGCGGGCAGAAATATAAACTATACTCAGGGTTCACGCATGGAAAGTGAGAGAGGGCAGATGACAGCAGCAGCTTCGAATGCTAGGGCCTCTCTCCATCCCCACACATCAGCCAATTGACTTTGTGTTGATTCACTCAGTGCTCCGAATTAATTATAGTGACACACAAACACGATGTGACCATTTTCATGATGATGAAGGTATATTTAACAATTTAGTTCATGATGGACTGTTAACAAAACCTCAGCAATGAAATGGATAGGCGTGATATTCCCTTCCAATCCAGACTAACCATCCTACCTGAAACTGGTGATGACTTCATTCATGTGTAGGAAGGAACTGCAGATGGTGGTTTAAACTGAAGATGGACACAAAATGCTGGAGTAACTCAGCAGGGCTGGCAGCATCTCTGGAGAGAAGGAATGGTTGAGGTTTTGGGTCGATACCCTTCTTCAAGACTTAATTCAGCTTGCCACTTCAGTGTCGTACTAAGGGAATGCTACCCTTTTTTTCAGATGAGCTATATTAAAACTAGGCTCCGTTAGCCTATTTTAGTGCAGGTGGTGGGAGAGAGGAGGATGATGGCAAAGCTAACCGTTGCTGGACAACTACTCCCACCCCATGCAGGACACTGTCACTGCACTGAGTAGCTCCTTCAGTGACAGACTCCTTCACCCCAAGTGTGTGAAGGAGAGATATAGGAGGTCCTTCCTTCCCGCTGCTGTGAGACTGCACAACCAGTACTGCTCCCAGCAGACGAGTCAACAATAACAGCTAAGAACACACAGAAAACTGATGACAATTTATGTATCTTTTAATTATAATGAATGATCTCTTGTTCTCTTGCTATCCACTTTGCTGCTGTAACACTGTAAATTTACCCGGTGTGGGACGAATAAAGGAATTTATTATTATTATTATTATTATTATTATTATTATTATTATTATTATTATTATTATTATTATTATTATTATTATTATTATTATTATTATTATTATTATTATTATTATTATTATTATTATTATTATTATTATTATTATTATTATTATTATTATTATTATTATTATTATTATTATTATTATTAATTATTTTTAGAAAAACAGCTTGGAAACAGGCCCATCGGCCGACTTAGTCCACGCCGACCATCTATGGCCTGTTCCAACTGGTTCAATGTTATCCCACTTTTGCATCCACTCCCTTCACATTCGTGGGCAATTACAGATCGACTAACCTACAAGCCTGCAAGTCTTTGCAATGTGGGATGAAATTGGAGCGCCCGGTGGAAACCCATGCGGTCACAGGTAGAACATGCAAAGTCTACACAGACAGCACCCAAGGTCAGGATCGAACCTGGGTCTCTAGCACTGTGAGGCAGCAGCTCCACCAGCCGCTCCACTGTGCTGCCCACTTAGGACAGTAGATCCTAGCCCTTCAGGAAATTGCGGGCAATTTTAAAAAGCAACTCCCTAGGAAATGTCAAGATCCGCTCGATACTGAATTTATACCTTGCCTGTTGTGATCTCTTTTGAAGTCAATGGAGAACGATATTGTGTTATGTCCTATGATGGGCCCCTCCAAATGCATTGATAAAAATTCCCCCGCTGAGCCACCCGCCACACACCGATCCTCATCTCTCCAAAATTCTCTGAAATCTCTGAATCGGTCCTGCTGAGAGCCCACCATGATCTGTCTCTGCCCCCAGGGTCATCTGGCACAACTGACCCCTGCATGGAACTTTTTTTTTCACTTTACCTTGTTCCCCCTTTGTTTTCCTTCCCCCCCTTTGTTGTTTTCATTTTCGCTGTGATTTATTTATATATTTGATAGCATCGATATGGAAGCGTCATTCAAAAATCTCGTTGTACTTGTACAATGACAATAAAAGATATTGTATTGTATTGTATTAAAATTTTAATTACGCAAAAGAACCCGAGAAAACAGAACTTCACACACAATCAGCAAAATGAGTACTTGTTGCAACAAAATAAGGGCTTGGCGACAAAAAAAACACTTGGTCACAGATACAGGGACAGAACATAGACTATCTCAGACTGAAGATGATACAAGAGATACATTGTAGAAAATTCCTGGCCTGGACAGAGAGATGAGAAAAAGAACTTTCCCACGGACAGCAAATATGCACCAACCAGCCAGGCACTGAGGCAGTACAACGGACCCACAATTGTGCGGAATAAACATTTCCCTAAAACAAGCGAGTGGCTGTTACAATGGGAGGGAGAGCTGTAACGTCAAGAATTAGGGGTAGGCCATTTGGGACTGAGATGAGGAAAAACTTTTTCACCCAGAGAATTGTGAATCTGTGGAATTCTCTGCCACAGAAGGCAGTGGAGGTCAATTCACGCCGTGTTTTCAAGAGAGAGTTAGATATAGCTCTTAGGCCTAACGGAATCAAGGGATGTGGGGAGAAAGCAGGAATGGGGTACTGATATTGGATGATCAACCATGATCATATTGAATGGAGGTGCTGGCTCGAAGGGCTGAATAGCCTACTCCTGCACCTATTTTTTCTATGCAACAGAAAAGAAACTTCACTCATGGGCACTGAATGCAAAGTTCTTTTGGGATGAATAACCCTTTTTAAAAAGGGTTATTCTTCAGACCATCAGTCTGAAGAAGGGTCTCGACCCTAAACGTTACCCATTCCTTCTCTCCTGAGATGCTGCCTGACCTGCTGAGTTACTCCAGCATTTTGTGATACCTTCGATTTGTACCAGCACCTGCAGTTATTTTCCTACACCCTTTTTAAGAAAAATCTTTCTGATACTTTTAAGGAATGACCTATGTTCAAGTAATGAATGATAAAGAATATAAGTTAAACACATCAAACCTCCAGGGCAAGAATTCCCGGGAGGAAGATGGGCTGATCAAATAGTATAAGTGGTTGGTCACATAATTTCTCCAGAACTTCTTCTCGAACCATAAAATCACTGAGTTATACAAAGCACAGCACGCAAACAGGCCCTTAACCCTCAGTGTCCACGCAGACTGTCAAGGATACGTTTACAGTAAGTTTCTCTCACCCCATTTTGTGTTCTCCATGTTCCCATCAACTCCGCACAGATTCTCTTACTTCGCTGAAGTTAGCAGAAATGGTGCGCTAGTTTTCCAGGAAAGTTATGACTAGGCATAAATGTTTAAACATGCTGTTGTTGGCTTTGGCATGAAACTGACACATCACAGAATGTGCATTGGTGCAACACAAATATTTAACAGGCAACCAGATTAAACATCTGCGGAATAGAAGGATAGGACTTTGTGTATTGAGTCTGTAGTGTTATTCTTTATATTGGAAGGAACTGTAGATGCTCATTTTTACTGAAGTTAGACACAAAATGCTGGAGTAACTCAGCGGGTCAGGCAGCATCTCTGGAGAGAAGGAATGGGTGACGTTTCGGGCCGAGACTGGGTCAGGTCTGAAGAAGGGTCTCGGCCCGAAACGTCACCCATTCCTTCTCTCCAGAGATGCTGCCTGTCCCGCTGAGTTACTCCAGCATTCTGTGTTATTCTTTGTTCCTTTATGAGAAACAGCATTGATCATTCACAGCATCAGGGGATATTAGGAGAGAGTGAGACTGCCACTTGGGGGTCAGAAACAGTATTACACGCACCAAATTGTTCGGAGCATGGAATTCATTTAATAGCATCGCAGACACACTGCGGCTGCTGCTTCCGACACAGGCATCACACCGGTCCTGCCACCTCCTCATTTGGGAAGGCAAACGAAAGGGCACTGTTTATTGCTGGCATGCGTCAACAAGTGGCCAGTGTTGTGGGTGGCTAGCACCATTAAAGGTGGCTTGCGACACTTAAACAGAAGGTGAATTGTAGCCACAGCAAGCGACCGACAACACACTCAGGCCTCGCAAACAACAAAGGGTAGAACCCTGTGGGAGGGATCGGGGCCTCTTTGTTCTCATCGCAGCGCCGACAGTCTTGGAGAATGGGGAAAGGAGGAGAGCGACATGGCTAGAAACTGAATTACATAAGTGTTGGCTGGTGATGTTAAAATAAAAAATAATGGGGTTATTACTGGAGTGATCAATGCTAAGAGAAATGCCACCCAAAGGACAGTCAGACTGGGCGCCTCTGTGCACTGTACACAATATTTTGGTTTCAGATGGCACCGAAGCATGTTATTAGTCAAGTAGCCCACATTTCCATGTATACTGTCGTTACAGTCTATGGATGCAGTACAACTAGAATCACACTGTATACTTTACTGCTATTCCCATTATTTGAAGGGACTCACTGTTGACATTAGAAGATTTTACTGGACACCTGAATTAACAAGAGGCTGCTCAGTACCAATCAAATTCTATACAGGGTGTTAAAAATAAGAGGGTATTTATTCTAGTAAGAGTCATGAGTCACGTGTGTTTAATTGTCATATGTACCGAAATGCAACAATGAAATTCTTACTTGCACAACAGGTTTGTAAACACAGTACTCAATAGAAAGCACAATAAACAAATCAAAAAAAGTTCAATAAATAGAAATCCCAGTATAGTGCAAACAAAGCAAAATCCAAAATCCCTGGTGCAACCAAGGCAGTTCATAGTTTGGACTTTAGACAATAGACAATAGACAATAGGTGCAGGAGGAGGCCATTCGGCCCTTCGAGCCAGCACCGCCATTCAATGTGATCATGGCTGATCATTCTCAATCAGTACCCCGTTCCTGCCTTCTCCCCATACCCCCTGACTCCGCTATCCTTAAGAGCTCTATCCAGCTCTCTCTTGAATGCATTCAGAGAATTGGCCTCCACTGCCTTCTGAGGCAGAGAATTCCACAGATTCACAACTCTCTGACTGAAAAAGTTTTTCCTCATCTCAGTTCTAAATGGCCTACCCCTTATTCTTAAACTGTGGCCCCTTGTTCTGGACTCCCCCAACATTGGGAACATGTTTCCTGCCTCTAACATGTCCAACCCCTTAATAATCTTATATGTTTCGATAAGATCTCCTCTCATCCTTCTAAATTCCAGTGTATACAAACCTAGTCGCTCCAGTCTTTCAACATATGACAGTCCCGCCATTCCGGGAATTAACCTAGTAAACCTACGCTGTACGCCCTCAATAGCAAGAATATCCTTCCTCAAGTTTGGAGACCAAAACTGCACACAGTACTCCAGGTGCGATCTCACTAGGGCACTGTACAACAGCAGAAGGACCTCTTTGCAGAAGGTGTTTAGTTGGAGTTCAGAGTGTTCAATAGCCTGATGGTTGTTGGGAAGAAACTGTTCCTGAACCTGGATGTTACTGTTTTCAGGCTCCTGTACCTTATTCCCGATGGCAGGTGGGAAATGAGTGTGTGGCCAGGGTGGTGTGGGTCACTGATAATGCTGGCTTCCTTTTTGGGACAGTGCCTCCTATAGATCCCTTCTGTGATGTGGAGGTCAGAACCTGTGATGGGCCGGGCAGTGTTCCCCACTTTTTGTAATCTCCTTTGGTCCTGGGCATTCGGGTTGCCGAACCAGACTGAAGGTATCACAAAAAGCTGGAGTAACTCAGCGGGTCAGGCAGCATCTCTGGAGAGAAGGAATGGGTGACATTTTGGGTCGAGACCCTTCTTCAGACTGATGTCAGGGGAGTTGGTGGGACAAAGAAAGGAGACAGTAGTTGGAGACAGGAAGATAGTGGGAGAACTGGGAAGGGGATGGGGAAAGAGAGGGACAGAGGAGCTATCTAAAGTTAGAGAAGTCAATGTTCATACTGCTGGGTTGTAAGCTGCCCAAGCGAAATATGAGGTGTTGTTCCTCCAATTTGCGGTGGGCCTCACTATGACGATGGAGGAGGCCCATGACAGAAAGGTCAGACTGGGGGGTGGGAGGGGGAGTTGAAGTGCTGAGCCACTGGGAGATTCGCTCAACACCTTCTCTCAGTCCGCCTTAACCAACCTGATTTCCCAGTGGCTCAGCACCTCAACTCCCCCTACCATTCCCAATCTGACCTTTCTGTCCCGGGCTTCCTCCATTGTCAGAGTGAGGCCCAGCACAAATTGGAGGAACAGCACCTCATATTTCGCTTGGGTAGTTTACACCCCAGTGATATGAACATTGACTTCTCTAACTTCAGATAGTCCCTGCTTTCCCTCTCTCTCCCCTCCCTCTTCCCAGTTCTCCCACTAGTCTTCCTGTCTCCAACTACATCCTATCTTTGCTCCGCCCCTCCCCTGACATCTGTCTGAAGAGGGGTCTCGACCCGAAATGTCACTCATTCCTTCTCTCTAGAGATGCTGTCTGGCCCGCTGAATTACTCCAGCTTTTTGTGTCTACCTTCGATTTAAACCAGCATCTGCAGGGGTTTTTTCCTACACATCGAGTACTGCAAGTTTTGTTGATAAAATATGTAATTTGGTAAGCTAGTTCTCAGAGATTTCGAAAAATCAAATGCTGTGGTTGCAGGATTTCAGTAGTATTGCGTGTGAGGTGTGGGTGCAGGAACTGGATATTAAGCCAAAGATGGGTAGGCCCTAGTGACTCACTTATACTTTATCAAATGGCTAGTCTGCTAATTTAGTTTTGTTGATTTTAACAAGGCGGGTAATCAGAAGGTCTTTCGAAATGAATAATTATTTGTTACATACATGGAACATAATATTATCAATCAGAAATATTTCTTACCACCTTGGATTTCTATCAGTTAATACTATCCTAGAGATCAAGTTATATTTTGTTTCCTTTAATAAGAATCAAGTTTTCTACCTAATGAAAATAACTTATTTATTATATCTCTCAAGAAATAATATTTAAGAAGACCATGGGATCACATCTTGTAAATAATTTTAAAGATATTTATTTTCATAATCATCATCATAACCATAATCATACTTTATTAGTCAAGTATGTTTTGCAACGTATGAGGAATTTGTTTTGCCATACTGTCGTACCAATAAAAAGCAACAGAACATACAAAATACATTTTAACATAAACATCCACCGCAGTGACTCCTCCACATTCCTCACTGTGATGGAAGGCGAAAAAAAAGTTCAATCTTCATCCCTTCTTTGTTCTCCCGCGGTCGGGGGCCTTGAGCCTTCCGTTGACGGGACGATCTTGGCTCCCGTAGCCGGCGGTCAGGCCCTCCATGTCGGGGTGATCAAGTTCCTGCATTGGGGAGGGGAATCTCAGCTCCCCCGCGCCTGGCGATCTGACCCCGGGTCGGGGCTGGTCGAACCTTCTGCGACTTTGGAGCTTCCCGATATCGGTCTCTACCCGAGACTGCAAGCTCCTCGATGTTGAAATCCGCAGCCGCAGTTGGAGCGTCGATCCCAGGCAAGGGGTCGCAGGTTCCGATGGTAAGTCCACGACCCGCGGTGGAGCTCAAAGTCAGTCTTGAGCAAGGCCGCCAGCTCCATGATGTTAAGCTGCAGAGCGACCGGAGATTCAATTCGGAAAACAATCGCATCTCCGGCAAGGAAAGAGATTGACAAAGTTTCCACCGACCACCCCCCACATAAAACAAACCAAAGAACATTAACACAAACTTTTAAAACACGCTAAAAATAACAAAAAAGACGAAAAGACAGACAGACCGTTGGCGAGGCTGCCATCACTGGCAGCGCCACCCGGTGGAAACCGAGTGGCGCCTACATCTTTGATGTTGATATATAACCATAGTCATATATATATATTTCCGGTAAAATAACACAATAAATGTCAAATTATCTATCCAATTCTAAATATCATATCATATCTAAATATCATAGCTTGGCATAGCAATTGTTCTGCCCAAGACTGCAGGAAACTGCAGAGAATCCTGGATGGAGCCCAGTCCGTCAAGCCAACTGTCTTTCCCCCTTTACTCTATCTACACTTAACCCTGCCTTGGGAAAGCAGCCAACATACTCAAGGACCACTCACATCCCAGTCATTCCATCTTTTCCCATCAGGCAGAAGGTAAAAAAAGTTTGCATACTACCGGATTCAAGAACAGTTTCTTCCCTACTGTTATCAGTGTCTTGAACAGATCTCTCATATCATAAGATCATAAGTGGTAGTAGAATTAGGCCATTCAGCCCATCAAGGCTATTCAATCACGGCTGATCTATCTCTCCCTCATAACCCCATCACCCTGCCTTCTCACCATAACCATAACCATATGATGATGGTGTATCCTCAATCTTGCAATCTACCTCCTTGCAATATTTGCACTTTTTTAACCTGCACTTTCTTTGCAGTTTAATTTAGTTTAGAGATACAGCATGGAAATAGGCCCTTCGACCCACTGGGTCCGCGCCGCCCCGCGATCCCCGCTTATTAACACTATCCTACACCCACGAGGGAAATTTTTTACATTTACTAAGCCAATTAACCTACATACCTGTACGTCTTTGGAGTGTGGGAGGAAACCGAAGATCTCAGAGAAAACCCATACAGATCACGGGGATAACATACAAACTCCATACAGACAGCACCCGTAGTCGGGATCGAACCCGGGTCTCCGGCGCTGCATTCGTTGTATGGCAGCAACTGCCCCACTGCGACACCATGCCGAATATAATGATGTAACATTATATTCTGCATTCTGTTCATTTTCTCTTTTGCACTACCAATTGTACTCATGTACAATTGTATGATCAACCAGGATAGCACGCAAAACAAAGTTTATCACTGTAAATCGGTACACATGACAACAATAAACCAATGACAATTCCAGTCTCAGTACTATTCCAGAGTTGCTGCTGTTGTCTTTTAATCAGCCATGCCCGATTTTTCATGCCCCTGTGAAGATGCTTAAAATTGGCGTTGTAGACACCTCAAAGTTGTGTTGTGAAAGTTTTGATGTGATCTCGCATAGTTTGATTTATAAAATCCGAATTAAGATGTTTCTTTACTGTTGGGCCTTATTTTTTGCATTGTGACCAAGCAATTGATGTAATGTTCGGAGGCAAAATGAAGATAAGGTATGAGACTGCAGCAGAATGGGGAATTATGGTTGTATTTACAAATACACAGAAGAGTTTTTCATAAACAGCCTGTCCAGAGCTGGGGAGTTGTTCCTCCATACGGCTCTGCTCATTATGCTTCACAGCAACATGGGGTGGCACTGGGGAATTGTAAAGAAATCTACTCCCCCAGGACCTTTGCAAGAGTCCCTCCTTGCACAAGTGCATCCCTTAGCACTGCTCCTGAGCCTTGCACTGTGCTAGTCAGCAGCGCCCAGTTTTAAATCATTCCTTCTGATGAGAGACCAGCATCAGACTCTTTCATCACGTTTCTGCTCTTCCAATGGCAATTATTTTGGTGTAGGAACGAACTGCAGATGCAGGTTTACACCAAAGATAGACACAAAATGCTGGAGTAACTCAGCGGGACAGGCAGCATCTCTGAAGAGAAGGAATGGGTGAGGTTTCAAGGTTGAGACTCTACTTCAGGCCTGGGAGTCAGGGAGAGGGCAATTGTTTTGGTCCGTGTTCCAAGGAACAGCTTGTGCATTCAAGCCATTGAGGTATAGAACTATAACGAATAACCGCATAAACCTCCCCGTATCTTACAGCAAAGGGGCATTTAAACAGGCTCAAAGAACCGAATGGTCAGTTTGCTTATATAGAGAAAAATCCATCTGATTCATCTTCTGCCATCCTGGCAAACAGGTGAAACAATGGTGCTGGAGAAGTTTGCCAATCCTAGCAATCAATCTAGAAACAAGGAATTGCAGATGCTGGTTTACAAAAGAAAAGACACAAAATGCGAGAGTAACTCAGTAAGTCAGTCAGCATCTCTGGAGCGCATGGATGGGTGACGTTTCGAGTCGGGACCCTTTAGACTGACGGAAGTGTACTTACCCAAAAGGTCACCTATCCATGTTCTCCAGAGATGTTGCCTGACCCTTTGAGTTACTCCAGCACTTTGTGTCTAACAAGCAATCTGTTTTCAATTTGTCTCCAATGTACGTTGATATGACTACAGTGGTAGAGAACTTTGGCAATCATTGTTAAAATCACTTTCTCCCTCCAAGCATGTTTTCATTTAACAAATGCCATGACAAAAAATAATCATTTTCTGTACCAAAGTTGGTTTTTTTCCTGAATAAAAGACCACATATTATAATCTAGAAGGATTCAATTTCAGTTGCCTTCCATCGCTCCCCCAGGGAGTCTGTGCGACTAACTGATTCTCACCCACTGAAAAATTGTGACACATGTCAGCACCGTTTAGTCATTTTCCTTCACTTTGCCTGTTGTTTCTCAGTCCTATTTTTCACCTTATCCTCAGCGAAGAGTTTCTTGGTGGGTTCAGCTGCACTTGCAAAGGTTTTCCGAACAGTTGACCTAACTTTGATTGCCTTTGAAGTCAAGATTTCAGTATCTTGTATGTCAGGAAAGTCGGATGGAATACCGATACGTATTAAAGAGGCAAGAACTGAGGAAAACTGAAAGATGAGAAAAAGTCTAAATAAAGCAGCAATTAGAGACAATAGACAATAGGTGCAGGAGTAGGCCATTCGGCCCTTCGAGCCAGCACCGCCATTCAATGTGATCGTGGCTGATCATTCTCAATCAGTACCCCGTTCCTGCCTTCTCCCCATACCCCCTGACTCCGCTATCTTTAAGAGCTCTATCTAGCTCTCTCTTAAAAGCATCCAGAGAATTGGCCTCCACTGCCCTCTGTGGCAGAGAATTCCACAGATTTACAACTCTCTGACTGAAAAAGTTTTTCCTCATCTCCGTTCTAAATGGCCTACCCCTTATTCTTAAACTGTGGCCCCTGGTTCTGGACTCCCCCAATGTTGGGAACATGTTTCCTGCCTCTAACATGTCCAATCCCTTAATAATCTTATATGTTTCAATAAGATTCCCTCTCAACCTTCTAAATTCCAGTGTATACAAGCTTAGTCACTCCAGTCTTTCAACATACGACAGTCCCGCCATTCCAGGAATTAACCTAGTAAACCTATGCGGCACGCCCTCAATAGCAAGAATACCTTCCTCAAATTTGTAGACCAAAACTGCATACAGTACTCCAAGTGCGGTCTCACTAGGGCCCTGTACAACGGCAGAAGGACATCTTTGCTCCTATACTCAACTCTTCTTGTTATGAAGGCCAACATTCCATGGCTTCCTTCACTTCCTGCTGTACCTGCATGCTTCCTTTCAGTGACTGATGCACTAGGACACACAGATCTCGTTGTACGTCCCCTTTTCCTAATTTGACACCATTCAGATAATAATCTGCCTTCCTATTCTTACCACCAAAGTGGATAACCTCACATTTATCCACATTAAACTGCATCTGCCATGTATCCGCCCACTCACACAACCTGTCCAAATCACCCCCTGCAACCTCATAGCATCTTCCTCACAGTTCACACTACCACCCAAATTTGCTAATGGTACTTTAAATCCCTTCGTCCAGGTCATTAATGTATATTGTAAATAGCTGCGGTCCCAGCACCGAACCTTGCGGTACCCCACTAGTCACTGCCTGCCATTCTGAAAGGAACCCATTTATCCCCACTCTTTGCTTTCTGTCTGCCAACCAATTTTCTATCCATGTCAGTACCCTACCCCCAATACCATGTGCTCTAATTTTGCCCACTAATCTCCTATGTGGGACCCTGTCGAAGGCTTTCTGAATGTCAAGGTACACCACATCCACCGGCTCTCCATTTTCCTGGTTACAAAGACAAAGACAAAAGAACGATTGCACCTTTCACCTTTTTCTCTCTCACCTCTCTTAAATTGATAACTTCAATATATTCTATAGGCACCATCAATATCAGTTCAATTTCAGTTCAGTTTAGTTGATTGTCATGTGTTGCGAGGTACAGTGAAATGTGTTGGTTGTGTGCTAACCAGTCAGCAGAAAGACAATACATGATTACAATCGATCCATTTACAGTGTATAGATACATGATAAGGGAATAATGTTTAGTGCAAGGTAAAGCCAGCAATCAAGGTTTAGGCTGAGGTCATCAAAGAGGTAGATAG
Source organism: Rhinoraja longicauda (assembly GCF_053455715.1). Taxonomy (NCBI): domain Eukaryota; kingdom Metazoa; phylum Chordata; class Chondrichthyes; order Rajiformes; family Arhynchobatidae; genus Rhinoraja; species Rhinoraja longicauda. The sequence continues at coordinate 126,279,128 of NC_135953.1, forward strand.
TAGTTCAGCACTGCTCTCTGGTTGTGGTGGGATGATTCAGTTGCCTGACAACAGCTGGGAAGAAACTGTCCCTGAATCTGTTGGTGGGTGTTTTCACACTCTTGCCTGATGAGAGAGGGGAGAAGAGGAAGTGGCCAGGGTGCGACTCATCCTTGATTATGCTGAAATAGGCCGCGGGATTTTTTTTTTCACCGCCCAGCGGGGGCTTCAATATCGGGAGCCCCGACCGCCCCGACGTGGCAACTCCAACAGCCTGACCGCGGGACAAGACGGCAGGGAAGAGAAAAAGACATTGTGGCCTTCCATCACAGTGAGGAGGGACTGGAGGAGACTCACTGTGATGGATGTTTCTTTTTGTTTGGTGTTAGTTGTGATTGTATGTGTTATTGCATTTTTATTGATTAATCTTATTGGTCTTATTGTTCAACTGCGGGTAATGTTTCATTTTACTACACATTTATGTGTATGTAACAAATAAACGACTATTGACTATTATATTGATCATTGCCAAAATCACCATGCTTTATGAGTGATGATTCACAGTGAGAGTTCAAATTGGGAAAACATGGGTCATCTTAAATCATCGAATCAGAAAAATCCTTATAATTTTAAAAAAACATCATGCAATTGTTCCTTAATTTTGTTTTGCCTTCAACGTTCAATAGTGCTAATTGTTCCTGGGTAGTAATTCCGACCTTGAGTAATATTGGAATATTGATTCACCCTCCAGTTATACATCACTATTGATATTCACTTCCACCCAAATAAAAATTGAATCCAAAGCCTAAGATACTTCTATGAAAAATGAATACCCTGATCCAGTTTCAAAGTTGCCCACTGTTCACTCCAAAACCAGATTTTCCAGTTGTATTCTTGCAAAGTAATATTGGAGATTTTTATTTTCCAATATATACCTACAAATCTTTAAGCATCATCTTTTCACACTTGTTCACACCTTAGTTGTCAAACCCAAGGTATCTGTGTCTCATCTTTCTGCTACCTCCAGAACATAAAGGTCTCCTTTGTTTTCTCATTGTCTGGAATTGAACACAATGGTCTAATCCAACCAGAGCTATACATAATTCAGTAATAATTTCCTAAGACATAATCTAGGGTTTGAATTTGCTTTGCAATGTTCAGCTTCATTGATTAATGATTGTAGAGGTCATGGTTAATTGGTCAGGGTGAAAGGGCTGACTGTAGGTTCACTTGCCATTCTGTAAGTTTTCCAGTCTTCAATCCTATCAAAATCACTTGAAGTGAAAGGCAAGAGGTTAACTGATCTTACTTTGCTTCTTTTAGTTTAGTTTAGTTTAGAGATAAGGGGTGGAAACAGGCCCTTCGGCCCACTGAGTCCGCACCGACCAGTGATCCCTGCACATTAACACTATCCTACACACACTAGGGACAATTTATACATACACCAAGGCAATTAACCTACAAACCTGTATGTCTTTGGAGTGTGGGTGGAAACTGAATGCGGCCCCGGGGAGAACGTACAAACTCTATACAGACAGCACTCATAGTCGAGATCGAACCCGGGTCTCCGGCACTGCAAACGCTGTAAGACAGCAACTCTACCGCTGCGCCACCGTGGCTGCCGGTCAATCTTACTATTGCTCGGAGTTAAAATGATCCCCATTGAGTTTTGAGTCAATTGATTCCAAGGACATCTTTATCAGAGTCAATTCTGCCGTATACATGCTGCTTAATTTATCTTCCATATGTCCTGCATTGCATTCACAAGTTCATTTCCATTGTTCTATTCAGATAATTTGACGAAATCATTCTGATTTACTTTCTGACCCAACTGTATTTCCTATTCAGGACTTTTAATCAGATCACTTTGCTTGGGTTTTCTCAAACGACATTATTAATGTAAATTTAAAACAGCAGTAGACTAGATGCCAAGCCCTGAGGTGTTGAACTCAATGCTACCCATCCCTGATATAACTTGTCCTGAACAACAACCCTTCAGCCATTCTTAATTTTCTCAGATTTTGAACTTGAATTGATGTAGCTTAAACCTCAGTCATGATTTTTTTTATGTGGAATTTTATCAAATGCCTGTGGGGTTTAATAAAACAGTACAGTGAGACGCTTAGGATCTTTGTCAGACAGGTCAGCTGCTTCCAAAACAAAATATTATTATTACTGCTTTAGCTCATCTTGCTAATTAAATCCATTACTTTTACTTTACTTTAGTTTACTTTAGAGATACGGCTTGGAAACAGGCCCTCTGGCCACGAGTTCGCGCTGACCAGCAATCATCCCATATACTAGCACTATCCTACACACTAGGGACAATTTACATTTTACCAAAGCCAATTAATCTACAAACCCGTACGTCTTTGGGGTGTGGGAGGAGTATCCGGAGGAAACCCATGTTTGTCAAGGGGAGAACGCACAAACTGTACAGACAGCACCCTTAGTCAGGATTGAACCCGGAGCTGTGGCGTGCGGTGCTGGCTCAAAGGGCCGAATGGCCTCCTCCTGCACCTATTTTCTATGTTTCTATGTTTTCTATGTAAGGCAGCAATTCTACCAGTGCACCTCTATGCGCTGCAATCCATTATTTTACTCAGAAATATGTGTTTGTATGTCGTTTGTGTGCTTTTTAACTGCTGAGGAGACAACAATTTTAAACCAAATTTTACATGACAGTACTTGGCAACAATTGGCTGTGAACAGGGTATGTGAGTTACATTTACCGTTCAGTAGTCTGTATCCCTGAGGCCAAAAGGAGATAAGGTAACTCAAAATGTCAGAGTTTGTTTTCTTAAATTTGCTATCAGTGAAATCGATGCACATTTATCACTTACCACTAGATGGGGATCCAGAACATTTTTCTTCCATCATGGGAACACTAAACATTGTGGATTTCTGGAGTCACAAACATACTTATTTTTTCTCATTCCAAACTCTCACACCAAACATGTACCTATAATAATTAATTCACCTTAAAGCAACAAGTGACACAAAGTGCAAGAGTAACTCAACGGATCAGACAGCACCTCTGGAGAACATGGATAGGTGATATTTCAGAACGGGAGCCTTCTTCAGACTTTGGACTCTAGTCTGAAGATGGGGCCTGTCCCAAAACATTACCTATCCATGTTCTCCAGAGGCGCTACCTGACCCACTGAGTTACTCCAGCACTTTGTGTCCTTTTGTGTAAACCAGCATCTGCAATTCCTTGTTACTACCTGTGATATTGGAGTCTATATTTTACATGGTTGCCTCCATTTTACCAATTGTCAATTTTGGGGTGTTGATCAATGTTTACCTTTTATAAAAAGTGACATCTAAGGGATTTCGATTGAACATGAACTAGATTGGCGATTTACTGGCGAGACACACACCAGTGTAGACATGTGGAGTAAAATACTTTTGTTCCTGTAGTACATAAGTCAAGGATTCTATGGAACAGGAAATTCAGGTAAATCCATGCCTTAAATTCAAACATTCTAAATTCTTATATTCTGGTTTCAATTTACAGTGGTAGCAGGAAATGAACAGCTGGTCCATTGTTATTTTTTTCCTCAGCATCATTCCGGGCTAAAAAATCTGCTCGGGAAAAAAAAATGTTAATAATATAGCATTGAAAGCAATGATGGACACCAATAGCCTGTTTCCTTTATCGCTTACAATGACCTGTTTCCTTTATCATCGTTACTATTTTGCATATCTTTCATTCATTTGTTCTCTATCGCTTTACATCACCATCGACATCTCTCATCTCCCTTTCCCCTGTCTGAAGAAAGGCCTGGACCCTACACGTCACCCATTCCCTCACTCCAGAGATAGACAATAGACAATAGGTGCAGGAGGAGGCCATTCGGCCCTTCGAGCCAGCACCGCCATTCAATGTGATCATGGCTGATCATTCTCAATCAGTACCCCGTTCCTGCCTTCTCCCCATACCCCCTGACTCCGCTATCCTTAAGAGCTCTATCCAGCTCTCTCTTAAATGCATTCAGAGAATTGGCCTCCACTGCCTTCTGAGGCAGAGAATTCCACTCTGAGGCAGAGAATTCCAGATGTTGCTTGCCCCGCTGAGTTACTCCAGCACTTTGTGTCTATCTTCGGTTTAAACCAGCATCAACAGTATCTGCAGTTCCTGCTTACATACCAGAGGGTAATGATATTGGAGAGTGAGGAATATGGCGAGTCTCGTTGACATCTGTCCAAAAGATGGGTTTTTCACTGTTCCTTACATGCAAATCGTTCCCAAATCAGCATCTTTTTCTTTCTCAATACTGCATCACTTTTGTTTCCCCTGAACCTTGATGCCTAGGACATAGCAGCACAACTATGTGCGAGTACCTGATCAGAAACAAGTCTCCCCAGGGTTACGTTTCACTCCAAACCCATGGAATACATTTCAGATATGTAATTGGGATGCAGCACAAGAGAGTAAGTGTAAAATATTTATACTGTGCAAATAGCAAAGAGAACACTGCTAGTTTAATCCATCGGTAGCATCACCTTATTAAGAAATGTAAAATGATTTTTACTCATTGAGACACTGCTTTACTATTGTAAAAAAATCTTTGAATGCATTCTAATGCTCACCGTTAAATCATTAGGAAGATTTGAGAACGATTGATTCATTATCACGCCTAAAGTTTTGGAATATTTATATGGTAATACAGGATTAATTCGATATATATATGGAATGTCATAAAAATGTACTTTCAGTGAATTATTTATGCTATTGCAAATTAATGTAGAAAAAAAGGTCCATAAAATGAACCGGCAAACGCTACGATGCTTCAACAACATTAAAAAAAAATCCACTGAAAATACTACCAGAGCAGTTTTCAGAATGGATTGAGTAAAATGTTGTCTTTTCACCTTGAGGTCTTGGGACAAATCCAGCTCTGACTGATGGAATGAAAACTTCCTTCCTGATGGCTTTAAGGGTCAAAATGGACGTTCTTTCCATTGCACAAACTGCCCATAACTCAGCTGCTAATTGCCAATAAATTAGTCAAAGCACTCAGAGATGCCACAGCGATGACTTATGTGAGTGCAAGGCAGACAGAAAGGCTCACCTTGTGAGCTGATGTTACGGAAGATCATTGACGCAGTGTAGATGGAGTGCTACTGAGCATCTGTTTCACGGTCTGGATGACCTAAAAGTGCTTTACAATGCACCAGAAGGGGAAAAAAAGTTGACATTGAAGTCTCCCATTCTGTGAAGGATAACTATGAAAGTGGGAGGATTAAAGAAAAAAAAAACGTAGTAATGTTCTTAAAGCCTAACAAATGAAGGAATGAAAAATCCTTCCACAATGCGCTACATGTCGTGAAGGCCATAAATGGCACAGCCTCCTAGAACTTCCTGTCCTCTATCTTAGGGGTTTGAGATCATGGCAAGTAGCGTCTGGACTAACCATTAATAATCGACAACCTGGCAATGTCTATCTATTCCTTTAAGATGACCAAAACACCTGGGACAAAATGAACTGGGAGCTAAACTGTACCTGGCTCTGTTGAGATGGTATCGGTCCAGACTTGCATGTAACACGTCAGAATTCAACAAGGTCGGAGACGACTCCTTTCACCTATAAGCGGAAGGAGGAAGGAGTTTAGAAATTGGCAATCCATGTCACTATTTACAAGATTCTGCCCAATGCCATCACCAATCAAGTCGGCATGGTGACACGCTGCCAGAGGCCCGGGTTCAATCCTGACTACGGGTGCTGTCTGTACAGAGTTTGTACGTTCTCCCCGTGACCTGCATGGGTCTTTTCTGAGATCTTCGGTTTCCTCTCGCACTCCAAAGACGAACAGGTTTGTAGGTTAATTGGCTTGGTATAAATGTATAAATGTCTCTAGTGTGTGTAGAGTAGTGTTAATGTGCGGGGATCACTGGTTGGTGTCGACTCGGTGGGCCGAAGGGCCTATTTCCGCGCTGTATCTCTACAAAACAAAACTAAAGACAAGCCTGGTCCGGGACAAGTGATTCACTTGGACCAGACTTGCACCGTAACTGGCAGCCTTGAACTAAGAGACGTGAAAGATAACATGCACGACGATGGCAGAGGCACCTGTTTAGTCAGTTTCGACCAGGAGAAAGCTTTTAGGCAGAATATTGCTCACGTACATTATGAATATGGCCTTATAAAAGGGGTTTAGGGAGGGAATCGACAATTGGATACAACTTCTTTACGTAGAAATCAATAGAACAGTCCAAATTTACCGGTGGGAAATGGAAAGCCTTCTGATCAAAAGTTAAGAAAGTCTATTATTTGGGTAGAAACAAGGAACTGCAAATGCTGGTTTAAAAAAAAACCCTCAATGTAGTGCAGTAAATCGGCGGGTTAAGCAGCATCTGTGGGGGACTTGGATTGGCAACGCATTTGGGTCAGGACAGGTTTGAATGTCTTGACCGAAAAAGTCACCAATCCATGTCCTCCACACATATTTCATATTTTTCATATTTCAGATACAGCGCAGAAACAGGCCTTTTCGGCCCACCAAGTCCGCGCCGCCCAGCGATCCCCGCACATTAACACTATCCTACACACACTAGGGACGATTTTTACATTTATCAATTAACCTACATACCTGTACATCTTTGGAGTGTGGGAGGAAACCGAAGATCTCGGAGAAAACCCACGCAGGTCACGGGGAGAACGTACAAACTCCTTACAGTACAGCACCTGTAGTCAGGATCGAACCTGAGTCTCCGGCGCTGCATTCGCTGTAAAGCAGCAACTCTACCGCTGCCCTACCGTGCCGCTACATGCTGCCTGACCAGCATTTTGTGTTCTTATTTTGTTTGCCTTGCCTTGTTTGTATGTTGTACTGAGCCTTTGTCAGAGCCATGGAACAAAAAGGGTTAGGGACCCTGGCTGCAGGTCAAATCCTCCCTTTGCATGAAAAACCTCACCATCCTCTACTCAGACCGACCTTTGCTCACTGATTGACCGACAAATTGCAGGATGAACTGGCCTCAGGGAGAGAGTAAATAATAGAAGAAGTGAATCTAACATATTTGGCAATTAGTCAAAACAACCCTTGGATAATTTTACTGTCAGGTCCAATTGTAATATGGTATGGGAAATGCAACAAAAACTGGGCGGAGTACTTGGTAAAGTGAAACAGAAATTGGAATTACAGAAACACACACCTTCTTGCTTGAAAGAAAAACCTTGTCATCAAAATCAAGCTTGTGTTGGTGTTGCTAGACTGGGCAACACTTGCAGTCAGCTCAGCCATCGTCCATTTCATTTGTATATTGAAAATAGATCATCTTCACGGAGACTTGATGTACAAATCTTATAAGAAACCAGGGAGAAAGAGTAGGAGGGAAATAGCCATTAGGTCCTTATCCTAATATGTGTGACTGCATCGACGCAAACCCCCACAAATATTATTATGTAGGAACTGCAGATGCAGGTTTACAAAATTAAAGAGACACAAATTGCTAGAGGAACTCAGCGGGACAGGCAGCATTCCGAGTGAACGTGGATATGTGATATTTTGGGTCAGGACCCTTCTTCAAATTGATTGTAAGGGTTCAGGGGGCTGAAGAAAGCAAGAAGAGGGGCAGTAGCATGGCAGGTAAAAGGTGAACACAGGCAAAGGGAGGTTTTGATAGGCAGATACACAAAGGATTGGGCAAAGGTCAAGAGATTTTAAAAAGGCGTGAGACAAAATAATTGAAGAGTTGCAAATTGTGAATGAAGGAATGCAGGGAGGGAGGGGGATTAGAAATGGGTAGGAGGAAAGGGTTGTTAGAGGTTACCTAAAATTGGAGAATTCAATGTTCATAACATTCTGCTGTAAGTTGCCCAAGCAGAATAGGAAGTGCTGTTCCTCCAGTTTGCACGAGGCCTCAGCATGGCAATACAGGAGGCCCAGGCCAGAAAGGTCAGTAGGGGAATGAGAGGGAATGTTAAAATATTTAGCAACCAGGAGATCCAGTGGGCCTTGGCAGACTGAATGCTCAGCGAAACAATAGCCAAGTCTGCATTATGCATTGAGGTTGTACTTGTCCTATGTAGTGAAGTATAGGTCTGGACACAATCATGTCTTTTTTTCCGAAGATGGTCACAAAATGCTGGAGTAACTCTGCGGGACAGCAGGCAGCATCTCAATAGAAGATGTTTCGGGTCGAGACCCTTCTTCAGACTGAGAGCAGGGGAGAGGAAGTCACAGAGATAAGGAAGTGTAAGGTGTGAAAATGAGAGGATGGAGATGAAGGAAATGTAGAATAGATCATTGTTAGCTGAGAGAAGGTAACAACAATGCAAGTGTGATCGGAGACAGTCAGCAGGTCGCAGACCATTGAATTCTGCCATATAGTCTGTCTCGTAGAATGGCTTTCACCACAGGTCAATCAACCAATAACATATCCACAAAATACTGCAAGAAAAGGGGATTCCTTTGGATGGTTTCCCAAGGTATTTGCTCCGATGCATCTTCTTCAGAACTTTCAAGACTGCGCCTGGGTTTTGGTGCGAAGACCTTCTCTGTCAAGTCGTTTATGCCCATGTGGCGTGGCAGTCCCATTGCTTGTTGTTCTTGCGCTGGCTGAAGTACAGATCAGTTGTTCACTCTCTGCTGTGTGAATGGCCTGTCTGCCAAGAACATCTGGAAAGGTTTGCAGTGCCCTTCATCAAGGTCCATCCCAAGCCGCTGCGTAACATAGGATTGCTCCACAGGCTGTTCCCAGCAACGTATGCTCAGACAAACATTGACTGCTGCAGGAAGTTTATCACCTGATAGATTGCACATTGTGGTCTGCCCAAAACCTGCAAGGAGCTGTCCATGACTGTATATTATGGACCAGCACATTCCAGCACCCATGTCAATGTGCTAAGGATATTGCTTGTTGCATGTTGTACATATACATTTTTCATCTTTTTTTAATGATGTAGGAGGCTCTACAGCCCATCTAATCCACATTAGCTCTCTGAACAGTCCCATGTATCCCTTTATCCACTCATTTCCCTGTAACATATTCTCTCTCACATGGCCATACGTCCCCCTGATTCTCCCATCACCAACTTACTGTGGGGGTAAATTACAACAGACACTTAGTGTTAGAGTGTACATTTTTGGGGATGTGGGAGGAAATCAAAGCACACAGGTGAAACCCAAGTAGGGAGAGCATGTGAACTCCACGCAGACAGCACCAGAATTCAGGATCGAACCCAGTTAATGGAGCCATGAGGCCGCAGCACTATGTCTCATTTTTGGCAAAGCCACATTGCAGGAAAAGATGAGCGCCAACCTCAGTCTCACTGAGACTGCCTTGAGGACAGTCTACAGCAGAACTGGGACTACATTGGTTCAATGGGCAAAGGCCAAGGTTTAAGGTCTTCCTTCCACTACACATTAAGGGGCTGGAAACAGTAATGCCCTGGAAATTGGTTATGCCCTATGGAATGTATGAATGAATGAATGAATAGGTTTATTGACCAAGTATGTGCATATACAAGGAATGTGCCTTGGTGCTCCGCTCACAAATGACAACACAAACATAGAGTTAACAACTAAGAATAAAGCATAAACACATCAAAACAATAAGGATACAACATTACGGTCTAAACATGTGGGTGGAAATAAACCAGAGCAAAAAAGAGACTACAGACTTTGGTTATTGAGTAGAACTACCACTCGTGGAAAAAAGCTGTTTTTATGTCTGGCTGTGGCTGCTTTGACACCTCGTATTTGGATAATAAATTGATTTCATGGTGGTGCCATGTAAAAGGGATGATATGTCTTGTACTGTGAATAGTGACATATGTACAGTAGACATGTTACACATAATTGTGTATTTGCAAATGTTATAAATCAAGTATACAACAAAAAAACACTTGGATGGAGAAGTAAGTACGAAAAATGAGTTATTTTAGTCCCCATTCCTACAACCTCTTAAAAATGCAGTCTGGGAAATTTTGTGTGATCCATTTTTCACAAAATGAAAATTTTAAAAAGATCAAAAGGGAAGATACAGGGGCAACATCCCTCTCTGAATACAATGCAATTACATGAAATTGAAGTCTGTAATCTGCAGACAATGCAGTATTTTAAATGTTTTGCATGCAGTAGTAAATAGAATAGAGAAGGCACAACAAAAATATATTTTAAAATTAAATCCAGCAGCATGTCAGAGCAGTATTGCTGCCAGCTGAGAGACGTCACGAAGAATCCATAATCCAGCTATGTCAGCTTTGTCGTTCATTTCACTGTAGCAGCTCCAGAAGCTCATGTTGCTACCGTTTACAAGTCTATAACCAGCAGTGTAATACTCAACTCATTGGAACAGCTGTTAACTTTGTGCAAGAAAGCTGCAGACTCGTTTGATTCTTAAAAATGAGCTGATCTTCTGTAAACAATTTAAATATGGCACAAATAGTTCAACTACAGTGTTATAGTTGTGTTCCCTAAGAAACCTCATGTTGCAGAAAATTGTGTGATAAAGAAAACTGTGTCAATGGGGGAAAGGGAGTTTGGGACTTGAGAGTTGTAGACTCACAGAGTCGTACAGCATGGAGACAGGCCCTTCGGCCCAACTGGCCCTTCAACCCACGCTGACCAACATGCCCCATCTTCACTAGTCCAGCCTGCCTACATTTGGCCATATCCCTCTAAGCATATCCTATCCATGTACCTGTCTAAATGTTTCTTAATGGGAACACACGTTATAGCAAGTCTGAAGAAGGGTCTCGACCCGAAACATCACCTATTCCTTCTCTCCAGAGATGCTGCCTATCCCCGCTGAGTTACTCCAACATTTTGTGTCTACCTTCGATTTACGGCAGGAATTGTACTGTACTGAATTATAGTTGTGAGAAACTGCCTACCTCCTCCGGCAGCTCATTCCATACACCCACTACCATTTATGTAAAGAAGTTACTTCTCAGGTCCCTCTTAAACCTTTTCCCCCTCACCTAAACGACTCTGTATGTCTACCTGATGTATTCCTCTCATGATTTTGTAAACCTCTTTAAGATCACCCCTCATCTACCTGCACTCCAAGGAATAGTGTCCCAGCCTACTCAACTTCTGCCTATAGCTCAGGCCCTCCAGTTCTGGCAACATCCTCGTAAATCTTTTCTGCACCCTTTCCAGCTTGACAACTCCTTTACCTATAACAACCTGTCTGAAGAAGGGTCTTGACCTGGAACATCACCCATTCCTTCCCTCCAGAGATGCTGTCTGACCCGCTGAGTTACTCCAGCTTTTTGCATCTATGTCAATAACCAAGTTATTTTTTCTGCAGGACTTTTAAAAAGCAATAAGCATTTCAATAGGAATAAGCTAAACTAAAAATCGTAATGGCTGTATGCCACATTGTTTCATGGAGTATGATTGCAGAGTGTCGAACAAAGTGATTGCTTGTCAATTTCAACAGCAGTTGTGTTCCTGATGATGTCTGATTACAGCGGGATGTTACATGGAAACAGGTTTTTTTTTCCTCTATACTATTTCAATCCAAGACAGATTTTTCTCTGCTTGTCAATTTCAAAAGTAATTCAAAATGGTTCTCTAGTTCCTAATCAAAATCACCTTATAATTAATTTGGGTCACAAAATGGAAATTGTTATCCTAATTCAACATTCACATTATATGCAACGCGTCTAATGGGAACACACGTTATAGCAGGTCTGAAGAAGGGTCTCGACCCGAAACATCACCTATTCCTTCTCTCCAGAGATGCTGCCTATCCCCGCTGAGTTACTCCAACATTTTGTTTCTACCTTCGATTTACGGCAGGAATTGTACTGTACTGAATTATAGTTGTATTTCTGTTGGTGCTGACTTTCAGATCAGCTACTGTACAAATGTGCAGTCCACCTGATTGGGATATTCACGGTGCTGTTTCAAGGGGGCCTCATCTAATGGTTATCTCCGATATTGTCCCAGAAGCTGACAATGAGAAAGCAGGCATTTAAACATGAATGTCCAGGATCCAATTGCCATGTTGGAATGAAGTCTCAGGATGTTGTATTGTAACAACCATGACACATTGGGGCTGTGTCTGTAATACTATCATTACCATCAGTAATACCATTGTTTGTGTGCACAAACATTATCGTAGACCCAAAGTCATGACCTTGCCTCTGTGACCTCCTGCCCCGGTTCTTAATGTGAACCAAGGCCTCACCTACTGTTCCGTGAACGATAGTTGTCTTCAAGTGTTGATAGTGTTGGGGAATGGGGTGGTGGCAAAAGTAAGGGAGGGCTATCATATACTTCTGACATCTACGGGACAAAAATAGTTGGAAATGGGCACCTGAGGCCCAGGAACGTAGGACCAAAGAAGAAAACAAGCAGGAGGGAAAGGGACTTTCAAACAAGACTGGCTTCTGCAATCAAACCCCACACCGTTCACACACTCTGTATTAGGAACGAAAATTATGAGAATTAACTCATTGTTGCTTTGCCTGTCAAGTGCATAAGAGCATTAGCACCACATAGAACCTTAATTAAATATCCAGACGTACACATGAAGTAATTGATCACATTTTACAGTTAGCTTTTTAATGAAATTCTATTTCTCCCAATGCAATGAAAGGGGCAACATTTTATAAGTATTCAGTCCCATGTTGCTGTAACCTGCATTTAGTAAGGTTGCATTTTGACCCCATCTTGGTTCTGTAAAATGTGCTTAACAAGCAATTATTAGTGTGAGTATTGTATATATATACACACTGATTTTTAAAAATCGTTTATTGTATTGTTTACGGTGTACTATGTTTACCTGGTCTGTTGTGCTGCTGCAAGTAAGAAGTTCATTATTCTATCTGGGACATAGAAACATAGAAACATAGAAAATAGGTGCAGGAGTAGGCCATTCGGCCCTTCGAGCCAGCACCGCCATTCAATATGATCATGGCTGATCATCCAGCTCAGTAACCTGTACCTGCCTTCTCTCCATACCCCCTGATCCCTTTAGCAAAAGGGCCACATCTAACTCCCTCTTAAATATAGCCAATGAACTGGCCTCAACTACCTTCTGTGGCAGAGAATTCCACAGACTCACCACTCTCTGTGTGAAGAAATGTTTTCTCATCTCGGTCCTAAAAGACTTCCCCCTTATCCTTAAGCAGTGACCCCTGGTTCTGGACTCCCCCAACATCGGGAACAATCTTCCCGCATCTAGCCTCTCCAACCCCTTAAGAATTTTATATGTTTCTATAAGATCCCCCTTCAGTCTTCTAAATTCCAGCGAGTACAAGCCCAGTCTATCCAGTCTTTCCTCATATGAAAGTCCCGCCATCCCAGGAATCAATCTGGTGAACCTTCTCTGTACTCCCTCTAAGGCAAGAACGTCTTTCCTCAGGTTAGGAGACCAAAACTGCACACAATACTCCAGGTGCGGTCTCACCAAGGCCCTGTACAACTGCAGCAGAACCTCCCTGCTCCTAAACTCAAATCCTCTTGCTACGAATGCCAACATACCATTCGCTTTCTTCACTGCCTGCTGCACCTGCACGCTTGCTTTCAATGACTGGTGCACCATGACACCCAGGTCACGTTGCATCTCCCCTTCTCCCAATCGGTCACCATTCAGGTAATACTCTGCTTTCCTGTTCTTGCCGCCAAAGTGGATAACCTCACATTTATCCACATTATATTGCATCTGCCATGCATTTGCCCACTCGCCTAATCTATCCAAGTCACTCTGCAGCCTCCTAGCATCCTCCTCGCAGCTAACACTGCCACCCAGCTTCGTGTCATCCGCAAACTTAGAGATGTTGCATTCAATTCCCTCGTCCAAATCATTAATATACACTGTAAATAACTGGGGTCCCAGCACTGAGCCTTGCGGTACCCCACTAGTCACTGCCTGCCATTCCGAAAAGGACCCGTTTATTCCTACTCTTTGCTTCCTGTCCACCAACCAATTTTCTATCATCCTCAACACTGAACCCTCAATACCGTGTGCTTTAAGTTTGTACACCAATCTCCTATGTGGGACCTTGTCGAAGGCCTTCTGAAAGTCCAGATATAACACATCGACTGGTTCTCCCTTATCCACTCTACTAGTTACATCCTCGAAAAATTCTATAAGATTCGTCAGACATGATTTGCCTTTGGTAAATCCATGCTGACTTTGTCCGATGATTTCACCACTTTCCAAATGTGATGCTATCACATCTTTAATAACTGACTCTAGCATTTTCCCCACTACCGATGTTCGGCTAACTGGTCTATAAATTCCCCGTTTTCTCTCTCCCTCCCTTTTGACAATATGACAATAAAACACTTGACTCTTGACTGCTGAATCACTCTGGAAATACTGAGAAAGTAAAGGTAACTGGACACTTACTTAAGGATTTTTTTATTTTGTCCATGGAAAATGCTTTAAGACGTTCGTTCTCAGTCTTGCTTTGCCTGTCACTTAAGTTCTACTTTCTCAATGTAGGCTCTGAGTGTCAGAGGAGGATTTAGTATTTATAATGATTTGCAGATTGCACTGGTGTCACATTAACCTGGTTTCCCTCAGCCTTCCCATTCAACTTGCTTTCTCCCCCTTTCCAAGTATTTATTGCCCTGGTGTATAAATCTTTTCTTGTTTGCCATCTAACTCTTCAGTCCGCAATTCTGGTCATATCCTTGAACTACACGTTGATTTATGGATCATCTTGATAAGTATTTGTATAAGCATTTGGGAGTGCAATCTGGAGAATGTTTAAAATAACTCTCCTTTAAGTGCCAGACCTGCTGTTTGGCCATGTATTTGAACTGTTTCACGTTGTATGGCCACTTGTTAAAATACGCTGGGACTGCAGTTCTGCCGTGGCATATTAATACATTTCAGTGTGTAAATTTCTTGAATAAAAGCACCACGTATTCTCCGTCAAATATTTCTAAAAGTGTTTTAAATGCATTTTAGTGAACATCTTATGTATTTGAGTAACAAATTACTCAAAAAGAAATCTGCTGTAACTTTAATATTAAAAGGAGATTTAACAGAGAGACTTTCCATTGATTCACATTGCCACAAAATAGTCCTGGAAATACCTTCCAGAAACATAGAAACAGAGAAAAAAGGTGCAGGCGGAGGCCATTTGGCCCTTCGGGACAGCACCGCCATTCATTGTGATCATGGCTGATCATCTACAATCAGTAACCTGTGCCTGCCTTCTTCCCATATCCCTTGATTCTGTAGGCCTTCATAACCTAACTTGGAATCCATGGGCCAATTTTCATGTAGCTGCAGGTGGAGATACAAAGCTTATTTCCCAATTTCTCTTTCCCCAAAACATGAGTTTTGGTTACTACTCAACGAAAGCACGATTTTGTATAAACACGTTAGTATTACTTCCCAAAGCACTGCAAAGTCCAAAGGCCAATGTTTCATGCGGGGCCGTAAGGATTAAACCTTCCCCACTTTTCAAATCTACGTCTCAAGGTATGCATGATACATTGCCGGTTTTTTTTAATAACCTTTTGGCCGCAATAAGGAGTTGCCCGCAATTTATGGAGAATTGCGACTGACCGCGGAGAACTTTGAATCAGAAGATGAATAATGAGGCAGATCCTCTGCCAAGATCGGCTCCGATGTGTGGGCTAATGACGGCAGGCTATTCTCAAGCACGCAGTGAGGCTCAGCCTTGCATTCAGCAAACTGGTTCCAAGGCACCCGTGCTGTGCTGATGGAGCCCCCATGGAGACGACTGGCACTGCACCAACCTCTGTGGCTTCCCAGCTTTCATGCTGGCAATTTCATATTGCTGGCAATTTCATATTGCTGGCAATTTCATATTGCTGGTCAAACCTGGAGCAATGATTCAATTAAAATAAATGGAAGAAATCAACTGGCCAATAAAACGTGTGGATGGAGGTTATGGTTGCATTGGTTACTTTAAAGCACTTTAGGTGAGTGTCTCCTTTTTTAGCATTTTATTTTAAATGGTAAATTACTTTAAATTTAAGAAACATCTTAAGAAGGGTCCCAACACAAAATGTCACCGATCCTTGTCCTCCAGACATGCTGCCTGACCTGTTGAGTTTCTCCAGCACTTCTTGTGAATTTTTGTGGGAAACCCGCATTAGTAGTTCCAACTTAAAATTCGACGTTATTCTTTTGCTTTTTAACATGTTCCGAGTCATTTTTAATACAGTAAACCCTCGTCTTAATGGACTTCTTTATAACGGATTTTGGTTATATCGGACTGCGCTACGAATGGTTGCCCACGCCACCCCTGGGTTGTGCCCCCTTCCCTTGCAATGCCCACCGCCATCTTGCCGCTTCACCAGACTTGCAATGCCCACTGCCCTTGTGCTGCCTCCCCTACCACTTGCAATGCCCACTGCCCCCTTGCCGCTTCACCAGGCTTGCAATGGCCACTGTCCCCACGCTGCTCCCCAGCTATTTGCAATGCCCGCTGCTCCACCTGCCACCTCCCCTGCCTTGCAATGTCCACTGCTCCCACACCGCCTCCTCAACTACTTGCAATGCCTGCTGCTCCACCTGCCACCTCCCCAGCTACTTGCAATGCCTGCCATTCCCACATCACCTCCCCAGCTACTTACAATGCCCGCTGCCACCCACAACGCCTCCCCAGCTACTTGCAATGTCCGCTGCTCCACCTGCCACCTCCCCTGCCTTGCAATGCCCACTGCCACCCACACCGTCTCCCCAGTCACTGGGTCTGCCCCCATGCTGCCCCTGGCTCATTACGAACACCACTCCCCATCATTATAACGGGGGTTTACTGTGTTTGTGAATGTTAAAGAGATTCACAAGCATGAAATGACTGCATTGACAAGGTTCTGTATGGTAGCCTGCTCCGGGATCACATGGAATCCAAGGAGAGATTGCTGAATGGATAGCAAATTGGTTTCATGGAAGAAAGCAGAGGGTGATGGTGGAAAGTTGCTCTCTGACTGGAGGCCTATGACTAGTGGTGTGCCTCAGGGTTCAGTGCTGGGCTCGTTACAGATTGTCATCTATATCAATGATTTGGATGAGAACATGCATGGCAAGATTAACAAGTTTGCTGATGATACAAAAGTGTGTGGTTTTGCTGATAGTGAAGATGGTTGTGAAAGATTGCAGCAGGATCTTGATCGATTGGCCAGGTGGGCGGAGGAATGGTTGATGAAATTTAATACCGAAATAAGTGAGGTATTGTATTTTGGGAAGTCTAACATGGGTGAATGGCAGGGCTCTGGGGAGTGTTGTAGAGCAGAGGGATCTAGGAGTGCGGGTGCATGGTTTTTTAGAGAGATACAGCGCGGAAACAAGCCCTTCGTCCCACCGAGTCCCACCGAGTCCACACCGCCCAGCGATCCCCGCACACATTAACACTATCCTACACACGCTAGGGACAATTTTTACATTTACCCAGTCAATTAACCTACATATCTGTACGTCTTTTAGTGTGGGAGGAAACCGAAGATCTCGGAGAAAACCCACGCAGGTCACGGGGAGAGCGTACAAACTCCGTACAGACGGCGCCCGTAGTCAGGATCGAACCTGAGTCTCCGGCGCTGCATTCGCTGTAAGGCAGCAACTTTACCACTGCGCCACCGTGCCGCCCTTCTTTGAAGGTTGAGTCGCAGGTGGATAAGGTGGTCTACTCTACAACACTCCCCAGAGCCCTGCCATTCACTATGAAAGTCATGCCCTAGTCATCTGCAAAGCTACTCATCATGCTTTTTACATTGTCATCCAAATCATTAATGTATACCACAAACAGCAACGGCCCCAACACTGATCCCTGAGGCACACCGCTAGTCACAGTCCTCCAGTCTGGAAAAACAGGTCGTCCTGCCTTCAATTTCCCAGGGCATAAAGTCGGGATTTCACTGCAGATCCTTTCTGCAGCTGCATTCTTTGCTTTTACTTTAATACCACCTTAAATTCATTGCTGACTGTGCTATCAACTACTGCCTATCGCTGTGCTTGAGAAGGAGGGGATGAGCTTACCTTCTTGAAACATTGATGTCCTTCAGCATAGATACTACCTACCATGCTGCTGGGGGAGATCAAGGATTTAGAACCAGCATCATGAAGAGCTACCAATCAGTTTCCAAGTGTGATCATCCAAGTATGTACTTTAGGACCCCTGGGAGCATATCTTGTAATCAACCAATACATAATTGTTAATCATAATTGTTACTGATGCCCATGGATGAATGTCAAAATAAATGCTTTGTTACACAAAGATCAACCCGTCTTAATTACTGAATTACGAGTGCTGCTTTTGCCTGGTGTTTTTAATCATTGGATGATGCTTTTATGATCATTGACAATCACAGAGACACAGTGGCACAATGATGTAGCAGTAGAATTGCTGCTTACAGCTCCAGAGTCCCATGTTCAATCCTGACCTTGGGTACTGTCTGTACAGGGTTTTTCTATGACTGGGTGGGTTTCTTCCGGGTGCTCTGGTTTCTTCCCAAAGACGCCCAGGTACGTAGTTTAATTGGCATCTTTAAATTGCCCCTAGAGTGTTGGATGTGAAACTGGTCTAACATAGGCCTAGTGTACGGGTGATCAATGGTCAACTTGGACTCGGTGGGCCGAATGGCATGTTTCCACATTGTATCTCTAAAGTAAACTAAACTAAATCAGGATGGTTTCAGGAGTCGGTGTTGCCAGCATTTTTGTAAGTTTGAAATTGGTGGATTTTGGAGTTCTTCTTCCGTAACTACAGAAGAAGGTTTACTGATATTGGGTTAAATTTCATGGATTTAGGTTTTTTTTGGCCTTTATTTCAGTTACATTGTGGTTTCACCAAGTGGATTGTGGATCACAATTGGTCCTTTGGATTCTTTTAATGGTTTGATGGAATCGTGAAGATACAGAAAGTAGGGTTGCTAACCAATTGCCATGTTGCACAGCTGCATCTGAAACTAGAGTGGTCAAGCTTCGAGACAGTCACAACCCGTTAAAGGGACATCATCGCCCAGTTTACACTGTAACCTTGCAAGATGTGGAGATAGTAGATGCCACAAGCGAGGTCTCAATATAGGAACTCACTTCTTGTAGTCTTGCTGGTCCTTGGAGCTTGACGTCATGATGACGAAAAACCAGCTAAATATTTCTAGGTCAGGATGGGATTTGGAGGGGAATCTGCATATGGCAGTGTTGCTGTGTACATGCCACCTTGTCTATCTTAGAGCCATGGAGTCCAACAGTGAGGCCTTCGGTCCAACTTGCCCACGCTGACCAACATGACCCATCTACACTGGTCCCACTTGCCTGCATTCTACCTCTAAACCTACCCTATCCATGCTTAAACGCTGCAATAGTCCCTGCCTCAACTACCTTCTCGGCAGCTCGTTCCATACACCAATCACCTTTTGTGTGAAAAAGTTATCCCTCAGATTCCTATAAATTTTCCCCCCCTTCACCTTAAACCTATGCCCTCTGGTTCTCGATTCCCCTATTCTGGGCAAGAGACTCTGTGCGTTTCCCCGATTTATTCCTCTCATTATTTTATAAACCTCTATAAGATCACCCCTCATCTTCCTGTGCTCCAAGGAATAGAGTTCCAGCCGACTCAATCTCTCCCTATAGCTCACACCCTCTGGTCTTGGCAACATCCTGGTAAATTTTCTGTGCACCCTTTCCAACTTACAACATCTTTCCGACAACATGGTGCCCAGAACTGAACACAATACTCTAAATGCGGCCTCACCAACGTCTTATCCAACTGCGGCATGACCTTCCAACTTCTATACTCAATACTCTGTCCGATGAAGGCCAAAGTGCCATAAGCCTCTTTGACCACCCTATCTACCTGCGACTCCAGCTTCAAGGAACCATGTATCTGCACTCCAAGATCCCTCTGCCCTACAACACTTCCCAGAGCCCAAACATTTACTGTGTATGTCCTGCCCATGTTAGACTATCCAAACCTCACATTTCTCTGTATTAAATTTCATCAACCATTCCTCGGCCCACCTGTCAATATCCTGCTGCAATTTTTGACACCTATCTTCCCTATCTACATTACCACCCACTTTTGTATCATCAGCAGACTTGCTAATCTTCCCATGTACATTGTCATCCAAAGGCTTTGGGGAGCAAGTTTTGGAGCAGAGAGTAAGTCTGGGAAAGTGCTGCTGGAATTGCCTGGGTCAGTATCTGCAGTGCATTTTGTAAATGATACACACAGCAGCCGTGAATGTTAGCAGTGGAGGGAAGGATGGGTTTGTTGGAATACTCTTCACTTTCCCAGATGAATGCTGCAGCTGCATTCCTCCGACAGTCAAAGCAGCTGAAATCAACGCAATGGCTTTGATGATTGCCTTCAGTAAGAGATAACTCCTGAAAAATACAGGAAGGTCATCTACAATTCCCAGTGTTTCATCATGGGGGCAGTATCTTGCAGTGGAAGTGCAACAGGTAAAATATCATTATTCTACGGCTGTTTAGTGTAAGGGCTGATTTCTTCTATGTATCAGTGAGCGAATTAGTGACGGGATGACACCCAATTCCCTATCGTCATCCTATGCACCATCAATTGATGGCTGAGATTGGAGTATTCTTAGTTTTGGTTTGAATGTGATGGAGATTACAATGTCCCATTTGTCTTGTGGATTAGCGCCACTGCAGTGGAGAGTAACATAGAAACAAAGAAAATAGGTGCAGGAATAGGCTATTCGGCCTTTCAAGCCAGCACCGCCATTCAATATGATCATGGCTGATCAGTACCCATTCCTGTCTTCTCCCCATATCCCTTGATCCCTTGCCCTAAGAGCTACTGTATCTCTAACTCTCTCTTCAAAACATCCAGTGAATTGGCCTCCACTGCCTTCGGTGGCAGAAGCTTTAAAATAGAGTGAGTCGGTATTGTTGCAGACAGTATCCAGGAGCATACATGTGATGATTGGATTGAATGTGAATCTGATGATATGAAGAGAACAGTGCCTCCTGGATAGTTTGAACCCCCATAACCCTGGATAGTTCTGAATTGTGAAGGACATATTTTCGATGGGACGAGTTTAATAATACCTCATTGTCACATGTACCTAGGGTACAGTGACAGGCTTTGTTTTTGCACACAACCCGGTGAAATCATACAGCAGCCTTCACCCAGACAGTACGCGAGAGTCGCCACGTTTCTGGCGCCGACAAAGTTACATAAAGTTCATCAAATGGACTTATCTTCAGCACGCAGCAGCGAACCAGGTCTGTTGTCACCCCGTGGCAGATGGCAGCCCTAACACTGGGTCCCCCTTCGCTCTCGGACACCACACCGCAGGGTCACCCTTTCGTTTCGGTGCCCCCCCCCCCACCCGGTCCCCCCTTCATTCGCGATGCTCCCCCTCAGGATTCCCCCCTTTGTTCTCGGTGACCCCACCGTAGGGTCCCCCCTTTGTTCTCGGTGACCCCACCGTAGGGTCCCCCCTTTGTTCTCAGTGGCCCCCCACTGGGTCCCCCCTTTGTTCTCTGTGGCCCCGCACCAGGTACCCCCTTTGTTTTCAGTGGCCCCCCACTGGGTCCCCCCTTTGTTCTCAGTGCCCCCCACACTGGGTCCCCCCTTTGTGTTCAGTGCCCCCCCCGGGTCCCCCCGTTGTTCTCAGTGGCCCCCCCACTGGGTCCCCCCTTTGTTCTCAGTGGCCCCCCCACTGGGTCCCCTCTTTGTTCTCAGTGCCCCCCCACTGGGTCCCCCCTTTGTTCTCAGTGCCCCCCCCCCACTGGGTCCCCCCTTTGTTCTCAGTGGCCCCCCACTGGGACCCCCCTTTGTGTTCAGTGCCCCCCCCGGGTCCCCCTGTTGTTCTCAGTGGCCACCCACTGGGTCCCCCCTTTGTTCTCAGTGGGCCCCCACTGGGTCCCCCCTTTGTTCTCAGTGGCCACCCACTGGGTCCCCCCTTTGTTCTCAGTGGCCCCCCACTGGGTCCCCCTTTGTTCTCAGTGGCTCCCCACTGGGTCCCCCCTTTGTTCTCAGTGGCCCCCTACTGGGTCCCCCTTTGTTCTCAGTGGCCCCCCACTGTGTCCCCCCTTTGTTCTCAGTGGCCACCCACTGGGTCCCCCCTTTGTTATCAGTGGCTTCCCACTGGGTCCCCCCTTTGTTTTCAGTGGCCCCCCCACTGGGTCCCCCCTTTATTATCAGTGGCCCCCCACTGGGTCCCCTCTTTGTTCTCAGTGCCCCCCCCACTGGGTCCCCCCTTTGTTCTCAGTGCCCCCCCCACTGGGTCCCCCCTATGTTCTCAGTGCCCCCCCACTGGGTCCCCCCTTTGTTCTCAGTGGCCCCCCACTGGGTCCCCCCTTTATTATCAGTGGCCCCCCACTGGGTCCCCTCTTTGTTCTCAGTGCCCCCCCACTGGGTCCCCCCTTTGTTCTCAGTGCCCCCCCCCCACTGGGTCCCCCCTTTGTTCTCAGTGCCCCCCCACTGGGTCCCCCCTTTGTTCTCAGTGGCCCCCCACTGGGTCCCCCCCTTTGTTCTCAGTGGCCTTCCCCCACTGGGTCCCCCCTTTGTTCTCAGTGGCCCCCCACTGGGTCCCCCCCTTTGTTCTCAATGGCCTTCCCCCACTGGGTCCCCCCTTTGTTCTCAGTGGCCCCCCACTGGGTCCCCCCCTTTGTTCTCAGTGGCCCCCCACTGGGTCCCCCCTTTGTTCTCAGTGGCCCCCCACTGGGTCCCCCCTTTGTTCTCAGTGGCCCCCCACTGGGTCCCCCCTTTGTGTTCAGTGGCCCCCCACTGGGTCCCCCCTTTGTTCTCACACAAGGTTCCACTTCATTCTTGGCGGCCCTCTGCCGGTTCCCTTTACGTTCTCAGCTCTTGACGGTTGGAGCTGGAGACAGATGAAAATGATTGATCACCAGCTTATCTGGGACAAAGAGCAAAATAAAACTCATGCAAGACAAACAGACCAACATCCTGTCGGAGAACAGAGTAGAACTTCATCACGTTACATGTTCCTTGAAAACAAACGGCTGTAACTTCAAGAGAAAATCAAAAACTGCGGATGCTGGCAATCTAAAATAAAAACAGAAACTCTGCATTAAGGTTTTAATACATCGATGACTAGATGCAGAGATCTGCAAGCTTCAGAAGATAATTGCAAGAGCAATGTCAAGCTACCCAGCTGTCTACAAAATCCAATGATTTAGACCAATTGGCCAATATCCTGAAGATAACTCCTATCGTCAATGCCAAATGAAAATATTTCTTGATAAAATTAGTTCACTTATCTGCAGCTATGGATTGGGAAATCATAGGAATTCAGATAGCACTAACAGTAATAATTCTGGCAGTAGTAAATCCTAGCTCAATGCCAAACAAAATCTTAAAATAAGTTGTGCACGTCAACTTGTTTTACCTTATAGAAGTCGTTTGCTAACAAAGTTGAATAGCCATCATGTAATGCTTGAGGCCGTAGTTTTTTCTTTGACAGATTTGAGCGCATGGCAAACAATGATAAAACCTTATTTGATCATGGAACAAGCAGATGTCGAAAAAAAAGACAGTAAAATGCTGTGATCTTGAAATTAGTGAAAGAAGCAACAAGATGAATGGTAAATCAGCGAGACGAGGTAGTCTGTGAATAGTGAAGTCCTTGCAGCAAAACTCAATGCTACGAACAACATTAGAAACCACAAAGCTTGTTCATTTAAATAGGCTTCTGGTGCAAGGAGCAAGTTTTCCCGGAGAGACAGGAGAGGAGTATGGAAGTTGGAAGGTCATGTTGCAGTTGTATAAGACGTATCCTTTCCAACTTGACAACATCTTTTCTATAACATGGTGCCCAGAAGTAAACACAATACCCTAAATGCGGCCTCAAGATAGAAACATAGAACAAAGAACATAGAAAAATAGGAGCAGGAGTATTGGGGGAAAAGCAGGAAAAAGCAGGAACGGGGTACTGATTTTAGATGATCAGCCACGATGATATTGAATGGCAGTGCTAGCTTGAAGGGCCTACTCCTGCTCGTATTTTTCTATGTTCTATGTTTCTATCGTGAGACCGCATTTACAGTTTTGTGTTCAGTTCTGGGCACCATGTTATAGGAAAGATGTTGTCATTGGAAAGGATACAGAGAAGATTTATGATGATGTTTCCAGGACTAGAGGTCTGAGCTATAGGGAGAGGTTGAGTCGGCTGGGACTCTATTCCTTGGAGTGCAGGATGATAAGGGGTGATCTTATAGAGGTGTATAAAATCATGAGAGGAATAGATTGAGTAGATGCACAGAGTCTCTTGCCCAGAGTAAGGGAACCGAGAACCAGAGGGCAGAGGTATAAGGTGAAAAGATTTAATAGGAATATGAGGGGTAACTTTTCACACAAAAGGTGGTGGATATATGGAAGGAGCTGCCTGAGGATGTAGTTGAGGCAGGGAATATCTCAACAGTTAAGAAACAGTTAGACAGGTACATGGATAGGACAGGTTTGGAGGAATATGAAGCAAACGCGGGCAGGTGGGACTAGTGTAGCTGGGACATGTAGGCCAGTGTGGGCAACTTGGGCTGAAGGGCCTGTTTCCAAACTGTATCACTCTATGACTCTCTGAGTCTAGTGAGTCAGAAAAATTAGGGCGGAGGGGGTGGCTGGAAGGAGGGTGCATGCAAGTGCCAAGTTTTTTAAATTTTTTAATCAGAACATGCCTTTGGAAGATGGCCTGAATTTGGACATCCAAGTTAGTCTGTCGGCGATATGAAAGAACAAAAGAGCAAATGTCCAAAGTTAGAGACAAAGATGAAGCAGCAACTCTGTGGATGCTGCAGCCAGTGGTTGAGCGTATAACATCCTTAACTCCTTAGTAGGAGCTCTAGTCTAGTCTGAAATACTTTACCGATCTCAATAAATCAGAACATTAAAAATAGGGGAGGCCCCTAATTTAAAAAAAAAGTAAATCAATATTTTCCAACTTCGTAATCAACCAATCTCCTCCAATAATCTAACGTCTCCATGTTCTTTGCCTCAGAAGTAGATTGCTGAGCAGTGGGTTGCTAACCTAACAAAGGTTTGCAATCACGGTCCTTGTTATCTGACTGCCTTCAATACCACTAACAATTTCACAACCACATTGATTCCTACTACAAGCTCGGAAGACAATAGTGTGGTGTTTTTATCCAATATTATTATAGTGCAAAGTTAGTACATTTCTCCATTCCCCCCACCCTCCCCTCCCATGTGCCCCACTTGGACTCCCACCTATTTCTCCCCTCAACCGACTTGCTACTCTACTCTCTCTGCCTTCACATTATGCAACTCTTCAAACCTCTGGCTTGCATGTTTTGTTCTTATCTCTGGCTTTTGTTCCAACCAACTGCCCATCAAAAATACAAATATCAAAATATCAAATATATATATATATGTACACACATGTGTATACAGTATGTATGTGTATGTATATATATATATATATATATACACACACACACACACACTGAACTTTTTTCCTCGTTCATTATATTGCTTACAGTGTACTATGTTTACATATTCTGGTGTGTTGCTGCAAGTAAGCATGTCATTTTTCTATCTGGGACTTATGACAATGAAACGGATGATTCTTGACTCTTTGCCTATGTCAACCTATTACCTGCCTCACTTTGCCCTGCCTCTCCCGTTTTCCAACTTTCTTCTCCTTCCTTACAATTAGTTTGAAATGTCACCTATTCATCTTCTGCAGCAATGCTGCCAGACTTGCTGAGTTACTCCAGCATTTAGTGTTATTGTTTGGTACATGTTTACTTTGGCAACACAGCATTTTCTCTTGTTCACTATTTTCTCATTTCAGGCCAATAGTTAGAGACACATATCCAATACCTTGGATGTGGCCATCGGGAAAGAAACCTTGTTTTCTACATTTTGCTCAGCAGTAGTCTATATAACAATCCCAGATACAATGGTTTCCCAGTTTCCAGGTCGCATCTGATAGACACTATGTATCTCCCATGCAGAAGGGAGCCAGGAAATACAGGTTGCCTGGGGGAGGATAAGACAACACCTGGTATTCGACAGCATACATAAAAGAAGTATTGACAACAAATGGACTAGTTGGAAATGTCAAATAAAGGAAATTTGCACAATGAGTTTTCCCCGCAGAGAGTAGTAAGCACTTGGAACACACTACCAGGGGAACTGAAGGAAGCGGACGCAAGAACAGGCAGCGGATGGAGGGATAAAGGCCATGTGCAGGCAGATGTGCAGCTTGAATTGCCATTGTGGGCTGAAGGGCCTGTTCACGTGTTGCACTGCTCAGTATTATACATTCCATGTTCTATGGTCTTGGAATTAGGGATGAATATGTCGGTGCTTTCACTAAGTTTATGAAATCTTTTGAACTTTTTATTTGTTGTTGAAAACACTTTCCCAATACAAAGTTCAATGTGAACTTTGAAGGGTACAAGAGCATTAAGTAGCAATTTGGCTTCCAAATAGCCTTTCTCAGGATTTGTGGTGGATGATTCAGAGTTTGAGTAATGCTAACTTGAACTGGAAACTTACTTTTGTGATCAGAGCCACAACTTGGCAAAGATCCAGACTGTGGCTGAGGACAAGAATAAAAGCATTGGAACAACATCATGTGGCCACTTGACACTGTTCAGCCTTTTAATAAGATGATGCATAATCTGATCTAGGCCACGACTCCACTTTATGGCCTATTCCCCTGAAAGAAAAGAAATCTCCCCAAATTAATTGTTAAATGGATGATTCCTTGTTCTGAAAATAGCCCCCCCTCATTGTAGATTTCCCCATGTGGGAAACATCCTTTCAGCAACTACTCTTGTCAAGTCCTCTCAGAATATTACATGTTTCATATGATCCATTCTCACTTTTTAAAAACATCATAAAGTATTGGCCCAAGTAGTTCAATCTTTCTTCATTAGATAACCTCCATCCTAGCAATCAACTTAGTGAATCTGCTTTTATTCACAAAATGCTGGAGTAACTCAGCAGGTGAGGCAGCATCTCAGGAGAGAAGGAATGGGTGACGTTTCGGGTCGAGACCCTTCTTCAGTCTGAAGAAGGGTCTCGACCTGAAACATCACCCATTCCTTCTCTCCTGAGATGCTGCCTGACCTGCTGAGTTGCTCCAGCATTTTGTGAATAAATACCTTCGATTTGTACCAGCATCTGCAGTTATTTTCTTATACTAGTGAATCTGCTTTGAACTGCCTCCAATGCAAGTATGTCTCTCTTTAAATAAGGTGACCTAAACCATACATAGAACTCTAAAGAAGGGTCTGAAGAAGGGCCTCGACCCAAATATTCACCCATTCCTTCTCTCCTGAGATGCTGCCTGTCCTACTGAGTTACTCCAGCATTTTGTGTCGACCATGGAACTTTTAATGTGGATTCCACACCTCCCTGCATAGTTGCAGCAAGTCTTAAAGGCCAACATTTCTCTCTTGCTAAATAACGCTGTTCTGCAATTTATATCTATTTAAACACTATTCTGTTCTCTTTTCTTCCTACCAAAATGAATGGCCTAAGACTTCCCCACATTATTCTCCATCTGCCAAATCGGTCTCCCCTCATTTAACTTACCTATAACCCTGCACAGTTAAGGGTGCCACAAAACTATCGAAGAGTCCTACTTATGTCATTAGATCAACTCAAAGGACTGCAAGTATACACACAATGAGAGTTTAAGAACAAAGGTCGTTCTTTCACTGAGTTGGGACAGCATTGTCTTTCCATTGGTTGTAATTGTAAATTGATCGACAATAATGGCATTCGGTTATTCAAAAGATGCAACTTAAAGATTAGCCAAGAATGTACTTTGTTACTTATTAGCAAAAGGATCCAAAATTGTTTCATGTTGGCACGGTGTCAAAGAAGAAAGGACCTTGGATTATTTTTGATTAAATTTAAGAGATGACAAATTCCCCTTGTATCAGCATTCTCAACAGCTGACTGAAAGTTCACTCAATGTGCAGATTCAAGAAAATAACTGGCACCACCCTTATTGGTCTATGGATTGACTAACGCACAACAAATTTAAAGGATACATTTTCTCAAATTTCCAAGGCCCCAAAAAAACATGGACAACACACATTGCTGCACTGGTGAGTAAGGCAAGGCAGCGCCTTTACCACCTCAGACAGCTGAGGAAATTCAGAGTCTCTCTGAGGATCCTTCAGTGCTTCTACTCTGGGGCTGTAGAAAGCATCTTGTCCGGCAACATCTCAATCTGGTTTGGGAACAGCTCTGCCCAGGACAGGAAGGCTCTGCGGAGAGTAGTGCGTTCGGCTGAACGTACTATGGGAACCACACTCGCCTTCCTGCAGGACCTATACATCAGGAGGTGCAGATCCAGAGCCAGCAACATTATGGGGGACCCCTACCACCCCAGCAACGGACTGTTCCAGCTGCTACGGTCAGGCAAACGCCTCCGCTGTCACTCTGTGAAAACAGAGAGGATGAAACGGAGTTTCTTCCCACAGGCCATCAGGACGGTTAACACTTATATCACTGGGGACTAATTTACTGTACTCATTATTTTTTTTGTGTTGCGTCTGTTTAAAAAAATATTATATTCTGTTTTGTAGTTTTAGCACAATCCGCAGGCATTGCAATTTTCATTTCACTGCACATCTTGTATGTGTATGTGACAAATATAGTAGACTTGACTTGACTTGACTTGACTTGAAATCTGATAATTGTAGGAGCAATATTTGAAGGTAACTCTTAATTTTTTTTTTGATAAATATTTTTATTAAACATAAGTACATATTAATAAAATATACTTATCACATACATTCGTAATATTATTAATATTAACAATTATGTCTTATATATTTCTATACTTTTTTTCCCAGAGAGGGAAAGATAGAGAAAAATAAAATAAAAATAAGAAATCCAAATTGGAGAAATGAATGGAGTATTAAAAAAGTTATCTATCATTGGAGATATATCCATGATTTATTATACATAATTCTTCCTCCATTCCATTATTCAGGCCACAGTCAGGTCCTCGCACCAAGCCATTTTGACCCTTTAAATATGCAATAAATGGAGACCATATTCCTCTGAAAAGATTCAACCTGTCCATTAGTACAAGTCTCAATCTTTCCAGATGAAGTGTCTCCGACATTCCTGTAATCCACATTTTAATTGTGGGGGATGTAGGACCTTTCCAGAATTTCAATATTAATTTTTTCCCAATTATTAAACTATAATCAATAAAAATTCTTTGATTCATTGTTATTAATTGATCTGTTTCTAATATTCCCAGTATTATTAAGTTTGAGTCAGGGATCAACTTCATATTAACAACATTCGAAATTATTTTAAATATTTCTGTCCAGAATTTAGTGATTTTTTCACAGTTTGTGAATATGTGCGTTAAGTTAGCTTCCAATTGCTGACATTTGTCACAAATGGCAGATATATTTGGAAAAATACTATGTAATTTAGCTTTTGAATAATGTAGTCTATGTAATATTTTAAATTGTATAAGAGAGTGTCTAGCATTTAGCGAACAGTGATGTATGTGTTGTAAACTTTCATCCCATATATCAGGTCTAATAATTTGACCTAATTCATTTTCCCATGATTGTCTATATATTTCTGTCCTTGGAGCGTCGTTTTCCAGTAAAATATTATAAATATATGATATCAATTTTTCTGTATTTGGGTGTTTATTTAGACATTCATCTAAAATCTCTGTCTTTCTATTTCTAATTTCATGTGTATTTGCTTTTACATAATCTCTAATTTGTAAATATCTAAAGTAATCTTTTGAATGTAATCCATAAATTTGTTGTAATTCTTGAAATGAAAGGAAAATTTTTTCCCTATAGAGATCTCCCATCTTATTAATTCCACAGTTTTTCCATTGTAAAAAACCTTTATCTATCATTGAAGGTTTAAATGTGATGTTATTTACAATAGTAAGAGCTAGTGGTATACATTCCAATTTTAATGTTTTCTTTATTTGTTTCCAAATACGTATTCCACTATCTATTATAAGGTTTTCACTATAGGTTTTCTTACTTATTTTATTATTGGCGAATAAAATCGAACTAATTTCAAAGGGCGAACAATCTTCTTTTTCCATTTTTAACCAGGTTGGTTGTTTATCTGTCTCTACTAACCAAAAGTTAATATTTTTAATATTGACTGCCCAATAATAAAACATAAAGTTTGGTAGAGCTAGACCTCCATTTATTTTTGGTTTACATAAGTGTTTTTTTTTTATTCTATGGCTCTTATAATCCCAGATAAAGTTAGTGACTATGGAATCAATCTTTTTAAAAAAAATTTTAGGAAGATATATCGGAATCAGTTGGAAAAGATATAATAATTGTGGAAGAAAAATCATTTTTATTGCATTAATTCTACCTATCATTGAGATTGGTAATGTTTTCCAATATAAAATATTTTTATTTAATTTATTCAATAAGAGCGGAAAATTAGATTTAAATAAAGAATCAAATCTTTTTGTTACATAAATTCCAAGATATTTTATTTTTTCGTTTGCTATCTTAAAAGGAAATTGTTGTAATATATGTAGATTATTTACCCTTATCGGCATAAGTTCACTTTTATTCCAATTAATACTATATCCTGAATATGATCCAAATTCAGTTATTAATTTTAGTAAATTTGGAATACTAATTTCCGGGTTTGTGATATAAAGTAATACATCATCCGCATATAAAGAAATTTTATTTTCAGTATTTGTGGTGTCATATCCATATATTTCAGGATGTGTTCTCACCCGTTGAGCTAAAGGTTCTAATGCAAGTGCAAACAATAGTGGGGATAAAGGGCAACCCTGTCTGCAGCCTCGAAATAGATTAAATTTATTTGATAGTATTTGATTTGTTATTATTCTAGCTGTTGGATTGGTATATAATAATTTAACCCAAGTGATAAACTTCTCTCCCAAATTAAAAAATTCCATAACCGAAAACAAATAAGACCATTCCACTTGGTCAAAGGCTTTCTCCGCATCTAACGAAATAATTACTAAGTCTTTATTAATACCTCTTTTCGAATATATAATATTATATAGTCGTCTGAGGTTATATGAGGAATATCGTTTTGGTATAAATCCTGTTTGATCGGGGTGAATTAGTTTATTAATAACTGTGCTTAATCTTTGTGCTAATATTTTCGTTAGTATCTTTTGATCAGTATTTAAAAGAGCTATAGCTCTATATGATCCTGGGTCCTCCAGATCTTTGTCTATTTTAGGTATAAGTGTTATAATAGATTCATTTAACGTTTCTGGTAGTTTCTGATAAGTATAGATATTTTCATAAAGTATCTTCAGACGTGGTGTGATCAGATCATAAAATGTTTTATAAAATTCCGAACCGATACCATCTGGTCCCGGTGTTTTACCATTTTTTAATGATCTGATAGATTCTTCAACTTCTTTTACTGAAATTTCCGCATTTAGTGATTCTCTATTTTGTAAATCCAACCCCTTCAGATTACATTTTTTTAAAAATGCTTCTATTCCTATCTTAATTTAAGTGGAAAACCAATTAAGGGTGGTACCTTTACAAGCAGTGACAGCCAGTGGACTAACATAATAATGTTTATACTGATGATGATTCTGAGATATTGTGCTGAGAGGGCCAATATCTCACCAGGAACATTAGTGCTCTCGTTTGCTTTTATGACAGCTCTTGCAAAGGAAATGGAAATATGGTGTCACATGAGCTGATTAAATATATCTGTGAAATAAGCCCTCCCCATAAAATTGCAAAACATGCATCATTTCAATGCAATATACCAAGAGGCATAAAAAGATTGTATAACTTTGATTAGTAGTGTCACTCTGTTCATTCTGATGCCATGCATAAAACCAGATTTATTTTTGGAAAGGATAAGATTACTCTGAGAACGAAGGCACACGGTATTGCAGATGGTGATATACAAAAAAGAACAAAAGTGCTAGAATAAATCAACAGGTCAAACGGAGGACATGGATAGGTGACGTTTTGGATTGGGACCTTTCTTCAAACTCAACACGGATAGGTGACATTTTGGGTCAGGATCCTTCTTCAGACTGACGAAGAGTCCCGACCCGAAACTTTACTTTAGACTTTACTTTACTGCAAACTGCTGCTCTTAGTTTTACTTTCAAAGGTACAGTACAGAAACAGGCCCTTTGGCTCACCAAGTCTGCGCCAACCTGCATTCACCCTTTACACTAACACTATCCTACATACTAGGGACAATTTTACCAAAGCCAATTAACCCACAAACCTGTACTTCTTTAGACTGTGGGAGGAAACCAGGGCACCCAGAGAGAACCCACTCCATACAGACAACACCCATATTCAGTATTGAACCCAGGTCTCTGGCACTGCTAAACTCTACTTCTGTGCCTCCCCATGCTGCCCCAAATAAATGTCCCCTATCCATAATTCTCCAGAGATGCTGTCTGACCTGCTGGGTGACTCCAGCACTTTGGTGTATATTCCAATCTACTAGATTTGGAGACAAACTTTCCAATAGATCTCTTGATTGTTTTCCACACCAGTCTATGTCATTATAATAATCTATATACTTGGAACACAAAGGTTATTTTTCTACTGTTTCAAATTTGTCATCATTTAGAACGTATCATGTTTCATCTTTAATGGTGCAAACTAGATAACTTAATATTTGTCTACATTAAAACCCTTATGCTGCAAGATTGTCCCGTCATTGAATTTATTAATAAATGTTCTGTTTCGTATTTCCACCTGCCCTATTTACATTCCCACTTATCCACATGTGTCAATGGAAAACTTGGATATGTTATTCCCAGTCTACTCATCTGGACTATTTGTAAATAAGGTAAATAATTATAGCCTGCACTGTTGCTCATGAGACTCCAGCAGATGTAACGCTGGTTTAAAACTCTGGAACCGCACAATATTTAACCTTGTCATGTTTAAGCATGACCTCTAGGTCTTCCACAGCTAATGAAACTGAAAATATAAAAAAAGTAAATGCAAACTGTTAAATCTTAACTTTCAGAGAAGGCGGAGATTGAGCTTTGATCTTCAGGAAGTATGTTCTGCAAGTTTGCGGTATGCACATGTCCACAGAAGCAGTGCCGTGGAGATTCATTAAAGATCAAAAAAGTGATGACAAGTAAGCCCCCAAAAGCAGAAGCAGGCTTGGAGCAGAACACAAAACATGGACAATGGAGTCACAAGAGACTGGAGATGCTGAAATCTGGAGCAAAAAAAAGTACATCAACTGTCCATTTCCCTCCATAGGAGCTGCCTGGTTCATTAAGTTTCTCCAGTTGTTTGCCTTTTTTTCCATGTATACATTACTTCTTAAGCTATATTATGATATAAACACTACCGATTTCCATCATTGTTTTATAAGCCTTGATCATTTCAACCCAGAGATTACAGCTAATTCCTATTCCTAATCATTTTATACTATTATCACTACTTCTGCATTCGGGTTGGTTTGCAGGTGGACTGTCAAATACATTGGCAGAATTCTTTCACCACAAAAATTTTCAAGCAAGCCCCAAAATTTTGCAGAGTTAGTCGTGAATAAGCCTCTCCCCATCAGATCTTCCATGTAGATCTTCCCTACACCTATCAGGCTATTAAACACTACAACCTCCAACAAGCTCTGAACCACATAGACTTGGGGGCATTAGTCTTGTCTTTTTGCACTATTATTGTTTTTTTTAAATGTGTACAAATGAGTGCGTGTGTATGTGTATATATACATTCACACACACACACACACACACACACACACATATGTGCAATAATAGTGCAAAAAGACAAAACTAATGCCCCCAAGTCTATGTGGTTCAGAGCTTGTTGGAGGTTGTAGTGTTTAATAGTAAGATTAAATGAGAACTTACCAGTTCGAAGTTTGATCTGTATTTTATGAGGAGTTACGATGAGGGACTACGTGAAGACCCCGTCCAGCACGCGTGCGCGACATTCTTCAAAGCAGCGGTGTGGATTCACAGAAAAAACACAACGATTGAAATAAATATAGTAAAGAAAAAATAAGAACTTAATTACCAGTTGATCTGTATAAAAGAGGGTGGGAGCGGAGGGCACGTAGTCCCTCATCGTAACTCCTCATAAAATACAGATCAAACTTCGAACTGGTAAGTTCTCATTTAATCTTACTATTTTATTTCGGAGTCACGTGAGTGACTACGTGAAGACTTCAAAGCTCTGTGATTCCGAACCGTGTACCAGCTCATGCTTCACTCACTGTCTGAAGACCTTAGAGGGAGGAAGTATGTTATCGCAATAAAGAGCCTGTTTGTGAACAAAAAAGGTTTATTAATGACAACAAAAACAGAGAGCTCCCCAGGGCTCAAATTAAATATTATCTGCAGACTCTAAAATTCTGTCTGCAAATGTAGCAGGTTGCGCCAGCGGTTTATTATAAAACCTTTGGAAAGTTCTTTCCGAGGACCATCCTGCTCTGGCCAGAATATGGTCCATAGGCACGTCCATTCGACTAGCCGCCGACGTAGATGCAGCCCTGGTGGAGTGAGATTTGTAAACATTGGTATTGACTCCCGCGGACTTAAGCACCTGCTTGAGCCACCTTGAAATGGTTTGGCTCGTCACCTGACCATGAGGCTTCTTGTGGCTTATCCATAAGGCTTTTTCTCTCCCTCTTAAGTTGTGTGTTGTGTCTATGTAATTGGCGAGATGGGTCTTGGCACACAGCCGTGGGTCAGATGAATATGCCCAGAACTCCATGACTGGAGGCGTGGTACCTGGTCTAGTTTGTTTGACCAGTCCCTGAATATGGAATGTGAAACAGTCCAATGACTCTGTCATGCTGTCCAGCCTCAGAAGGTGGAGGGATTGTACCCTTTGAGCTGACACTAGTGCCATGAGCATGACTGATTTCAGTGTAAGTTGTTCCAGCGTGAGTGCCCTGGGCGGTGGCCATCCCCTAAGGTACGTCAGCACAATGCTGACATCCCAGATCTGAGTGTACCTTGGTCTGGGGGGGTTAGTGTTAAAAATGCCCCTCATGATTTTGATTACTAGTGGATGGGACCCCAAAGCCAGTTGTCCTGCTGCTGGAACCAAATAAGCTGACAACGCACTCCTGGCTGTATTTATGGCGCTGTAGCTGAGTCCTTCCCGATGTAATCCAACCAGGAACTCCACAACACTGGTGGGTGTTGCTGTAGTGTAGGTAGTTCCTGTTTTGGAGCAATACCGTTCCCATTTTCTTATGTTGGTCAGGTATTGTCTCCTGGTGGACTCCCGGTGGGATGCGGTCATCATGTTGATGGCGTCCTCAGACAGTCCCAGGCCCAGTAGAGGTCTTTTTAGAATCTGCAAGCCAGGAGATTGACTCTGTCATGGCACGGGTGACTAATGCCTGACACTGGGTGGATTAATAATTCCGGACTGCTGGGGAATTCCAACGGTGTTTCGACAGCCATGTCGAGGGCCACTGGGAACCATGGCTGTGTAGGCCAGTCGGGTGTTATCAAGATTCCTGAAGCGGAATCCAATTGAATCTTGCGTAATACCCGACTGATGAGGCAGAAGGGAGGAAAAGCATAAAAGAACATTTTCCCCCAATACAGCGTGAATGCATCAACTGCTGCTGCCTCAGGGTCTGGTTCCCAAGCGACATACGTTGGTACCTGGTGATTCAGCCTGGATGCAAATAGATCGATATCTGGTGTGCCATATTGCTTTGTAATTTCGGCAAATACTTTGGGATTTAACATCCATTCGATGTTATCGTTAAATTTGCGTGACCTGGTGTCTGCCACTGTATTTTGCTTACCTGGTAGGTAAGTTGCTGATAACCAAGTATGTCTTTCGACACACCATTGCCAGATTAGGTTGACCAATTTGTCACACGATATCGACTTTATACCACCCATGTGGTTGATATAAGCCACCACCGTGGTATTATCTAATTGCAACCGGACATGTGCATGATGCGTATTAGATGAATATGCTTTTAAACCATAAAACGCACCCAACATTTCTAAATAGTTGATACCCCGTGTCTGTAGGCAAGATGATTCAGAATTAGTCCATCTGCCCCCTGTGCTGGATTGCATGTTAGTTGCTCCCCAGCCCAAAGCACTGGCATCCGTTTGAATGGTTAATACTGGGTTGGTGATTATTATGGGACTGGAACTGAGCCTAATGTTCCTTGTCCACCATTGTAACTCTGGAATGGATTCAGCAGTTAAATACATAGCTCGGTCAAAGTGACCTGAGTTTTGCTTTAGTGCGTGCACTTTTGCTCTTTGTAAATTTTGGTAGTGCAAAGGCCCAAATTGTTCAGCTGGAAAAGCTGCTACCATTTTACCAATAACTCTAGCTCCCTGCCGTATGGTTGGCTGACGTTTATGCATTAGTTCGTGGCATGATAGTGCCAATTGTGATGCTTTCCCCTTTGGCAGAGTTACAACCATGCGAACAGTATCAATCGTAAATCCAAGATAGTCCATGGTAGTGGACGGTGTAAAATTGGATTTATCTGGATGTATGACAAACCCCAAAGTTTCAAACAAACGTTTGGTGGCTGCTACTGCCAAAATAGCTGTCTCCAAGGTTTTCCCTACTATTAAAATGTCGTCTAAGTACGCCATGACTATATGCTTTTGTTTTCTCAATAATGCCAATGCGGGTTTTAAGATTTTAGTGAACAACCTTGGAGCGGAGGTTAGTCCATTTGGTAAGGCTTTAAATTGCCATAGCTGTTTCATCCAGATAAATTTTAAGTATTTACGGTGCTCCTTGTGTATGGGTACTGAGTAGTAGGCATCTGTTAAATCAATGCCTGCTAGAAAGTACCCTGTAGAAATCAAAAGTCTGGCGGTTTCAAAAGTTTCCATCTTAAAATGTGTATACTTAACTGACTCGTTTAACGTAGTTAAGTCAATGATGATGCGACATCCACCATCTTTTTTA
The DNA here is from genome assembly GCF_053455715.1 of Rhinoraja longicauda. Taxonomy (NCBI): domain Eukaryota; kingdom Metazoa; phylum Chordata; class Chondrichthyes; order Rajiformes; family Arhynchobatidae; genus Rhinoraja; species Rhinoraja longicauda. The sequence continues at coordinate 126,315,915 of NC_135953.1, forward strand.
GTTTTAGTGAAAATATTAGACACAAATTCCAAAGGTTCATGTTTTGTTCTTTCAATGACACCTTTTGCTAGTAGCCTCACAAGTTCAGCTTGACCCTCTTGTTTCTCTTTGACTGAGAGGGTGAATACCCTTTGGGGTATATGCTGAACTGGCGGAATGTTTTCATGAACAAAGTCAATTTTATAGCCATGAATGCAGCTTAGTATGTACTTGTCATTAGTGATGGTTTCCCATGCATCCAAAAACAAGTGCAATCTCCCCCCTGATAGTATAGAGTCCCTACTGCTCATATGCCGAGAGGTACCAGACCCACCTACCTCCATGGTTACTGGTGTTAATTTTTCTTCTGCCTCTTCGCTGGACGATGAGGTGTCTGCTGGGCTGTAGAGGGCTGCTGTTGACGTTGATGTTGTTGGGGGTGGCGCATTTTCCATGGGGTCCGCTCTGGGCCCTGGCCTAAAAAAGGCTTACGGGGAATGGTTGCGGACCCCGAGCTTTCACCAGTCCCATATGGTGGTCTATGACTGGTGGACGCCGTGAGGTACTGCCGCCTGGGTTTGTTAGGTCTGCTCGGTCCCAAACCTGCCCTCACGAGACCAAAGGTCTTGGATTCTTCCTCTAGGTCTTTCACCTTTTTTGGAAGATCCTTTCCAAAAAGCAGAATTGGAGGTTCTGAACCCGGTGTTTTGCAAAGTCCCGCAAACTTAGGGTTGAGGGCAGGCTTGATGATTTCCTTCCGTAAAATATTTATCTGGTATTGAGTGGTGCACAGCAGAGCTAATGTATCTTGCTGATTTGTGGAGATGTCCACACCATCAATGGACCGAGCATATGATGTCATCCCTGCAGTCAGGAGTTTAAGGATTTTCTGGAGCTTCAACTCCAGGTTCCTGATGTTCTGCCCCAAATGTCCCCAAATTTGGCTGTTTACAGCTGGTACATTCAATGATGTACAATTTTCTGGGGCTGTATATAGCTCAAGAGCCTCATTGACCACCCGTTCTTGTAGGGGTTTTGAGGACAGGTGGTCAATGCTGGCTGCAAGTTTCGGCTCTAAAGGCCGACCCCCTCGTGGAATGACCACGTAGCGGTTGACCACACCCAGCAGCTCTTCCTGATCCTGTACACTCTGCGTACTCCGGACATCTTCAGCCAACAACCCCTCTTTTTGACCAGCCCAGACCTGGTCGCCAATGCTGTCTTCAAAAGAAGGTGAGGCAATGGCCAGTGCCGTAAAGGGCACTGCGGGAGTACCTGGGCTCCCTTGGCGAGTCTGCTGCTGCTCTCTCAGCAGATCTCGCTGGAGCATTTGCTCCATAAGCCGTTCCATTCGGCTTAGGCGGCTGCCAGTGCCGCTCTCGAGCGGTGTGGCATCTTCATCCGAATCGTCGGATACTACCGCCCGGTTCTGGCTGCAGGTACCTCCAGCTCGCTGCTCAGGCTGCACTAGCGGTGCTGGGCTCGGCTCGGTAGTTGCTGCCGCCTCTTGCCCCCCCTCCAAAGAACGTTCCTCAACGGAAAACGAACGGGGGCGAGCTGCAAATTTCTTTCCTCTGGTCTTGCTCATCTTGGGACCTAAAGCAGACCACAGAGAAAATACTCACGGCCACGGTAGAACTTACCTGTCGGCCCGACTTTTTAATTTGTAGCGGGAGCACCTTGAACTCCCGTTCGTCGCGGGTGCACTGCATGAACGCTAATGTCGCGCACGCGTGCTGGACGGGGTCTTCACGTAGTCACTCACGTGACTCCGAAATAAAATAGCACATATGTATATATATATATATGTGTGTGTGTGTGTGTGTGTGTGTGTGTGTGTGTGTGTGTGTGTGTGTGTGTGTGTGTGTCTATGTATGAATGTTTAGTATACACACACAGAACTTTTGTTCTAATTTATTATGTTGTTTACAGTGTACTATGTTTACATATTCTGTTGTGCTGCTGCAAGGGAGAATTTCATTGTTCTACCTGGGACATATGACAATAAAACACTCTTGACTCTTGATATGGTTGATATACTAGCCACTGTGCCAGCTGCCCTCACACTGCTCTGCCCATCAAGCTGTTGCCCATTTCCTTCTAGAATGCATGTTTGGCAGGTAAGTCTAAGAGATGTGGGTATTTGTCCAGTATAATATCTGCAAAGTGTAGGATGCTGCATGGATTTTTCCCAGGGTTGCACACTGACACAGATATTAACTGCTGTTGAAACCATTGCCATGGGAGTGAAATTCACCCTGAAATTCACTGGTAATTCAGAGCAAGGTGTTGACCCTGATTGACCCTGATTGAGCAAGGTGTTGACCTGTTGCTGGCTCAAAGGTGCAGGACTGTGTGTTGAGGGACATGTGAAGGACCGCTGTCTAAGGGCCTCCTGCCATTGCCCATTAATTAGAAGGAATGTTTGTTAAAACCCCTGCGCTTCTTCTGTGATAAATTAACTGGGTAAAATGTAAAAAATTGTCCCTAATGTGTGCAGGATAGTGTTAATGTGCGGGGATCGCTGGGCGGCGCGGACCCGGTGGGCCGAAGGGCCTGTTTCCGCGCTGTATCTCTAAATCTAAAAAAATCTAAATCTAAATTCTAACTGGAGTAACATGAAATTATTGTCTGGATGTGTGAAATCCTGTGAATTAAAGTATACTTTGAAATTAAAATTAGAATCCTTGAATGTGGCACACTCCATTGCTGAGGCTTAGGTTGGAGATTTGCTTATTTTGAGAACATAGAACATAGTCCAGTACAGCCCTTTGGCCCACAATGTTTGTGCTGAACACAATGCCAAGCTAAACCGATCTCATCTGCCTGCACATGAACTATGTCCCTCGTTTCCTTGCACTTCCATTTGCCTATCTAAAAGCCTCTAAATGCCGTAATCCTATCTGCCTCTACCACCAGCCCTGGCAGTGCATTCCGGGCCCCACCGCTCTCTGTATAATAAAACTTGCACTGTATATCTGCATTAAACTTTCCCCCTCTCACTTTATAGCCAAGCTCTCGAGTGCTGGGCATTTCCAACCCACTCCCTTCTTGGAGTAGCTTCTGCTCCATTCGTTTTCTTCTGATACTCTGTATAATTCTGTTACCATACTTCATCCAAAGGCAATGGTTACTAATCTTTCCTGATGTCAATGAAGAAGGGCTTATTCTTGAATCTCAGAGCAACTTTCAGTTCTCACGCTGGTCCGCATCGGACCCTATCTGTCATGTCTCATCTTGTCCATTCCATCCATTTTGCACTATTTGTAAAAACGACTACAACCTGCAGACTTTTGCCCCGTATGTGGAAAATTATTTTTTCAAACGCTTTGTGCTGCCGATTGCCATACTTGCCACATGTGGGCCATCTCAGCTGCTCCTACACCCTCCTGCCCCTTGCCTCTCTATTTTAATTGTTTCCTTCAGTTAGCTATCAAACAACCCTAGCCTTACTCTGGATAGCTCTGTGGTTCACTTGTCTGTGTTGCACCCTGTTTCATGTATTTATTGTCCTTTCATGTTGGACTTTGCATTCCATAAACAATCAGATATCTGATAAACGTACTTACTCGCTTTTAATTTTAGTTCCTTTAAAAAGGTGTCATAGGATTCTACCTGTGCTGGTTCTGGGTAGGGAATTAATACCGGCCATTTTGTGGCCACGCAATATGCTTATAATGGATCTAATTCACTGTCGGAGTCTCATTTGAAGGCTTTGTGGTGTGGTAAAATCCTCTTTCCTTGCGACCGAGGCTTTCGACCTGTCTCCAGTTCAATACAGTTCAACCTTGGCCAGACGCAGTTTAATCCTCTGTGATTTTTCTCCTTTAGCTAGATTATTTGCCTAGAAACCCGATGTCTTGAGTTTCTTTATCAACTGAGTTCAATTTTAATTGAATCATGCAGCTGGCAATCTGCCAACCTATGTCATTGTGATATCTTGTTGGGGAAAGATCAAATCTATGATAGCTATTTTAATCCAGGCACAGAGCCTAATGTTTATGGTTTCATGACCCAGCACTTTGGATATCAATTTTCTGTCTCTCTGTCTCCAGGATACTAAAATGTAGTTGGTTTTTAAGTGAACAAATAGAGGTGCATTATGAAACAAAAACTTGCAATGTTTGGACAGCATGGCTTTCTTCTGCAGATGCAAACAAGGTTTTTGTAAATCGATCACTAAAATACATATATCAGCATCTTAGGAGCAGGTACTTGGTCACATGCTACCATTGTTAAAATGGTATCAACCAACATTGTTAATACTATAAGCTGAATTTCTGAACGTTCACTAGTATCATGTTGTATAAAATGAAGATGGAATACTGGGCCTTGCCTTCCAATGCTTATATGGGCATTATTTTGAGTTTGAATGGCCTTGGAATTGGTACGGAAGAACATGATGAGAGTGAGGGAAGAAAAAGCTGGAGTAACTCAGTGGGTCAGGCAGCATCTCTGGAGAAAAGGAATAGATGACATTTCAGATCGGGACCCTTCTTCAGACTGAGAGTCTGGGGAAAGGGAAACAAGAGATATAGACAATAATATAGAGAGATATAGAACAAATGATTGAAAGATATGCAAAAAAGTAACGATGATAAAGGAAACAGGCCATTGTTAGCTGTGAGCTAGGTGGAAATGAGTTACAATGAGACTCAACAAGACAATGAAACTAGTACAATTACTATGGTGGGGGAGGAACGGAGAGAGAAGGGATGTAAGGGCTACCTGCAGTTAGAGAAATCAATATTCATACCGCTGGGTTGTAAGCGGCCCAAACAAAATATGAGATGCTGTTCCTCCAATTTGTGTTTGGCCTCACTCTGACAATGGAGGAGGCCTAGGACAGAAAGGTCAGTGTGGGAATGGGAAGGAGAATTAAAGTGTTTGGCAACCGGGAGATCAGGTAGGCCCAGGTGGACTGAGGGAAGGTGTTCACTGAAACGATCACCCAGTCTACGTTCGGCCTTGCCGTGTCCACACCTTGATCGACGGACACAGTAGATGAGGTTGGGTGGAGGCGCAAGTGAACCTCTGCCTAACTGGCTGACTCCCTGCACAGAGTCGAGAGAGGAGGTATAGGGACAGTTGTTGCTTCTCCTATGGTTGCAGGGGAAGGTACCGTGGGAGGGGGTGGTTTGGGTGGGAAGGGATGAGTTAACCAGGGAGTTGGGGAGGGAACGGTCACTGCGGAAGGCGGAAAGGGGTGGAGATGGGAAGATTTGACTAGTGTCTCGTCAGAATGAGTTTACATCAGGTACCCTTTCATATTTGTGATATGATTGAGCCATTCTTTCTTGTGGTCATTTATTTTTCTCACCTAGATTATATATGAGCAATGGCCCATCCCATGCGTTTTTAACATAGAGCAACAGTAATGTGCCAGTAAGGGACAACATGGCTTTGTAATTATAAATATCATATCATATCATATATATACAGCCGGAAACAAGCCTATCTATACTTAATGACTTTAGACATAATGGGGCCTTCTGTTAATGCTGGGGCTTCCAATGGTTATGCCTTCCTGACTGTGCAGCAATGTGTTTTGTTTCCGATGGGTTATGATATTAGGGGACCATGGGTATGAGTATGATTGGTAATGGAGGAGTTGATGTTATTAGCTGATGGATATGAGTGAATTTTCCAAATTATCCCAGGGAACTCTTCCCACTTTGTTTTGAGAAATTATAGCAAATTCTCCAAGAACCAAGTACCATTAAAATTAAATTTAAATGAATGAGCGTAATTTTCTGAAATGAAGGAACTTCTGGCTGAGAACTATGAATTTCCATAGTTTGGAGACTCTGGGAACAGATGGGTAAGTATTAATATTTGGCACATAAACACAAACTTACAGCAGACTTACAGTTTAGAGCTGAATAACAGATAACAAATAGCATCAAAACTCTTCTGTATTTTATCTCAAGGTTTAAATAACCTTTCTCCAGGGCCCCTTCCTTATGTTGAACTTGTATTTAATAGGTGCCAATCCGGAAGTGGCGGCGCTGCCTTGCAGCTGCGGCTCGCCGGCAGTCTGTTTGTCTTTCTTCTTTTCTTGTCTATTTGTTAGTGTTAGATGTATGAAATAGTCTATCTTTAGCTGTGTATATGTGGGGGGTGGTGGGGGGGTGGGGGAAACCTTTAAAAATCTCTTCCTCAACGGAGATACGACCCTTTCCGAGTCGTATCTCCGTTTGCGCTGGAAAAAAAAACGCGGGGCCTTCCATCGCCCGCGGGGCCTTCCATCGCCCGGTGCGGCTCGGCCGCTGGACTTAACAGTGCCCGGTGCGGCTCGGCCGCGGGGCCTTCCATCGCCCGGTACGGCCGCGGGACGGTTCAGCGCCAGGTGCGGCTCGGCCGCGGGGCCTTCCATCGCCCGGCGCGGCTCGGCCGCGGGACCTAACATCGCCCGGCGCGGCTCGGCCGCGGGACTTTACATCGCTGGTGCGGCTCGGCCGCGGGACCTAACATCGCCCGGCGCGGCTCAGCCGCGGGACCTAACATCGCCCGGCGCGGCTCGGCCGCGGGACTTTACATCGCTGGTGCGGCTCGGCCGCGGGACTTTACATCGCTGGTGCGGCTCGGCCGCGGGACTTTACATCGCTGGTGCGGCTCAGCCGCGGGGCCTTCCATCACTCGGCACGGCTCGGCCGCGGGACTTAGCTGCGCACGGTATGGCCGCGGGGCCTTCCATCGCCCGGCTCGGCCGTGGGATGTTTCAGCGCCTGGTGTGGCTCGGCCGCGGGGACTTGGGAGTGGGGAAGAGAGTGGAAGTTGCCTCCATCACTGTGAGAGGGTGTTTGGAGTCACTGTGATGGGTGTTTGTGTTGGGGTTATGTGTCTTGTGTTTCTTTTTTTGTGTGACTGCTGGTAACGTAATTTTGTTCGGTACCTCGGTACCGAATGACAAATAAAGGCTCTGTATTCTGTATTCTGTATTCAATAATTCGGATTAAATTGGCAAATATGTAACTTTTATTTTGACAATGATTGACAAAGTAAGGCATTCATCTCTGAAGGCTATAAAGTACTGAAATATTCTGCCTTTGCAGGGTTCGGTTATCTGCTCGTGTGAGTTGATTCATCAGATTAATCTCTTTACAGTTTACAGAACTGAAGATCAAACTGACTTCTCATTCCCATCCTGTTATGTTTCTTCCTTGTTGCCTTTGTTCAAACAGATGCACATTGTTTTGCTTAAGCTATGCTAACAAGTCATTCACTATAGCATTTCCCTTTGGAAGGGTCTGCTATGAGCAAAGTTCTTTTCTACACTTCTGAAGTACATATTTGGCTGCAAAGTGCGTTGGAGTATTCTCTGATTATTAATGGCACTTTCTGGCTCTTCAAATTCTGGGTTGAGTTGAATCAAAAATGTTGAGGAATTTCCTGTACTATTTTGAATTGTTTTGGAACTAAAAATGAATTCCTACTTTTGGGCTGACATTGTTATTTTTTTTATAGAAGAGAGACAATAGACAATAGACAATAGGTGCATGAGTAGGCCATTCGGCCCTTCGAGCCAGCACCGCCATTCATGGCTGATCATTCTCAATCAGTAGCCCGTTCCTGCCTTCTCCCCATACCCCCTGACTCCACTATCCTTAAGAGCTCTATCTAGCTCTCTCTTGAATGCATTCAGAGAATTGGCCTCCACTGCCTTCTGAGGCAGAGAATCCCACAGATTTACAACTCTCTGACTGAAAAAGTTTTTCCTCATGTTGAAGGAATGTTTTAAGAGTAGCTGGATAGGACAGATGTAGGGAGCATCCAAATTCCACATGTATATTACAAATGGGGAAATAGACAAGATGACAAAGAAATCTGAAGAATCTTTGCAGCCACTGCTCAGATTTTCAGCTGGATGGAAGTCAGAAGGCTAATATTTATGTTGATGGATAGTGTGTGTGAGGAAGCCGTTTGTTTAGAAAGAAACTGCAGATGCTGGTATATACCAAAGATAAAGTAGACCAGTAGACACTTTTAGTCTGAAGAAGCATCACCCATCCTTCTTTCTCCAGAGATGCTGCCTGACCCACTGAGTCATTCCAGCACTTTGTGCCCATCTACCTATTTGTTTGAAGCAAGTTTACTTGAAATTCCGAATGAATCTCAGCCTTTTATTTATCTTGTTTTTGGGATAAAGCCAATAAGATGGATAGGACAGATGTACGGAGCACCCAAATGCCACACGTATATTACTAATGGGGAAATAAGCACTTGACAAAGAAATCTGAAGAATCATAGCAGCCACTGCTCAGATTTTCATCTGGATGGAGGTCAGGGGGCTAATATTTATGTTGATGGATAGTGTGTGCGAGCATCAACATAATTGGCAAGCCTCAAATACCTTCAAAAAAGGTGGGGGTGAGATGCCTTATTGAATCACTGCAGTTATGGTGAAGGAAGTGTCACGGTGCTACTGGGTGGAGAGCTCCAAGGTGTAAACCCAGCGATAAAGAAGGGCCAGTCATATATTTTCAGCTGAGGTAGGTGTGCACCTTGCGGGGCCTCCTGCAGGAAATGATGTCCTTATGATCCTGCTGCCCCTCAATATGTAAGAAGTGCTGCCAAACTCTTCTCGGTGAGATAACTGTGGTGTATCTAGTAGGTGGTACACACATGCATTATGTTTCCACTAGCCTTATGCACTAGAGCGTAAGCGGAGTGATAGAAGTTCTCCAGCCGAATGCGCTAAAGGGCCAAAGGGCCTATTTCTATGCTGTATCTCTAAACAAAACTAATGATGTTGCCTGCCCCACTGTGTTCCTCCAGCACTTTGTTATTTTCTCTGCTTCTAGAAGATGCTTGTGAGGCCAGCAGTCTCTGAGTGGTGATTCGTTTTAATGCAATGTCACCTGTCAAAACCTTATAAAGTTTTAAATGTCTCTGATTGGTAGGGAGGTGTGAAAAATATGCAAATAGATTTTAATGTAAAAAAACCAACTAAATATTACAATATTAACAACAAATTAAAAGCGTTAAAATAAAACTAAAATAGCTCAAGATGTATCTGCCCTTCACTCTGCTGAAATGAACGGATTCTCTGTATGAAAGTCAGTCTTCCATGCAAAGATGCACAAGCAAAACACTTTCTGACCCTCTCTGCAGGAAGTCAATAGACAATAGACAATAGACAATAGGTGCAGGAGTAGGCCATTCAGCCCTTCGAGCCAGCACCGCCATTCAATGCGATCATGGCTGATCACTCTCAATCAGTACCCCGTTCCTGCCTTCTCCCCATACCCCCTCACTCCGCTATCCTTAAGAGCTTTATCCAGCTCTCTCTTGAAAGCATCCAACGAACTGGCCTCCACTGCCTTCTGAGGCAGAGAATTCCACACCTTCACCACTCTCTGACTGAAAAATTTATTCCTCATCCCCGTTCTAAATGGCCTACCCCTTATTCTTAAACTGTGGCCCCTTGTTCTGGACTCCCCCAACATTGGGAACATGTTTCCTGCCTCTAATGTGTCCAATCCCCTAATTATCTTATATGTTTCAATAAGATCCCCCCTCATCCTTCTAAATTCCAGTGTATACAAGCCTAATTGCTCCAGCCTTTCAACATACGACAGTCCCGCCATTCCGGGAATTAACCTAGTGAACCTACGCTGCACGCCCTCAATAGCAAGAATATCCTTCCTCAAATTTGGAGACCAAAACTGCACACAGTACTCCAGGTGCGGTCTCACCAGGGCCCGGTACAACTGTAGAAGGACCTCTTTGCTCCTATACTCAACTCCTCTTGTTACGAAGGCCAACATTCCATTGGCTTTCTTCACTGCCTGCTGTACCTGCATGCTTCCTTTCATTGACTGATGCACTAGGACACCCAGATCTTGTTGAACTCCCCCTCCTCCTAACTTGACACCAGTCAGATATTAATCTGCCTTTCTATTCTTACTTCCAAAGTGAATAACCTCACACTTATCTACATTAAACTGCATCTGCCATGTATCTGCCCACTCACACAACCTGTCCAAGTCACCCTGCAGCCTTATTGCATCTTCCTCACAATTCACACTACCCCCCAGCTTAGTATCATCTGCAAATTTGCTAATGGTACTTTTAATCCCTTCATCTAAGTCATTAATGTATATCGTAAATAGCTGGGGTCCCAGCACCGAACCTTGCGGTACCCCACTGGTCACTGCCTGCCATTCCGAAAGGGACCCATTTATCCCCACTCTTTGCTTTCTGTCTGTCAACCAATTTTCTATCCATGTCAGTACCCTACCCCCAATACCATGTGCCCTAATTTTGCCCACTAATCTCCTATGTGGGACCTTGTCGAAGGCTTATTTCACAGTTATCAGACCGGTCAAGTCTGCTGGAAAGACTTCGCGCCCAAAACCTCGTCCTTATATAAGTAGCAAAGGACCGCCCCCCTGGACTGGTCCATTCCCGTGCCGAGGGGTCGGTAGTAGTATGGCCCGACCCTTGGGAGCCGCCACAGGACCCCCCCCAGAACCGGAGGCACGAAACGCACTGGTGGTCGCACAACCCGACCGGACCGCGTACGAAAATCGGTCGACAGAGGGGCCGGCGGAGGCACAGTTGGAGGGACAGGTGGTGGGACCAACAAAGGGGGGCGACCTCGTGGCCGAGGCTGGGCAACCCGCACCGGTTGGTCAATGTCCAAGTGGGCCGGCTTCAAGCGGTCAATTGACACGGCCTCCGGCCGGCCCCCCATGTCCAAGACAAAGGTTGTCTGCCCGTGCTCCAGCACCCGGTACGGGCCCTCATACGGCCTCTGGAGTGGCGTCCGGTGGGCGTCACGGCGCAGGAACACAAAGGCGCAGTCCCGGAGGGCCGATGGCACGTAAGGGCGGAATGTTCCATGGCGGAAGTCGGCACCGGTGCGAGCTTGCCAACTCGCTCTCGAAGGCGCTGTAGGGTGGATGAGGGCGGTTCCTCTCGCCCCGGCAACGAGGGCACGAACTCCCCCTGCACCGTGAGCGATGACCCGTATACGAGCTCCGCTGATGATGAAGCCAGGTCCTCCTTGGGCGCAGTCCGGATGCCCAGCGAGATCCATGGTCGCTCGTCCATCCAGTCGGGGCCGGAGAGTCACGCCTTCAGCGCCACAACTTCACACTTCCTCAAAGTTAGATCCCAGTATTACTGAGAGGACTGCACTCTCAATGACCTGTTTTGTTTTTGTGGGTAAGTGGTGCCTTTCTGAGGAAATCTCTCACGACTGTGATATTGGTATCACAGGAATCAAAACCTATTTTAGTAACTTTGGATGTAGACACAAAATGCTGGAGTAACTCAGCGGGTCAGGCAGCATCTCTGGAGAGAAGGAATGGGTGACATTTCGGGTCGAGACCCTTCTTCAGAAGAAGGGTTTCAACCCGAAATGTCACCCATCCCTTCTCTCCTGAGATGCTGCCTGACCCGCTGAGTTACTCCAGCATTCTGTGTCTACCTTCGATTTAAACCAGCATCTGCAATTTTTTTCCTACACATCATTGTAACTCTGGAAGTCAGTTTCACAATTGTTATGTCAACCTGAGACACAGGCCGAGCTACTTTTAAATATTTAGTTTTATTGTTCTGCCAGGGTAAAGGCTGACTCGGATCTGGTGTACTGGGTGAATGACGTGCCACCAGTTTAGCTTAGTTTAGTGTAGAGATACAGCGCGGAAACAGGCCCTTCGGCACATTGAGTCCGCACCGACCAATGATCTCTGTCCATTAACACTATCCTACACATACTAGGGACAAGTTACACTTATACCAAGCTAATTAACCTACAAACCAATATGGCTTGGGAGGAAACCGAAGATCTCAGAGAAAACCCACGCAGTCACAGGGAGAACGTACAAACTCTGTACAGACAGCATCTGTAGTTGGAATCGAACCCGGGACTCTGGCGCTGTAAGTGCTGTAAGGCAGCAACTCTACCGCTGTGCCATCCTGCTGCCCCTCTAGTCTACAAACTAAAACGCTCAGCCTTGATGCTCAATATTGATTCCAGGTGAGAACAACTTTTTTTTCTGAGATCAAAGATACAATGATATCAATGCATTTCTTTATACTAAAACTCTCGTTTATTTGTTTGTTTGTCCCAGAACTACAACCAAAACGGTACACGATTGCACGACAATTTTAGGCCCACCTTACTCACCTTCTGGCACTTTGGTGCTAATGGAAGAAGTTTCATTAAAATCGGTGTTATATTTTTAAAGTTATTCACATTTTAAAGTTTAAATCTATCTCCTAGGGAAGGAGGGGGTAGGGAGGGAGTGAGGGAGGTGGAGAGGAGGGAGGATAAGGGGGGGTTGAGGGAGGTGGAGTGGGGAGGAGGGGAAGGGGAAGGGGAGAGGGGAGGGGAGTGGGGGAGAGGAGGGGAGGGAGGGTGAGGGGGTGGAGGGGGGAGGGGGAGAGAGGGGGAGGAGGGGGAGAGGAGGGGAGAGGAGGGGAGAGGGGGAGGGGAGGAGGAGGGGAGGGGGAGTAGGGGAGGGAAGGGGGAGAGGGGAGGGAGAGGAGGAGGGAGGGGGAGGGGGGGAAGGGGAGGGGGGAAGGGGAGAGGGATGGCGGGGGAGGGTCGGAGGGAGGGAGGGGGAGGGGGGGGAGGGAGAGGGGGGAGGGAGGGTGCTGCACCAATGCAGGAGAGGTTTGGTCGGTCCACTCGGTCTATTGTACATAAAACGCAACTGGAATCCCTCTCCATTCTGTTTTGTAATGTTAGTCTTGATTCAGTAAGGAATTGGATAAAAATGCAAAATACGGTGTTTAAAAATTCATCAAAGTTATGACATTGAGATTTTAAGAAGGGTGTCGACCCAAAACGTCACCAATTCCTTCTCTTCAGAGATGCTGCCTGTCTCGCTGAGTTAGTCCAGCATTTAGTGTTTGTCTTTAAGAGTTTATGTTATTTTTGAGCAGAAGAATTATTTTATTCCCCTGATCTCTATTGCGAGCTGCTCTCAATTAGCACACTCTATGGGGCATACCTACCACGTCATTATCTTGATAATCCTCTTGGATGGCTACTGAAGTCACTGGAACTTTAAACATTTTAGCTTCAGGATCCCTCTGGCAATCAATGGCTAACATAAGATGGCATTTTGTTAAAAATAAGTGGGTTTTGTCAATTAAAAAAACAATTTTATTGATGATTTAGGAGTATCTGAGATTGTAATGAGGGGGACTCTTTGATGTGTAATAGAGCCTGCCTCACTCTAGGTATTAGGCTATTCACATCATAGGTTTAGACTAATTTACACAGCTGTGGTGGGTTGGAATGAGAGGCTTTTAAGCTAAAAAGTTCATCATCTCTCTTTCTACAGATGTGGCTCGGATATTTCCAGCATTTGTTATTTTTTACATCATCAGAAAGGCCTGTGTTGAATCATGCCCTATCCCCAGAACTGCAGATGAAATAAAATTCAAGGAAGAGAATTGTTTGTGATGAATTGCATATGTTGAGGTTTGGTTTAGTTTAGTTCAGGTATACAGTGCGAAAACAGGCCCTTCGGCCTACCGAGTCTGCACCGACCAGCAATCCCCACACATTAAGACTATCCTACACACACTAGGGACAATTTACACTTATACCAATCCAATTAACCTATATAATCTGTACATCTTTGGAGTGTGGGAGGAAACCGAAGATCTCGGGGAAAGCCCACGCGGTCACAAGGAGAACATACAAACTCCGTACAGACAGCACCCTTAGTTGGGATCGAACCCGGATCTCCGGCGCTGCAAGCGCTGTAAGGCAGCAACTCTACCGCTGTGCCACCATGGCCACCCTAACATTAAAGGGTGGGGGGAGGGGGGCAGAGGGGGTGGGGGAATATTAGTAAAGTCAAAGCTGTTTCAAAGAAGTAACCTCCGTGATCCAGGCAGGACAGCAAAACGGCATGTTTTATGCAGCTCATCTAGGTTCCTTTGATCAGGTTTGCATGGTAGGCTGCTCTGGAAGACATGGCGTTCAAGAAGAGCGAGCTAATTGGACAGAATTGGCGTCCTGGTAAAAAAACAGGTGGTAGAAGGTAGTTTTTTGACATGGAGGACTGTAACGATTTGTGTGCTTCAGGGATCGGTACTCGGCCCGCCGTTAAGTCATCTATATCAATGATATGGATGGGAATGTACAAGGCACGATTAGTCAGTTTGCAGGTAACACTAAAGTGGGTAGTATTATAGACGTTGAAGATGGTTATCAAGAATTACAAGAGCTTGATCAGCTGGGCAAACGGGTCGAAGAATAGGTAATGGTTTAGTTCAGATAAGTGTGAGGTGTTGCAGTTTTGGAAGTTAATCCAGGGCTGGACCTTGGCAATGAATGGTAGGGCCCAGTGAATGGGGAGTGTTGGAGAGCTGAAAGATCTAGGAGTACAAGTACATAGTTCCCTGAAAGCAGCGTCACTGGTAGGTCAGGTGATGAAAAATGCTTTTGGCACATTGTCCGTCGTTAGTTAGGGAATTAAGTACAGAAGTTGTACAAGATGCTGTTCAGCCTGCACTTGGAGTATTGTGTTCAGTTTTGGAAATATGTTATTAAACTGGAAAGGTTGGGCAGAGGCATAGTTTAATTCTTGGAGAGCAGGATGCTGAGGGGTGATCTGATACAGGTGTATAAAACCATAAGGGGAGTAGATAGGGTGAATGCACAGTTTTTCTTCCCCCCAGAATAGGGGAATCAAGAACTAGAGGGCATAGGTTTAATGTGGGAATGGAAGATTTATTAGGAATCTGATGAGCAACTTTTTCACCGAGGGTGGTGGGCATATGGAACGAGCTGCCAGAGGAGGGAGTTGAGGTAGGTAAAATAGTAACATTTAAAAGACATGTGGACACAGGCTTGGAGAGGAAACAGCAGAAAGATATTGGCCGTATACAGGCAAATGAGACCAGCTTAGGTGCGGAATCTTCATAGGTGTGGATGAGTTGGGCCAAAGGGCCTGTTTCCATGCTGTATGACTATAATTGAAGCAGGGCAGAGGCATGTATATGGGTAGAGGCATGACGTTATGAATGCATCTCAAGAAACAATGAGAAATGTGATTTCAGGAATATTGAAGAGCCACCTGCAGTCACAAATGGTTTCAAGTTCAAAGAGTGGAGTTTAAGTTGGATCTTTACTTATTAGTTCTGGGCTGGAGGCAGTTGCTAAGATGAATGTGACTCTAATAGTGAGTTTCATTGTACATCTGCTCCATCGCGTGATGAGAAACCCAATGAAACTGAGCCGGGTGAAAGAGTGATTTGATAATCGTGGCTCCAGATATGAATTGTAAAATCACGAAATTATACCTTTGCATTTCATCATTTTTTATTCCACATGCCTCCACTCGAAAATCAAGTCATACTTTTTTTTTCATGTCATGTAAATATTACCTGACCTTCCATTAGCTTCAGAAGGGATAATTTGATAAAAAATGTGCTCCCAGCAAGAAAGCTCAATCATTAATCCAAGGCATAACTCTACCATGGACATTGAAATGAAAAATTAATGGAACTAATCGCCTGGGGAAGTTCAGGACCAGAATCTCAACAAATACAAACGCACGGTTGACACAAGCCTTGGGCTTGCTGGCACGGAGCAACCGGCTGTGGTCTTGTGACTTTGGACCTTAAATTTAATAAAAATATAACAATGGTTCCAAGGATTGCAACAATTAATATGCGTAGTGTGCAGTGTGTTGGCTTATCTCATGAGGTCATAAGTAATAGGAGCAGAATTATGCCATTCGGCCCTTCAAATCTACTCCGCCATTCAATCGTGGCTGATCTGTCTCTCCCTCCTAACCCCATTCTCCTGCCTTCTCCCCATAACCCCTGACACCCGTACTAATCAAGAATCTTTCTCTCTCTGCCTTAAAAATATCCATTGACTCGGCCTCCTCAGCCTTTTGTGGCAGAGAATTCCGCAAGGTCAAGGCCATTCTACAATTTTTTTTTCAAGAGTGTGGGTTATGGGTCCTCCACAACTCTCAGCAGTGGTGACCGTGGTGGACCCATGAGAAAGCAATATGTTCAGGAGGCAGTGGTTGCTGCTCATCTGGGCATGGTATTCTTCTGTGGGGATGCAAATTGCTTGTCACTGAAATAAAATAGGCGGTTGGTGGCCATCTCTTCATAACAGATGAAATGTACCAAAATGCTCTGCATCAGCTAAACTGCCTTTATGCTCTAAAGAATGAATGGCTGGCCAACTTTCAGCAGATCCCTCCGCTGATGTTAACAATAGACAATAGACAATAGGTGCAGGAGGAGGCCATTCGGCCCTTCAAGCCAGCTCCTCCATTCAATGTGATCATGGCTGATCATTCTCAATCAGTACCCCGTTCCTGCCTTCTCCCCATACCCCCTGACTCCGCTATCCTTAAGAGCTCTATCTAGCTCTCTCTTGAATGCATTCAGAGAATTGGCCTCCACTGTCTTCTGTGGCAGAGAATTCCATAGATTCACAACTCTCTGACTGAAAAAGTTTTTCCTCATCTCCGTTCTAAATGGCCTACTCCTTATTCTTAAACTGTGGCCCCTGGTTCTGGACTCCCCCAACATTGGGAACATGTTTCCTGCCTCTAACATGTCCAACCCCTTAATAATCCTATACGTTTCGATAAGATCCCCTCCCATCCTTCTAAATTCCAGTGTAAGCCTAGTCGCTCCAGTCTTTCAACATATGACAGTCCCGCCATTCCGGGAATTAACCTAGTAAACCTACGCTGCACGCCCTCAATAACAAGAATATCCTTCCTCAAATTTGGAGACCATCCTAGCATGTTGTGTAGGAAAATAACTGCAGATGCTGGTACAAATCGAAGGCATCACAAAATGCTGGAGTAACTCAGCGGGTCAGGCAGCATCTCAGGAGAGAAGGCATGGGTGACGTTTCGGGTCGAGACCCTTCTTCAGACTGATGTCAGGGGAGGGGGCGGGACAAAGAAACGGTGTAGTTGGAGACAGGAAGACAGTGGGAGAACTGGGAAGGGGGAGGGGAAATAGATGGACAGAGGAACTATCTGGAGTTGAACATTGATTTCTCTAATTTCAGATAGTTCCTCTGTCCCTCTCTTTCCCCACCCCCTTCCCAGTTCTCCCACTGTCTTCCTGTCTCCAACTACATCCTATCTTTGTCCCACCCCCTCCCAATGGTGGGATGTCTGGACTGTGTGATGGACTAGGCCACATCCAAAACTCTCTGCAAATTCTTGCGGTCTTGGGCAGAGCTGTTCCAAAACTAAGCTGTGATTCAACCACACAGCATGCTTTCTATGGTGCATCTGTAGAAGTTTGTTAGTCACTGCAAACACACCACATTTTCCCCATCTCCTCAGGATGTAGAGCAATTAGTGTGCCTTCTTGGCTGTTAGGTCAATCTGGTTGGCCATGAAACTAGTGACCCGAGAAAGCATTGAGGAATTGAGGGCAGTTTATACAGATTGGGAACGCCACTCGATGTCTCGCAATTGCCCTCATATGAAACAAACAAGGTAAGCAACCATGGGGCCTTCAGATTCTTCAACCTTTAAAGTGTTACAGGCTTGTCTGTCTGGAGGAACAGCTTCAACTCCAGAAAAACATGCAGAAACTGCTCCTGTTGCAGTTGGTGAGAGTGAATGTGAAGGAGGGTCAACAATTATCACCTTTTCAAGGTTTCAAAGGTCTTTTATTGTTACGTGTACCAATTAAGGTACAGTGATATGCGAATTACCAAACAGCCATAAAACAAAAAGCAACAAGACACACAACGACATAAAAGTTAACAGAAACATCCACCACAGCGGATTCCCCACATTCCTCACTGTGATGGAAGGCAAAAAAGTCCAATCTTCTACCTCTTTATTTCTACCGCGGTGAGGCATCGAACCATCCATCAAAGCTCTCGCAGCCGGCGATCGAAGCCTCCCACGTCGGGGCGATCGAAACTCCCGCGTCAAGGTGGTCGAAGCCTCCGCGTTGGGGCAATCGAAACTCCCGCGTCGGGGCGGTCGAAACTCCCGCGGCTTGGACTTCCCGAAGTCAGTCCCTGACCAGAGACCGAGGGCTCCGTGATGTAAGTCCGCAAGTCCGCAGGCTCCCACAGTGGAGCTTTCATAGGTCAGTCTCCAGCAGAGGCCGGCAACTCCTCGATGTTAGGCCGCAGTGCGGACGGAGATACTATACAGAAAAAAATCGCATCTCCGTCGAGGTAAGAGATTAGGAAACGTTTCCTCCAACCCCCCCCCCTCACATAAAACAAGCCAAAGAACACTAAAACATACATTTAACCCATACTACTTAAACACAAAGAAGGCAAGGACAGACAGACTGTTGGTGAGGCAGCCATTGCTGGTGCCACTCGTTGGGCCTACAGATCACCTTCTGATCCACAGCCTACTCCATGGAGCAGGATGGGACATGGTCATGCTTCTTCTTCCAAAACTCTATGTTAAACAGCCTTAAGGAAGAGGGTGTTTCAGTAACATCCTTGCAGTTGGACATGTAAAGAATCAGCCAAGCCTTCTGTGCTGACCTTTAACTAAGAACAGGACGTTCATATCAGGTCTCCTATCTTGGAGATCATCCATTGACCCTGGAGGAACTGACAAGGTCGATCCTTTCTGCAAATATGTCAGGGTGACATTTTGTAAGTGAATGAAGTAAATACTGATTTGTACAGTGAATGAAGTAAATAGCATATTCCAATGTTTGTGGAATATATTGTTGTACAGCTTAATTTTTTTGAATAAAGAGGAAATATGTGTCAGATTTGAAAATATTAACAATGAATTCTGATCAGATACATTTTTGACTGAGTTTGCAATCCCCAAGATATATCCTTAGTTGATGAGTAGTCTTTGTTGGTGGTATTCTCCTAAGATGTATTTTTGTTTTGAAATGGGAAGGCAGAAACAATGTTTCTGTCATGGCAATTTAATGGTTGAATTACCTTCCATCTAAGCTATGAGCCTATTTGATTGATTAAAAGATACAGCATAGAAACAGGCCCTTCCCACATCGAGCATTGATCACCCATTTACACCCATTCTATGCTATCCCACTAAGGATAATTTACAGAGGCCAATTAACCCACAAACCCACATATCTTTGGATATGGAGGGGAAACTGGAGCGTCCACATGAAACCCACGCGGTCAAGGTTTCAAGGTTTCAAGATCAGCTTATTGTCACATGTACCAATTAAGGTACAGTGAAGTTTGAGTTACCATACAGCCATAAAAGCAACAAGACACATAGCCACATAAAATAAAAGTTAACATAAACATCCACCACAGCGGATTCCACATTCCTCACTGTGATGGAAGGTAATAAAGTCCAATCTACCCCCTCTTTGTTCTCCCGCGGTCGGGGCTGTCGAACTATCCGCAGTCGGGGCCATCAAAGCCCCTGCAGCTGGCGATCCAAAGCCCTCACTGCGGGATGAGCAAAACTCCCTCGTCAGGACGGTTGAAACTCCCCGCGGCTTGGAGCTCCTGAATCGGTCTCTAACCAGGGACCGCGGGCTGCACGATGTTAAAGTCCACAGGCCCGCAGTTGGAGCTCTCCGCAGTCGGAGCTCTCCGCAGTCGATCCCAGGCAAATAAATCGCAAGCTCCATGATGGTAAGTCCCGCCCCGCGCCCGCGGTTGAAGCGCCGGGTCGGTCTCCAGGAAAGGCCGCGCCACTCCACGATGTTAGGCTGCATTGGGAACGGAGATACGATACGGGACAAAATCCCATCTCCGTCGTGGTAAGGGATTGAACAATGTTTCCCCCAACAACCCACACCCCCCCCAACATAAAACAAACCAAGGAAGACTAAAACATACTCTTTACCACATACTTAAGATACCAAAAACAGAAGAAAGGACAGACAGACTGTTGGCGAGGCAGCCACTTGCTGGCGCCACCTGGTCACAGGGAGAACGTGCAAACTCCATGCAGACAGCATCCGAGGTCCGGATTGAACCCTGGTCTCTGGTGCTGTGAAACAGCAGCTCTTCCCAGTGCACTAGTACTGCCCCTTATCAATGGGATGCTGAAGAATTTAAAACTGCAACCCAATCCACGGCACTGGACTCAGACAAAGACCTATACAGTCGTGTGACATCAACTTGCCCAAATTCTGGCAGGAAACAGAATGGAGTCACCTTATTAGGCATTCTCAGATTATAAATGCGACCAGATTGAATCTCTGGTATAATATGCTTGTAAGGATACAGATGGGAATTAGTGGAGGAGGCAAATGCAAACTCGCTGCACTGCTTGAAATAGCTCTAGAAATTGTGGGTGCTCAACCTATGAGTTTCTGCCCGCTACTGGCATTGAATGAAAAGGAGAAATCCTCCTTAATGTTTGCAGGCAGTGTGAGAATTTTGCTACTGGCAGGACTTGCCCCAGGATTTCATGCTTCAGCTGCGGGTTCTTCTAACCTCTGGTCTGAAATTAATTCAGTGCACTGTGAGCAAAAGGCCAGCCTGCAGCTTAAAGCTCTTCTTTGGGAGCAGCTGGGAAATTAGATTTTAATTGGCTTGCATCAAATTACATAAAGTTAAGAAATGGAAGTGGCCGTGGCTGTGATTGTCCAGATTTATTTAACACATCCCTATCTGTTTCTCCATGTTGTAAAACACCATTTTAGTTCAGGCAAATCGATCATCTCGCCATCCAGACATCATAATAAAATACCCGAGTGAGAAGGCACTTTGCTGAACACTTACAGTAATATACCTTATTTAGGTGAAATGGCCAGTGGCACTGAAACTCAAAAATATGTGTGTAATGATATGAATGCAAATTACTCAGAGGGATAATAAGTGATTGGAAAGAAGATCTATATGCTGTGACATGCAGTACCACAGGCTGAGGGATGTTGGGTACTTGTTATAGATTTGGCCTCTGGTGCTCACTTTACTTGTCAGGTCTCTGTATTGTGAATCCAATGGAAAGTTTTGAGAACCGCATCGCCTTCTGCTACTTACTTTCAATGCCCCAGCTGCTGGCTTTTTCGCTAAATAATCAATACTGTGTGTTTGTCTGCCAGATGAGGCTACATGGATTCATGTTATTTCCCCCCTTACCAAAAGTACACACGGTTTGAACAACGTAACTTATTATTATTATTATTATTGATGGTTTCAGAAATTATGGCTACCGGCAAATTTCCTTAACAGCAACTTGGTGTACTTTTCCACTCGCCATACTAATTGCAGGGCAAAAATATTTGATTGATTTGCTTTTTAGCATTCTGCTGATGTTTAAAGATGGGACGGCAGCAGTTTTGTGAAGCTCACTCAGCTCCAGGCTTCTTCACAACGTCGATCCAAAGAGGAGCCGAACTGTAGAAGTGAGGGGAGTGTGACTGCTCCTGACATCAAAGTCGTCAAGTCAATTCAAGTTATTTGTCACATACACAGTGCAGTGAAATGAAAGTGGCAATGCCTGCGGGTTGTGCACAAAAAAGAATTACAGCTCTGTCTGACTGAGGACTAACCTGGTAAAACCTACTGTCGGTCAATGAGAACCCAGGGGAGAAACCCCTCACCAGCTGGAGTCACACTGCTCCACGAAGAAATATGGTTATGAAATTTAAAAAAAATTGTTTGGCTGCAAATCTAAAATAAAAGCAGAAAATGCCAGAAATGTTCAGCAGATCTGACACCATTTAAGGAAAGAAAAGCAGGGTCAATGTTTCAAGCCAAAGACCATTCATCAGAACAGGGAGAGATATAAAAGGTGGTTTAAACTTGCAAGCAAGGTGGGATGAGGAATGGAAGTGTGATTGTACATGCTGGGAGATCAATTATCCCGCCCCTTGGCATTGCCGCAGAAGTTCCTTCGGGAAGTGCCCTAGGTCTTCCTTCCCAACATTGGCAGAGGTCTCCGTTCTTGTCACCACACCTCGGAAAATAGGAGTGATCCAACGGCTGCTTGCTGCAAGTCCCAGAGGGCACTCAAGCACGGGACTGGAAGGAGCAATTAACATTCACACAATTGCCAAGCAATAGCTATCTCCAACAAGAATCTTTCCACTTATGCTTGACATCAACGCCACAGCCGTCATTGTGTTTCCCACCAGTCGTGACAGATCTTAGTAGTACAGGAAGGAGATCGGGAACTTAGTGACATGGTGTCAGGACCTCGCCATCAATATCAACAAGATGAAGGAGCTAGATATTGACTTCAGGAAGCATGGTGGAGTACAGTCAGTGTCAATGGCATGGAGAAGGGTCTCGACCTGAAACGTCACGCATTCCTTCTCTCCAGAGATGCTGCCTGTCCCGCTGAGTTACTCCAGCATTTTGTGTCCATCAATGGCCATGGATGTGAAAATGGTTGGGAGCTTCAAGTTTCCTGGTGTTAATATTACCAATGATCTGTCACGGACCAGCCACGTTCATGTGATGACCGAGAAGGCCCACCCGCACCTCTGCATCCCGAGGATACTGAGGAAATTTGGCATGTCTCCAGTGACACTGACCAACTTCCACAGATACCCCATAGAACGCATACTGTTGCGTTGCATTACTGTTTGGTCCAGGAATAGCTTCTCTCCAGGAAATTGCAGAGCTGTGGATGTTGTGCCCTGTCGATCACACAGACCAGACTTCCCACCATCTGCACCTCACTTTGCCTCTGAAAAGCAGCCAAAATAATCAAAGACCTCCCATCTTCGTCATTCTTCTCCATGATCCTGTATAGCAAAACATACAGTAGATTGAAAATGTGCACCACCAGACTCAGAAGCAGGTTCTTCCCCTCAGTTATCAGGCCTCTGAATGGTCTTTGCATAAGCTAGGGTATTGTTCAATTTGCCTTTACCCTATTAAACATAGAAACATAGAAAATAGGTGCAGGAGGAGGTCATTCGGCCCTTCGAGCCAGCACCGCCATTCATTGTGATCATGGCTGATCATCCACAATCAGTAACCTGTGCCCAACCTCTCCCCATATCCCTTGATTCCACTAGCCCCCAGAGCTCTATCTAACTCTCTCTTAAATTCATCCAGTGATTTGGCCTCCACTGCCCTCCACCGCCCTTTTGAAGACACTGGTCTTTGTCTAAGTCAGGGGTCGGCAACCTTGTTCTGCATAGGGGCCAGGACTCATGTCTGTGAGCAGATGGCGGGCCACATCCATCGCCTTGGCTCGTCAGGCGGGCTGCTGAAGCACAGCTTGCTGAGGATCTGGCCGCGGATCGCCTCCACCCACTTCTTCTTCATGTGCTCCGTGTCCACGGTGGTGCAGGTGGAGAGCGGCCGGCCGAGCGACACGGCGTCCAGAGCGAGGAGCAGCGGCAGCAGCAGCCGCCGAGAGCGCATCATGCACTGGGCACCGCGCACAGACCAACGCAAAACTTTACAGTGTCTAGATGACGGGGAAGAAAATGGCAGAAGTCTAGATGACGGAAAAAGAAATACGCCTGCGGGCCAGATGATTTCGGGTTATGGTCCGGATCAGGGTTGCCTACCTCTGGTCTAAGTAAGAGATGCATTACAATGTGCATAATAATAACTGACCTTCCTACGTCTGAAGATGGGTCTCGACCCGAAACGTCACCCATTCCTTCTCTCCTGAGATGCTGCCTGACCTGCTGAGTTACTCCAGCATTTTGTGAATAAATACCTTCGATTTGTACCAGCATCTGCAGTTATTTTCTTACACTTCCTACTTCTGACATATTACTAAATGAACTCAAAACATAATTTTAATCTTGAATGAGAATCAGGGCCACTCAGGAATGAAATCTTGATGTTCTTTTTCACACTCGGTGAATTGGAACTTCCTTGCCAGGAGGATGAGGATTCTGGATTGAATTAAGTTTTTAAGATTCTGTTTCGCAGATTGCTTTAAGTTTAACTTATCCCAGTATATATATGTGGGTAAATAGAGCTGTGGTGCCAATCCATGCACTCACAGTGGTTTACTAAACGTTCTATTGTCAGAATGTGGATACACAGATCTTTAATAATCTGTGTGATGGCCAAAACAGTTCAAATCCAAAAATGCAGATTTTTAGGTTTTATTTCCAACATTCTGTCAATGACTGGAGTCAGCAACAACCACAATAGATTTCCATTGAATCTTTTCCTTTAGTGCAGAGATCAATTCCTGTGGGGAATAACATTGTGTACCATATATCCTTGTGGTCATTTTTGTGGTCTCTTGCCCTGTAATGATTAGTTTAAGATTTAACCCCAAAATACCTGACAAACCAACTACAATGAAATTGTAAAATAACATAGCATATGAAAAATGTAACATCTGCAATATTACCAATTTTTACTTTTGAGGAGCATTCTTAAAAATTAGGAGAAAGAAATTTGTCTTTGGTCAGTGATGGTGTGTGTGTGTGTGCGTGTGTGTGTCTGTCTGTGGCTGTGCGTGTGTCTGTGGTGTGTGTGGATGTGCATGTGCGTGTGGTGTATGTGGCTGTGTGTGTGTGTGTGTGTGTGTGTGTGTGTGTGTGTGTGTATATGTGTGGCTGTGTGTGTGTGTGTGTGTGTGTGTGTGTGGCTGTGTGTGTATGCTGTTTGTGCTGTATGTGTGTGTGTGCAGCTGTGTCTGTGTGGGTGTGTGCGGCTGTATGTGTGCGGCTGTGTGTGTGTGTGGCTATGTTTGTGTGTGTGTTTGTGTGCTGTGTGTGCTGTATGTGTGTGTGCAGCTGTGTCTGTGTGTGCGTGGCTGTGTGCGTGTGTGCGTGCGTGTGCAGCCATGTGTGTGAATGGCTGTGTGTGTGTGTGTGTGTGCACGCGGCTCAGTGTGTGTGACCGTATGTGTGTGTGTGCGTGTGTGTGAGTGTGTAGCCGTGTGTCTGTGTGTGTGTGTGTGTCTGTGCGGCCGTGTGTGTGTGTATGTGTGTGTGTGTTAGCAGCTGTATTTGTGTATGTATGTGTGCGTGTGTGCGTGTATGCGCGCGTGGTTCTGTGTGTGTGTGTGTGCATGTGCGTGTGTCTGTGTGTATGTGGCTGCGTGTGTCTGTGTGTGTGTGTGACTGTGTGTGTGTATGTGTGTGGCTGTGTGCGTGCATGTGTGGCTGTGTGTGTGTGTGTGTGTGTGTGTGTGTGTGTGTGTGTGTGTGTGTGTGTGTGTGTGTGTGTGTGGCTGTGTGTGTGTGCATGCGTGTGGCTGTGTGTGCAGCATGTGTGTGTGTGTGGCCATGCATGTGTGTGCGTGTGTGGCCATGTAACTGTGTGGCTGTGGGTGTGTGCGCGGCTGTATTTGTGTGTGCTGTGTGTGTGTGCTGTGTGTGCTGTATGTGTGTGTGTGCAGCTGTGTCTGTGTGTGTGTGTGCGGCTGTGTGTGTGCGGCCGTGTGTGTGTGTGTGTATGCGCGCGTGGCTCTGTGTGTGTGTGTGTGTGTGTGTGTGTGTGTGTGTGTGTGTGTGTGTATGCGCGCGTGGCTCTGTGTGTGTGTGTGTGTGTGTGTGCGTGTGTGTGTGCGTGTGTGTGTGCGTGTGTGTGTGTGTGTGTGGCTGTGTGTGAGTGTGGCTGTGTGTGTGTGTGTGTGTGTGTGTGTGTGTGTGTGTGTGTGTGTGTGTGTGTGTGTGTGTGTGTGTGTGTGTGTGTGTGTGTGTGTGTGTGTGTGTGTGTGTGTGTGTGTGTGTGTGTGTGTGTGTGTGTGTGTGTGTGTGTGTGGGGGTGTGGCTGTATGTGTCTGTGTGCGCGTGTGTGGGCTGAGTGTTTATGTTGACTACCAGAACCAGATATGCTCATCCCACACATTCACTTTTGTTGAGTTCAAGGACAAAAGATTATTTTCTCTTTTAAGATTTTGGGAGAAGCTTCCCCCTAGTAATCTCTTGTTAAGTGCAGAGAAAAACATGTTCTGTTATGATGTACACATCATGCAATTAAGGAAGAGATAACAATGTCATAAAATCAACTGATATCATTCTACAACTTGACTATCAGCAAAAAATAACATTTTAACAGGAACAAAGGTTTTGAAAAATAAATGATGTTCTTTAACCCCTGTACTGTGGTCGACAAGGAGTGAGGTATTCCAAATGTAAATTTCAAATAACGTACTTCTCATTTAAAGTATTTTGCCAAACTCTGGGCTTTAATTACAGAAAAGGAGACAGTATGCATTGCAGCAATCTATTTGAAGAAGGGTCTCGATCCGAAACGTCACCTATTCCTTTTCTCCAGAGATGCTGCCCGACCCGCTGAGCTTTTTGTGTCTATCTTCACAGCAATTAACATCCTGAGAAGATTGTAATAAAGTCTTTATCAATTGAATTAATTTCATTAAATTTATGCCTTTGTCATTTTTTATACAGGGTTCACTAACTGACCAGTGAAATGGAAGCAAGATGGATGACAGGTGACAAAAGGAAGAATACTATCATCTATTGTGGTTGTGACTGTAGTGTGATACAGCAAACACACATGACTGGAATGAGGGTTGCAGGAGGCTGCTCGTTCCTTGTAACAGAATTCAGTGATATGAGCTCAGCCACCTTGATCTCTGAGAGCAGTGCTTTCACTGACAGAGAAAATCTACATCAGGTCAAACAGTCATAGGGGCCATACACCACAGAAACAGGCCTTCTGCTCAACTTGCCCATGCTGACCAAGATGCCACATTTACGCTCGTACCAACGGCCCATATCCCTCCAAACCTTTTAATGCATGCGGCCCATATCCGTCCAAACCTTTTCTATCCATGAACCTGTCCAAATATCTTTCAAATTATGGCACAGTACTTGCCTCAACTACCTCCTCTGGCAGCCCCTTCCATATACCCACCACTCTGTGCGCAAAAGTTGTCTCTCAGCTTCCTATTAAATCTCTCCTCTCACATCTTAAACCTATATCCTCTGGTTCTTGACTCCCCTATACTGGGCAAAAGTCTCTGTGCATTTACCCTATCTATTACCCTCATGACCTTATATACCTCTATGAGATGACATCTTGGGCTCCAAGGAATGAAGTCCCAGCTTGCCCAACCTCACCCTCTAACTCAGACCTTCAATTTCTGGCAACATCCTCGCAAATCGTCTCTGCATCCTTCCCAGCATCCCCACAAATCTTCTCTGCAACCCTGAGGTACACCACTAGTCTCAGACCTCAAGTTTGAAAAACAACTTTCCAGCATCAGCTAGCTCTCCCTGGATGCCATGCAATCTAACCTTCCAGAGCTGCCTACCATGCAGAATGTGATCAAATGCTTTGCTGAGTCTACATAGAAAATGTCTACGGCTTTTCCCTCGTCAGTTTTTTTAGTTACTTAAAAAAAAAACTCAACCAGATTCATAAGATACCATCTCCCACGTACAAAACCATGCTGACTATACCTAATTTGCCCTGTGTATCTAAATGCATCTTATTCTTCAGAATCCTCTCCAGTAACTTGCCTACCACAGATGTTAGGCTCACTGGTTTTATAGTCCCAGGATTTACCTTGCAGCCCTTCTTAAATAGATGCACAATATTAGCCACCATCTAGTCTCCTGGCACCTCTCCTGTGTCTTATGATGATTCATATTTCTCAGCAAGGATTCCTGCAATTTCTTCTCTAGCTTCCCAAAGTGTTCTCCAAAATATCTGACCAGGCCTGGGAGATTTGTCAACACATTAGGATGTCCTGCACCTCCTCAACCATAATACGGACTGTCATCAAGGCAACTCCAATAACTGTCCCAGGTTCCCAGTCTTCATGTCAATTTTCCTAGTTACATCCTCAAAAAATTCCAGTAGATTAGTCAAGCATGATTTCCCCTTCGTAAATCCATGCTGACTCGGAATGATCCTGTTACTGCTATCCAAATGCTCCGCAATTTCGTCTTTTATAATTGACTCCAGCATCTTCCCCACCACTGGTGTCAGACTAACTGGTCTATAATTTCCCGTTTTCTCTCTCCCTCCTTTCTTAAAAAGTGGGATAACATTGGCTACCCTCCAATCCACAGGAACTGACCCTGAATCTATAGAACATTGGAAAATGATCACCAATGCGTCCACAATTTCTAGAGCCACCTCCTTAAGTTCCCTGGGATGCAGACCATCAGGCCCTGGGGATTTATCAGCCTTCAGTCCCACCAGTCTACCCAAAACTTTTTCCTGCCTAATGTGGATTTCCTCCAGTTCCTCCATCACCCTAGGATCTCTGCCCACTGGAACATCTGGGAGATTGTTTGTATCCTCCTCAGTGAAGACAGATCCAAAGTACCGGTTCAACTCGTCTGCCATTTCCTTGTTCCCCATAATAAATTCCCCTGCTTCTGTCTTCAAGGGACCCACATTTGCATTGACTATTTTTTTCCTCTTCACATACCTACAAAAACTTTTACTATCCTCCTTTATATTATTGGCTAGTTTACGCTCGTACCTCATCTTTTCTCCTCGTATTGCCTTTCTGGTTATCTTCTGTTGCTCTTTGAAAGAGTCCCAATCCTCTGGCTTCCCACTCTTCTTTGCTATGTTATATTTCTTCTCTTTTATTTTTATGCTGTCCTTGACTTCCCTTGTCAGCCATGGGTGCTTCTTACTCCCCTTAGAATCTTCCCTTCTCTTTGCGATAAATTGATCCTGCAACTTCTGCATAATTCCCAGGAATACCTGCCATTGTTGTTCCACCGTCTTCCCTGCTAGGGCCTCCTTCCAGTCAATTTTGGCCAGCTCCTGCCTCATGCCTCTGTAATCCCCTTTGCTATACTGTAATACTGACACTTCTGATTTTCCCTTCTCCCTCTCAATTTGTAGAGTAAAACTTATCATATTGAGATCACTGCCTCCTAATGGCTCTTTTACCTCGAGTCCTCTTATCAGCTCAGGTTCATTATACAACACTAAATCCAGAATTACCTTCTCCCTGGTACACTCCAGTACAAGCTGTTCTAAGAATCCATCTCGGAGGCACTCCACAAACTGTCTTTTCTGGGGTCCATTACCAACCTGATTTTCCCAGTCTACCTGCATATTAAAATCTCCCATAACCACCGTAGCATTACATTTGCGACATGCCAATTTTAGCTCCTGATTCAACTCAGACAACCTTCTACGATATCTGTGACTCCACCAAATTTTGTGTTGTCTGCAAACTTTTCCAATCGTATCCCTACGTTCTCATCATTTATTGATGTTATGAACAATAAGAGTTCCAGCACCGATCTCTGATGGACACCGCTAAACACAGATTCCCTGTCAGAAAAAAAAGTCCACTACTACCATCTGCCTCCTATTTCGAAGCCAATTTTGGATTCCATTAGCCAGTGTGTCTCAATTCTCTGGACCAGCCATGTGGGAGTTTGTTAAAAGCCTTACAAATGTTAATGTAAATGGTCCATGTGCACCATGTTGTCTTCATCCGTTTTCTTACAACACAACAACAACAATACAAAAAGGTCTATCCTGGCATTCTGCACTTTCTTACCTATTGATTCATTAAATGATACCATCTGTACCCATGGGTTTACTTCAACATGTGCTCTGATGACCATTTTTTTCTGACGGGAAATCCGTGTCTAGTGGTGTCCATCAGGGATTGGTGCTGGAACTCTTATTGTTCATAATATCTATAAATTATAAGAATGTAGGGATATGATTAAAAAGTTTGCAGACAACACAAAATGTGCTCTGATGATCCCCCCCCCCCACCCCCCTCATTCAAAATACGCATGATAAGGGTAATGTGAACATGGATGCATAGAAAGATCATCTGACACGGAATCAAGGGATATGGGGAAAGAACAGGAACGGGGTACGATTTTGGATGATCAGCCACGATCATATTGAATGTCGGTGCTGGCTCGAAGGGCCGAAGGGCCTACCCCAGCACCTATTTTCTATGTTGCTATGCCTATCAAGCTGACCTTTCTACACACAATGCGTAAGATATTTTATTTATCTATTGATTGCCCCGGATAGACATCCTGCCTAAATTTTGAAAAATATTCATGTAAACTTCTAGACCTTTATCTATATCACATTCCACTTGCCTTCTGCATTTTAGACAACATTTCCCCCTGATGCTAACAGCAAGGAATCTGTTTTCTCATTCATTTAGGGCAATGAATGGGAATGAAAGGGAAAGACTGGATAGACTAGGCTTATACTCGCTGGAATTTAGAAGACTGAGGGGGGATCTTATTGAAACATATAAAATTCTTAAGGGGTTGGAGAGGCTAGATGCGGGAAGATTGTTCCCGATGTTGGGGAAGTCCAGAACCAGGGGTCACAGCTTAAGGATAAGGGGGAAGTCTTTTAGGACCGAGATGAGAAAACATTTCTTCACACAAAGAGTGGTGAGTCTGTGGAATTCTCTGCCACAGAAGGTAGTTGAGGCCAGTTCATTGGCTATATTTAAGAGGGAGTTAGATGTGGCCCTTGTGGCTAAAGGGATCAGGGGGTATGGAGAGAAGGCAGGTACAGGTTATTGAGCTGGATGATCAGCCATGATCATATTGAATGGCCTACTCCTGCACCTATTTTCTATGTTTCTATGAATACAGAATGGAGTAAAGACAAATGATCATAGCAGTGATTTTACCACTGGAATTTTTCATTTTTCCTGGAGTTTTGGGATAACCTTGATCTTTTAACAACAGATTCCTTGACGCTGGAGATAGTGTTATCCCACCGAGAGAAAAATGCAGTAGGTGGAATCTGTGGAAAGAGAAGCTTGATGACTTTTCATCAAAAACGGAAACATTTGGACATTTAAAGCAAGGAGAGTCGTGGAAAGGGCAAAGGGAAGGAAAGGAAGGTCAATAATGGTGAAAAGCTGACATGGTCAAATCAAAGCTAATGTGGAGTAAATATGGCAACCGGAGAAACAGATGATGGGGCTAATGGAAGAATTAACATAAAAAGCAGGATAATTTTCAGCACCCGATGTCTAGAAAAATAGAAGAAATGACTGTGGTATGGATTATTTAAACTGAATAATGGTACAACTGTTAGTGCCGCTGCCTCACAAATCCAGTGACTTAGATTTGATCTTGACCTCTGGTGCTGATTGAGTGGAGTTTACACCTGCTCCCACAGTGACCATGTTGGTTTTCCTGGTGGCTCTGGCTCCACCCATATTCCAAAGGCGCGCTGTATGGTAGAGAAACTGCCCTTAGTTTAGATGAATGGCAGGAGACTTGGGGAGAAGGGATTGATTGGGATGCAAGAAAAACAAATGGAATTAGTGTGGATGAATGCTTGATTGTTAATACAGCCACATTGGGCCAAAGGGTCTTTTCCCATGCCAAATGACTCAACGTTGAGCTTTGAAAATTGAAAGTGCTAATTTAAAGATGATGTGTAGTTGCTTGGCTTTCTTAGAGGTTAGGTTTGGTGGCTGAGTACAGAGATATTCCTGCTCCTAATTTGTACGTATACATACGTATACAACCATACATTGTCGTAAGCGAATAATTAAACAAATAGTTTTTCATACAATCAAGCAGTTTCATAACTTGGATTTTTTTAAATGCAGATTATTTAATTAACTAGAAAGTAAATTCTGCAGCGGCCATTATGAATTTCAACTCACACCTCTGGATTATCAATATAAGCTTCTGTATTACTACACGTCAAACATCTCTGAATAATTCACTGGACTCAACATTATTTTGCCTTGATCACAGGATCTAGGTCCACTGTAATTATCAGTGGTATGTTTATTGCATGAATTTTGAGTGATATTGATGATCGTTGAAGCGAGAGAGAGAAAAGAGAGAAGGGAAGAAACAGGAAAGTAGAGAGGAAGAGAAAAAGCAAGAAAAAGACAAAAAGACAAAATAAAGGATAGAGAAAATAGACAGCAACGGGGGGGGGGGGAGGTGAAGAAAAGGTAGCATGCAGAGTGTGTTGTAAATATGAGGAGTGGGGCAAGAGTGAGGGAGAAGAGAGAGAAAAGGCTAAGGGGTCAGAGAAAGATCAGGAAGGAAGAGATCAAATATAGAAACATAGAAAAATAGGTGCAGGACTAGGGCATTCGGCCCTTTGAGCCAGCACCACCATTCAATATGATCATGGCTGATCATCCAAAATCAGTACCCCGTTCCTGCTTTTTCTCCCATATCCCCTGACTCCTTTATTTTTTGATAAATATTTTTATTAAACATAAATACATATTAATAAAATTTACTTATTACATACATTCGTGATATTATTAATATTAACAATTATGTCCTACATATTTCTATACTTTTTTTTTAAGAGAGGAAAAGATAGAGAAAAATAAAATAAAAATAAGAGATCCAAATTGGAGAAATGAATGGAGTATTAAAAAAGTTATCTATCATTGGAGATATATCCATGATTTATTATTCATAATTCTTCCTCCATTCCATTATTCAGGCCACGGTCACGTCCTCGAACCAAGCCATTTTGACCCTTTAAATATACAATAAATGGAGACCATATTCCTCTGAAAAGATTCAACCTGTCCACTAGTACAAGTCTCAATCTTTCCAGATGAAGTGTCTCCGACATTCCTGTAATCCACATTTTAATTGTGGGGGATGTAGGACCTTTCCAGAATTTCAGTATTAATTTTTTCCCAATTATTAAACTATAATCAATAAAAATTATTTGATTCGTTGTTAATAATTGATCTGTTTCTAATATTCCCAGTATTATTAAGTTTGAGTCAGGGATCAGCTTCCTATTAACAACATTCAAAATTATTTTAAATATTTCTGTCCAGAATTTAGTGATTTTTTCACAGTTTGTGAATATGTGCGTTAAATTAGCTTCCAATTGCTGACATTTGTCACAAATGGCAGATATATTTGGAAAAATACTATGTAATTTAGCTTTTGAATAATGTAGTCTATGTAATATTTTAAATTGTATAAGAGAGTGTCTAGCATTTAGCGAACAGTGATGTATGTGTTGTAAACTTTCATCCCATATATCAGGTCTAATAATTTGACCTAATTCATTTTCCCATGATTGTCTATATATTTCTGTACTTGGAGCGTCGTTTTCCAGTAGAATATTATAAATATATGATATCAATTTTTCTGTATTTGGGTGTTTATTCAAACATTCATCTAAAATCTCTGTCTTTCTATTTCTAATTTCATGTGTATTTGCTTTTACATAATCTCTAATTTGTAAATATCTAAAGTAATCTTTTGAATGTAATCCATAAATTTGTTGTAATTCTTGAAATGAAAGGAAAAAATTTTCCCTATAGAGATCTCCCATCTTATTAATTCCACAGTTTTTCCATTGTAAAAAACCTTTATCTATCATTGAAGGTTTAAATGTGATGTTATTTACAATAGTAAGAGCTAGTGGTATACATTCCAATTTTAATGTTTTCTTTATTTGTTTCCAAATACGTATTCCACTATCTATTATAAGGTTTTCACTATAGGTTTTCTTACTTATTTTATTATTGGCGAATAAAATCGAACTAATTTCAAAGGGCGAACAATCTTCTTTTTCCATTATTAACCAGGTTGGTTGTTTATCTGTCTCTACTAACCAAAAGTTAATATTTTTAATATTGACTGCCCAATAATAAAACGTAAAGTTTGGTAGAGCTAGACCTCCATTTATTTTTGGTTTACATAAGTGTTCTTTTTTTATTCTATGGCTCTTATAATCCCAGATAAAGTTAGTGACTATGGAATCAATTTAAAAAAAAAAAATTTTAGGAAGATATATCGGAATCATTTGGAAAAGATATAATAATTGTGGAAGAAAAATCATTTTTATTGCATTAATTCTACCTATCATTGAGATTGGTAATGTTTTCCAATATAAAATATTTTTATTTAATTTATTCAATAAGAGCGGAAAATTAGATTTAAATAAAGAATCAAATCTTTTTGTTACATAAATTCCAAGATATTTTATTTTTTCGTTTGCTATCTTAAAAGGAAATTGTTGTAATATATGTAGATTATTTACCCTTATCGGCATAAGTTCACTTTTGTTCCAATTAATACTATATCCTGAATATGATCCAAATTCAGTTATTAATTTTAGTAAATTTGGAATACTAATTTCCGGGTTTGTGATATAAAGTAATACATCATCCGCATATAAAGAAATTTTATTTTCAGTATTTGTGGTGTCATATCCATATATTTCAGGATGTATTCTCACCCGTTGAGCTAAAGGTTCTAATGCAAGTGCAAACAATAGTGGGGATAAAGGACAACCCTGTCTGCAGCCTCGAAATAGATTAAATTTATTTGATAGTATTTGATTTGTTATTATTCTAGCTGTTGGATTGGTATATAATAATTTAACCCAAGTGATAAACTTCTCTCCCAAATTAAAAAATTCATAACCGAAAACAAATAAGACCATTCCACTTGGTCAAAGGCTTTCTCCGCATCTAACGAAATAATTACTAAGTCTTTATTAATACCTCTTTTCGAATATATAATATTATATAATCGTCTGAGGTTATATGAGGAATATCGTTTTGGTATAAATCCTGTTTGATCGGGGTGAATTAGTTTATTAATAACTGTGCTTAATCTTTGTGCTAATATTTTCGTTAGTATCTTTTGATCAGTATTTAAAAGAGCTATAGCTCTATATGATCCTGGGTCCTCCAGATCTTTGTCTATTTTAGGTATAAGTGTTATAATAGATTCATTTAACGTTTCTGGTAGTTTCTGACAAATATAGATATTTTCATAAAGTATCTTCAGACGTGGTGTGATCAGATCATAAAATGTTTTATAAAATTCCGAACCGATACCATCTGGTCCCGGTGTTTTACCATTTTTTAATGATCTGATAGACTCTTCAACTTCTTTTACTGAAATTTCCGCATTTAGTGATTCTCTATTTTGTAAATCCAACCCCTTCAGATTACATTTTTTTTTAAATGCTTCTATTCCTATCCTATTTTCTGTCGTTTTAGCTGAATATAGATTTTTATAATATTGCAGAAATCTCTCATTAATATCTTTAGGTTGTACTAAAGGTTCGCCAGTATGTGATTTAATCCTGTGGATTATTTTTTCTCCTTCCATCTTTCTAAGTTGACGAGCCAGTAACTTATGAGGTTCATCTCCAAATTCAAATTGTGATTGTTTGGTGTATTGGTAGTGTTTTACGACTTGATCTGAGTATATTTTATTTAATTTATATTTCAGTGCAGCGATTTTATTATGTATTATTATAGATGGATTAGCAGCGTTCTCTGTATCTAATTGTTTAATCTCCTTTTCTAATTCCTGTTGTTCCCTCCAATTCTTTTTATTATAGAATGCTTGAGAAGATATCATAATTCCACGGACATATGCTTTAAAAGTTTCCCATAGTAGGGCAGAAGATATTTCCGGTTTATCATTTATTTCGAAAAAAATCTTAATCTGTTCTGTAATATATTCCTGAGTTGTTTTATTTTTTAATATTTGTGGGTTAAATCTCCATTGTCCCCGTTTTTCCATTTTACCATTTATTTTAATCATAAATGTTAAAGGTGCATGATCTGAGATTGTAATATTATGGTATTTTGAATTATAAGTGAGTGAGATAAGTTTAGCGTCGACCAAAAAATAATCTATTCTTGAATAGGTTTTATGTACAGGTGAATAAAATGAGTATTCTCGTCCAGTTGGGGTTTCCACTCTCCAAACATCTTTAATATTACTAGTATCCATATATGCATTTAATAAGTCACTGGAATGTGATTTGGTTTTCCTTTGTCTTGTTGATCTGTCTAAATAGGAATCTAAAGTACAATTTAAATCTCCTCCAATTACTAAGTTATGTTGTGCTATTTCCGGAATGCAGTTAAATATTTTCTTAAAGAACAGTGGACTATCAAAATTTGGTCCATATACATTGACAAAAATCATTTTTTGTGCATTTAATTCTCCTGTTACAATAATGTATCTGCCATCCTTATCGGTTATAGTTGATGTATGTTTGAATAAAGTACCTTTCCGAAATAATATTGCTACGCCTCTTGATTTATGTGTAAAAGAAGAATGATATGTTTTATCTATCCATTTAGCTTTCAGCCTATGCTCAGCATCTTTTTTTAAATGTGTTTCTTGGATGAAAATCACGTCCGCTTTAATTGCTTTTAAATGTGCTAATACTTTACCTCTCTTAATTGGTTCATTAATACCTTTAACGTTCCAACTGCAAAACGTTATTCCTTCGTTCCCCGTATTCATTTTTAAATCTTGCATTTTTTTGTCTATGGCGGTCTATAATAGAGCCAATGGTTCAGTTCGACAGACCCGACCCCGCACCCGAACTCTGAATAGATGAGTTTTAAGACTCTTAAATGCCTCTCACCTATATATCTCCTTTGCTCCAATTTGTAACTCCGTTCAAACTGAAAATAATAATGATAATTAGTAATAGAAAAAAAAAGAGGATAGGTTAAAAAATTAGTATTGTGCACAAAGAAAGAAAAAACTACATCTAATGTTAGTGCAGTTAGTGCTAGCCATACTAACATGGCTACCCATCTACCGACTTCCGTAGTTGATGTTTCGAACTTATCCAGCCCCTATATTTCTTGGAATAGCAATATTTTACCGGGGGTATATCAAGATCCAATAATCGGAAGTGTTAAGATGCAGATAATAAAACCCAGAATTAAAGGAAAAATAAAAATAAAAATAACTATGAAAATTACTAGCAGGAAGTAAAAAAGAAAAAAGAGAGCAGATTTCCAAACATAACAAATAAAATCAAGCTCTGTATTTAACTCTGATCATTCCATTATAAGTAACTTTATAAGTAAGTATTAGTCATTAGCAATAATTATTAATTCTAATTATTAAAAATGCCGCGGTATAATTTTAGTATTCATTAGTTAATTATATTAGTAGCGCAGTTGTTAGTATCCATAGCAGAGTTTCCGATCCACTTCTTTCTCAGCTTCTTTAGTCATCAATTCAATTCCATGCAGCCCTGCAAAGTCATTTCTTCATGATGAGGCATCAGGGGTCTTCTCATGGTATAATCTTCTTGGCAAAGTCCAGTGCTTTCACAGGGTCGGTGAAAAAGTGTTCCTTCTTGTCATAAGTAACTCTTAGTGTAGCTGGATAACTAACACCATATTTCAAATCCGCCACTTCCCTCAGAATACTTTTGGTCTCGTTGAATGCTTTTCGTTTCCTTGCAACCTCTGCTGGATAATCTCGGTAAATGCTGATCCTGTGACCCTTAAGATCAAGCTTTCTGTTTCTTGATGCTTTTTGCATTATCTCCTCCACAACATAGTCGTTTTGTACTTTTATTATCATTTGTCTTGGGGGTGCGCCTACTCCTGTCTGGCGTCTCATCACTCTATGTGCTCGGGCTAGTTGAGGCTTTTGGTCCAGAGATAAAACTTTTTGCAGTAAGTTTGCAGTGAATTCTCGGATATCTTGATCTTTCTCTTCCCCTTCTGGAATACCTGCAATTCTTAAGTTCTGTCTTCTCTGGCGACCTTCCAGTTCAGTACATTTGTCGTTTATTTTGACCAGCATATCAGTTAGACGTTGATTTTCTGTAACGAGCTTTGCTGTAGTGTGAGCGCTTGTTTCGGCTAGGTCTTCAAGGTCTTTTATAACACCCGTCTGCTGATTCAATGCCTTTTCCACAGGATTCAGCCTTTCATCTAATTCAACTTTCCCATTTTTAATTTTCTCATTCATCTCCTTTGATAGTCCAAATAATATTTCAGAGATTTCTTTCTTCAAATCATTCTTCAAATCATCTGCTATATTCTTAGTCTCAAGCTTTAAGTCATTCATTTCCTCCTTAATTTTTTTTATTTCTCCAGCAACATTCATCTGCTTTATTTCTTCCCTCAAACCAGAAATTTCACTTGCAATAAAATTTTTGAGTTCCTCACCTTCCGCTTTTTTGGTCCCTTTTTTCGTCACATCTTCTTGGGATAACGTCCTACCTGAGGCCGAGGCTTCAGTCAGGCCTTCCCGCGGATTCTGCCTGGTAGCCCGACTTTTCGTTCTATCCGTGGGTGGGCTGTGTTGTGGAAACATTATGAGCCACGCGCTTGATAACGTCACTCACAGCAATCGGTGCAGGGCCAGCAGGCAGCAGGTAGGTCGATTTATCCCCGGTTTTTCTCCGTTTTTTACGAGGAGCTGGCTGGCGTTACCCTCTAGCCCTCCATAGCGCCACCGGAAGTTCCCCCTGACTCCTTTAGTCGCAAGAGCTAAATCTAATTCCGTTAGCCAGTATGTCTCAATTCTTTGGACCAGCCATGTGGGAGTTTGTCAAAAACCTGACAAATGTTAATGTAAATGGTCCATGTACACCATGTTGTCTTCATCAGTTTTCTTATAACACAACAACAACAATACAAAAAGGTCAATCCTGGCATTCTGCATTTTCTTACCTATTGATTCATTAAATGACACCATCTGTACCCATGGGTTTACTTCAACATGTGCTCTGATGACCATTTTTTTCTGAAGGGAAATCCGTGTCTAGTGGTGTCCATCAGGGATCGGTGCTGGAACTCTTATTGTTCATAATATCTATAAATTATGAGAATGTAGGGATATGATTAAAAAGTTTGCAGACAACACAAAATGTGCTCTGATAACCCCCCCATCGTCTACTTCAAAGCATCCGCTTCCGCAGAATTGTCAGATTGGTTGTCCATCATTCATTTCAGGATGAGCTTGTGGCCTCATTCAAAATACGCATGATAAGGGTAATGTGAACCTGGATGCATAGAAAGATCATCTGACATGGAATCAAGGGATATGGGGAAAGAACAGGAACGGGGTACTGATTTTGGATGATCAGCCATGATCATATTGAATGTCGGTGCTGGCTCGAAGGGCCGAAGGGCCTACCCCTGCACCTATTTTCTATGTTGCTATGACTATCAAGCCGACCTTTCTACACACAATGTGTAAGATATTTTATTTATCTATTGATTGCCCCAGATAGACATCCTGCCTAAATTTTGAAAAATATTCATGTAAACTTCTAGACTTCTAGAACTTCTATCACATTCCACTTGCCTTCTGCATTTTAGACAACATTTCCCCCTGATGCTAACAGCAAGGAATCTGTTTTCTCATTCATTTAGGCCAATAAATACAGAATGAAGTAAAGACAAATGGTCATAGCAGTGATTTTGCCACTGGAATTTTCATTTTTCCTTGAGTTTTGGGATAACCTTGATCTTTTAACAACAGATTCCTTGACGCTGGAGATGGTATTATCCCACCGATAGAAAAATGCAGTAGGTGGAATCTGTGGAAAGAGAAGCTTGATGACTTTTCATCAAAAACGGAAACATTTGGAGATGTCTTATATTTAAAGCAAGGAGAGTCGTGGAAAGGGCAAAGGGAAGGAAAGGAAGGTCAATAATGGTGAAAAGCCGACATGGTCAAATCAAAGCCAATGTGGAGTAAATATGGCAACCGGAGAAACAGATGATGGGGCTAATGGAAGAATTAACATAAAAAGCAGGATAATTTTCAGCACCGAATGTCTAGAAAAATAGAAGAAATGACAGTGGTATGGATTATTTAAACTGAATAATGGTACAACTGTTAGTGCCGCTGCCTCACAAATCCAGTGACTTAGATTTGATCTTGACCTCTGGTGCTGATTGAGTGGAGTTTACACCTGCTCCCACAGTGACCATGTTGGTTTTCCTGGTGGCTCTGGCTCCACCCATATTCCAAAGGCGCGCTGTATGGTAGAGAAACTGCCCTTAGTTTAGATGAATGGCAGGAGACTTGGGGAGAAGGGATTGATTGGGATACAAGAAAAACAAATGGAATTAGTGTGGATGAATGCTTGATTGTTAATACAGCCACATTGGGCCAAAGGGACTTTTCCCATGCCAAATGACTCAACGTTGAGCTTGGAAAATTGAAAGTGCTAATTTAAAGATGATGTGTAGTTGCTTGGCTTTCTTAGAGGTTAGGTTTGGTGGCTGAGTACAGAGATATTCCTGCTCCTAATTTGTACGTATACATACGTATACAACCATACATTGTCTTAAGCGAATAATAAAACAAATAGTTTTTCATACAATCCAGCAGTTTCATAACTTGGATTTTTTTAAATGCAGATTATTTAATTAACTAGAAAGTAAATTCTGCAGCGGCCATTATGAATTTCAACTCACACCTCTGGATTATCAATATAAGCTTCTGTATTACTACACGTCAAACATCTCTGAATAATTCACTGGACTCAACATTATTTTGCCTTGATCACAGGAGCTAGGTCCACTGTAATTATCAGTGGTACGTTTATTGCATGAATTTTGAGTGATATTGATGATCGTTGAAGCGAGAGAGAGAAAAGAGAGAAGGGAAGAAACAGGAAAATAGAGAGGAAGAGAAAAAGCAAGAAAAAGACAAAAAGACAAAATAAAGGATAGAGAAAATAGACAGCAACGGGGTGGGGGGGGGGGAGGTGAAGAAAAGGTAGCATGCAGAGTGTGTTGTAAATATGAGGAGTGGGGCAAGAGTGAGGGAGAAGAGAGAGAAAAGGCTAAGGGGTCAGAGAAAGATCAGGAAGGAATAGATCAAATATAGAAACGTAGAAACATAGAAAAATAGGTGCAGGAGTAGGGCATTCGGCCCTTTGAGCCAGCACCACCATTCAATATGATCATGGCTGATCATCCAAAATCAGTACCCCGTTCCTGCTTTTTCTCCCATATCCCCTGATTCCTTTAGCCGCAAGAGCTAAATCTAACTCTCTCTTGAAAACAAGAGAGCGATCAAATATATGGGAGAGAGGGAGGGAAACAGAGGAAAGTGCTCGTAGGTACAGAGTCTGAACACCCTATGATTTAAAGCCAGCATCGGTTTACTTTGTTGCCAGGATTTCACTCAGCAGCTGGGCCACAATC
Organism: Rhinoraja longicauda; assembly: GCF_053455715.1. Lineage (NCBI taxonomy): Eukaryota > Metazoa > Chordata > Chondrichthyes > Rajiformes > Arhynchobatidae > Rhinoraja > Rhinoraja longicauda. Next base: position 126,356,621 of record NC_135953.1, read on the forward strand.
CCCTCCTCTCCCAATCCCCACTCTTTATATGCTCTTTTCTCTGCTTTCCTTTTACCTTTCTCTCCCCACCTTCCTCTCACTCTGCACCCACAAAGTCCAAGCTAGGTCCATTACACAATCATTACACAATTCAAAAATACTTGGAAAAGATTTGTGTAATTAACTTCTTTTCAAATGGGTGTAGGTCTTAATTATATAATGTTATAAATATTTATCAGCTAAACCCAACAAATGCCAAATTTATTTTGCAGATTCCAACAAATAAGTTCTAATGTTTTCTTTCATTTTTTGTATTGTTATACTTTAATGTTTGTTTTTTTTGAGTTACAGTCAAATTTTGTAAGGGTTGCAAATATTCCACAAGGATTTGAAAGATCATATACACAAGCTTGGTCCAAAACAGATTGTCAAGTATGATTTATGGTTGTGAATGAAAGAATCACAGAATAATAACATTTTCACACAGTGTTGTTGTGATTGTAACTACTCAACCATGAAACAGATGCAATACTAACTTTCAAAAGGGAATAGAAAAGATAATTGGAGGTCCAGAATCCAGATCCAGATGCTTACATTTGTGATAACATGTCCAATGGAGCTTTATTAAGATTTCACAAGATTAATTGGCTCCAGCCTTGGTCCAAAGATTAACTGGGTTGTGTAAGAGTGGCTGTCTGTGGTCAGATGTGCCGTCAACAAGTTGGGTAAACTGAAATCAATGAGCACCAAGAATAAACTGTTTCGAGTAGTTGTGGGTCATATGAAGCGGAAACAATGATGGCTATGGTTGTTTGAAGCCCACCCCTGTAATATCAACATGGACATCCATCTAGGCAGTTCAAAGGCTTTAATATACTTAGCTGCCTCACGAATATCTTCTTTCTATTCTGTCAAATGTGGGGACACTTGCTGACAATTTCACAACACAGTGGCACAGTGGAAGACCTACTGCCTTACAGCGCCAGAGACCTGGACTAGATCCTGACTACAGTTGCTGTCTGTACAGAGTTTAGACAATAGACAATAGACAATAGGTGCAGGAGGAGGCCATTCGGCCCTTCGAGCCAGCACCACAATTCAATGTGATCATGGCTGATCATTCTCAACCAGTACCCCGTTCCTGCCTTCTCCCCATACCCCCTGACTCCCCTATCCTTAAGAGCTCTATCTATCTCTCTCTTGAATGCATTCAGAGAATTGGCCTCCACTGCCTTCTGAGGCAGAGAATTCCACAGATTCACAACTCTCTGACTGAAAAAGTTTTTCCTCATCTCAGTTCTAAATTGCCTACCCCTTATTCTTTTGCATGCTCTTCCTGTGACCGTGAGGGGTTTCTGCAGGTGTTCTGGTTTCCTCCCACATTCCAAAGACGTGCAAGTTTGTAGGATAATTGGCTTCTGCAAATTGTCCCTAGCGTGTAGGATAGAACTAGTGTATGGATGATCATTGGTCGGCGTGGACTCGGTGGGCCGAGCGGCCTGTTTCCATGCTGTATCTCTAAAAATCTTTTTAGAAACGTCTCAGGAAAGAAAGCATAATATGCAATCAGTTGCAAGATCTGGACCACATTCATGAAAATGACTGATAAGTAGAAATGGGCATTTACACTGAACAATTGTTAGGCAAGGATCATCCTAGTTGAGAGAGTCAAGGGCCTGTCCCACTTAGGCGATTTTAAGGCGACTGTTGGCGACTAGGCTGTCGCCGACAGTTCGCCGGGGTGTCGCGGGCATAATCGTGAGGAGTCTTCAAAAATCGTAGTGGATCTCAGCGCATCGTTGAGAAATCAACCGGAGTGAAATTTCTCGGCGACAGCTGGCTTGTCGCCAGGTATCGTTGCTTATTGCGGGCGCTGTCGCATGCTGTCCCCAGGTTTGCTAGGTTAGAAGCATGTAATATTAAATTAAGTAAAGTCATTTGAAGATACCATAAAATACTTGTGTTTAATCAATTTATTTACCATCAGGACATTTGACAGGTAGATTGGAGGCGACAGTTTGACGGTCAGGTAAGCGTGGGAATTCTCGCAATGTTTATGGCCATCAGCGATTACATTTAAAGTAGGCTCCCAACCCAGATATGCAACCCAGAAACCAGATATGTATCTCCCGTACATTTTCAAAGCATGTCCACACTCCGCACAAAAATCCGCTTAACCACGTTTAAAATTAAATTTCTTAATACTGCTATTAGATAACTGGAAGTCAATCCAGTTTATGCCTTGTTACCGTGAAGCTTGGTTTTCAAGTAACCAGGCAATATGTTATATTTCAGAACTCTCAAGTAATTACAGACTTGTCAGTGATTTCAGCGAAAATCAGGACGCCGGAAATGCAATGATAAGCGTGAGAATTTTGCGATGTTTCTGAAGACGGTGTAATCTCGACCTGACTTGGCATTGTCGTGGTCATTATCATTGGGTAAAAAAAAATTTCAGCGATCTGCTACGACTTTGACAGTCGCCGGCAGTCGCCTAAAAAATCGCCTAAGTCGGACAGGCCCTTTAATAATCGAAGAGGAAATAATTAATCACTTAGGAAACCTAAATATAAATCTTATTTGACAAATGCACTCAATTTTGTTTGAGGATGTCGGAGGGAGATTTGATAGAGGGGAACATAGAGATGTACTGTTTAGATTTCCAAAATACAGCTGACAAGGTGTGACATAAGAGGCAGGTACATTAATTAAGAACCCGAGGTTTTGAGGGAAGAGTGTAAGCAAGGATTGAAAATATAGAAAGCATTGTTCCCACCAACACTGGCTGAGTTCACTTTGTAGCCCGTGATAGCACACAACATTAAGTAGGACAATGGTATTTTGGCCTTCATGGCAAAGGGGTTGGTGTTTAAGAATGGGGCGTCTCTGTTGCAGTTGTACAGGGTGTTGGCAAAGCCACATCTGGGACACCGTGCATTGTTTTGTTAGTCTTACCTGAAAAAAGTGTTGGAGGCAGTCCAAAGGAGATTCACCAGGCTGATTCCTGGATGAGAGGGTTGTCCTATCCAGCCAAGTTAGACTGCTTTGGTCTGTATTCATTGGAGAATGAGGGGTGACCTTATTCCAATTATAAGATCCTAAGGTAGATGTTGAGATGGGTTCTCACCGTGGGAGAGTAATGAATAAGGGGACTTGGCTACAAAATAAAGGATTTGGTGAATTAAAGCTAAAGTGTGCAGAACTGTCTTTCCCTTGGGTGAAGGAGCTGAGAAATCCTCTTCCCCAGAGGGTGATGGAAGCAATATCTATGTAAATTAGAGATAGATAAATATTTGAAAGATCAAGGAATGGAATTCTGGCACAGATGAGGAGTTGAAGCCAGTTGAAGCCTCCTCCTGCTCTGATTTTCTTGTGTTTTCATGAGTGAACCAGCCAAATCCATGCTGCAGCTGCATGAGCTAGTTGGGTATTCTCCAGCAAGTGATTCACCTTTGGGCACACCAAAGCTCATTCTCCATTAACGAAGCACCAGCCAACAGCTTGATGTAATAATCTCTGTTAGCCAGAACTTCAATAACACTAAGACGAAGTCCACGCTTTACAAGATAAAGAAATCCAGACTTGTGACACTCTGCACACATCCTTAAATATTCACTCCTTGAATCTGGATTTCTTTGTCTTGTACAGTGTGGATTTTTCATTCGCGTTGAGTTTCTGGGTTATAGAGATTATGACATTATAATAATAATAATAATGTATTTTATTTATATAGCGCTTTTCATATACTCAAAGACGCTTTACAGAGATTTAGAGAACATAGGGAAATTAATAAATAGATAAATAAATAAATAAATAAACGAACAGAGAAAGGAGACAGAAGGTGAGGTGAACTTCAGTGGTTGAAGGCAGTACTGAACAGGTGAGACTTCAGCGATGTTTTGAATGTGGTGAGTGTGGAGGAGTCTCTAACGTTTTGGGGTAGTGAGTTCCATAGGGTGGGAGCAGCGATGGAGAAAGCCCTGTCCCCCCAGGATCTGAGTTTGGTCCGGATGTGGGGGGATAGGAGATTTGCAGCAGCAGAGCGGAGGGTGCAGGTGGGAGTGTGCCTGTGGAGGAGGTCGGTCAGGTAGGATGGGGCCAGGTTATGGAGGGCTTTGTAGGTTATGAGGAGGATTTTGTACTGGATTCTCTGGGGGATGGGGAGCCAGTGGAGTTTATAAAGGATGGGGGTGATATGGTCACGGATCGGGGTGTGGGTGAGTAGACGGGCAGCGGAGTTTTGAATGTATTGAAGTTTACTGATGATTTTTGAGGGTGTGCCATAGAGGAGGCTGTTGCAGTAGTCCAGACGGGAGGTGATGAAGGCGTGGATGAGGATTTCTGCAGCTGTGGAGGAGAGGGATGGACGGAGACGGGCAATGTTTTTGAGGTGGAAGAAGGCTGTCTTTGTGATGTGTTTGATGTGTTTGTCGTGTTTGTCGAAGGAGAGGGCTTGATCAAAGATATGCTGCTGTCCAAAGTCTTGAGTGTATACGACCTACAAAATAAACTATGCTTACCCACCCAGGAGCGTTATTATTTATCTCACATCAAGGCATGTACATTGCGAATTGGTTTGTTATTTATTTGCTTGTGCAATCTACTCTGTAGATCATGCTTAAAAACTAAATGGTGCATTGTTGGGAACCATTTCAATTACTGCAGAGTTTTTGTGTATTCCCCTCATCCAACCATGGAATCTTCTCAAATGAGGTGCAACACTGATAAGGGAGGTAAGGGAGTATAATCACTGCAAGAAGTGTGAAAATGCACACCACCAGATTTAGGGACATTTTCTTCCCAGCTGTTATCAGGCAACTGAATGATGATTCTACCACAACCAGAGAGCAGTCCTGAACGGCTATCTTCCACTTTGGTGACCCTCAGTCTAAAGAAGGGTCTCAACCCGAAACGTCACCCATTCCCTCTCTCCCAGATGCTGCCTGACCTGCTGAGTTACTCCAGCATTTTGTGATACCTTCGATTTGTACCAGCATCTGCAGTTATTTTCCTACTCAGACTACCCTTGATCGGACTTTGCTGGCTTTACCTTGCACTAAACACGATTCCCTTACCATGTATCTACAAACTGTAAATGGATCGATTGTAATCATGTATTGTCTTTCTGCTGACTGGTTAGCGTGCAACTAAAGCTTTTTGCTGTATCTCGGTACAAGTGACAGTAAACTAAACTGAACTGAAGTCATTGTACATCTTGGTGAGTACTGGTGAGAAGGATGGCCACTCAGGTCCATGAGCAAGCAACCAATTCACCAATACAGGCGTCAGCTTCCAGGTGAAATAATTCACTCAGAGGAATGTCCACGATCCTCAGGGGCTCAGTAGGTCTTCTACGCAGAGGCACAGGAGGTGGTTGACAGCGAGGGAAATACCAGTGGTGTTGCCTCATCACTGGCCTTAGCGGTGGAAGAGATTTAAAGATTTCTTATATATGATTGAAGTAAGTGAAAATAGCAACAAAGTCCAACAATGCCATGACTCTTACCAATTTCTATAGATGCATCATAAAGGTCATCCTTTTGAGGTGCATCACGACTTAGTTCAGCAACTACTCTGCCAAAGAAATTGCAGAGTGTTGTGGATGCCGCCTAATCCAACGCACATATCAGCCTCCCCTCAGCAAAAGTCAGCAGCATACTCACGGATATTCCAGTATTCCATCTTCTCCCCTCGGGCATTGGGCAGAAGGTACAAAAACATGAAAGCACTTACTGCCAGGTTCAGAAACATCTGAATCTTCCCCTATTGAATGGACCTTTCATAAGCTAAGGGTGCAGTCATCAATCTCCCAACCTATTGTATTGTGGCCTTTGTACTTTTTTAATCTGCAATTTCTCTGGAGTAACATTGTAATGCTGTCGCACTACATTCTGCACTCTAGTTACTTTTCACTTTACACTACCTGTTGTACTTGTGCATCGCTTGATTGGAGTTATGTGTTGTATGACTTGACTGGACAGGATACAAATCAACGTTTTCCACTGCATCTTAGTACATTTGACGACAATAAATCAATACCAGTACCAATACCAACACTGCTCCAGGCACCTCATTTAAAAGAACTTCACGAACACCAATCTCCAGCAATTATCCTCAAATACCCCAAGTTATATTTGCTTCCCTACCACGACTCTAATGCACACATGAATATATATTTCAACCTTATTTGCACTTCCAGCATGAAAGGTACATCATACAAAGGTGGCATGCGAATGCTTGATAAGACAACAGATGGAACTTGGCACTACTGTGTCCAAGGTTTAACCAGTCTGAACAGAGGTGGTGACTACCTCCAGCTAGCACTCTATCACAGACTCTCCCTTTTATTTTATCCTCCCATCCCTTTCTCCATATCAGAAAGCATTTGTGTTTCCCTCTCATCCAGTACCGATGAAAGGTCATCAATATGAACCAAAGTCAATGTTTTTCTCTTTTTTGAGGCGATCCAAGTTGATGAAATCTTCGCGATCCTTAAGGGCCTGTCCCACTTAGGCGATATTTTAGGCGACTGCTGGCGACTGTCATAGTCGTAGCAGGTCACCGAAAAACTGGTGACTGGACCCCCCACCCCCTAGGACAATGTCTACGACAAGCTACAACAACCTACCACCTAGTCGACGTCAAGCTGCGGCAGGCTACTGACAACCGGCGACCCAATCATCGAGAGTACGACATCCACCGCGCCTACGACAACCTACGACCAAACAGGCGACAACCGACGACAAACGAAGTCAACCTATGTTCACTCGTGACAAACTATGACAAGCCTTGACCCTGTCGGCGACAACTGAAGCCAATTCACGTCATTTTGGCCTCCGGTTTTGACGCCGGTACCTGTCGCCGGTTGACGTAGGTTGACGTAGGTAGTCGCCAATGAAATTCATCGACGTCAGCACTGGCGACAACCTACATCACCTGGCGACAACCTACGACAGCATCTACATCAGGAGACGTCAAGCTACGATCATTGGCATCAAACCAACAGTCGCTGAAAATTTTTAAATATTTCAAAATCCAGAAAAATGCTACGACTCTCTGGAGACTACTCACGGCCATACAGGTGACACCCCGGCGACCATGTGGCAACAGCCTAGTCGCCTGTAGTCGCCTAAAAAATCGCCTAAGTGGGACAGGAGCTTTACTTTTATTTCTGATTTCCAGCATACATAGTAGTTGCCCATTTTTGCTTGAATTTTCTTATGGCACAGAACAGGGGCATTCGGCCTATCGAGCCTATGTTGGTTCACAGGGCAATCCCATTCTCCTCTTCATTTTCCCTGTAAGTTATTCTCCCTACATTCCCATCAAATTTCACCAGATCCTATCACTCACCCACATACTAGTGGTGATATAATGTGATCAATTAACCTGCAATTCCCTAAAAGATTATACCTCCTTCTCCGTTCCTTCCTTTAAAAATATTGGTCAAATCTTTGATCATTGAAAATAACAACAGAAAATGATGAAAATACTCAGCAGATCAGGTAGAATCTATGAAGAGAGAAATTGAGTTAATTGTCAGGTCAATTGCTCATCAGAACTAGAAAAGTGAGAAAACATGTTGTCGAAGGGAGGGGCGGAGAGAATAGACGGCAAACCTAATGTAGGGCGGAGACTAAAGTTGTCAAGCTGGCACAACAGATGGTTTCGATTTATATTTATATTTTGAGATACAGCGCAGAAACAGGCCCTTCGGCCCACCGGGTCCGCACCGCCCAGCGATCCCCGCACATTAACACTATCCTACACCCACTAGGGACAATTTTTACATTTGCCCAGCCAATTAACCTACAAACCTGTACGTCTTTGGAGTGTGGGAGGAAACCGAGGATCTCGGAGAAAACCCACGCAGGTCACGGGGAGAACGTACAAACTCCGTACAGTACAGTGATGCCATCTACTTAATGAATGAATAGTGGTACTGAGAGAAGAGAGCCAAAAGAGCAAGATGGGAGGGCACAGCAAGTGGTGGCACAACAAAAGAAAGTGCTGGAAATTCCCAGCAGATTACGTAGCATTGGTAGTAAGCGAACGTGTGAAGAAAAAGCTAGTTACCTGAAGCTATTATTTTCAATCCTGAACCCAAGAGCTGCAATGTGTCTAGGTGGACCATGATATTCTGCTCCTTAAACTTAAACTTGAATTGGACTATGTGCCGGGGATCAAAGACATAAAAGTCAGAATAGGAGTGGGGTGAAGAATTAAAATAACATGCAACTGAGTCACCCAAGCTACCTTTTTAGACCGAATGGAGGCATTCTATAAAGTGGTTAAAGTTTGAAGAAGGGTCTCGACCCGAAACGTCACCCATTCCTTCTCTCCCGAGATGCTGCCTGACCTGCTGAGTTACTCCAGCATTTTGAGAATAAAAACCTTCAATTTGTACCAGCATCTGCAGTTATCTTTTTATACTATAAAGTGGTTAGTTTTTCAATGTACAAAACACCATATTGTGAACATTGAATGAAGTACACTTGATTGGGAAAATGGAACTGCCACTTCTTGTTATAAGTCTGTTTGGGACTCTGGATGGTGGGGGGGGGGGGGATAAGGGAAAAAAAAAAGGTGGTGCATCTCCTGTTGTTGCTTGGGAAAGTGCTCTTGAGTCATTGGTGCAAATTAAAGGGCCCGATGTCAAATATTATCACATTTCTGTTTTATAATGCTCTTAATTCGTTCGGGAATTTTCATGGTGGTTCTCTTCTTCTATCGTATGTCAACTACAACAGTAAAAAGTGGCAATTGGTGCTTCAGAGTACCGTAGTTGACGCTTTGCTGCAAATTCAGCCAGTTCCGTAGAACTACCCAGGGTGGACGACGATGAAATAAAGCAGCTCCCACCCCTTCTTGGTGGTATTGTACAATAGAAAAGATATTGATTGAATTTTAAACCTTTTATTTCGGACATCAGGAAACAGCAGCTGAAAAACTCCTCCATGATTTAAATTGCACCTCAATTTTCTTGGAAATTTCCCTCAACCAGGATTGCTTGCTCATTTCAGACCGATTCAATTGATGAGGTTGTAGATTTCTGATTATTAAAATATATTCTTGTGTATCAATTATATTTCAATATCTGTTCCTATTTTAACAGTATGAAGATGAAGAGAATTTCCAGCAACATTCTTATTCTTTTTCAAAATAATTTCTATGACCTTGAAAGGATATGATAGCAGCTGAGATAAAAGTGCACTGCAAAAAAGTACTTTTACTTGCCAACCATATTGCAGATAACAGATAGACGTTGATGACTTCATTTGGTTTCAGCTAAGTTTTAGGCATAATTGCTTTTATTGGCAATTAGGCAGCAAGAAGGTTTCTGGATGTTATAATCCATTTATTTTATATAGCGCCTTATCACATGCTCAAAGCGCTTTACAAAAACAATTAACATAGAAACAAACAGACAAACTATCCTGACGGAAAAGCGGCGAATACTCAACGCCAGCGTCCTCTCACGTCAGGGTCCGGCAGTAGACATTAAAAAGCACAAGACACACAGATATAATTTTTTACACAAAACAGCCATCACAGTGATTGCTCTAGGCATACCCTCACTGTGATGGAAGGCAAAGTCTTATCTCCTCCTCATTCTTCTCCCGTGGTGCCACGAGGTGATCGAGGCTCCCAACTTTTTGAAGCCCCCACCGGGCGATGGAAAGTCCCAGGGCCGAGCCGAGCAGGCCGATGAAAGTCCTGAGCCCCCACAGGGCGATGGAAAGTGCTGCGGCCGAGCCACGCAGGGCGATGAAAGTCCTGAGCCCCCACCGGGCGATGTAAAGTGCTGCGGCCGGGCCACGCAGGGCGATGAAGGGCCTGCGGGCGGGTTGATCGTACCTCGCGCTTCGGAGCGGTCGAAGCTGCTACGGCTGGAGCTCCCAAAAGCCGGTCGCCAGCCAGGGACCTGCGAACTCCCGATGTTACGGTCTGCAGGGCCCACGGCCGAAGCCTCCGAGATGGTAAGTCCAGGCCCTGCGACCGGAGTCTTTGAGGTCGATCCCAGCTGGAGGCCGCCGACTCCACGATGTTAGGCCGTAGCGCGAACGGAGATACGACACGGTAAAGGTCGCATCTCCGTTGAGGAGGAGATTTGAAAAAAGGTTTCCCCCAACCCCCCCCCCCCACCCCCCTACATACACAGAATTAAAAATAAAACAAAACGTACATTTAACAACGACAATGACAAAAAAAAACGAGAAAAAAAACGGAGAGACTGCCGGTGAGCCACAGCTGCAGAACACAGCCACGCCCCCGTTGCACTTTTTAACAGTTAAATTAAGGGATCATCAAATGCAATCGCAGTCAGTATCAATACAAGTTCAAAAGTAATATTGAATGTCTTAGAAAACTGTCGTGATTGACTGTGGAGGGTGTAAAGTATGTGAATGGAGAGAATCCATGAAATGAACCAGTTGGTAAAGGGTAATCACTGCTACAAGGGAAGTAGCAAATAGCCAATTTGTGCTGAACAAGGTCTCACAAAGAGTAGTCGTCTTTGTATGAAGGATAAATGTCAATACCATGTGGAAGAACGTTGCTCCTCTTCAAAAACTGCCAAAGGACATATTTCATCCACATGACAATGGAAAAGGCTGGTTTATACAAACAAAAAGGTACATCGGACTGTTGAACACTTCCTCAGAATGATTAGATAGAAATATATCCCAAAACCTTAAGAGTGTGATTTGAAGCCATAATCTTCTGACTTGGGGGAATTGCATAGAGCCATAAAGTGATACAGAGTGGCGCAACTTGCCCACACGGGCCAACATGTCCCAGCTACACTAGTCTCGCCTGCCCGCATTTGGTCCATATCCCTCCAAACATGTTCTTTCCGTGTACCCGTCTAACTGTTTCTTAAATGGTAGGATAGTCCCTGCCTCAACTATCTCCTCTGGCAGCTTGTTCCATACACCCACCACCCTTTGTGTGAAAAAGTTACCCGTCAGATTCCTATTAAATCTTTCCCCCTTCACCTTAAACCAATGTCATCTGGTCCTCAATTCACCTACTCTGGGCAAGAGACTGTGCATCTACCTGATTTATTCCTCTGATGATTTATACACCTCAATAAGATCACCCTTCATCCTCCTGTACTACAAGGAATAGAGTCCCAGCCTACTCAACCTCTCCCTTTAGCTCAGACCCTCTAGCCCTGGCAACATCCTTGCAAATCTTCTCTGTACCCTTTCCAGTTTGTCAACATCTTTCCTACGACATGGTGGCAAAATAGGCAAAAACTGATGTTTTACTCTCAAGTTAAGACACAAAATCTTCAGTTCTTTCTTAAAGCAAATGGCTACATTGCAAGACCTTGTTCCTCTATAAAATAATCAAATGTTGGTTATTTGAATTCTACAGAAACAGCTTCTAACACTTTACCACCTTATGTTTCTCACGCTTGATGGACCTACTCATTCTACTTTCTTGACATTAACATTCTCTCTGCCCTCAAATAACATTACCAGATCATTGGAAACTATACAAAACACCTCCCAGAACCTCAATATTCAGAAAATATTCCTTTTCCCCTTGATTCATTATTTATTTGAGACCCAATTCTACGCACAATAAAATAGGAGCAGGAGAAGGCCATTCGGCCTCTCAAGCCTTCCCCACTATTCAATATGATCATGGTTGATCTTCCCCAAGCCTCATCTCCTGTCTAAGTTCCCTATAACTCTCTGTTTCCTGATCGTTCAAAGTTTTATCTACTTCCTTTTAAAATATCTCAAATGATCCAAGCTTCCACAATCCTCCAAGGTTTTGAATTCCAGTAATACCTCACCCTGGAATGCGCTACCAGGGGTAGTGGTGAGGCAGACACGATAGTAGAATTTAAAAAGCTTTTGGATAGGCTCGTGGATCTGCATGGTATGGTGGGATATGGATAATGTTTCAAAGGTTTCAAAGGTCTTTTATTGTCACATATACCAATTAAGGTACAGTGATATGCGAATTACCATACACCCAAACTAAAACAAAAGGCAGATGAGTATTTTTGGCATCATGTTTGGCACAGACATTGTGGGCCAAAGGGCCTGCTCTTGTATTGTGTTGTTCTATGGTAATCTTTTTTGACTGCCCCAAATGCCAGTTTATCCATTCTGAAATAAGGGGACCAAATCTGTGCACAGTACTCCAGATGTGACCTCACAAGTATCTTGTACAATGTGATAATACTTCCTTATTCCTATACCTCAACCTCTTTTGTAGAAAAGGCCAAACTGCTAATTGTCTTCCTCACCACTTGCTTCACCTGACTGCTAACTAATTTTGCTTTCTGCACAAGAATGTCAAGGCCTCTCTGAACGTCATGCATCTTTCAGATAATGGCCTGCCTTTGGATTCCTCTCGTTGAAGTGCGTGACCTCACACTTTCCCACATTAAATTCCATATATCATGTTTTCACCTATTCACTCAACCTATATTCATCCTGATTCAGTCCAAATATCCTCAACTCAACGAGACTCTCGCCTATTTGTGTGTCATCAGCAAATTTGAACACTTTACATTCTGCCTTGTCCTCCAAATCAATAATATGAATGATAAATAATTTGATGACCAAGATCTGACAAATGGGACTCTCCACCAGTTTCATCATTCCAGCTTGAAAAATACCCATTTATTCCAATTCTCTGTTTTCCATTTGATACAAATAACCATCCATGCAAATAACTTCCCCAATATCACAAGACAGAATCTTGTCCAGCAGTTTTTTGTGTAGTTCCTTATCAAATACCTTCTGATCATTCAAAAACACTGTATTCACAGTTTCCCTCTCTCACCTCTGCTTGTAACATCCTCAAAGAACTCCAGCAAATTTGTCGAACAGAATTTACCTTCCATAAAATGATGTTGACAGATTGATTATATTTTAACTTCTGATTGACTATTTTATTTCTTTCCTGATTATATTCTCCAGCCTTCTGCCAGCAACAGATGTTCAGTTACAGACTTACCCTTTAAAAAATATATATTTTCCTTCCATCTTGAACAATGGGCTCACATGTGTGTTTCTTTTTCAATCAGCTGGTACCTCCCCCTAACACAGTATGTTTTGGAAAATTTCAGCCAAGGGCCTCATCTCTGTAGCCTGTTTCTTTAAAAACTTTAGATCTAGCAATTTGTCTGCCTTCAATACTGTTAGTTTCACCTCATTCCCATTGTTACCAGTTATGTTTCAAATTAGCCTATCTGAAATCTTTGAGATCTATGCAACGTATTGATTTAATTTATCTGCAGTCGCCTTATTTTCCATTTGTAATTCCCCAGTCTTCTTCTCTAGAAGATCACAAACAAACTCCAGGTATCCCCTTCCACCTTAATATATTCAGAGAACACCTCACAGGTTGTTTTAATATTACTTACCAGTTTTCTCTCAAAATCAAATCTCTTAATTTTTCACTGCAAATTTCACTTGTAAATTTCTCAGTCCACTGGCCTAACACTTGCCCTTGCCACTTAATATGCCGTGTCTGATTTATTATTTCCCACCGACCTTCTTGGTTAATCACAGATGGTTCATCATTCTTCTGGAATCTCTCTTTCTAATTGGGATCAATTTCTGTTGAGTGCTGAGAACTAGCTGTTTAAATATCTGCTCCAACTCATGCATTGACATATCTCAACAATTTAACCAGTCCTCTCCCAGAACTCCACTTTCACACTTAAGTAATTACGCTTACTTAAGTTGAGGCCAGTTCATTGGCTATATTTAAGAGGGAGTTAGATGTGGCCCTTTTTGCTAAAGGGATCAGGGGGTATGGAGAGAAGGCAGGTACAGGTTACTGAGCAGGATGATCAGCCATGATCATATTGAATGGCGGTGCAGGCTCGAAGGGCCGAATGGCCTACTCCTGCACCTATTTTCTATGTTTCTATGAGGACATATGTACCCTGGTATTTGCCCTCAAACTTTAGACACAGTGCGGAAATAGGCCCTTCGACCCACCGGGTCCGCGCCGACCAGCGATCCCCACATATTAACACTCCCCTACACACAATACACAATTTTCACATTTACCAAGCCAATTAACCTACATACTTCTATGTCTTTGGAGTGTGGGAGGAAACCGAAGATCTCAGAGAAAACCCACGTAGGTCACGGGGAGAACGTACAAACTCCATACAGACAGCACCCGTAGTCGGGATCGAACCCGGGTCTCCGGAGCTGCAAGCGCTGTCAGGCAGCAACTCTACCACAGCGCCACTGTACCGCCTCTATCATAAATCCAATTCCACCATATCGCGATCAATATTCCCCAGAGATCCTTAATCACAGTATCTTTCATTAATCTTGTCACATTACACATCACCAGATCTAAAAAGAGACTGGTCCCAGATAGGTTATATAGCATTGTGCTCTAAGAGACATTCATGACACACTCCATAAATTCATCTCTCGCAGTTCCCTTGTCAGTATGATTAATCCAATCAATGTGTAAATTACAGTTACTGATAAATCAATATATGAATATAGCCTCTTCCAAGGCTCTCTTGTGAAATCTTAAAGAATGTTTTCCAGTGCGCAATACCATTTCTCAGCTCAGCGTCTAGCTTTTTAACTTCCATTGTAACCTTTCCTGATATCACTATTTTGTTTCTATTATTTATTTCAGTTGCTGTATCCCTGAACCTTTCTCCATGATTTATTCAAAGTTCCAAATATGGGTTTCCCATAGGTGCCCCATGTTCACAATTTCTACACAAAACTGCAATCAAAACAGAGTCAAAGTGAACTAAGTCCATACACTCGAGCACGTTCTTTCCCAGAACAATAAAATTGGAAATTGCACTGACCATGAGTAAATTGTTCTTGAGTTGGTGGAGGTCAGTGGTGATTTTAGCCTCATCAACTATCAGGCCATACTGTCTTCTGCACACAGATATAGATATATCAAAGATTTTTAATAGACACAAAAGTGCTGGAGTAACTCAGCAGGACAGGCGGCATCTATGGATAGAAGGAACGGGTGGCATTTCAGGTCCAGACACTTTTCTTCAGTGGGGTTTTATCTATTTATATACTTGTGAATGGTGGCTAGCCTGATGCTAACAAGAGTTTGGGTCTTTTTTTTGTTAGACAAAGAAGGTACCAGTGTGGGGAGCCCTCCTTCGATGAGATGCATCGCTTAGTGAATCCAGATCTGAGAAAAGCAAATATCCGAATTTCTGGTTCCATCAGCAATTCATCCGTCTCTGCAGAATTCCAGAGAGTGAGAGTTTTCCGGATTTACATCACCAGCATATGGGAAAGCAGTGTCGGAACGGAGGGATAGCAAAAAGGAGAAGTGAAACATCTTCAGCATAAGACAAGGGAACTGGGTTAGTAGAACAGATGGGTAAGTGTAAAGCAGACATGAAGAGGTGCTTCTGATCAGGATTGTGGAACAGTGGAACAAAAAGCCTACCAAAGAGAGAGAGAGAGAGAGAGACCAATTAAAGTTCATTTAGTGAGCAAATCTATTGGATTGGGATTAAATACATTTTGTGCAGTCATGCCCAGGGAGTTCCCTGGAATATTTCACAAATCCTTTTCGAACAGACATGTGAAATTGTGGTTTGCATTCAAAAGAATATTGTTGATAGAATTTTACTTTAAGATCTTCCAGGGAAGTTTAAGGATTTCTCATGGGCAATATTCTTCCGATTGTTTCCTTTATCATGTGCTAAATAAAGAGAACATGATACAAACACAAATTCTTATCTGCATGCACGTAATCAATATCCCAGCATTCGATGCATATCCACGTGCCCATGCAAAAATGTCACTATCGTATCTGCCTCCACCACCATCCCTGGCAATGCGTTCCAGGCACCTACCACCCACTGTGTAAAAAACGTGCCTTCCACATCTCCTTTAAACTTTGCTCCTCTCACTTAAAAGCTACGCCTCCTAGTCTTTGACATTTCCATTCTGGGAGAGAAAGTTATGACTGTCTAACTTTCTATTCCTCTCAGAACTTTATATAATTCTACCAGATCTCCCCTAAACCTTCAGCATTCCAGAGAAAACAATCCAGGTCTGTACAAACCTCTCCTGCTAGCTAATTCCTTTTAATCCAGGCATCATGCTGGTAAACCTCCTCTGCACCCTTTCCACAGTCTCTACATCCCTTCGTATCGGGGAGACCAAAGCTGCATACAATACTCCAATTATTTACTGGAACTAATACAAAAAGTGCTTACTTATTTTGTGGCCTAGAGAAATACTTATCTAACAAGCAACCCTGCATGCCATCTAAGAAACAATTCCCCATTCTGATCATGTGCATTACAATGGGTTAGTTGAAATCAATTAGTTGATGGTGAATGCTTCGTAGACTGTACATAGGGCTGCTTCTTGCGTAAATGCATCTCTGGTCTAACTAGGAGAGAAGCAATGTTAAAATTAAATAAGTATTGCAAAATGAAAACTAGTTGAAACATAGTGACCACTGTATAATTAATTCAAGAGTTTCAACATATAAGAATAATATGACTTATTAGGCAGGACTTTCATATGAAGAAAGACTGGATAGACTCAGCTTGTACTCGCTGAAATTTAGAAGATTGAGGGGGGATCTTATAGAAACATACAAAATTCTTAAGGGGTTGGACAGGCTAGATGCAGGAAGATTGTTCCCGATGTTGGGGAAGTCCAGAACAAGGGGTCAGAGTTTAAGGATAAGGGGGAAGTCTTTTAGGACTGAGATGAGAACTTTTTTTTCACACAGAATGTGGTGAATCTGTGGAATTCTCTGCCACAGAAGGTAGTTGAGGTCAGTTCATTGGCTATATTTAAGAGGGAGTTGGATGTGGCCCTTGTGGCTAAAGGGATCAGGGGGTATGGAGAGAAGGCAGGTACAGGATACTGAGTTGGATGATCAGCCATGATCATATTGAATGGCAGTGCAGGCTCGAAGGGCCGAATGGCCTACTCCTGCACCTATTTTCTATGTTTCTATAATGAAGAGTCAAAAACAATGGTAGTAGCTTAGGAAAGGTGAAGTTCAATAATTTAAAAAATAAGACCACAGGTCAGAAAAAAAAATCCTCAAAAGATTGAAGGAGATAAATAAAATGAAGCTGTGCTACACTAAAGAATCTTTGGAATGATTATGAATAAACTGAAACTTGATGAGACAATTCATAAAGATGGAACACCAAATGAGATCACAAGACATGTAGCAAATGCAGTTCTTGTAAAAAAAAAACAGGGCTTTACGACTATAGGGCTAAATGAGAAAATGGAAAGTAATTCAGCAGATAATTTGAGGGCACTTTTGTAAGTTTAAAAATACTTTGAAAAATAGGAATATGGAATAAATGAGAATTTTTTAAAAATCAAAAAAAGATGTTGGAATAAAAAACTGAAATAGTAACAGAAAATGCTGTAAAGATTCAGCAGTTCAGTCAGCAACTGTGGGGAGTTCCAACGAAGGGTTTTAAACCTTCAAACATTAACTATTTAGCATTCCAAAGATGTTGCTTGAGCTGCTCTTTCAGTATAAAGGAAGATGGGTCTTTAGTCAGAGGGTATTTAATCTGTGGAACTCATTGCCACAGAGGGCTGTAGATGCCGTCAGTGGATATTTTTAAGGCAGAGACAGACAAATTCTTGATTAGAACGGGTGTCAAGGGTCATGGGGAGAAGGCAAGAAAAATGGGATTAGGATGCAGAGATCAGCCATGATTGAATGGCAGAGTGGACTCGATGGGCAGAAAGGACCTAATTCTACTCCAGTAACTTGTGAGCTTGTGGGTGGGGAGAACAAGAAAAAAAGCTGTGGCAAATTTATTTAGATTCCTGCAACTAAGTGAGAAGGTCTGAAAAAGGAGTACTGAGAGATGAATTGAATTTTTAAAATAAATACTGCGGAGGAAATTGTGAGAGTTATTAAATAAGTCATCAATACTAATGAGTATAAGAAAATAACCAGATGCTGGTACAAATCGATTTATTCACAAAATGCTGGAGTAACTCAGCAGGTCAGGCAGCATCTCGGGAGAGAAGGAATGGGTCTGAAGAAGGGTCTCGACCCGAAACGTCACCCATTCCTTCTCTCCCGAGATGCTGCCTGACCTGCTGAGTTACTCCAGCATTTTGTGAATAAATCAATACTAATGATATGAACTGGAAAGGAGACAGAAAAAGCCCAAGAGAGGTCTAGGGCACAATGTATTGGAAAGCCACCAATGCGTCAGTTTCCACAAATGTTCGACAATGCAGTAGGTTATTGGATATTAAGGCGCATTTTACGTTTTGGTCACTCAGTGGAAATTTCAGGACTGGTGCTCAAAGCCCTGGGAGTCTTTTGAGTCCCGCATTAACGAATAAAACGAGTACCGGTCATCGCGACCGGAGATGTGAGGATGCGCTGCGGGTGGGAGGACGCGAGAAAAGCAAAGCAACTGAATGATTGCAAATGAGATACGTTAAATATGTTTCATGTCAGCCCAGCGGGCATGGTTCCGTGCCACGGATGTCAGAGAACCAAACACTGAAATGTATTCCATCGAAGGACACAGATTGCCTCAAAGGACTCGGAACGAGCACGAGAATGTGATAGCACTTTGGTCAACGTGGGTTGTTTTTAAATGTGCTATACAAATAAAATTGACTTGACTTGACTTAGAAAGTATTACAATTATTGCAAAAAGGGTGCATTTTACTTTTGGGGGTTCATAGAGGCAAATTCTAACTTAGATACCGTAAAAGTTGCAATTCGACTCACTCGATTCGTCCCCCCGTGGATATGTTGGCTTGAGTCCAGAAGAACAGAACACGATAAAAAAACAAAACACAGCTATGTTCCTACACAAGCGAGCAATAAAACACACACACTACACGTTATTATTTTATTTTGCAACCTCGAAAGAATTTGCATACATATTTTTTTTTAACCCCTTAAAAAAATGGGGGTGTTTTAGAGGTCGCAGTGAAGTTCCTGACTGGTGAAGTGTGAGTGTGAACAGTTAAACACGCAACTTTGCATCCTTGGACTCGCTGTTGACTCGCCGTCGACCTCTGAAAGCTGAGCCTCTCCTCACTAATTAACCCGCCGCAGTTTCATATTTAACCCGCTGGAAGACATCCCGCTTCGCCCAGTACGAGCTGGGACGGCGATCCTCCCGGCGACCAAACTTTCCCTCCGTTCTTTCTTTCTTTCTTTCTTTATTCCTTCCCTTCCCCTTCCCCTTCCCCTCCCCAATTTCCGCGCGTTACGGGGTCTGTTGCTGATATATATATATATATATATATATATATATATTGCTACTGTCGCCCTGCCGACCAGCGAGGGCGGCCAGCAAAATGCAGCGCATCGACTACGACGAGGGGGAGCGCAAGGGGAAATGCTCCAGATACAAGTACGTCGTCATTGCCCTGGGTCTGGCAGTGGGGCTGGCCGTGGGGCTAGGCGTGGGGCTGGGAGTGGGGCTGAGCGGCCGCACTCCAGTGTGCGATGAGGAGACCACGGCCGGTCCAGGCAGCACCGAGCAGCCGCCGCCGGCCGCCGACTACTGCCCTCCCCACGCCGACCCCGACGGGCCGTGGAACAACTTTCGGCTCCCGGACTACATCCACCCGGTGCACTACCAGCTGGAGCTGGACCCCAACATGGAGGGAGGCTACTACACCGGCACGGTCACCGTGCACATCCGCACCACCCGGCCCACCAAGTACATCTGGCTGCACACCAAGGAAGGCAGACTGACCTCCATGCCCACCCTCCGCAGCAGCAGCGGCAGCAGTCTGGTCTCGCCCACCGCGCTCCCCTTGCGCCGTTGCTTCCAGTACACAGACCACCAGTACCTGGTCGTGGAAGCCCAGGAACAACTGGCCGCCACCTCCGCCGGCCACGAGTATCTGCTCACCCTGCACTTCCACAGCAGCCTGCTGGGCTCGCTGGTCGGCTTCTACAAGACCACCTACACGGAAGGCAACATTGTCAAGTAAGTATAAGAAAATAACTGCAGATGCTGGTACAAATCGATTTATTCCACGAAATGCTGGAGTAACTCAGCGGGTCGGGCAGCATCTCGGGAGAGAAGGAATGGGTGACGTTTCGGGTCGAGACCCTTCTTCAGACTAGGTTTCGGCGACTGTTCACGGATGGAAGCAGGCGATTGGGAAGGAGGAATGCAGCGCGGTTAGTTTTTTCTTGTCTGGGAAGGGTCCCGACCCGAAACGCCACCCATTCCTTCTCTCCAGAGATGCTCCGTGTCCCGCTGAGTTACTCCAGCTGCTCGTGTCCATCTGCAGCATTTTGCCTTCAAGGAAATGGTTATAAATCGTTCCTTGCATTCAAGAGAGAGCTAGATAGAGCTCTTCAGGATAGCGGAGTCGGGGGGTATGGGGAGAAGGCAGGAACGGGGTACTGATTGAGAATGATCAGCCATGATCACATTGAATGGTGGTGCTGGCTCGAAGGGCTGAATGGCCTCCTCCTGCACCTATTATCTATTGTCTATTGTCTTCTCCGGATCCCATCTCTAATTGAGGAAGGGTCTTGCCGCCTTTGCTCTCCAGGTAGACCTTGGTAATGCATCCCATCGGATTTTTGTGCCAGGGTGCGCGGGAAAATTGGAGGTATTTGGAGTTGCCCCCGTCCCCATTCAACCACTTGAACCCCAGAGTGCAACATAGTAGCTGGCATGAAGGGTGGAAACTCTTCGTTTCGCGTGCCCAGGCATTTGGACTGTAACGGAGGAGGATAAATAATATAGACGCGCTACACATGCAGAACAGAGCTCCTCGGCGCAGCGCTGTGTGTTTATATTTTATTCCATTTACTTCACTGGTTAAGTGTCAAATGGCACGACTCTGCTGTCAGAATCTCAGACCAATGGTGCTCGCGGTTCTATAAATAGGGAAAACGTGGCAATGTTCCGCAGGAGAGGCACTCCGAGGTATTCTTGCAGTAGTTTCATGAACACTACTTTTCCTCCGATCCACATCACTTAAGTGATCTTTATCGTGATCTTATAGAGGTGTGTAAGATTATCAGAGGAATAGATCGAGATGCACAGAATCTCTTGCCCAGAGTAGGTGCATCGAGCACCAGAGGACATAAGTTGAAGGGGAAACAATTTAATAGGAATCTGAAGGGTAACCTTTTCACGCAAAGGGTGGTAGATGTATGGAACAAACTGCCAGAGGAGGTAGTTGAGGCAGGGACTATCCCAAAATTTAAGAAACAGTTATACAGGAACATGGATAGGACAGGCCTGAAGGGATGTGGACCAAATGCGGGCAGGTGGGACTAGTGTAGCTGGGACATGTTGGCCGGTGTGGGCAAGTTGGGCCATAGGGCCTGTTTCCACACTATCACTCTATGCAGTTCCCCCCAAATCAGAAGATTATGCCTTCGAATCACACTCTTAAGGTTTTGGGATATATTTCGATGTAACCATTCTGAGGAAGTGTTCAACAGTTCGATGTACCCTTTCTTTGTATAAACCAGCCTTTTCCATTGTCATGTGGATGAAATATGTCCTTTGGCACTTTTTGAAGAGGAGCAAGGTTTTTTCCACATGGTCACATTAACATTTGTCCTTCATACAAAGATAGACTAATGAGGTTGGGACTATCCCAAAGTTTAAGAAACAGTTAAATAGGTACATGGATGGGACAAGTTTAGAGGGATATGGACCAAACGCAGGCATGTGGGACTAGTGTAACTGGGACATGTTGGCGGTGTGGCCAAGTCGGGTTAAAGGGCCCATTTCCACACGGTATCACTCTATGACTATGACATTCCAAACTGAGGAAGTGGCATGTTATAGATAGAACAAAGTAAAACACAGCCTGCAGAACAGTTCAAAACTCTGCTTGTGCCTTAACCAATCCTGGGCGATAACTTAGTTAAGAGAAAGAAGGAGAAAAGTTGCATAAACACTTCCCAATGCATGGTTGTAGGCTGAAGCCACCATCACTCATAAGAACCAAGCAGATGATCCATCTCCACCTCCTCCTGAAGTCCTTACTCTTAGATGCCAGTTTCCAGTCTTAGCCGATTTGCTGCTCTAATATCAAGAAATGATTTAATGCATTAATACCAAGAGGTGACTGAGATGATCGATTTGGGTAGAGTGGTAGGGTGGTATTGTCTACATGGATTTAGGTAAGACATTTGATAATGTCTCCTATGGTAGGCTGATGCAGAAGATTAAGACACATGGATTTCATGGGGTTATGGGGAGAAGGCAAGAGAATGGGGTTAGGAGTGAAGGATAGATCAACCATGATTGAATGGTGTAGACGATGGGCCAAATGGCGTAATTCTGCTCCTATCATGTATGAACTTTGTCGTGACTTGGTTTATAGATCAAGAACTGCTTTGTTAATAGACAGAGGGCTGTGATGGAAGGGCATTATTTAGGCTGTGGGTCAGTGACCAGTGGAGATCTGCAGGGATCTGTGCTGGGACCTCTGTTATTTGCGATTATATATAATTGCCTTGGGCTTACAGTAAATGTAGATGGGTTGCTTAGTAAGTTTGCAGATGACACCAAGATTGATCGTGTTGTGTTCTAAATGTCAAAGTGTACTACATAAAAGGAAAATGGGATATACACTTGTCTGGTACCTTGCACAATCTCAGGATATTTTAAAGTACTTTAAGGCTTTGAAATATTTTGGCAATTTAATCATTTCTGCAAGCAGGGCTGGTCCTTACCCTTAAATTGGTTGCTAAACACTTTAACTCGCCCTCCCATTCCCACATTGCCCTCTCTGCCCTGTGCCTCCTCCACTGTCAGAGTGAGGCCCAACGCAAATTGGAGGAAACAGACCTCATAATTCACTTGGGCTACTTACACCCCAGCGGTATGAGTTAGCTTCTCTAACTTCAAGTCACCCTTGCTTTTCCTCTCTCTCCATCCATCCCCCTTCCCAGTTCTCAGACATCTTACTGTCCCCAACTACATTTTATCTGTTTCTTTGTTGTTACCTTCTCCCAGCTAACAATGATCTATTCTACATTTTCCTTGATCTCCATTCCCTTTGTCCTATTTTCACAACTTACACTTCCTTATCTATGTATTTCCCTCTCCCCTGACATGAGTCTGAAGAAGGGTCTTGACTCGAAACATCACCCATTCCTTAGTCCTGGAATTCCTTCCTAATCATGATCTGATGAGCAGCACTAACCAATATTGAGTAATGGCTAACTGCTGTCCAGGACACCACATGTTCCTGCTCTTCTTCCAGTTATTCTTTGTTCAGACCTGAGAATGCAGACATAACCTCTTTTTATTTTATCTAAACATGCAACTCTTGGTATTGCACTAGTGAGTCAGTCAGCTGAGATCTTGTTGCAAGAAAGGCGACATCGCCTGTGGTCCAGCTGCTTTGATAAAGAACTGGGGCCAAGAATTATCCTCGCCTCTTGTACAAGTTGTTCTGTTGCTGTTCTAAAATGACATTCACCTATCCAAAGGAAAAAAAAACGTACCAAGCAAAACAGTTATGAAAACCTCATTCTACTTCTCAGTTGCTGTTAAAGTGGGTGAAGAGCATTTCCTTATCCAAGTTTCATAATATTGAATAGATAGGATAGGATTGTGTAGTGATAAACTGTAAATGAGCCATCTGGTCATTAGATTAATCAAGGTAGTATGAGTGTGTGTGAGGGAAAGAAAGAGAGAAAGAAAGAGAAAGAGAAAAAGGATAGAGAGAGAGAGAGACAGAAAGAGAGAGAGAGATTTGTCGTAGAGACAATATGTTTTAAAATATATGTTACATTTCATATTGTCTTTGTTTTATCAGTTCCGCTCCCAATCTCTGCAAGTTAAAGCTCACTTTTCCTGCTCTGAAGTGGCTTGACCTGAAATGTTAATTCTGTTTCTCTTTACACAGGTATTATCTGACCACTGAGTCCTTCCAGCATTTTCTTCCAATAGTTTATGTGTTGCTCCACACTTCTTGTTTTACACACTGGAAGTAGACTGGTATTCCTCATGGGGGAGCAAGATCCATCCGACCCTACCATAAGATCTAACCTTGTGGTAGAATGTTACATATTTAAGTGTTGAAACTGAAGTGAAGGAGCAAATCTTCCTATTTTTAATAATAGCAAACCATTACATTGTAATTGTAATTTCATCCTTCTGCTGGCTTTTCATCATGAGGGATTCCTAGCAGAGGTTGACATGCACTTCCTCTACCCTCATCCAGAGGTTCATCGGTACCTCCTCTAACCTTATCTCCTGCCTTCAGTGCTCCCGACGTGGCCTCCTTTACATCAATGAGATATATAAGGAGGCCATTTAAACTCCCCTTCCCTTCCCATGCTGACCTTTCTGTCCTGGGCCTCAGTTACCAGAGTCAGATCACACGCAAACTGGAGGAACAGCAGCTCATTGATTAAAAGACACAGCATGGAAACAGGCTCTTCAGCCCACTGAGTCCACCCCACTATTGGTCACCTGTTCACAAGACTTCTATGTTATCGCACTTTCACATCTATTCACCTACACTCTCGGGGCAATTTACTGAAGCCAATTTTCCGACAAATCCAGATGTCGTTGGGATTGGGAGTAAACCCGACCATTCAGAGGAAACCCATGTGGTCACATGGAGAACATGCAAACTTCACACAAACAGCACATTCCCCGTCCCTTTCCACCTATAACCCTTCCACTGGCCTCACATCTCACACCTCTTGGCTCCTTATCTCACTGCCTCGTGTCTCTTTTTCATCTCTGGTCTTTGTCCACCAGTCTGCAAATCAACCCCCCTCACCTGTATCCATACTAGGTTTTGTTCAACTCTCATCTCTCTTCCAGCTTTCTCCCCATACTTGCATCAATCTGAAGAAGAATCCTGGTCAGAAACATCACTTATCCTGTGTCTGCCAGTGGGGTTCCCTGATCCTTTAAGTTCTTCCAGCACTTTTTAGAGGAAAGTGATCCATAGAAATGTTTCACTTGGACCATCTCCAACATCTCCCTTCCCTTTCTTGATGTCACCGTCTCCACCACAGGACATAGACTATCGACTGATGTCTATTATATACCCACTGACTCCCTCAGCTATCTAGACTATACATCTTCCCATTAGACTCTATCCCCTGCTCCCAACTCCTATGTCTATGCCGCATCTGCGCCCAAGATGAGGTGTTCCATACCAGGACATTTGAGATGTCCTCATTCTGTAGGGAATGGGCGCTCCCCTCTTCCATCATAGATGAGGCCTTCACACGTGTCTCCTCGGTATCCTGTATCTCTCACTCCCCCTCCCCCCAGTTGCAACAAGGACAGACCCCCCCCAGTCCTCACCTTCACCCCATCAGCTGTCGCACACAACACATAATCCTCCAACATTTTCGCCAAATCCAACGGGATCCCACCTCCACAAGTCACTGACAGTTCACTCGCACTTCCTCCAACCTCATCTACTGTATCGATTGTTCTCGGTGTGGACTTCTATATAGCGATGAGACCAAGTGCAGACTGGCCCATCGTTTTGCTGAACACCTTCGCTCAGTCCACCTAGGCCTCCACGATTTCCCAGTTGCCAAACACTTTAACTCCCCCTCCCATTCCCACATTGATCTTTCTGGCCTGGGCCTCCACCATTGTCACTTTGAGGCCAAATGCAAATTGGAGGAACAGCGCTTGATATTTTGTTTGGGTATCTTATAACCCAGCGGTTATAGGATATTGATTTCTCTAACTTCAAGTAAATCTTGTTTTCCCTCTCTCTCCGTCCCTCCTCCACCCCAGTTCTTCTACTAGTTTCACTGCCCTCCTGATTAATTTTTGTATGCCTTGTTGTTACCTTCTCCTCATCCATCAATGAACCATTGTACAGTTCCTTGACAATCATCTGCTTTAATGTGTCCTTTTCAGACCTTACATGCTTTTTGTACCCTTCCATGTCTCTAGTTTCCCCCTCCCCTGACTCTCAGTCTGAAGAAGGGTCTCGACCTGAAATGTCACCCATTCCTTCCCTCCAGAGATGCTGCCCGTCCCGCTGAGTAATTCCAGCATTTTGTGTCTATCCCCACAGAAAGAAATTACTGGCTTTAAATCTGCACTATTTACAGCAGGCATGTATAAAGTCAACTTTGCGAGCTTGACTTAAGTAGTACAGATAGCATATATTTATGTTATGGTGCCTCAGCCATGACATTTTGTATTTATCATTTTGGATGTTGCACAGAAAGCATTGGGTCCACGTGTTGGTGGCCAGTTACAGTATTAAACACAAGGCATAATATATACAAAAAATATGATAAGACCAATCCTCTCTTAGAAAATAAGATAAGACCAATCCTCCTAAGAAAACACTATCATGGATATATGTAACTTTATGACTTTTGATACATTTCATCTGAGTTCTTTAGATACTTCGGGTGTTGTATAGATTCTCAAGAGGCATTGAAAAGATGCTAAATAATTTGATCTTTTGATAGAATTGAGACCTGTGGTGTGAATGCCACGGTGACAGGCAAGAAATAAATAGCTGTAGATAGGACACAGTGAATGAGAAGGAGACGGGATGACACAGCTCAAAGCTTGAATGCAACCCTGACGACCCACATGTGTGTGCTTCTGTGAAAATGACCATAATTCGACTTGGGAGTTCTGTACTGCATTCCTAAATAAGGGAAGTGCTTCATTAATAAATAAAAATTCCCCAGTGCAAACAAATTCAAATTTAATAGCTTCCAGATGGATGTCCCAGGATTCGGGAAACTTGGAAATGAAGCGAATGTTGGATCAGCTTAAAATAGATGTTGGCATTTGATCAAACCGTCAAAAGAAGCTGCAAATTATCTGCTGCATCTTCAGCCTTGCCTGGACTCGCAGTCAACTTCCCCACCCGTCTCCAGATCCAAAATATCCAGCAACCTTGTGCTGTTGGATTTCCCATTCGGCAACCAGCCAGCCTGTCAATTAGATCAGCTGCTGGAAGGAAACTGGGGCTGGGGAGGGGATAGTTTGCTTCCTCAGATAAAAAACAATTCCAGATGACACAATACTGAAGAGCACTGTACTGTAAGTAATTATATGACATCAGAAGGCAGCAAAGGAGATAGAATGAATTTACTTCAGGTAAATATTGTATAATCGAAAAGTGCACATAAAATAAAATTGTAAAAAAAGCAATGGCTCAAGTATGGATGCTGACATAAGTTTATTTGCACTGATATAAAGCAATGATTGTCTGCCTTTAGTGTAAACTAGACGGGCGTGGACCCATTGGGTCCGAATTTCTCCTGCGGGCGGGGCAACCCCCGTTGGGTGCAAACCTCTTCTGCGGGCCCAGCAACCCTCCCCCAACTGATCCAAAACTCTCCTGCGGGCCTGGCAACCCTCTGTGCAGCAAACCTCTCCTGTGGGCGCGGCAACCCCCGTTGGGTGCAAGCCTCTCCTGCGGGCCCAGCAACCCTCCCCCAACTGATCCAAAACTCTCCTGCGGGCCTGGCAACCCTCCGTGCAAACCTCTCCTGTGGGCGCGGCAACCCCCGTTGGGTGCAAGCCTCTCCTGCGGGCCCAGCAACCTTCCCCCAACTGACAATCTGTGGCCCCGTTGGCGGCCGGGGAGTGTCCCGGGGGGACCGGAAAGGGGAGAGGGCGCTACTCCCCTCGGCCCTGGTCAGCCATCGCATCGGCCAGAGCGAGCCATGGACCTGTTGGGTCGAAACCTCTCCTGCAGCGGCAGCTCAGCAGCCATGGCCATCTTGTTTGACCCTCTGTCGCCGCGCGGCACCATGGGAAGAAGGTCAGGTGTGGGGCATGCCGGGACAGGCGCTGGTCCTCCCGGCGAGGGGGGGGGGGCGCATTTATTAAAGTTTCAGCTCAATGGCTCAGCAGCCCTTCCCCCCCTCATTGGCCGCCACTCCCGTAACTCGGGCGGGTCCCATTGTGACATCGAACACGGCTGACGGCCAGGATGAATGGAGAAGTGATTTTTTTAACTTTAAAAAGTGAAAAACGTTAAAAATATAACAAACATTTGAACTCCAGGACAATTGTGAACAAGGTGGGCCTAAAATTGTCGCGCTATCTGTACCAAGAACAAATATAAGCACAAACACACAAATATACAAGATGAAAGGTTTAGTAATATATAGATTTGGACTTAGAAGGGCACTTCAATGCTGCATGCTCAGTGCCTTGCTCTACTTTCTCTATACACATGACTGCTTAGGCACAGCTCCAATTCCATGTTTAACTTTGCCGATGATACCCACATCATCGAACACAGGATGGTAAGGCGGCACAGCGGTAGAGTTGCTGCCTTACAGCACTTGCAGCGCCAGAGATTCGGGTTTAATCCTGACTATGGGTGCTGTCTGTACGGATTTTGTAGGTTCTTCCCATGATCTGCACGGGTTTTCTCCGAGATCTTCGGTTTCCTCCCACACTCCAAAGACATACACAGGTTTGTGGGTTAATTGGGTTGGTGTACAGTAAGTGTAAATTGTCCCTAGTGTGTGTAGGATAGTGTTAATGTGTGGGGATTGCTGGTCGGTGTGGGCTTGGTGGGCCGAAGGGCCTGTTTCTGAGCTGTGTCTGTGAACTAAACTAAACTAAAGTAAACTAAACTAAATAATGGGTAATGATGAGTCAGAGTACAGGAAGGAGATAATCTAGCTGGGTGGTACCAGAGCAATAACCCTGCTCTCAGCATTACCAACTGCAGATTTCTGAGCAATGTAAAACATGAAATTCATTGAGCTAGAAGCACAGGCCCCAATGTTCAGGGCTGATCTTTGGGATTCCTTAGCTCCCGGCTTGTCCTTCAGTTCTTTATATGATCTCCACAGATACAAAACACATGTTTAATTCCTCAGACATTTCCTCAGGCCCTATCAGTTTTCTTTCTGTTTTATCCTTGTTTACACACTTTAAAAAAAAATATTTGTAGCATGTACACATGAGGAAATTTGACCTTAATAAATGCATAATGATCAAGGACTGTTGGTATGAATATGTTGGAAATGTTATAAACACACACTTGGGTTGAAACACATTGGAATACAGATGTAATATTCCACATTTTGTGTTATTTTTAAACTATATTTTACTGAACATATCACAGATTTTTATTACAAGCTGTTGGATTCTTGTGCAAGAGTTTGCACGTAAAGTTTTAAGCTTATTTTTTTTATATCGGAATTATTTTGTGAATTGCTTTTGTGGTCATAGCAGATCTGAAAAGTAAAACTCCAGACATTCAGTGGAGGCCTTTAGTAAATCCAACTGTGTTAATAGCATGCTATTATTAGTTCCCAGGAGGAGACACCATTGAGTTGATGATTCTATTTAATCTGGGGCTGAATCCAAATTTCCACAGAAACTAATCATGAGTCGACAATTGCAGCACTGCAGAATAATGACTTCTTTTGTGAGAGGAACTCTGCCTTTGGTGTAATACAAATATAGAATCAATTTCACTTTTGGGTCAAACGCGGGCCGGTGGGACTAATGTAGCTGGGACGTATTGGCTGGTGTGGCCAAGGTGGGCCGAAGAGCCTGTTTCCACACACTATCACTCTGACTCTATGACCTCAGAAAAAAATTGCTTATCTCCTTTCACATACCTGTTCACCGCGATTACATTATTAATCATACTACTGATCAATTGGGGCTGTGGTGTCCATTGGATATTGCAATGCCACGCCCAAGGTGAGGCACCAAAGGTGAAATACACGGGAAATACCTGGGACCTCAATGCAATGTTAGGCCACGTTCAATCT
This sequence comes from Rhinoraja longicauda, assembly GCF_053455715.1. Lineage (NCBI taxonomy): Eukaryota > Metazoa > Chordata > Chondrichthyes > Rajiformes > Arhynchobatidae > Rhinoraja > Rhinoraja longicauda. The sequence continues at coordinate 126,386,321 of NC_135953.1, forward strand.
TCTGGCTTGCACCCAGATCAGGTCAGAGATGTGCAGTGTTTGTTGGCACAGGTCTAGCTAGTACTGTATAAACACTAGATATGCAGTGTTAGGCACAGGCCCATCACTGTATAGCACAAGGGTATAGTACTGTGAAAGCAGGAACTGCAGATGCTGGTTTACAATGAAGATAGCTTCAAAACGCTGGAGTAACTGATTGAGTTACTGATTGAGAATGATCAGCCATGATCACATTGAATGGCGGTGCTGGCTCGAAGGGCCGAATGGCCTATTCCTGCACCTATTGTCTATTGTCTATTGTAACTCAGAGGGGCAGGCAACATCTCTGGAGAGAAGGAACGGCTTCTTCTTCTTCTTGCGTTTGAGGCAGCAGAAAATATGTAACGCCCTCCAGGCGTTGTAGCCAGTGCAATGTGCTGTTGTCGAGGGCCGTGAGGTCTACCCCTCCACCAGGGGGACGGAGGACAGTGCAGTCGAAAATGACATGCTGTGCTATTTGCTGGTCTGCTCCACACATGCAGGCTGCTGATGGACGCAACTCCCAACGATGCATGTTGGCGTTGAACCGGCCGACCCCTGTGCGGAGCCGGTTCAGGGCGACCCACTCTTTACGGGGCATGTCCGAGCCGGGTGGGGCTGTGGTGTTCGGTGCGACAGTGAATTGAGGAGGTCGCGAAGTCTGTTCCCAGCTGGTTCTCCATGCTCCTAGTATGTTGAAACCGGAGCCACAGAGGGTCGCTGCATGACGGGAGAAAGGGTGACGAGATGACAGGCATTGAGGTCCCAGTTGCTGTGGATCCTGGGCGAGGTGGTGCAGAGGATGTTTGGCGTCCGATGGGGCCTTGCACACCAGCCTATGAATGAAGAAGTCTCTGCGAAGCTTGGCGGGTGCGATACCTGCGAGCACCGGCAGGAGATCTGTCGGGGTAGGGCGTAGGCAACCAGTGATGATCCGCATGGTGTCGTTGAGGGTGGCGTCTAGCTTGCTAGTATGAGCGCTGCGGCACCATGCTTGGGCGGCGTACTCAGCGGCGCTGTACACGAGTGCAAGAACACTGGTTCGAAGAGTAGATGTCATGGCGCCCCATGACGATCCGGCCAAGCAACGCAGGAGGTTGTTCCGTGCCGAGACTTTAGCACGGAGAGCTTCAAGGTGTTGCTTGTAGGTCAGCTGTCGATCTAGTTTCACCCCGAGGTATGTAGGAAATGGGTTATAGGGTAGGGGTGACCCATTGAGGGTGACGGTTAGCTGGCGTTGAGCTTCCTTGTTGTTCAGGTGAACGGCCGTTGTGGTGGTTTTTGCCACACTCAGTTTTAGTCTCCAGGTCTTAAGGTAGCCCGCGACAAGTTCCATATCCGCCGAGAGCACATCCTCAACATTTGACCAACTCCTGTCCGAGTGCAGTAGGGCCAAGTCATCTGCGTATCCATACTGGCGCGTGGTCGTGCGTGGCAGATCGCTGATATAGAGGTTGAAGAGCATGGGGGCCAGTACCGAGCCTTGGGGGACTCCGTTTCTTAGGCATCGCAGTCGGCTAGATTGTCCGTCGCTGGTCTTGAGTACAAAACTGCGGTTGGCAAGGATGTTGGCAAGGAACCGCACTAAATGACGGTCAGGGATGGTTCGGAGGAGCCTCAAGGTCAGGCCCTGGTGCCACACAGTATCATAGGCGGTGTAACAATGAAGTTAGCCTCAAAACGTTGGAGTAACTCAGAGGGGCAGGCAACATCTCTGGAGAGAAGGAACGGCTAATGTTTTGGGTCAAGATCCTTCTTCAGACTGAGAGTCAGGGAAGAGGGAAACTAGAGATATGAAAGGCCAGATGTGAAAACGACAGATCAAAGCAGACGACGATCAAGGAAATGTAGAATAGATAATAGACAATAGACAATAGGCGCAAGAGGAGGCCATTTGGCCCTTCGAGCCAGCACCGCCATTCATGGCTGATCATTCTCAATCAGTAGCCCATTCCTGCCTTCTCCCCATACCCCTGACTCCGCTATCCTTAAGAGCTCTATCTAGCTCTCTCTTGAATGCATTCAGAGAATTGGCCTCTACTGCCTTCTGAGGCAGAGAATTCCACAGATTCACAACTCTCTGACTGAAAAAGGTTTTCCTCATCTCAGTACTAAATGGCCTACCCCTTATTCTTAAACTGTGGCCCCTTGTTCTGGAGTCCCCCAACATTGGGAACATGTTTCCTGCCTCTAACGTGTCCAACCCCTTAATAATCTTATACGTTTCGATATAATAATAATAATAATAATAATGCATTACATTTATATAGCGCTTTTCATATACTCAAAGACGCTTTACAGGGATTTAGAGAACATAGGGAAGTGAATAAATAGATAAATAAGTAAACAAACAGAGAAAGGAGACAGAAGGTGAGGTGACCTTCAGTGGTTGAAGGCAGTACTGAACAGGTGAGACTTCAGTGATGTTTTGAATGTGGTGAGTGTGGAGGAGTCTCTGACGGTTTGGGGTAGTGAGTTCCATAGGGTGGGAGCAGCGATGGAGAAAGCCCTGTCCCCCCAGGATCTGAGTTTGGTCCGGATGTGGGGGGATAGGAGATTGGCAGCAGCAGAGCGGAGGGTGCAGGTGGGAGTGTGCCTGTGGAGGAGGTCGGTCAGGTAGGATGGGGCCAGGTTATGGAGGGCTTTGTAGGTCATGAGGAGGATTTTGTACTGGATTCTCTGGGGGATGGGGAGCCAGTGGAGTTTGTAATGGACGGGGATGATATGGTCACGGATCGGGGTGTGGGTGAGTAGACGGGCAGCGGAGTTTTGAATGTATTGAAGTTTACTGATGATTTTTGAGGGTGCGCCATAGAGGAGGCTGTTGCAGTAGTCCAGACGGGAGGTGATGAAGGTGTGGATGAGGGTTTCTGCAGCTGTGGAGGAGAGGGATGGACGGAGACGGGCAATGTTTTTGAGGTGGAAGAAGGCTGTATTTCAGTGAAGTCAGCGGTTATTGTGGAGTCAGTGGAGTCCATATGGATGTTGAAATCACCGAGGAGGAGGATTGAGGAGGATTGAGGGGGAGAGAGAACAGAACTGGGTCAGAAAGTCAGAGAAGTCAGAAAGGAATGATGGGTGTGGTTTGGGAGGGCGGTAGACAACTGCCATGACTAATTGTGTGTGGCCAGAGAGTTTGAAAGCCAGGTGTTCAAATGAAGGAGCAGATGAGATGGAGATGAGGCTGATCTTGAAGGAATGATGGGTGTGGTTTGGGAGGGCGGTAGACAACTGCCATGACTAATTGTGTGTGGCCAGAGAGTTTGAAAGCCAGGTGTTCAAATGAAGGAGCAGATGAGATGGAGATGAGGCTGATCTTGAAGTCCTGTCGGTGAATTACGACAATCCCACCACCTCGGCCTTCCGAGCGTGGATTGTTGATGTAGTGAGGTTGGGTGTAGTGAGGTTGAGTGGGAGGTAATCCAGAGGCCTTCCGAGCGTGGATTGTTGATGTAGTGAGGTTGGGTGTAGTGAGGTTGAGTGGGAGGTAATCCAGAGGTTGTTGCCAGGTTTCTGTCAGACAGAGGAAGTCCAGTTTATTTTCCAGGATGAAGTCATTCAGAATGTGGCTTTTATTGTTGAGGGACCGGATAATGGTTCATTGTTGGCTGTGGAAGGTAACAACGAAGCATACATGCAGTAAAGTTAATCAGGAGGACAGTGAAACTAGTTGGAGAACTAGTGTGAGGGTGGGACAGAGACAGGGAAAGCAAGGGTTACTTGAAGTGAGAGAAGTCAATATTTATACCACTAGGTTGTACGCTGCCCAAGCGAAATATGAGGCGCCGTTCCTCCAATTTGCATTTGGCCTCACTCTGACTGTGGATCAGGCCCAGGACAGAAAGGTCAGTGTGGGAATGGAAAGGAGAGTTCATGTTTTTAGCAGCCAAGAGATCACATAGGCCTAAGCAGGCAGAGAAACTCTTGGGTTATTGACAGCATACTAGAAAGTATGCTTGCCACATCAAGGAATAAATGGGAATCCAACGGCAAAGTCGTACAGACTTCTGCCGAGGATTAGCAGCTCATCCCTTGCAGAGTGGGAACAGTGGCAGCTCCATTTGGCACTTGAAGCCTATTCATAATACTGTACATAATTGCCAAGTCCTCAGCGTCCAGCACAGCACAGGCAGAAGCCATTCAATATCCGAGTCATCCATTCATTGGAATGCCAGGCATCTGTTAAGTGAGATCACAGCTGCCATGTGGATGGCTCTGGATATCAGTGGTGAAAACTACACTCCAGTGATCTGCCCTCCTGCACATTTCTAGGACTCCTGAGGAACTGCTCTGGGATGATTTTGTTTCTTTGCTTATTTATTTATATATTTACAGGTATGTTTTGTGTGCATTTATTATTTCTTTGAATTGTAGATGTTGCAGGTGAGGCCAGCATTTGTTGTCATAAGATCATATGAGATAGGAGCAGAATTGGACCATTCGGCCCATCAAGTCATTTAATCATGGCCAATCTATCTCTCCCTCCTAGCCCCATTCTCCTGCCTTCTCCCTATTTCCCCTGACACCCGTACTAATCAGGAATCTATCTATCTTTGCCTTAAATATATATCCACTGACTTTGCCTCCACAGCCTTCTGTGGCAAAGAATTCCACAGATTCACCACTCTCTGACTACTGAAACTCCTCCAAGGTTAACCCCTAATTAACCTTGAAAAGGTGGTGTGGAGCTGGATTCTTAATCAACTACAGCCCTTCTGGTAAAGGTACTCTTACGGTGCCATTGAGAGGGCATGTGCTGAGAAATGCGTGAGCAGAAGTTCTGGAATTTAGTTTCTGTGATATTGAGGGACCAGTGATATTCTTCAAAGTCAGCGTGGTGTGCGAGTTCAGAGGGCAATCTGCACGTGGTGGGCCTGCTGCCCTTGTCTTTGGTCGAAGAGGCCATGTGTTTGGTAGGTGCTACCTGAGTAGCCTTAATAAATAATTGCTGTACTTTTTATAAATGCAATACACTGTGCAACAGTGATGGAAATGGGTGTTGAGGATGGTGCAGGAAAGGGTGCAGGACAATTGGGAAACCAAGTAAGTCAAGTCAAGTCAAGTCAAGTTTATTTGTCACATACACATACACGATGTGCAGTGAAATGAAAGTGGCAATGCCTGCGGATTGTGCACAAAAAAGAATTACAGTTACAGCGTATAAAGTTAATAAAGTTAATATAGAGAAGACAAAATTTAGTCCCTGGAGTTATAAAAGTTAACAGTCCTGATGGCCTGTGGGAAGAAACTCCATCTCATCCTCTCCGTTTTCACAGCGTGACAGCGGAGGCGTTTGCCTGACTGTAGCAGCTGGAACAGTCCGTTGCTGGGGTGGCAGGGGTCCCTCATAATCTTGCTTGCTCTGGATCTGCACCTCCTGATGTATAGGTCCTGCAGGGGGGCGAGTGTAGTTCTCATGGTGCGTTCTGCCGAACGCACTACTCTCTGCAGGGCCATCCTGTCCTGGGCAGAGCTGTTCCCAAACCAGACTGTGATGTTGCCGGACAGGATGCTCTCTACAGCCCCAGAGTAGAAGCAATGAAGGATCCTCAGAGACACTCTGAATTTCCTCAGCTGTCTAAGGTGGTAAAGGCGCTGCTTTGCCTTACCCACCAGTGTGGCAATGTGCGTTGCCCACGTCAGATCCTCTGCGATGCGGACTCCCAAGTATTTGAAACTGCTCACCCTATCCACAATAGACCCATTTATCTCCAGTGGCGTGTACGTCCTTGCATGTTGAGCCCTTCTAAAGTCCACAATCAGCTCCTTAGTTTTAGTGACATTCAAGAGGAGGCTATTGTCCTGACACCAGAGTGCCAGATCAGCCACCTCCTCCCGGTAGGCCTTCTCATCATTGTCGGAGATCCGGCCCACCACCACAGTGTCATCAGCAAACTTGATGATGGAGTTTGAGCTGAACCTGGCCACACAGTCATGTGTGTACAGGGAGAACAGTAGGGGGCTAAGGACGCAACCCTGGGGGGATCCTATGTTCAGGGTGAGGGAGCTAGATGTGTATTCCCCCATCCTGACCACTTGGGGCTTGGCGGTGAGAAAGTCCAGGACCCAGGTACACAGAGGGGTGCTAAGCCTCAGTTCCAGCAGCTTCTCAGCCAGTCTGGGGACTATTGTGTTGAATGCTGAACTAAAGTCAATGAACAGCATGCAGTATGGAGCTGCTTGAGCGTGGTTGAAATTTCACTCATCAAGACAAGTGGAAACAATGAATTCACTCTCTTGATTTATACTTTGCCGCTGTTGGGAAGGCTATTGAACATCTGGGATGTGAGTTGCATGCCCCAGTATAACCAGCACCCTGACTGCTCTTGTAGGCACAATGCTTGTGTGACTGATCCAATTACATGGCGGTCGGTGGCTGCCCACTAGGATATAAAGCTATTGTCAGGGATCTTATAGAGACGTATAAAATTATAAAAGGACTGGACAAGCTAGATGCAGGAAAAATGTTCCCAATGTTGAGGGAGTCCAGAACCAGGGGACACAGTTTAAGAATAAAGGGGAGGCCATTTAAAACTGAGGTGAGAAAAAACGTTTTCACCCAGAGAGTTGTGAATTTGTGGAATTCTGTGCCACAGAAGGCAGTGGAGGCCAATTCACTGGATGGATTTAAAAGAGAGTTAGATAGAGCTCTAGGGGCTAGTGGAATCAAGGTATATGGAGAGAAGGCAGGCACAGGTTACTGATTGTAGATGATCAGCCATGATCACAATGAATGGCGGTGCTGACTCGAAGGGCCAAATGGCCTCCTCCTGCACCTATTTCTATATTTCTATGTCCCTATGAATCTCAAGGGAAGGTGTTTGGAAACCCTCTTGCTGGAGATGGTTAATGCCTGGGACTTTTATCGTGCCAATGTTAGCTGTCAATTAATTAGCAGCCATTCCTGAATATTATCTAGGCCCTGTTGGCATGAGCTGCTTCATTTTGCAGAAGAGTCATGAATGGAGTGGGATCTTGTATGATTGTCAACAAATATCCATAATTCTGACCTTGTGGTGGAAGGAAATGTTGTTGATAGACAATAGACAATAGGTGCAGGAGTAGGCCATTCAGCCCTTCGAGCCAGCACCGCCATTCAATGCGATCATGGCTGATCACTCTCAATCAGTACCCCGTTCCTGCCTTCTCCCCATACCCCCTCACTCCGCTATCCTTAAGAGCTCTATCCAGCTCTCTCTTGAAAGCATCCAACGAACTGGCCTCCACTGCCTTCTGAGGCAGAGAATTCCACACCTTCACCACTCTCTGACTGAAAAAGTTCTTCCTCATCTCCGTTCTAAATGGCCTACCCCTTATTCTTAAACTGTGGCCCCTTGTTCTGGACTCCCCCAACATTGGGAACATGTTTCCTGCCTCTAATGTGTCCAATCCCCTAATTATCTTATATGTTTCAATAAGATCCCCCCTCATCCTTCTAAATGGAGCAGGCGAAGTTGGTCAGAGCTGAGCTGTGGAACAGTGAGATCCTGCAGGCAGCGAGCTTGACCCTCATCACACAAAACTTCCTCCTCGGCGTGAATGTCTTCTTTCATTTCACCATTCACTTCAGTTTCACCAGGATTCCCCTGATTGTGAAGGAATCAGGATCAATGCAAAGGGATCAGGTTAAATTGCTAGTGATATGGATGGCCAGGAAGTCCAAGCTGTTGACCATCTCTACAGCAGACCCATTGATCTACATTGGCTCTACATTTGCAAGCTCTGGAAACACTAGACAGTTTGCTTTGTCCAATCTAAAACCCCTGTAAATATATCAGCAAAACAACTATTTGTTGCAGTTGATCATACTTTTAAATACAATGGTTAAAGGCAGTCTTTGGAGTATAAACTGTCCAGAGTCTGACAGATCTCGACCCTAAACGTCGCCGATTCCTTTTCTCCAGAGATGCTGTCCGACCCGCTGAGTTATTTCAGCTTTTTGTATCTATCTTCAGTTCAACACAGCATCTGCAGTTCCACAGACCAAAACCCCATATTTATAAAAAATAATTTTTAATGGCAGGAAGTTAGAAATCCATTCTGCCTTTTGAGAGTACTTGGTGGAACGGTCCCCAAATCTTCACTATATTTAATGGTGTCGAATGCCATTTTGGAAGTCATTGAAGGTCCTGCCACCAGTAACTTCCAGATGGCTCTGATTAATATCGCTCGTGAGATTGGTTGCACTCTGAACTCCAACAATGAGTGCAATGTATTAGCTTTACTTTGTTTTCCAACATGAAATCTGCAGAGCCAACCCAGGAGCATTACAAAATAATTGGATTATTATGCTGTGGTTTCGTGATCTCCAGTCTAAAGAATTGAAATGGAAAAAACTATCTTATGTGACAGGAACTCCCTTATCCTCTTGACCAAAGCTTGTTTATTTTGTTAGTACGAAGCACATGCTGCATTAAATGGATCACTATATGTTTTAAGAGGTTTCAAGACGAATTTATTGCCACATGTCCCAATTGAGGTACAGTGCAATTCAGATTGCCATACAGTCATACTAATAAAGAGCAACAAGACACCCAAATAAATTTTTAACATGGACATCCACCACAGCGACTCCCCCACATTCCTCACTGTGATGGAAGGCAAAATAAAAGTTCAACTACCCTTCTTCGTTCTTCCGCGGGGCACTCGAACCTTCTGTTGTCGGGGCGATCTTGGCTCCTGCAACCGGCAGTCGAGCCCTCTGCGTCGGGGCGATCAAGCTCCCGCATCGGGGGGGATCTCAGCTCCCCGCGCCGGGTGATCAGACTCCCGAGACGGGGCTGGTCGAACCTCCTGCTGATTGGAGTTTCTCAACATCGGTCTCTACCCGAGACTGCGAACTCCTTGATGTTAAAATCCGCAGGCCGTGGTTGGAGCGTCGATCCCAGGCAAGGGATCGCAGGCTCCGATGGTAAGTCAACGGTCCCACGGTGGGGCTCAAAGTCAGTCTCGAGCAAGGCCGCCAGCTCCATGATGTTAAACTGCAGAGTGACCGGAGATACAATCCGGAAATCAATTGCATCTCCTGTAAGGTAAGAGATTGAAAAAACGTTTTGCCCCCCCCCCCCCCCCTCCCCCACCACCACATAAAACAAACCAAAGAACATTAACACATACTTTTTAAAACACACTAAAAATAACAAAAAAAGACAGACAGACTGCAGGCGAGGCTGCCATCGCTGACGGCACCACCCGGATGTGGGGTAACATTAGACTAAACTGTTTTATGGTACATTCTATTTAATGAGTTTTATGCTTGGCGTGTTTCCCCGAAGAACAAGTAATTAACCTGCTGGCATTGAAGCTGATGAGGCCCCCTGTAGTCAACTGGAGAGGTACGTTTGATTTGGAACAGCAGGTGGCACTATAGGTTAACATTCCTTTGTCAAGCTTCTACTGGGCTGTGGCCTGATAGAAATAGAAGGTAGACGCAAAATGCTGGAGTAATTCAGCGGGACAGGCAGCATTTCTGGAGAGAAGGAATGGGTGACATTTCAGGTCGAGATCCTTCTTCAGCCTTTTTAAAAATGGTTTGTGTCTGAGAAAGGTGATAAACAACAGGCCTTGGGTGCAGAAGGTATCCCTGAAATATGAGAAATTTCAGTCTCTAATCCACAGCCACGAATCTTGCAAATGTTGACTACTTCTGGTTGCCAATTCGCAGTCAAGCCTTCAGTGGTGAAATTCACCACAGCCTTCAGTACATCAGGACTGGCTTTGGCTCACTGAGGAAAAGGGTGTTTACAGATCCTCATGCAAAACCCGTGGTCTATTGGGACGGTGGCGCAGAAGTAGAGTTGCTGTCTTTCAGCGTCAGAGACCCAGGTTAGATCCTGACTATGGATGCTGGCTGTGCAGATTTTGTTTTGTTCTCTCCGTGACTGCATGGGTTTTCTCTGAGATCTTCAGTTTCTTCCAACACTCCACGAAGACAAACTGGTTTGTAGGTTAATTGGCATGAGTGTAAATTGTCTCTAGTGTGTGTAGGATAGTGTTAATGTGTGTGGATCGCTGGTCGGAGCAGACTCGGTGGGCCAAAAGGCCTGCTTCTGTGCTGTACCTCTAACTAAACTAAACTAAACTAAACTAAAAAGCAGTGATCCTTGCACCCTTTAGAATTTCTGACACATGAACTACCTACGACAGGTACCTCTGGTGAGAACTGGTGAGAAATCACGAACGCCGTTTCCCTCAAAATCCTCGAGACCACTAGCAGGATGAGCAAACTAATGCTAATACTGTAAGGCCAACATCCTCAGGAGTGAGGTCCTAATAAGCGAGTTTGGTATCTCGACTGGGCATGTGCCGGTCATAGGTCGCAGGGGCTAAACATTCTCGCCAGCTGATCTGCTGCGTGTAGACAGACCTGCGTTTCATCCGTATTTTCCAGTTTTGCTTCATGGACGTAAGAAAATGCTGCTTTAAAAAATATTAATTAGGTGTATTTATGGTGAATTTGTACAAGACTACGATGATTTTGTGGGTTTTATTGGTTTATGCTTCAATTTTCTTTTGCATCGTAAATTGTATCGGAGCTGCTGCTCAAGCGGGAATATGTCGCACTTCCCAAACCATGAGTTATTCTTGGTTTTCCGGATTGTCGGCGATGCAAAAGAAAAACAAACATTTGAGTGAATGAATTGCTGCTTTGTGCGGGCGGAATGTCAATGGACGGCCACTGTAAACTTGAAGCTGCTGTTGGTGCAGCGATTAGACAGCTGCAGAGGTCAGCATCCAGCGGAGCGGTTTGTCTGATCAAACCCTCCCTATAATATCACCCGGTAGACACAAAATGCTGGAGTAACTTACCGGGACAGACAGCATCTCTAGAGAGAAGGAATAGCTGACGTTTCAGGTTGAGGCCCAACAGGAAGGGTCCCGCTGAATTACTCCAGCATTTTGTGTCTATCTTTGGTGTAAACCAGCGTCTACAGCTCCTTCTTACACATTAAGAAATCCCCACGCCTGGTGCTTCATTGCGGGTTACAGAGCTCCCTCCCACCCCAGGCAATGCCACTTGTGCCATCGCCCAGAGCAGATACGGGCGCTGCACAAACTCACTCTTTATTCTCCAACAGGAAAAGAGTCTGACTGTTTACCCTATCAATTCATCTCATAATTTTATAAACTCTATCAAGTCCCGCTCTGCCTCCAATGCTCAGTCCAGACCACATCTGCTTCACCTCTTCTCCAAAGCCTCTATATATTTCCTATTGTGTGGTGATCAGAACTGCTCACAATACTCCAAACATTGCTTAACCAATGCACCTGCAATTGCACCTGCAATTTGACGTCTCAACATTTATACTCAATGTCTGACTAATGAAGCCTGTATGCCTTCTTTACCATCCTATCCACTTGTGTTGCCACTGGCAGGAAGCTGTGGACTTGCACATCACACACCCTCTATGTAGCAAAACTCCTAAGTGTCCTGACATTTACTGTCTTGCATTTGACCTACAAAAATGCAACACGTCACACTTGCCAAGATTAAAATCTATCTGCCATATATTTGGCCATTCTTCCATCTGATCGATATCCATCTGCTTCCTTAGCCAACCTGACACTATCCACAACTCCATCAATGTTTGTGGCATCTGCAGACTTACTAATTCGACCATTTACATTTTCATCCATCAATTAATGTATGTTTTCAATACAATATATTATGGTTATAAAATTGAAATTCAATTTGGTAAAAATATTTTGGTTAAAATGGCTATATTGGCTATGTAATAAAAAAATGTAATAATCCACTCAGATCTGAATGATAAATTAAAAAAAAATCATATTACAATCTGCTAAGTAGCAGAAACCTGAAAGAACAAGATTTTGATTCAATAGTTTAGGTAAATTTATCACAATGGAGTTTGGCCAATGAAATTATCCCTTCATTATCTTATCACTGTTTGCTCAATAACTCCAAATGGGATGAACAATTAAATTTTTCATTGTGTTGCAGTAAACATAATAGGTTTCTTCCTCATTAGCAAATTTGCAGATGACACAAAGCTGAGGGGCAGTGTGAACTGTGAGGAAGATACTATGAGGTTGCAGGGTGACTTGGACAGGCTGTGTGAGTGGGCGGATGCATGGCAGATGCAGTTTAATGTGGATAAGTGTGAGGTTATCCACTTTGGTGGTAAGAATAGGAAGGCAGATTGTTATCTGAATTGTGTCAAGTTAGGAAAACAATGAGATCTGGATGTCCTAGTGCATCAGTCACTGAAAGGAAGTATGCAGGTACAGCAGGCAGTGAAGAAAGCCAATGGCATGCTGGCCTTCATAACAAGAGGAGTTGAGTATAAGAGCAAAGAGGTCCTTCTACAGTTGTATAGGGCTCTAGTGAGACCGCACCTGGAGTACTGTGTGCAGTTTTGGTCTCCAAATTTAAGGAAGGATATTCTTGCTATTGAGGGCGTGCAGCATAGGTTTACTAGGTTAGTGGAGGCCAGTTCTCTGAATGTTTTCAAGAGAGAGCTAGATAGAGCTCTTAAGGATAGCGGAGTCAGGGGGTATGGGGAAAAGGCAGAAACGGGGTACTGATTGAGAATGATCAGCCATGATCACATTGAATGGTGGTGCTGGCTTGAAGGGCTGAATGGCCTACTCCTGCACCTATTGTCTATTGTCTATTGTCTTTTCTCTGGTAACAGTAATCTAATATCTATAAGCAATACAGAGGCTTGAAGGCAGTAACGACAGAATCACAATAAAAAACACATTCAAATAAAAACATACAAAATAAAAGCGAATGATGGAAATTAATTTATCCCTGCTTCAAATAGATCTTTTTGCGCTTGTGAATCTGGATCAACGGATGGGTTGACCCCAGTAATCTCATGAGGCGAGGGATGTAAAAAATGCTTTTATTGGCCTAATCTTATCTCTCAATAGCTACATGCACCATACAGAACATTCTTAGAGATAAATAAAGACGTGGACTGACCATATAATCCTATATGTTTCTATCCATGAAAGCGAGTTCAATATTTCAGTGATTGTTAAATACTTTGCCATGGCGATATATCTTTTCCTGTAGCATGCATCCATTTTTCTGGCAATGATAAGATTTACAATACAAAACAATTCCAAGGGCCACTTGCAGGAAACAAGCTTTATTTTGACTGTACTTCACCAAATACTGACAGTTTCATTTACTGGTCCACTTGCCTCATCTTTGTGAGCCATTGATACTTTAGTCCAGAGCCATGCGGTGACAGATCTTAGCTCTTTAATTCTCTACCCAAGGTATTCAGTGACAGACTGCCCCTCCTGGCACAATGGTCCAATTTTATACAGTGACAAGACTATATCCACTTGGAGTGTACCTTGAATTATACTGTATCACTGCTAGATGGCCCCAATATTTTTCACGACAGATCTATTCTGAGATTTTGTGTTTACTTCTAAATAACCAGGCATGAAAATGTGATATTATAATAAAGAATATTGTTATTTTTAGACTGTGTGCCCTGGTTGGGATTAGCAAAATTAGAATTGCAGTAACAGATCAAACAAGAGATCGCCTTCTATAACTTTTAGATTCAATTATCTTCTGAGTAAACAGCGGTAGAGTTGCTGCCGTACAGCACTTGCACCACCAGAGACCAGGGTTCGATATCGACTACGGGTGTTGTTTGTATGGGGTTTGTACGTTCTCCCCGTGACCGCATGGGTTTTCTTCGAGATCTTCGGTTTCGTCCCACACTCCAAAAACATACAGGTTTGAAGGTTAATTGGCTTCGGTTTGTATACTTGGTATAAGTGTAAATTGTCCCTAGTGTATGTAGACTTGTGTCAATATGCGGGGATCATTGGACGGCGTGGACTCGGTGGGCTGTAGGGCCTGTTTCCGCACTATCTCTATACTAAACTAAATCTTTCTTTAAATTATATAAATTTTTCGTTTCACGGAATGCCAGTCAAAAGCATATATTGGAGAAAGTGAAATAAATACATCTCCCTCATTCATAAACACTGTTATAAGAGGCACAAGAAAACCATTAGTAAAATTAAATAAATATGACTTTTAATTATTGGTTAAAGAGATGCTTCTATTAAATTGTTAATCTGTGTTTGTCTGTGATAATAATTGTACAGTTGTATGTTCTATTACAATTGGTTCAATTCTTTCAACGGTTACTTAATGTGCATAATGTTTAGGGGGAAACGTATTTGCTATATTCATGATATGTATGATGTATTTTGCGTACAGTGAGGGGTTGGTTATCTACAGATATTTAGTACAGGAGGTAGAAAGGATTTACTTTTTATTGGAGATTTCTTCTCATTTTTCCTCATGGCCTGTATTTTGTGATGATAATCAGAAAAAAAGTTGGGGGAAAATAAATTGCCAGAGTGATTTTGTTACTTTGGATAATTCTGCAGATGTTTGCCATTTGTGTTTCACTCTCCATAAGACCATGTTCTTGCATCAACAGGAGCATCGCAGCTACAGACCATGAACCAACAGATGCACGGAAAACATTTCCATGTTTCGATGAACCCAATAAGAAAGCGACATACACCATCTCTATAATACACAGGGCACCTTATGAAGTGATTTCAAACATGCCTGTTGAGGTAATTATATAGCACTCCAAACTTAAAGTTGGCCCTGTCAACGGGCCGAGAGATGCTGTAGCAGTTTGCAGAATGGTTAATGTCGGGACGGGGAGTGGAAGGTTTGGGAACTTATGGATTCTTGATTTGAAAACATTGGTAGCTAGCAAATCGTGACATTTTAGTACTTGTAACTTTATCACCTGCTCTATCTTATGGAGATGGACAATACAATACAATACAATATAATATCCTTTATTGTCATTGTACAAGTACAACGAGATTTTGATTGTCGCTTCCATATCGATGCTTTCAAGTCAAATATTAAATAAATCACGGCGAACATGTAAACAACAAGAAGGGAAAAGAAAAGGGGGAACAAGGTAAAGTGCAAAAAAAGGTTCATCCAGGGGTCAGTTGTGCCAGATGACCCCAGGGGCAGAGACAGATCATGGCGGGCTCTCAGCAGTTCCGATTCAGAGCAGTTATAGCTCTAGGGATGAAGCTGTTCCTTAGTCTGAAGGTGCGGGTGTAGAAGGCTTTGTAACGTCTACCAGATGGGAGTAGTTCAAACAGACGGTGGCATGGGTGTGTGGAATCCTTGTGGATGCTGGGGGCTTTCTTGAGGCAACATGCATTGTAGATGTCCTCCAGGGCTGGCAGCTGTGTCCCAATTATCCTCTGCGCTCTGCCGACGCCCCTCTGAAGATATGAAATGCAATAAACACACTGAAAGGAATGGAACATTTGTGTCGATGGTACAATAGAAAAAGATTTAATGAACCTTTAATACATCTTACAGAAAGAAGAACTGGATGGTGACCAGAAAAAAACTACATTCCAAAAATCTGTTCCAATGAGTACATACTTGGTTTGTTTTGCTGTTCATCAATTTACTTACATAGAAAAAATCTCATCACGAGGAATCCCTGTAAGTAATTTAATAGCTTGAGTGTAAGGTCGTCTTTTTATTGCTAATGTGTCTACTGACTTGCAAAGTAAGAGTCACCCTTATACATTCCAGCATCACAGAGAATTTGTTGACTTTTCATTGTAGCTGGTGCAAAGTAGTTCACTGAAAACTTGTCAGTGATGACCTGTCTGGTGTTAAGGTTGCAGTAACAGTAATTGGATGTAATGCTGACCATGTGTGACCATGTTGTATAGGTAATGGCGCAAAGTTTAAGATAATTTTCATTGATAAAGCGCTCGGAATCATGGGTTGATGATGCCCAAGCAGACTTCATACTTGGAGAGCAAATTTGTTCGTCTACCTAATGACTCTCCAAAGATAAGCAAAGCTCAATCATATGCATTAGAAAGGTTACAAGTTTGATCGTCTGCCTGAATCGAGTTAGATGGCATAAGCAGTTAGGGAGATACAATGTAGCAATGCTTGGAAGTTGGGGAAGAGATAAGCTGCCAAGCCACTGCATACACATTTGGTACTGATCAGTGTTGAGTTCAAATTCAGCTTTGTTGCTCCCATGGTAGAATAATCTTCCTGAATTCACTTTACTGGCCTACAGGATTTGTGGCAAATTGGGTGAAATGTCAGAAAGCATCCAGCAGTTGTGTGTTGACCTTAGAGTGAACAAAAAGATTCACGAGAAGGAGGGGAAATTTAGTAGAATGTTAAAAGCAATCTGTATTCAATGATGTGAGATTTTCATTCTGAATATATTGAATTGTGTTCTGTTATATTTGTTTAATTTCCCTTTGTTTTACATTTTTCAGCTTAGAATCTATGTCCAGCCTAAACAGCGTCATACAGCAGAGTTTGCAGCAAATACCACAAAACTAATATTTGACTACTTTGAAACGTATTTTAATTTTAATTATTCTCTTCCTAAACTAGGTAATGTCTGTGTGATTTGTCTCTGTTTTATTACGAATGGTTATATTGTTACAGCATTTCAATGAAACAAAGTGAAAAACATGAGTATTCATCTGTTGTCTCCATCAAAGGTCTTGGATAAACAAGTTACCACATCTGTCATCAATATTCAATTACTTCTTTAGGATCATTTAAATTCCATCCATCTTATTACTGTTATATTATTTTTATTTTCATATTTATATACATTATCTTGAAAGATAGTGTGAACAGGTGGAAACATTAGGAACAAGGAACTGGAGATGCTAGCTTACATAAAATGACACAAGCTGCTGGAGTAATTCAGCAGGTCAGGCAGCATCTCTGGAGAACATGAATACATGACGTTTCAAGATGGGACCCTTCTTCAGAATGATTGTGGTTGGGGGGGTAGAAATCTGGTGGTGGGGGGGGGGGGGGGGCAGTACAATGCCTGACCAAGAGATAGGAAGATAGAGGTGTGGGAGCTTTGGATAGCAGATGGTTAGACAAGGGCCAGAGATATAAAGACTAAAGATGTGAGATAAGGATAGAAGAGTTGCAAGTTGTGAAGACAGGGTAAGGAATGTGGATGGGAGGGGACGGGAGGGGGAACGGGAGAAATGGGTGCTTGTCCATATCGGGCACTGGTAAGAGAGATCGGGGGAAAGGGGGTGGGTTATTTTAAATTACCGAAAATTGGATGATTTTATGTTCCTACCATTGGTTTGTAAAGTCTAGCCAGGGGCACTCTCATTGTCCCTGCTATGCCTGCTTTTATGTTGGCCATATTGAACAATCCTTGTTCTAAATGTGCACTGGCACCATCCCCCAACTCTTTTCCCCCCGACATCAATAACTGCATTGGGGCTGCTTCATGAACCTGTTCAGAACTTACTGATTTAATTAACGTTACCACTAAATTCCTGCTCACAAATTCACTCGGACTATCTCTGACACCTCCATCCCCTTTCTTGATCTCTCTGTTACCATTACAGGGGACAAACTATTAACTGATGCCTACTACCAACCCACTATCTCCCACGTTTACCTGGACTGCACGTCCTCACACACTGTCTCTTACAAAGACACTGTCCCCAACTCCCCACTGTCTCCATCTCCGGCTCATCTGCTTCCAAGATTAGGTTTTCCATTTTAAGACATCCGAGATGTTTTCTTTCTAAACACAGTTTCGCACTGATCTCTCACAGTGTCTCCTCTGTGTCCAATTGTACTCCTGCTCCACCTCCCCCTAGACGGAACGAGGAAAAAGTTCCCCTAAACCTCACGATTCACCCCAGCAGCCTCCGCATCCATCACATCAATCTCCGACATTTCCGCCTCCTCCAATGTATCCATACCACCAGTCACAACTTCCCATCCCCACCCTTTCTACATTCTATAGTCCTTGCTTCACTCCTGGTTTTCCTGGTTTCTAACCATTTTAACACCTTTTACCATTCCCATACCGACCTGTCCTGGGAATCCTCCTTTGCCAGAGTGTGGCCACATGCAAACTGGAAGAACAGCACATCATATTTTGCTTGGGTAGCTTACAACCCAATGGTATGAAGATTAAATTGGCTAATGTTAGGTAAATTAAAATAACACCCCCCCCACCCTCCATCCCCCCCCTCTCCCCCCCCCCCACCCCACCCTCCATCCCCCCCTCCCCCCCCCCACCCTCCATCCCCACCCCCCACGCCCACCCCTCCTCACCCTTTACCACTCCCCCCTGTGCCTTAACTGGACACACCCATTTCTCCCCTTCCACCTACATTCCTTCCTCTGACTTCCTAAGTTGCATCTCTTCTATCCTTATCTCACACCTTTAGTCTTTTCATCGCTGGCCTTTGTCCAACCATCTGCCTATCCAAAATCCTCCTTACCTGTATTCACATATCACTTGCCAGGCTTTGTCCTTCCCCCACCCCTCTTTCCTTCCAGCTTTCTTCCCAACTGCCCAGCACAATCACACTGAAGAACGGTCCCGACCCAAAACATCACCTACAAGTATTCATGTCCTCCAGAGATGCTGCGTGATCTGTTGAGTTATTCCAGCACTTTGTGTCTTTTTTTTGCTGGAAACATTCACAAGCTAACCAGTAATCATACTGGCTGCCCCATCCACGCTACTTTGCAGTTTGCAATTATCTCAGCTAGATAAAAGTGTAATTAGTCCTTAACATTAGATTGTTTTCTTGAGCTAACTTGACCTGCATGTCAAGGCTTGGTTCATTCCTGACCTGATTGTGATACTCACATGTGACCAGATCTGGGTCCTCCATAATCCAATAAAGCCAAGTAACAGTAAAATCCATCATCCTTTATTTTCCTTCCTCCTTCAACCGATTTCCCGCCCTCCACACCATTTTGTTCCCTCCCCCCCCCCCCCTCCAGTCCTCACTTCCTTCATTTTGACGATTGTCAATCAGATATTAACTGGTAAAAAGATATTTAATGCTTCAACTATGTTGTTGTTCTACAACAGGTTTGCCAGAGTTAAGTCGCTTGATAACATAAGGTAGTAAATATACATGTGCATTTTTTAATTTGGGCAATGCAGATACCCAGGCATACACTTTAATCTTTCTGCAGAATAAAGGCAACAATATATTTTTTCTTAAAAATGCATTGACTTAATTGCCAACTGCTGTTTCACTAAAGTAGTGCATAACCATTATCTCTATCATCATGACCACTTCATCATGAATGGCTTTATTAGTTTTTTCTCTTACATTCATCTGTTTTTGATATAATGACCATAATTGGCAAGTTAATTGCAACAAGTGTTTATACAGCGCCTTTTATTCAGTTCAGTATTCCAAGGTACTTTTCATTTGGGAAATAGATCTGAGTAAGAGTGTCGTGGTTTAAGAGCTTGGGTGGAATTGGAAGAGCAAGATAAGATCATAAGAAACAGTAGAGGAATTAGGCCATTTAGCCCACCAAGTCTGCTCTGCCATTTGATCATCACCAAGTCTAAGTCCTGGAACTCACTCCCCAAAGGTATCCTACTGTTACCGGAAGGATTGCAGCGGGTAATGAAAAGCATTAAGGTTGGGCAATAAATGCTTTCCTTGCTGGTGAGGGGAAGATGCCAGAAAAGCAACAAAAAAAAAAGGATATTACACAATTGGCCTTCCAGATCATAGTGGAGAATGACGGTCTCGGTTGCAAAGTGAGGTGATGGGTTCAATTGAAAAGGGGAATGAGATGATGGGTTTCATGTAACATTTTGAGAAATAGCCAGATGGTTGAACTAGAAGAAATTCTGTCTCATTAACAGTGGAGAGGGGATCTATGAAGATAGTGACAATGGTGGAATCATTGAACATTGTTACTGTCACTTTTGGAACTACATTTTAGCGAGGAATAAAGTGAGGACGAATCATGAGGTGGGTTTATGCCATTCATTGAGATAAAACTGGTCAGTATCAGCTGAGTAAATCAAGAAGAGAATGATGGATGAACATTGCAGATTATAAATATAAAGATGAATAATTTGCAATAATCATAACATTTTCAACTGTTGATTTTGAGCCATCAACCCGTCACAATGGAGATCAAAGCAGGATTGAGATGCACAGGGAGAGGTTGTAGTGGAACATTCAAAGCTTAGGATTTTTATAACATCTTTATAAAGAACATTATTGGAGAGTGGTTGAAATTCACACACACACAGTGTTAACTGATCCTTGAATGTTCCTTCCTTATCTTTTTATTACATTCGGCAGAAATCTCTTTGGTTTAAACTCTTAAAGGTTATGGGGAGAAGGCAGGAGAGTGGAGTTGAGAGGGAAAGGTAGACCAGCCGTGATTGAATGGTGAAATAGGCTGGAGGTGCCAAATGGCCTAATTCTGCTCCAATAACATGAATTCTTTGGAAAGGAATGTCTAGTCCACTTAATGTGTTGCCCTTTTGATATCCCAGATATTATTAGAATCTCCTGTCACTCATTGCTGTACATTGATATAAATAAAATTAACTCTTTGCTTGCTGCAAATGTAAATTTATGAGCACCATATGAAAAATATATAGATTTCTCCATTAGTCTTCCCTGAACAGCTAGCTATTGCGCTCTGTAAATTTAGGCTCAGGGTTGATTCCCAGAACAGCTGAGCTAACTAATTTTAACTGGTGAAGCAATCTAAGTCCATACTAGGTTAAGGCCTTTGATTAAATTGTAATTATTCATTCAGAGTTTGTACCTTTAAATGACCACCGAGCTTGCATAAGATTCTTAAAATTGGCACAAATATTTGGTTGATATTTTCTGAGCCATTTCTTAACACGCTATATATTTTATACCGCTATCATAGTGCAATAAATATTAACTACTTTCACTCTGTTTAGAGAATTTGGAAAGACCTTTGTTCTTTACTGTCACAAATTATAAAGGAAAGCCCCAGATCTTTATAGGACAATAATATGGCATAGCTATCCCCAAAACAGAATTGCTTTTCAGCTTTGTTAACTTGTTTCTTGGTGAAATAGGCTGCCCTCTCATCTGAGATAACATTGACTTCTTAATAGAGATCATGTATGTTGCCTGGGGAACAGGTAAAGAAATTAATTTTATTTTGCCAGAATTCTGTCCATATTTCAATACTATATGTACATCTGCTGCTATAAAGACATTAAGCAGTCTGTTACTATTTAAAAATGGATATTGTTTTCTTGGTACTGTGTTTTCATGGTTTATAGATTAACCTGTGAAAACATTCTCAAATATTGGACTTATTTTTTTAATGCATTTTGGTGCAGGAAAGTCATTTTCTGACACTGAGGATGTATGCACAGCTCCTATCCATTTTTTGCAAAAGCTAATCAGCTGAACCCAGCACTCACCACTCCCGCTACAATGTCCTGGGACCCTTTTGAGTATTTGGTTCATTTTGTGGTCCTTCCCAATTATTTATATATATTTTACACTCAAGATGAAATGAATTTAGCTTTTACATTTTGTCACATATGCATTTTGACACTGTCCCCATGCAGATATGATTGCTATCCCTGACTTTGGGACAGGTGCAATGGAAAACTGGGGCCTGATCACCTACCGAGAGACGAACCTGCTATTTGATGATAAGGAGTCTTCCTCCAACAATCAGCAACGGGTTGCTACAGTTATTGCCCATGAACTTGTTCATCAGGTACGGTTAGAATGCAACTTTCATTTTCCAGGAACGTTCAACTTTTGCATATCGTGAATCTATAAACAGCTGCCAGTCGCGAAATCTTTCTTAAAACTTGTGCTGCGTCATAAATGTTTTCTGTACCTGGCACGTTTGCCTCACCTATTTAGTGGTGAGTCTGGCATTGTTATGTCCCCACAGGTTGACAACAATAACACCAAAATAAGGTGCAATTAATGGGCACTGCCATGATTTCAAAGAGTTATAAAGCATAAATCAATTAACCAGCAAAAAAAGTGATGGATCCAAATATTCATTAGATGAAAATGTTTAAGGCAGACATGATCTCAAACTTTTGAGATACTGTAGGAAACATCTGAGACAGGTGTTTGAGCAGGTTTTAGAAACTGACGATTTGTACCTGTACAATGTGGAAACCACAAACATTCAGAATTACAGAGCAGCCAACGTTAATTTATTAACTAACCTCACACCAACCTCATTAAAACCAAATAAAGTACATTGAATGATTGCAAGATCAGCAGAAATCAATGATGCTGTGTGAGCACTGTTAAAGAGAAGGACTGCGTGAGTATGGACTCTAAATGTCCTGAATATGATGTAAATGCTGGTGGCTTGATTATGTCTATCCTCTTATTCACAGTCATCTGCTCTATAGAGGCAATTTTGAAAGATCGTTTGATCTACGTGTATTATATTAATAAACATGATTTATACGTAATCGTGCTTACTTTACAACAAAAATTATGCAGAAATAGCGAAAGAAAAGTATTCCAATCAAGTTGACGTTATGAAAAGTAGTAATGAAGGGGACTTTATTTTCTACATTTCCATTTGTAACTTGTGGTCAAGGAAAGAGAGTTCACGTCGTGGCCCTGTTTCCACCAATCTTTCCACCACCGCGCACAAGAAGCACAAGACGCCGTTGTAGGCAGATGCTGAGAAGTGTGTTCAGCTCTGGCTGAACAATTTCTAATCTTGTGATGTGGACTCGATAAGAAGATTTGTAACTTCAATGACGAATACATGTCATGTCATTATTGAAAAATCTTGAGAGCCATCAGATGGAGAAATGAGGCACAAAAGTGGTTCGGAATTACTGAAACCGAATATACTGAAACTAAACTCATTCACATATCATATCATATCATATCATATATATACAGCCGGAAACAGGCCTTTTCGGCCCACCAAGTCCGTGCCGCCCGGTGATCCCCGCACATTAACACTATCCTACACCCACTAGGGACAATTTTTACATTTACCCAGCCAATTAACCTACATACCTGTAGGTATATATATATATATATATATACATCTTAATAACATGTGTATTTGTGTTTGCAGTGGTTTGGAAATCTTGTCACAATGGATTGGTGGGATGATTTGTGGCTGAATGAAGGATTTGCCAGTTATTTCGAGTATATTGGAGTGAATTCAGCTATGCCTGATTGGTTAATGGTAAGTTATTTTTTTCAGATAGGTTCTGAAATCACATTGTGGGATACAGGCTGAACACATGCTCTGTGATAATTCCTGTTCCCACTCATTTAATGGGATTGCCAGTGATGCGTTAACCCAGTTAAAATCTGTTCGTGCAAGAAGTTAACAAAGAGTTCTCTCATCGTGAAGAGAGTGATTAAAGACCTCCATGGTAGTTGGATGAGAAATTAGGGTTGATTGAATTTGGTGGCCAAGGAGAGGCAGAAGTTAGGAGTCTCAAAGCGATACTCCCTCGTGCTTATGGGGAAGAGCTTTCTGCAGTGTTACGACCCATACTCCATCCCTGCACTGCAGCTACCACCCAAGCCTGCTTTTATTTTAGGTTGAGATCAAAAATGGATTTTGTCTGTAGAGGTGTCATTTATAAATCTCCCTAAGAAAGCAGCAAGAATGATCCCAAAGCATTCTTCATGTCGATGAATAGCTTTACTTGCCTTCATCACGATATGCATTGGCTCTAGGTGCATAAGCATGAACTATCACTAAATGGTGCCCCTGATGTAGTGAAGGATAGGTCAGCCATGATTCTATGGAAAGTACTTTGGTTTGGACTGTACCACCTGCCTCTCTGAAGAAGAACACCTTTGACTGCAGTTCATTTTGGAAGTGGATTGTCCATTATCTCTGCAAGAAAAGAAGGTGCAACCTGGCAGCCTGCTCCCCAAGCAGACAGGTTAAGTTATTTAGAGTCATAGAGTCATCGAGTGACACAGTGTGGAAACAGGCCCTTCGGCCCAATTTGCCCACACCGGCCAACAATGTCCCAGCTACACTATTCCCACTTGCCTGCGCTTGGTCCATATCCCTCCAAACCTGTCCTATCCATGCACCTGTCTGTTTCTTAAATGATGGGATAGTCCCAGACTCAACTACCTCCTCTGGCAGCTGGTTCCATACACCTTCCACCCTTTGTGTGAAAAGGTTACTCCTCAGATGCATATTAAATCTTTTCCCCTTCACCTTGAACCTATGTCCTCTGGTCCTTGATTCTCCTACTCTGGGCAAGAGACTCTGTGCATCTACCCAATCTATTCCTCTCATGATTTTATACACCTCTATAAGATCACCCCTCATCTTCCTGCGCTCCAAGGAATAGAGACCCAGCCTACTCAACGTCTCCCTACAGCTCACCCCCTCTAGTTCTGGCAACATCCTTGTAAATCTTTTCTGAACCCTTTCAAGCTTGACAATATCTTTCCTATAAATCTGATTTGTTCCTGTTATACTGTAACACAGAACAGAAACAGGGCCATCGGCCCACTGAGTCCTTGCCGACTATCGGCTACCCATTTATACTAACCACACATATTTTTTCTCCTCACATTCCCATTAACCTCCAGATTCTTCTACTCACCTGATCATTAGGGGCAATTTACAATGGCCAAATTTGGGATGTGGCAGGAAACCATAATAGCCAGAGAAAACATGTAGTTACAGGAGAACATGCAAAATGCAAACATAAAACATGTTAGTTCAGGATTTACCCTGGGTCTTGAACACTGCAAGACAGCAGGTCTACTAAAGGCAACAATGTGCCACCCCTAATGAGACATTAGGCCCAATACCTCATAACCAGAACTCACAAACAAGTACTGAGGCCGAGCATGATTGAGGGTGAGATGGATGTTTCCTACCATTTTGTTTAATGCACAGTCAAGTTCTCAGCATCTCCACACACCATTGTCAAGGTGGCTTAGGTGATAATGATACTGCCATCCAAGTCTTTCTGGAAGATGCATTTGCCAAGAAAGTCTGGAATGGGCGCAGGGGTCTTTGACAAGGTAGCTGAATATCACTGCTGAGCCACAGGGGATAATCACTGACATTAACATCAATGACTGTGAGAAGAGCAGCTACTATGGACTCCTGAAAAGTCACTGTCTTTCCTGTGCAAGGAATCGTTGACAACCAGATGTTGCAGGCTGGCACATTCCAAGGTCCAGAAATCCCTATGTAAGGTACTGAACGTTAGTGCAGCACAAAGGCGCCACTGGGAAATGCCATCACTTCAGGCCCCATCATTCTGCACAATAAGGGGTTGGAAAACATTGTAACAAAAAACCCTCAGATTTTCTGCTCAGATAATGTCGGTAAAGGAAAATTGATGACATACAGATATAATATAAATCAAACAACTTGGGTTGTTCTGTGACTGGTTCACTGTGACATAATTGTGCATATTTTGTGGATAAAGTATATCTTTGGGGAAAAAAATGATCAAATTAAAGAAGAAAGTTGTTTAGTTTATTTACATCAAAGGGTGCAGTGAATATCAGTACAATTGACATGTAGTTGAAGACGTGTGGTGAAACAACCTTTGGTTAATTTTAGTTGTTACAGCTTGAATGGTCACAAATCATTAAGCTATAGCGCTAAACATACGATTAACACGGTCACTGTCTGTAAAGTAATATATATTCTCCTTCAGTTAAAAATGATAATGCAGAAGGTACCTGATCTGAGATACAGCTTGCTTTATCCCGCAAGACTAAGAGTCTCCTACAAGTCCAAGGTACACTTTTTTACAGACCATGAAAAAGCAATGGAATATGCTAAAGAAGTCGGAAACATGACAGACTGAAGAATTCACATTACCCTTTAGGAGTCCCGCCAGATCTAAAAAGACCTTTAAAGTTTTTTCAAGAGCTTTGAGGAGATCCGGAAACCGAAATGGATGGAGGACATTGGAGAAAACCGTGATCTTTTCTGTTTTTTCTGTTTACTAATCATTATTATTATCTGTATACTCATATATAACTATATATGTGATAACCAATATTTATTAAATATCTATATTACCACTAAAAATTATTAATAAAATTATTAACATTAACATAAATCATATAAATTTAATACTGTATATGATTGATAACAATGATGAATAATCAATAGTCTTCGATTAACATAGAAATGAATTACACAATTATATTATTTAGGAAGATATGCAAGAGGTAAATTAGCCTAAGTCATAATAAAGTTTGACCGTTTTTCTCTTTACTTTTCAATTTAAAATTAAATTTATGATAGATTTAGTGGAAAAATTAATATGATATGTAGAGATATGTAGAGGTTATGTGCTTATGTATGCATACATACGGGTATGTATATATATATATAGGGGTATATCGTGTGTGTGTATGTATGGGTATGTAAATAAGTTTGTTACTCCCAAAGAAGATATATGAATGTTAGAAATAACCCTTTATTTTCTTTGCGCACGGAGCTAGAATTTTTTTTTTTTACAAAGGCTACGGAAGTCTTTAGAATTCTAGCCACGTTAGTGTGGCTATCACTAACTACACTAATTGTAGAGGTAGTTTCTTTTCTTTCACCCTATATTAATCAACTCTATCACTTTTCTCTTTTTAAATATTTTTGTAACTTAATGTTAGAATGGGAAAATAAGACAAATACAAGGAGATGTGTTCGGAAGAGCGTTGTATATGATTTTAAATTCATCTATTTGAGGTTCGGGAGCAGGGTCAGGTTCTGTGTGTTGTACCTTCTGATCGGTTATAGACCACCTTAGAAACAATATGCAAGACATTAATATGACAAGTGGGGGTCAGGGAATAACATTTTGTAGTTGGAATGTCAAGGGAATCAATGAACCAATTAAGAGAGGTAAAGTTTTGGCACATCTAAATTTAATCAAAACTGATATAATATTTCTTCAAGAAACACATCTCAAGAAGGAATCTCAACATAGACTTAAAGCTAAGTGGATTGCTGAATCATATCACTCCTCCTTTTCCCACAAGTCTAGAGGAGTTGCAATACTAATTCGTAAAGGAATACCTTTTAAGAACTCCTCAACAATAGTGGATATTGATGGCAGATATATTATATTAGTTGGAGAATTAAATGGAGAAAAAGTGATTCTTCTTAATGTTTACGGGCCTAATTTTGATAACCCTATGTTCTTTAATAAAACATTTAATAAAATTCCTGAATTCACACAATATAAATTAATAATTGGAGGAGACTTCAATTGTACATTAGATCCATACTTAGATAGATCATCAATGCAAAAAAAAATAAAATCTCAATCAAGTGTATTTTTAAATTCATTTATTAATACCACTAATATTAAGGATGTCTGGAGAATAGAAAACCCAACTGGACGGGAATATTCATTTTACTCACCAGTACACAAAACATACTCAAGAATAGATTATTTTTTAGTTGACTCTACGTTTATTCCATTTATTTATAATTCAAAATACCATAACATTATAATTTCGGATCATGCACCTGTAACATTCATGATTAAATTAAATGGAATGTCCGAGAAACAAGCATATTGGAGATTTAACCCACAAATTTTGAACGAAAAGTCATCCCAGGAATATATTATTAAACAGATTCAAATATTTTTGGAGGTAAATGACAACCCTGACACACCTATTTCTCTTATGTGGGAAACGTTTAAAGCGTATGTTCGAGGTACATTAATTTCTGCTCAAGCATTTTATAATAAAGAGAACAGGATTAAGCAACATACATTGGAAAGTGAAATTAAACAACTAGATATAGAAAATGCGAGAATGCCATCTACTTTAAAACATAATAAAATTGCTGTATTGAAATATAAATTAAATAAAATGTATTCAGAACAAGTAATAAAACTTTATCAAAAAACAAAACAATTACATTTTGAATTTGGAGACAAACCACAAAAACTATTAGCACGTCAATTACGAAAAATGGAAGGGGAAAAAATAATTCATAAAATTAGAACAGAGACAGGAGAATTATTAAAAATGCCCAAGGACATAAATGATAGATTTCTTCAATATTATCAGAACCTTTATTCAACTAAAACCGTAGCACAATCAGAAGGAATAGCAGACTTTTAAAAAAAATGTAATTTAAAAGGTTTAGATTCAAACGATAGAGAATTATTAGAAAGGGAGATTACGATAAAGGATATTGAGGAGTCTATTGGTTCTTTAAAAAACGGTAAAGCAGTAGGACCAGATGGTTTAGGCTCCGAATTTTATAAAAAATTCTATGATTTGCTTAGCCCACGTTTACATAGACTGTATGAGTATATATATACTCAACAGAAACTTCCAGATACTTTAAATGAATCTATAATAATACTGATTCCTAAAGCTGATAAAGATCCGGAAGACCCGGGATCATACAGAGCAATTGCACTTTTAAATACAGATCAAAAAATTTTAACTAAAATACTAGCGAATAGATTAAGTACGGTGATGAATAAATTAATACACCCTGACCAAACAGGCTTCATTCAGAAACGATACTCATACTATAATCTAAGAAGATTATTTAATATTATATATTCCAAGAGAATTATTAATGAAGATCTAGCAATAATCTCACTAGATGCTGAAAAAGCATTTGATCAGGTTGAATGGTCTTATTTATTTTTGGTGATGGAAAATATGCAGCTAGGGGAGAAATTCTGTACATGGATAAAACTGTTATATACAAATCCCACGGCTAGAATATTTACAAACCAAAGGTTGTCATCGAAATTTAGCCTAGCTAGAGGTTGTAGACAAGGATGCCCGTTATCCCCATTATTATTTGCGCTTGCTATTGAGCCACTGGCAGAAAGAGTTAGGGGGCATCCGGAAATACATGGATATAACACAAAGGACACAGAGAACAAAATTTCTCTATATGCAGATGACGTATTAATTTACATCACAAAACCAGAAATTAGTATTCCAAACTTATTAAAGCTAATAACCCAATTTGGATCACTTTCAGGATACAGAATAAATTGGAATAAAAGCGAAATTATGCCAATAAGGGAACATAACAAACAGATAATACAACAATTTCCATTTAAAATAGTAAATGAAAAATTTAAATATCTAGGTATCTATGTAACTAAGATATATACATCATTATTTAAAGCAAACTTCCCCCCGTTACTGAACAAACTACATAAGAATATTCAATACTGGAAAACACTCCCCATCTCAATGGTAGGCAAAATTAATGCCATAAAAATGATTTTTTTACCGCAAATATTATACCTTTTTCAGACAATTCCGATATATTTGACAAAAAACTTTTTTAAAAAATTGGACTCTATTGTTAATGATTTCATCTGGGATTATAAGAATCATAGGATAAATAAAAGACACTTGTGTAAATCAAAAATAAATGGAGGCCTGGCTTTACCCAATTTTTTGTTTTATTTCTGGGCAGTTAATATTAAAAATATGAATTTCTGGTTGGAAGAAATAGATCTTCAACCAGACTGGTTAAAAATGGAAAAGGAAGATTGTTTGCCTTTTGATATTGGTTCGATATTATTTGCCACGTCTAAATTAAACAAAAAAATTTATAGGGAAAACCCTATAATATTTAGTGCTATACGAATTTGGAAACAATTAAAAAAGACATTAAAACTAGATAATTTATCGCTTTTTCTTCCAATTGTGAATAATCCTTTGTTTAAGCCTTCATGGTTAGACCGGGGTTTTACACAGTGGAAGAATTATGGAATTAAAAATATGGGACAACTTTATAAGGAAGGCACCTTTCTGACATTTCAGGAGTTGCAACAGATTTATGGTCTTCGTGGAAATGATTATTTCAGATATCTTCAACTTAGAGATTACGTAAAGTCGAACTCCCAAAATTTTCAAATTAGAAATTCAGAAATTCTTGACGAATGTTGGAACAAACATCCTAATACAGAAAAATTAATATCTTATATATATAATATTTTATTAGACAGTGACATGCCTTCTACGGATTTATATAGACAAAAATGGGAAAAAGAATTAAATCAAGTAATAACGAAAGATACTTGGGAAGAAAGTTTGCAACATATAGATCAGTGTTCACTAAACGCCAGACATTCTCTAATACAATTTAAAGTATTACATAGGTTACATTATTCCAAAACAAAACTACATAAAATTTTCCAACATATTTCACCTAAATGTGATAAATGTCAACATTTAGAAGCTACATTATCTCATATGTTTGCAAACTGTATA
Organism: Rhinoraja longicauda; assembly: GCF_053455715.1. Lineage (NCBI taxonomy): Eukaryota > Metazoa > Chordata > Chondrichthyes > Rajiformes > Arhynchobatidae > Rhinoraja > Rhinoraja longicauda. The sequence continues at coordinate 126,416,414 of NC_135953.1, forward strand.
AAAATTAAAAAATTTTGGGTAAATATTTTTAGTATAATATCTAAAATAACCAGCACACAATTGGACCCAGATCCAAAATTAATTATACTCGGAATATTAGAATTAGAATTAAATAAAACATTCAGAACAACACAAAAAAACTTTATTGATTATAGTTTAATAACAGGAAAAAAATTAATTCTAAAATTTTGGAAAGGCCCTACGGCCCCCACAATTAAAATGTGGATTATAGAAATGACGGAGACCTTAAACGTGGAAAGAATCAGATTTTCCCTGTTGGACAAACAGGAATTATTCATTGAAACATGGTCTCCTTTTATTGATTACTTAAAGGGTCAGAATAGTTCAGCACAGGAACCTGACTAGCACTCGGACTAAAGAATGAATGAAATGCTATACTTTGGAATGTACGAATATATCTCGAATGAAGTTTTTGTTATTTTAATAAATTTTTCCATTCTTCTTTAACTAATTTTTTCCTTATTTTTATTTTTTTTTTTGTTTTTAGTTATTTTTTCTTTTAAATTGGTTTTTGTTTTTAGTTTTCTTCTCTCTCTTTTCTTTCTTCACTTCATCTACTTCGTTAGCTTTATTTAGTTTATATAAAATAAATTAAAAAAAAGGGGTAAAAGGTATATAATAATAATTGACAATATTATCAATTCAAAAATGTATGACTGTAAAGATGTAAACAGGTTATGTACCTATCCCCAATAAAATTTTATTTAAAAAAAATAAAAAAAATAAAAATAAAATAAATGATAATGCAAAGGAAGATTTTATTATTTATATGTAATGTAACCATTATCATTTTATTTAAATTTCAAATTGATTTTATCGTGTTAAAAGTTAACATACTGGTAGGTTATTAACATTATCCAAACCTGCCTTAAAGTGAAGATAGACACAAAATGCTGGAGTAACTCAGTGAGACAGGCGACATCTCTGGAGAGAAGGAATGGGTGACGTTTTGGGTCGAGACCTTTCTTCAGAGTGCCTTTAAAGTACCTTTGCCAGCATGGGCACGTTAGGACAAATGGTCTTGTGCTGTGCTGCATGTTTCTATAACTCTCTGATAAGGTAACTTGGATATAGTGATTGATTAATAACATCTCCGATATTATCTTTCACAGTTAGATCAAATTCTTGCAGATGATGTCTTGGACGTAATGGCCGACGATGCTTTGTTATCATCCCATCCAATCATTGTTAATGTATCAATCCCAGCAGAAATCACGTCTGTATTTGATGGCATATCATATAGTAAGGTAAAAAATGGAATTAGTACACATTAGACCTCTTCTGTGGCACTGTTTTGTGAGGCATCCAAATGTATGCTCGATTCTTTTACATGCACTTTCAATTACTGAATGATTTAGAAACTATGGGATGAAAATGCCATTGTGTGTTTGATTGCAAACATTTAATTAACACATTAGTGTGAAATTTACTATTCTGAAAGACTTTGACAACATTTAAGACATGCGACTGATTATTGCACTTCTCAGCTAATTGCAGAACAATTTTAAACACGGTTCATTTTGAGAAATGTGCAACTTAAGTCAAATCATTACTTCTATTATTGAATTACTTTGTACATGTATTAATGTCAAGATATTTTGAAAATGATAATGAAGTGAATTCTTTTTTTAATAGATTGAACAAATAATGCTGCAAACAAATTTGCTTTGCAGACTATAAAAGTTAAATGTAAATAGTGGCCTATCTGAAGCAAAATAATTTGCTGGAGTCTTCAGAAAGAATGATCTTACCTCTAAATACAATCCATTCCTTTATAAATATTATATTCACCCACATCAAATGTATTCTTCAAATATCTAATTTATGTGCCTTTATGCCTGTTATTGTACTTCACAGAATGTTATATCTAAAATAGAGAGAGAGTGGTGAGTCTGTGGAATTCTCTGCCACAGAAGGTAGTTGAGGCCAGTTCATTGGCTATATTTAAGAGGGAGTTAGATGTGGCCCTTATGGCTAAAGGGATCAAGGGGTATGGAGAGAAGGCAGGTACAGGTTACTGAGCTAGATGATCAGCCATGATCATATTGAATGGCGGTGCAAGCTCGAAGGGCCGAATGGCCTACTCCTGCACCTATTTTCTATGTTTCTATGTTTCTATAAAATAGTACTACAAATTAACTGATTAAAACTAACGTGGTGGATAATGAGAGAAAACCATATTGTTCAACCACATTAATTGCTGTAAATGTGTGCTTTGGAATGATGATATAATTTTCTATCTTTATGCAATGCGCATTAATTATTGGTAACGTGGCTTCATGCATGGGACTGCACTGGCTGTGGCATTGGTTTGTTTGAGTCAATCTCACTTTTGTCTCACGTGATTGCATAAAATGGAGTGTGGTGGCTGATCTGACGTTCATTTCTTTTGCACGTTGAAAGTAATTGATCAAATTGATCGAAAGACGCTTCACTGGATCTTTATTAAACAATGATCAATGCTCGGCTGTCGGAAAAAAATCTTATTAAAAAGTGATAGATCTCAGGGGGAATCTTGAAGAAGGTAGCCTTCTTTAAGAAAACTTCGGAGCTTAGGTCTTCAGCTACCAAATTAAATTTAGGGACGTTCAGGAGACTAGAACATGGGAAAGTGTGGATTTATCAGAGTTACGGGACTGGAGGACATAATAGGTATGGAGAGAGGGAGGAAGAGGATATGGATAATTCTGAAAATCAAGCCAAGATATTTTAAATTGAGCTATTGCTTGACCAGTCTTAGTCTTAGCCCCCCCCCCCCCCCCCTCGGTCATGGCTGACCATGGGTGATGCATCCTAGTTGGCCGCTTGCTCCACACCTCGGCTAGAGCAGCGTCGCTTGTGGCTGAAGAGACCAATGCGGGAGTGACTGTCTCTGTCGCAAAGGTCACATTTGTGTGTGGTCACAAAGGTCACATTTGTCTATACTTGTCAGTGTAGACAAGAATAATGGCCAAATGGGGCTTGGTACAAGTTAGGAAGTGGACTACAAAGATTTATATAATCTAAAGTTTACAGAAGAGTAACTCGAGGGGATTGAAAGAGTCAAGGCTAGAGCTTACAACAGCATGGATGGTATTTTAAATAACAGTTAAATTGAGACAAGTTTAGAATGGTAGAGGTGGCACTTGTGATGGTACAGTTATGATGGCTTTAAATTTTCTGATCCTTACCAGGAGAGGATTTCTCCTCAACTGGTATTAAATATTGGCAAACAGAGAATGAGATAGTGGTGAGGTGAAGCTGCATGTTGCCAGTGTATCTTTGGAAACTGAGGTCATGTATAAACTAGAAATAATAAGGTACCCTCAGGAATACTGTAGATCTGTGAAAGAAGAGAGTATGGATTTTCTTCTTTTTTTTGCAGTTGTTTTAATGACAGGGAACATAGATTCAATAGATTTGGAGAGGAAAGGAAAGTCCCTCTCAATTATAATTTTTATTGATTCCGACCCTCTACTTTGTTCATTTACAAACAGATGTAATTCGATTTTATGTAATAATATTTTTGTCTTGATAACCTCTTAACACCCAACATACTGAAGTTTCTGTGTGAAAATACTATCCTCAATTTGTAATTTGGGCAGTTTCTCAAATGGCATGGCGATGAACATCCCATGGTCCATTCTCTTCACTGTAAAGTGATAATCTGGTGTGACAAATTGCTCAGAAGGATCACAAACGTTGATTAGTTTCTCGCTTCCGCAGAACTCTGGAACTGTGATTGTCTGACACCTTTTCTATTTTTATTTAATTCACATTCCTGCTCGATGAAAATCACATGGGACCTGCTAAAATTGTTCTCAATTCCCCTCTCTGCTATCTGAACTCAGCTACCCAGATGGCATGAATACAGACCGTATGTCCAATTTTAGGGATGGGACCATTGATATTTTGGGGGGACATTGACATCCCAGGTGCAGGGGCCTAGAAATTTAGCAGAACGATGAGGATGCTATGGGTTGTGTGATTAAATGGCCAGGAAGAACACAAAAAAAAGATGTTGTTTTCAAAGATGAAGAACATTGAGTTGGATCTGCATTTATGTCTAATTACCAATGGTCGAAACCGGTTTATTGTAACAACGTATCCATTGCTTCCTTTACTGTCTAATCACTAATCTGAAGATCTCCAGTTCTTGGTGGCACCAGCAGAGCTCTGTGGAAGGCAGTCATACAGAAGTTGTCTTGTGACTTTGTAAAAATATTCTCGAGGTGCACCAGGACTTCTCTGGGGAAGGACAGACACAAAATGCTGGATTAACTCAGCGGGACCGGCACCAACATCTCTGGATAGAAGGAATGGGTGACGTTTCAGGTCGAGACCCTTCTTCAAAAGGATATGAGTTGGAGTTGAAAGGTATTAAAAAAGAACCTCCTCCAGCCAGTCCCTTGGAATTAAAAGGTTTGATTGTAATTAAGATCCACCTTTAATTTCATTCACATTGCCTTGGTAAAAATGATAAAGTTCCATTTACTTCCTCATCAAAAGAATTGTAGCCAGATATATTATTCAATAGGTCCCAGCTGTTAAACTATGAATTAGTTTATAGTAATCTGTTTGCTATATTACTAACCTAGTAGCAAAGTCCAAATTGCAGGCAAGAGAAAGTCTTTTATCACTCAACTCATCTGCCTGGGGTATTTTCTAAATCTAAATCTCAACTCATCTATCTGGGGTATTCTTAATCCCATTTTGTGTCAGAAACTTGCCCACTTCTTTCATGAAACTCAGTTTTGCTCGTTTTTTTCAGTCTGAAGAAGGGCCTCTGAATGAATTCAAGAGAGAGCTGGATAGAGCTCTTAATGATAGCGGAGTCAGGGGGTATGGGGAGAAGGCAGGAACGGGGTACTGATTGAGAATGATCAGCCATGATCACATTGAATGGCGGTGCTGGTTCGAAGGGCCAAATGGCCTCCTCCTGCACCTATTGTCTATTGTCTATTGCCTCGACCCGAAACGTCACCCATTCTTTCTGTCTTGAGATGCTGCCTGACCCACTGAGTTACTCCAGCTTTTTGTGATGTCTTTGATTTGTACCAGCATCTGCAGTTTTGTTATAGATATGCCGTATGTTTCTGATTGCAGGGTGCGTCGATTCTGCGTATGCTGCGTAACTGGATAACTCCAGAAAAATTTCAGAAGGGATGCCAGGTACAAGATGTTTAGTTTTTAATTTTCAAAAATGAAGCAGGCATTGCGTTATCCGAATTGGTTGTTTGTGCAGATAGTCCTCTCGTCCTGAGTTCCCATTATTAGTCACGCTGTCGTTGACACCCTCGGCATCATTGAGATGCCGCCAGCAGGAGGCCAGGAGACTAACACGACAGGTGACAGGGGTCATCCGTGTGGCCTTGGCAAAGCCGAGATAATTTGTATGAATTTGGGCTGTGAATGGCTTGGAGCACTAAGGGGCCAAGAAAGAAAGAAAATATTATCTGTCATAGTACAGAGGAACTCTCTGGTCATAATAACTGAAGAATGTGAATAAAATACTGCATTCTACCTCCAGAAATACCTCCGTGATCATCAGTATCAAAATGCAAAAACAGATGACTTTTGGGAAGCCCTGACTCAGGTAGGTAAGCTTTGGGTGTCTATTTTTGTTTGATTATGCTGCTGGTTGTGGCTACCACAATAAGTAGAGATGATTTCATTTCATATTCAGGTCAGCGGTGATCCAGTGAAAGAAGTGATGGATACATGGACACGACAAATGGGTTTCCCTGTGCTGAGTGTTGATTCAAATGCAAAGCTTACACAGAAACGCTTCCTGTTGGATGTAAACGCAAATCTAACTGAACCTCCCTCATATCTGAAGTAAGATATCTTTAATAGTTTGGAACAAATTTGCTTTGAATACTAATATTTCATATTTTCAAAGCTTTTCAAATATACATTAGAGGACCAATTTATTTAACATAGGTCAAATTTAGTAATAGAACTAACATGGTTTTAGACCAGGGGTCTCCAAACTATGGCCCGCGGGCCACATCTGGCTCCCCAAGAGATTTGAACATGTTCCGTGCTGTGGCTCGGCTTCCCCCGTCTTCTCCAATCAGCTCCCTCCCGGCGCTCCGAGTGTCCCGACACCTCTCCCCGATCATGAGCTCCTCGCTCCTCCAGGCTCGGTGCCCCTGCTCCGCGCCTCGCGTCCTGCGGCTCTTCGGCCCCTCGCCGCTCCTGCTGGCCCTCCAGCCCCATCTCCCCACATGCCATCTCCATCAGCCGGGGTCCGCTTCCACTTGGCCGGCGCTCAACACCTCGAGGCTGGGGCCGCCGAGCAGAGCAGTGCTCCTCTTCCTCTTCCACCGCCTCCTCCTCCAAGGCCGTCTAGCATGGCTCCCTGTGCCCTTCGCCCTCAGGCCCCGGCAGGTCACCGACCTCCAGCGCTTGCTGCTTCTGCCCCTGCAGACTCTTCAGGCCCCTCGGCTCGGGTTCTTCCCGCTGCTCCTTTCCCAGCTCGCTCAACCCTGTCCTTTCCTCCTCCTCCTCTTCTTCTCCCACCGATCGGTGGCCCTCTGGTTCTCGGCCTTGCTCTCCTGCCTCCCTTCCCGGCCGCATTTCCCCATCTCCCGGCAGCTGGCCAGACGTCTTCCCAGCTGCTTCTTGCGTCCGTGGGGTTTGCAGCCCTTCTCCCAGTTCCTCTTCCTCTGCCGGATCCTTCAGCTTCTTCCCCATTTTTTTACAGCACAAAAATTGACCATTTTGGCGGGTTTTTTTAAGGTAAGAACGTACGTGTTGCATGTGCTACTAGTGTATGCCGGAGGCTGCCATGTACTCCAGACGGCTTGAATTTCTTCCATTTGTTTTACTTAAGTTCTCTTTTGAGCTCATTAAATTTATAAAACTGACATTTCTTTATTTTTTCCTATGGCCCGCAAAAATGCACCAAATATTTAATGTGGCCCTCATGCTGAAAAGTTTGGGGGCCCCTGTTTTAGACAATAGACAATAGACAATAGGTGCAGGAGTAGACCATTCGGCTCTTCGTGCCAGCACCGCCATTCACCATGATCATGGCTGGTCATCCACAATCAGTGCCCCGTTCCGGCCTTTTCTCTTGAAAGCATCCAGGGATTTGGCCTCCACTGCCTTCTGAGGCAGAGAATTCCACAAATTCACAACTCTATGGGTGAAAAAGTTCTTCCTCATCTCAGTTCTAAATGGTCTACCCCTTATTCTTAAAATGTGGCCCCTGGTTCTGGACTCCCCCAACATCGGGAACATGTTTCCTGCCTCTAGCGCGTCTAATCCCTTAATAATCATATGTTTCAATAAGATCTCCTCCCATCCTTCTAAATTCCAGTGTATACAGTCGCTCCATTCTTTCAACATATGACAGTCCCTCCATCCCAGGAATTAACCTAGTGAACCTGCGCTGCACTACCTCAATAGCAAGAATGTCCTTCCTCAAATTTGGAAACCAAAACTGCACAAAATACGTCAGGTGTGGTCTCACTAGGGCCCTGTATGACTGTAAAGGACCTCTTTGCTCCTATACTCAACTCCTCTTGTTATGAAGGCCAACATGCCATTAGCTTTTTTCACTGCCTGTTGTACCTGCATGCTTGGTTTCAGTTACTGATGAACAAGGACACCCAGATCTCCTTGTACTTCCCCTTTTCCTAACTTGACACCATTCAGATAATGGTTCTTGCCACCAAAGTGGATATCCTCACATTTATCTACATTAAACTGCATCTGCCAGGGGTCTGCCTACTCACACAACCTTCCAAGTCACCCTGCAACCTCATAGCATCCTCCTCACAGTTCACACTGCCACCCAGCTTTGTGACATCTGCAAATTTGCTAATGTTACTTTTAATCCCTTCATCTAAGTCATTAATGTATATTGTAAATAGCTGCGGTCCCAGCACCGAGCCTTGCGGTACCCCACTAGTCACTGCCTGCCATTTCTGAAAGGGACCCATTTTTAATCTCTACTCTTTGTTTCCTGTCTGCCAACCAATTTTCTATCCATGTCCTTCCCCTACCCCCAATACCTTGTGCTGGGAGGTCATATAGCAGTTGTATAAGATGTTGTTGTGACCGCATGTAGAGTATTGTGGTCAGTTCTGGGCATCATGTAGTAGGAAAGATATTGTCATGCTTGAAGGGGTTCAGATACGCGGATGTTGCCAGGGTAGAGGGTCTGAGCAAAAGAGAAAGGTTGAGTAGGTTGGGTCTCCATTCCTTGGAGCACAGGAGGATGAGGGGCAATCTTATAGAGGTGTATAAAATCATGAGAGAAATAAATCGGGTAGGTGCACAGAATCTTTTGCCCAGAGTAGGGGATTCGAGGACTAGAGGACATAGGTTCAAGGTGAAAGGGAAAAGATTTAATAAGAATCTGAGGGGTAACTTTTTCACACAAAGGGTGGTGGGTATATGGAACGAGCTGCTGGAGGAGATAGTTGAGGATGGGTCTATCCCAACGTTTATGAAACAGTTAGACAGGTACATGGATAGGGCAAGTTTGGAGGGATATGGACCAAATGCAGGCAGGTCGGACTAGTGCAGCTGGGACATGTTGGCCAGTGTGGGGAAGTTGGGCCAAAGGGCCTGTTCCTACACTGTATCACTCTATGACTCTATGACTCGATGTGGTGTCGACTTTAGAGCCAGTCTCATTAATATCATGTTTAAGTCACCTCCTTACTACTGAATACTCTATTTTTCACCAGTGATCTGCCTGGTGATAAATCTTTTAGAATAATTTGAGCAATGATCTATGAATAAGTAATCTTTTAATTCAAGCCCCAATATAGTGAAAGTAAACACACTAGTTATTACGGATTACGTATAGGCAGATAAGAATTTGTCAGTGTAAGTGACTTACATTGATTTCTTTGTAAGTGTAGTCTGTGTAAGTGTTTTATGCAAGATTGATGCTTGTGATGTTGCGAGTTTAATGATGGACTAGGATAAGTGGAAGATAGGATGCAGGTGTTTGAGTGAGTTAATCAGCAGCAGCTTCCTTTATTTAGAAGATACAGATAACATTAATGGTAAGAACAGAGGGGAAAGAGGTTGTTTTGTGATGCCAGAACCAACCGTTGAGCCTTCCTGAGGTATCGGGGGCCTAACTCAATGAAACACCAATGAAGGGAGATGCCACTTGATAACCCCAATGATATACTTGCATTTATATGGTTAGGTTTTTTTTTTAAGAGTTAGTTAACATGTAGGTAGTTGTTTTTTTGCATATGGAGTTATTTATTGTCCTTAGCATATGTTGATACGTTCAGTTAGATAGTTAGATAATACTTTGGCGTTGGTTTTCTTAATTGAGCGCTTATCCTGGAGTTCTAGCACTTATTTTGTGTTTTAGTTGTAATATAGATTGAATTCAAATCTCTACAGCAATTTAACAGGTAATCGAAGGTGTTGTAGGGCTTATGTCAAGGGAATTGCCCCACAGCAGGGAATAGTACATTTACTCAAGTTATGTGCTGGTCTATAGCTCTGTTCAGTATCAACTCTGGCATAGACACTGGTAATGGTCTTTATGGACACAGACAAAGCATGCAGATTGTATGGTAGAAACATAGAAACATAGAAAAATAGGTGCAGGAGTAGGCCATTCAGCCCTTTGATCCAGCACTGCCATTCTATATGATCATGGCTGATCATCTAAAATCTGTACCCCATTCCTGCATTTTCCCCATATCTCTTGATTCCCTTAGCCCTAAGAGCTCTATCTAACTCTCTATTGGAAGTGAATTGGCCTCCAGTGCCTTCTGTGGCAGAGAATGCCACGGATTCACATCTCTCTGGGTGAAAAAAAAATATCTGCCTGGTATGGCAGTCCCAAAGTGACTCCTGAAAAGCCAGTGCAAAGATTTAGGTTGTGAATTCATCTGGTTTGTCCAAATCAATCTAGCTGCAGCAACTAAATTTCATGGATTGTGGATTGCTGAATGATTTCAATGAATGGTATAATAATAATAATAATAATAATATTCATTTATTGTCATTGCAACGAGTACAACGAAATTAAAAAACAGCCAATCCTGACGGTGCGTACAAACATATATGCAATAAATGCAAAAACAAATAAATACATAAATACAATTAAATTAAGTACAAGATTTTTTAACGGTGTTGCCTAGTGCACAGGTAGTGTTCAGTTCTCGTATGGCCCTGGGGTAAAAACTGTTCTTAAGTCTGTTTGTTCGGGATTTGATTGACCTGAAACGTCGACCAGAGGGCAGATGAACAAACAGACGGTGGCCGGGGTGGGATGGATCTTTTATTATTTTGCCTGCTCTACTGAGGCAGCGCAGGCTGAACAGGTGCTCCAGGGAGGGCAGTGAGCAGCCGATGATTTTCTGGGCCGTCGTGATGACCCTCTGAAGGGCCTTCCTGTCCTTTTCTGAGCAGCTGGCATACCATGTGGTTATACAGTATGCCAGCACACTCTCGATGGAGCAGCGATAGAAGGACAACATGAGCTTCTCCTGCAGGTTGGTTTTCCTGAGGATCCTCAGGAAGTGGAGTCTCTGCTGTGCCTTCTTTACTGTGGTGATGGTGTTGGTAGACCAGGTGAGATCCTCTGCGATGTGCGTACCCAGGAACCTGAAAGCTGGTACCCTTTCCACGCAGACCCCATTGATGTAGAGTGGGTCGTAATCTCCACTGGTTTTTCTAAAGTCAATTATAAGTTCCTTTGTTTTGGAGGAGTTCAGGACCAGATTGTTCACTGAACACCATGCTGCCAGCCTTTGGATTTCATCCCTATAGGCTGTCTCATCTCCTTCTGAGATAAGTCCAACCACAGTCGTGTCATCCGCGAACTTGATGATGGTGTTGGTGGGATGGGTGGGGGCGCAGTCGTGAGTGTAGAGGGAGTAAAGGATGGGGCTCAACACACAGCCCTGTGGTGAGCCGGTGCTCAGTGTAATGGTGGAGGAGAGGTGAGGGCCTATTTTGACTGTCTGGGGGCGGTTGGTCAGGAAGTCCTTGATCCATTTGCAGATGGTTAGGGAAAATCCAAGGTCGGAAAGTTTGGTGACCAGTCTGCTCGGGATGACCGTGTTAAAGGCAGAGCTGAAGTCGAGAAAGAGCATCCTCACATAGCTCCCCTGGTGTTCAAGGTGGGTCAGTGCAGTGTGAAGAGCAGTGTCGATGGCATCCCCTGTAGACCTATTTGCTCTGTAGGCAAACTGGTATGGGTCGAAGGTGGGTGGGAGGCTGGCTTTGATGTGCTGCAGGACCAGTCTCTCGAAGCACTTTGTGATGACCGGTGTGAGTGCTACCGGACGGTAGTCGTTAAGACCGCTGATGACAGGCTTTTTCGGCAGTGGGATGATTATGGCGGACTTCAGGCAGGGAGGGATGGTGGATTTTAAAAGGGACAGGTTGAAGATATGGGTGGTGTAGAGTGTTGTGATATTCTGTTCTTACAAACATCTATTTTGCTACCACCTTAGACAAATAAAAAGTACAAGATGGTGCTCGAACAGCAATTGAACTGTATTCCATAGAACAGAGCTTTTTACATGTAAACGGTTACATTTTTACTCCAGGATTGCTGCAGGCCTAGTGACTTGCCCATCCTGACACTGCCAATTCTGACTTAAAATGCTAATAAGTTTGGTATTGATATTAACTGTTCAAAACAAGCGCATGTAAACCTTTTCAAGTGGGTTGCTCACATTGCTGGAGTTAATTGGGTGATAAGGCTATTAACTTTGTTTTTAAGGCTATTAACCTTGTTTGGATGCTGCCCCAGGAATCCAAAATGAAAGTGCTCAAAATAGGCCCCAGTCTACCTTGGTAATTAATTCTGTATTCATCAGTGACAAAGTGATATTAATGAAAGGGTGGTTTTAATGCTAACCTTCAGTTTCAAAACACAAGCCTTGTGTGCAAAGCTCACTGTGTGGGCAGTTCACACCGACTAAGCTGTTCAAGAAAAAGAGAACTTCATTCCACAGCCAATATCACTTAGTGATTATACAATACTTCTTCATGTAAAGACATTACAAAGTTGCTTAATCGTCTTTGGGGCTTGGAAGGTATTTATCCAAGTGTCTGTTTTCTCATCGTGACCCTGTTTTTTTTCCTCTCCCCTAATTTCAGGAGATGGCTGGAGAAGCTGTAGAATGATCATGAAGTAGCAGTTACCAATAGGTTTAGGTTTATTTTTGCCATGTGTACCAAGGTACTGGGAAAATCTTTGTTTCGCATGCAATCCGATCAGATAATACTGTACCTAAATATAATCAAGTCAAACGTAACTACAATAGGTAGTGTAAAGGGAAAGGTACAGAGTGCAGAATATAGTTGTCAGCATTGTAATGCATGTGTTCCGCACACAAAAACTAGTGTCCACAGTGGGGTTGGGATATACATAAGATGATTGATTATCAACTGGTCTCTTCTTGCCTGTTCGCGTGGTACTGTTGCTCCACACCTCAGTTGGATTTGCCTATGTTCAGAAAGACTAGTTTTCTTTTCAGTGCACAGTAATGCAGTGAGAAGGCATGGCTATAAGCAGAAGAAAAATGAAAAATTCGGACCGTGCAATGTAATAATAAAGTAGTGCAAGGAATATTGAATGCTTTGTTCTTTGGGTTTTAGCTACCGATGGAACATTCCCATACAATGGCACGCACTGAATGGACAAAATGGAACTTTACTTTTCAACATGTCGAAAGAAGCAGGTATGAATGAGTGATGGGACTCTGAAGTATAGTCTTTTGATAACATTTGAAATGATGGAAAAACAGAACATGCAAATGGTAGGTAGCAGGTCCTGAAAATGATGGAGAGTTTCAACAAATTGGGAATATGAAATACTCTCTCTGAAAATCAAAACACACTGCCTTCCCAAATTTACATCAAACGAGGATTTCCACTCCAAGTGGAAACTCAAAAATTGACCCTTCTCTCGTGAGACCATTGTCTCGTTGTCATGAGAGTTGGTTCCACTTTTCTGAAATCACTGAACATTAAGTAATTGTGTATTAGTCTGTTTACATCGAAGCGATCCAAGCTGATGGTTACTCATCCCCGGAACAAATAATTTCTGTGGCCAGACTCTTGTACAGTTAAGAAATTGCAGGCACAGAAAGGGTGGTGCAGCAGTACAGGTGCTGCCTTAAAACGTCAAAGACCTGGGTTTGATCCTGACTACTGGGTGCTGTCTGTACAGAGTTTGCACGTTCTCACTGTGACCGCGTGGGTTTTCTTCGGGTGCTGTGGTTTCCTCCTCCACTCCAAAGTTGTGCAGGTTTGTAGGTTAATTAGCTTCTGTTAAACTGTCCCTGGTGTGTAGAATAATACTAATGCATGGGGTGATCACAAGTAGGTGTGAAATTGGTGAGTTAAAGAGCCTGTTTCCATGCTGTGTCTCGAAACTAGACAAAAAACCTGCATGGGCAATATATGCTGAATAGAATAAAACTTACCTAATATCACATTTTCTTGCCCGTTTTATGTCAATAAATGTCTGCCATGCATTTAATTCATTTTGGTGAGCTTGGAAGGATTCAATATTAAAATACTTCTGTGTCTGTAATACGATAATAATATTATCTGAGTAGTTCTTCAAAGCTTTCCTCAAAATTGAACAGTGAATCTCAATGCTGCTTTAAGAATTCTTGGCTGTTTTCCAGTACACCAGTGCTCTTTTCTCAATGACCATCTTACCCTTCCATTTATGTGTCATTTTAACTACCTTTCCCTCTTCCACACTGACATCCATTCCCTTGGTCTTCTCCGTTGATGTGGTGAGACTAAATGCAAATTGCACGGACATCTCAGAATTCACTTTGGTATTGAAATTTTCAACTGCAAGAAGCCCACAACCCTGGTATTCTTCTCCCATTTTCACTCACCTGCCAATCCCTGTCCACCTCCACCTTTATCACTTCAACTGGCTTTACGTTTCACTCCTCTTCTCTCCTGGAGTGAAACCCTCTTGTCTCCTTTTCATCTCTAGTCTTTGTCCAATCTTCCCCCTCCCTCCCCCCTCCCTCCCCCCTCCCCCCCTCCCCCCCTCCCCCCCTCCCCCCCTCCCTCCCCCCCTCCCTCCCCCCCTCCCTCCCCCTCCCATCCTTATACTTTGTGTTTTACTCAATTTCCAATGTCTGCAGTTTCTTGTCTCCCTAGTTTTCTTTTCCCTTTGTGCACCTCTCTCATCCCTTCCCCTTCTCTCCTCTCCAACCTGGCTTCTCTGCCCACCATCCTCTCCCCATCTGATTCCACCTAATCCAACCAGCCTCTGTCCCACCCCCACCCTCACTCAACTATATACTGCAATATTTCCTAATCCCTCTTGTGTTGATGCAGAGTTCTGATACAGAAAGTACTGCACCTATTGCCTCCACAGATACTTTGCTGAGTTCTGTTAATGTTCTATTATTTTTCATATTCTAGCAGTTGAAGCCAATTATGTTTATTTGCAAATGAATTCTATGTGCTAATTTTTAATATGTTTCCCCTTGAGGATGTACCTTAACAATTGGAAACATACATTGAAAATTGCATCCAGTTGATTCCAAAAGTGAAAATTTTAGAAACATCTCTACTTTATCTTCAAATATTCCCTGAGAAAATGAGTTCTGTTTAGTCAAGCTTTGGGAATTTTAATTATGACACTGAGCCTATTTTAAGGCAGCAAACTGTTGCACACAAGAATGGAACAGCTAAAATATGAATTTAGGGTAAATTTATTCCTACACTTCAAAATGTGTCAGCACCAAGTTTTAATATCAGGTAACCCAGTATGTCCCCACTGGCAGTAGATGACTTACCCACCCCAACATCACACTATGTTACAAAGGAAACATGACACGAAGAGTATTTTAAATGCCCAAGTTAAAATTAAGTGGAATACCCAGTTGATCTCCTCCAAGTCTGATGCTAACAACCGAGGGCACCGTGAATTCCTTCTTGAACCAGCTGGATCATTCTTTCGATACTCTGATCAGGCTCCCATGATATAACTGGGGGCTGACTTATGATATTGGTATATCTGAATAAGTTGCTCCAAGTGCCTTGGAGTGCCTTCAACACTGGAGCTATCTGAAGGAATATTAGCAAGAAAAGAGGCACCTCCAGATAAGAAGAGTTTCTCCAAGCCCAATATGGGGAGTGCATTTTTTCCCTGTCCTGTGGTCCTTAACTTGCACTACATTCATTGGCCATTCTGAAGCATGCTCCTCACTCTACCTACTTTAAGCAAAGCAATGGCCTTGAACGTCCTGTATCTGTCACTTCCTAGCTACGTCTGACAAGACGTTGGACAACAATACATTATTAAGAGCAACTCAGCAGGTCAGGCAGCATATCTGGAGAAAAGGAAGAGGTGACATTTTGGGTCAAGACCCTTCATCAGACTGAGACCCAGGGGAAAGGGAAACGAGGAGTATAGATGATTATGTAGAGAGATCTAGAACAAGTGAATGAAAGATATGCAAAAAGTAATGATAATCAAAGAAAGGTGGAGCCCACAATGGACCAAACACTGATTTGTACTTTTGGGTTTCTTGTCTATTGATTAAAATATACTTTATAGCAGGTTCACAGGTCCACTTTTTTTGGGTCCAAAGTTGGAGATCAGTAAAGCAAGTATATTGTATACCTATGGCGTACAGGTACGAGATTGGAAATCAATCGCCATTGATGATGTGATTGAAAGTCGGTGTTGTGTTGCTATTTGGCCATAACGAAACAGGGCCCTCCTCTCAAGAAAGGCAAATATCCATAAAACACTATCTTAAAGCTTGGTGCAGTCAGTTTAGAAGGCAAGTCAGTAACAACCTTGAACAGTGCTTTTATTTGTGACAGTATGCACAGTACATACATACAGCATACTGGCACCTAAAATTTAAAAATAAATTCCTTTAATCTTTACTCTTTACTTAACTTAAAAAG